>NC_135328.1:60956691-61582544 GCF_023851605.1 Tamandua tetradactyla | reverse complement strand
TACCATGTCTGGCAGGATGAATGGGTAGCCCAGCATGCTGACGGTGAGGACCGCCGGGATGAGTGAGCGCAGCCCCAGGTCGTAACCCCACACGGAGTCGCGGTCCACCAGGCGGAAGAAGCACGAGATGTTCTGCGACTGGTAGCCCACGCGGACCTCAGCAAGCGAGAAGAAGGGCAGTGCCATCTCGGTGTAGCGACGGCTCCACACGCTAGGGTCCGGCAAAGGCTTGAATGTGCTGAAGTCTTGCGGCAGGTAGCTGACCTCGCCCGCATCGAACTTGAAAGAGGCCACGGAGTAGTGCGAGCGCAGCCGCCGCAAGTGCCCCTGGAACCAGTCGCGGGCCTCGGGACGCGTGAAGTCGAGCACCGCACCGATGCCGTTCCACCAGCGCACCAGCGCGGGCAGCCGGCCGGTGGGCTCGCGCACAAACAGTTCGCGCTCCACGCCCTCGCCGAAGCGCGATGAGTTGTAGTTGACGAACGGGTGCACCCAGAGCGTGACCCGGAAGCCGGCATCGTGCAGGTGGCGGAACATCTCGCTGGCGTTTGGGAACTTGGCCTCGTCGAAGTCGAAGTCTCCATAGGCCGGCGTGTACATGTCGTCGATTTCCAGGTGGCTGCTGTTGAAGCGGTGCTGGCGGATCTGCTGGGCGAAACGCAGCACCTTGTCCTGGTCTACAGCGCGCCCGTACAGTGCCCACGTGGACCAAATGGGGTCCCGGAAGGCCTCAGGTGCCGGCACCCTCGACGGCTTGTTGAAGTAGCGACGCACCATGTACTTGTGGATGGAAGTGACGTCCGAGCCAACACACACCCGATAGCTGAGCTCAGGCGCTGCGGTGCGCCCTATGGGCGGCTTGTAGGGTGTGTTGTGGTAGCGTGCTTGCAGTCTCAGCGAGCGCTCTGTGCTGTTCCAGCCCAGGTGGAAGGGCACTGAGTCGTTGACCTTGATGGCGGCCGCGCGTGACGACAGCCAGTAGCGCTCAAGGATGCCCCCGAAGGCGGCGTTGGAGGAGTAGACATCGCTGGTGACAAAGGGCTGTGGCTCCTGCTGGCCATCCAAGCGGATGGGCCAGTGCTGCGTCTTCATTTCAGCGCCACCGTACCAATGCGCCGTCGAGTCGCCCAGGAACATGGCGTGCTCCACCGCGCCCCCTGGCACCGCCTCTTCCCAACGCACGCGGTAGCACATGACCGTGTCCTTGGGCCGCACAGTCTGGATGAAGAAGTGCAGCGGGCGCCCTTGGGCCGTACGTGAGCAGCCGAGGAGGGCGCCATCGCGGCTGCAGGAGTCAAGGTCAAGCTCTCCCGAGCGGAAGGCCAGGCGGAAGACCTGCTCGCCCTTCTGGTTGCGGATGGAGAAACCGCCACGGTTGAGGTCCAGCAGCTCGGCCCGCAAGCGTTCAGCTTTGCGGAGAGAGGCGCTGTAGTAGCACCAGGCCACGACTGCAGCGAGCACTAGCAGCAGCCCCAGCACCGTCGAGCACAGCAGCGGCTTCAGCTCTTTGGAGGGCTTAGGCTTGGCGGGTGAAAAATTGTCAGGCAGGAAGGTGTACATGGCAGCTGCCACAGAGGCCTCAGGGCTTTTATGGCCTGCGTGACTACCAGGGCGGCGGCGGGGGTAGGCCTGGCTCGTCTCCTGAGACTCTTGGGACATCAGCCCCCAGCTAAGGAGGGAATGGGCAGTGGGGCCACCCCACCAAGCCCATCTGACCTGGTCTTCTGGAGTCTGAAACGGGAAAAGAGAGACACAACTGAGCTTTCCCACTTCCATAGTGTTCCCATTCACTACAGCAAGAAAGAAAAGCTGTATATATTAGGGAAGGGCCTGACCAGTGGCAGGTGACCAGCGTGACCAGTGGCAAAAATGAGACTCACCAGGATTATCCATCTGTGGTTTCTGATGGGCCCAATGCTTGCTAAAATTAATCAGGATCTTTGAATAAGGATAGGCAAGTGGCATACATCCCCATTTTCTTGGTGGGGATACAAATCCAGAAAAACCTCTCTGAAATCACACATGGAGGCAGTTCAGGCTGAAAAGAAGGGGAAGGAACTGGAGAGGGCCTTTATCTCAGGGGTATGGCATGGTGGAGGGGAAGACAGGCCAGCCAGCTCCTTGGGACTGTTAATGGAAGTAAGCTGGGCTCTCTGTTCCCAGAGGGAGAGGTGGAGATGGGGATACAGCTCAGGCATGGAATTTGTTCCTAAGTCAGAAACCAGAGTTAATCTAGAGATTAGAGAAGATACCCCAACCAGGCTGAATCTCAGGGCCCAGTGGTGGGAGGCAGGGTTGGATTCAGACATTAGGCCTAAGGTCACTTCTCAGATCTCCCCCCTTTTCTTTCAAACTCTACCCTGCTCTCATCCATCAATCACCAAGTCCATTTCCCTGCCTGTCTCCTGGCTCTGCTTCCAGAGTAACATCTGTGGGTCAGCCACATCCTGGCTTTGGCTCCACCACTCACCCATTGTCTTGCTGCCTCTGCTCTATTTGGACACACACTTCTCCCCTCTGTTACTGCCACACTTCCCCAGTAGGCCTCCTTGTCTGCAGCTTCTTTACTTCCAGTGTCTCTGGCAGGCAGCAACTATGGTGATCTTTCTAAAGCGCTTATCAGACCACATCTCTCCCAGCTCCTGATCCCCAACATGAAATCCAGAAATGTGGGCCTTGCAATGGAGGCTCAAGGTATGACATGATGTCAGCTGCCTTTCTGAATCCATTTCTAGCCAAGGCTATCCTATCTCCAAATTCATTCTTTCCTCAGCTTAATCCTTCACCTGCTTTAAGAGATTTCAACACCTACCTTGCGCCAACTCCCCCCCACACACACACACACACTTACTGGCTCTCCAGGGATCAGGCACCCCTCACCACACACACACACACACACACACACTCCCATACTGTATGATAATCATTCCAATATGACTGCAGGGAAACAAGCTTGGTGGGGGAGGTATATGTCTCAATCTGCTGCTCAAGGCTACTGACCCTTCCTGTCCCAGGCCTCAGGGCAGAGTCCAACAAGAAATAGCAAATCATTTAGGCACACAACAAGAATACACACTGCCAGCCAGTCGGCCTGCCTACCTGCCTCATCTGGGGGACAGGAGAGAGGGGAATTGGCAAACAGTAATCGGTGTCCTCCCAGATGCCAGTTTCTGTCTCTTATGTCCTTCCAAGTAGGCGCTGGAACTCCTCCCCCCATGAGGGTGAGGATCCTTACCTACCCCATGCAGAGACTATCAACAATGCCAGGCCAGGCACAGATCAGAACTTTGTTCTCAGATATGAATACACAGCTACCTACAATCCTTCCTCCTCTCTCGCAGCAGAGGTGTCATCTCGGGGCTTCATTCACAACACCCTCTCCTTTCAACTTCCTGAACTAATCAGCCCTCTGGTCTGAAACAGCCTCTTATTCCTCTTCCTCTCAGAACATTCCGCCCACACAATTCAGTTTTTCTTTCCTACCCCATGATGGACTCCCCTTCTTGTAGGTATAGGCTAGAAAAACCCTCCTGGGAAATGCAGGCAGTAGCCTTTAACTGAACCCAAAAAAAGGCCTTAGGTAGCCCACACCAGACCTGTTGTGTATTTATATTCATTGATTCAAGGCAACCAAGGCCCCCAAGGTAACCATGAGACAGAGAGGTTCCATAGCTGAATAGGACAGCGACTCCCCCCCCCATACACACACATCTAAAGCTTTCATATTAAGTCAGCCCGGATCATGGTTCCTTCAAGGCCAAAAGTGACCTCAAAATCCCTTTCCAAGGCTTAAGTTCCACAAATCTTAACTTTCTAGAATTCCAAATTTCTCTGATGAAGGACCTGAGCATCTACTCCATGCAGACCCCATGCTGGTCTTCCAAATGCCACTATACAATCCAAGCCTAATGGGGTTGTGTGGCAGGCATACATACAGTACCAGCTGTCTGAGTGCAATGAAGGAAAGGGGCTCTGTGGCCGAGAGGGTAAGACAGGCTTCCATCAAATGGGTGTGGGTATGGTAAGGCCTGTCTTCCTAAGGACTGGTGCTCCTGCTTGCTCTAGGCAGACCTTTTTAGGAGTGGGAAATGGACCATTTTAATGCATCTGGTACCGGGGCTGTGAGAACGAATTGATGGAAGGGGTGGAGGAAGTCTTTGGCTCTGGCTAACCGTGGCGTTAGAAACCCCTGTACTTTACCATCTCTGCAGTTGGCCCACAACAGGCTAGTGCCGGCAGGTGGGATCTGCCCGGCCTGCCTCCTTGGGCTCTGCCCCTGCGGAGCCTCTCCCCACTCAACCTCAGTCGTGGCTGCCAGCCTCCAGCCCCATCTGAAGGGCCCAGTCCGGCTAAACCTAGGAGAGGCCATTCCAAGTTGTGTCGTTTGTCCGACACAGTTCCCGGGAGGGTGGAAATGTCAAAGGCAACTCGATCCGATCCATCTTCCTCCCCGGCCCGGCGACGGGATCCTTGGAGATCGGGTGACAGCGCCTATCCTTGAATAGTCCCCACTACCCCCAGCGCCCCGCCCGGTAGCTGCATTGGCAAGGAGTAAAGGGGGCTTATAGCCCGCCGGGAACTGCGGCCGGAGGAGGGGCCCAAGTGTCCAGGTTCTCCCTGCCCACTCGTCGGCAGGAGCAAAAGTTCTTGATTCCTGCGCCCTCAGCAGCCCCCCAAGGGCCTCCCACTGGGCTCACTCACGGCAGTGACGGCCCCGCAAAAGTGGGAGTGAAGGGAGGCACCAGCAGATCGCCTTCGAGAGAGTCGGAGGTGAGTTGCCGAGGCACGCCGCGCGGCGCCGCCTGCGTGGGGATAGCGGGGATCCAACGCGGGCCCCGCCCTCGGGCCACTCGGCCCCGCCGGGACCGTCCAGTCTCGCCTCCAGCCTCCGAGTTCAGCCCCGCCCTTGGCGCGGGACCCTCCTCCCATATTGTCACGCGGGCCTAATGCCCCGCCCCTCTCCCCTCCCACTCTGTCCTCTGGACCCTGCCCCTGGCATTTCTGGCTGGCCACTCGCCGCGCGCCTCTCAGCTCGGCCCCCGCCCTGCGGGCCCGCCCTGCTGGGCAGTCGCTTACCCTCCTGCAGGCGGGACTCGGCCTCGGGCCTGCTGGGAAGTGTAGTTCTGGAGTGGGGAGCTGCCCAAGAAGGTTGAGGCTCTTGCACCTCCAGTCTGGGTTTAGGGTGTGTGTATGAGAGGGAAAGAGCCGGAGGGTAAAGAGCCAGGGCTGGCCCTTGGGATTCCCTCCTCTTCAGGCTCGGGCAGGTCCAAGCCGTCTCCATCTAACCCTTTCACGAGACTTCTGTTTTTCCCACCAGGAAAAGGGGTAGCGGACCCCCGGGAGATTTCACCTCCCAATACCGGGTGGGCGGCAAAGGACTCAAAGGAGCCTATAGTTCCACCAGCAGAGATCCCGGCTGTCTGTTCCCACCGGAATAGACTAGGGTGTCCGAGATCTGGGATTGGGAAGACCCGCTTCCGCTTGGTATTCTGCGTCCAGCCCCTGGTCCAGCCCCTCTTCGTGGTGGCAGCCTTTAGTTAGAAAATGCCCATACTGTGCGAAGTTGGGCGTGTCCAGTCACATCCTAGCTGGGGGAGTGGAGGGTGGGGGAGGGTGGGGAAGGGCAGGGATGCAAGACTTAGTTTTCTTTGATGGAGAAAGGAAAATACTGGGGAACCCATAGATTCCAGTACACCCTGCCCCTTGCTCCCTAGTGGGGCAGGGAAACAGGGTTTTGTTTTACAGTTTGAAATTTCTTGTTCATGAAATCCTCCCAAATTATGATTTGCACTAATTTGAGTAGAAAAGGGCAAGAAGGGTGTTTGAGCCCAGAGAGGCTTTGGGGGAGGGGGAGGAGTGGGTCTGTAAGGGAAAGTCTGGAAGCCAAGATCCAGAGCTTTGAATGTTGAAGGATTCTGGGCCCATTGAAATGTAGTAAGCATCCAAGTTTGGGGGGAATACTAGGGAAATGTTCACTGGAGGGCTCCCGTGGGGTAGGAGGTGGATGGACCCAGCCTGGAGGAGTCTTTTCTGAATTAGTTTGTGCTCTGGATAAAGGGGAGGAAGACACTAGCTAGGGCTAGGGTTATGTATCAGGAGGGCACTGAGAGCCACCCGAGAAGTGCTGAGATGGCCTGGGCCGGGTGGTAGGGGGCTGGGAATGGGGATGGGGGAATTCAAGGCAGGGCAACTCAGAGAAACTCCATCTCAGTCAAGGAAGCTCGGTAGAGATCTGAGGGATTGGGCCTTCACTACTGGATCCTCCAGGGTAAGGACTGGAACCAGGCTCGCAGGATAAAGAGTTTTATTGCTCAACCTTCTGGGCTGGGCCGGCCTGGGCTCTACCAGCAGCAGTAGTCAGGATAGGCCTCGGACACAAACTCAGGGTGGACGACATAATTGTTTCTCTGGGGACCACCAGACTTCTTGAAATGACTTGTGTCCCATCTGTGGGAAGAGAGGGGTGAGCCCTTTTGGACCCTTATACCTCTAAGTGAATGTCTGACCCTAGTTCTCAGTGCTGACCTTACCCCAACATTTTGCCCCAACACTGACCCTGGGCTCCCACACTGACCTCACTTCAAGTCCTACTTCTGAGGTGATTCCCAACACCTACTCCCTACCACTGACTTCTTACTCTTTACTTCAAGCCCTGAAGCCAACGCCCTGATCTCTTGTCTAAGCCCCACTCACCATCTCTGACCCCTCAATGCCAGCCTCCACCCCCTTTCTTGGGGGTCATCCATTTCCTAACCAGCTTTGATTTTCCCCAGGGCGCTTGCGCCCCCTTGTGGCTCCATCCTGTCAGTGCATCACAGAAGACAGTTCCCACCCATAGTACCCCCTACTGCGTCAAAGGGACAGCCTTCCCAGAACGTGGGCGAGCACAAAACTTACCTAAGGTTTGGATATGGGTAGTATGATGGCGGGGGCGTTGTAACAGCACATTGCATTCCCGACCGGTGTTCACAGGGTGATGCACCCCTGGAGGAGGAAGCGGTGGACAGGGATGGATCTGGCCTTTTGATATCCCCTCTATTCTCCAAACCAGAGCACGCCCCTGGGCGGTACTTCAGACGTCTGCCTCACGGCTCGGGGATCCTCCCATTCGGCCTCCTTGCCCTTCAAGACTTCCCTGTAGCACCATCTCCCTGAAGCCCCCTGGGAGGTACCCCTCCCTCTAAGGCCCCTGTTTCGGCCGTCCAGGCTGGATAGTGCAGCACCCTGGACTCGGGAGGGGCAGGCTCCGGTCGTTGGGACACGGGCTGCTTGGGATACTCGCCAGGGGACAGCGATTTCTCCAGTACTATGGTCGTGGCAATAGTCCCCTGGAGGCTCAGACAACTTTCCCCTTCCCCTTTGCCCTTAAGGCCTAAGACACATATTCACAAAATGTGTTAGGCTCCATCAGCCAAGGAATGGGCGGGAGGGGGTCATAATGGGGCTAGGGACAGGGTTTAGGACCCCCTTTTGCACAGCTCTCTAGAC
The DNA here is from genome assembly GCF_023851605.1 of Tamandua tetradactyla. NCBI lineage: Eukaryota > Metazoa > Chordata > Mammalia > Pilosa > Myrmecophagidae > Tamandua > Tamandua tetradactyla. The sequence continues at coordinate 61,575,056 of NC_135328.1, read as the reverse complement.
TGACGCAGACATTTGGAGTTCTCCTAAGTTTGACCCTCGTCGCTTGGCTCTAGGTGCAGGGAGAATCCTGCACAGCAGTCTGGGCACTCGGGACTCAGTTTACCCGGCAGTAAGATGCTAGGGTACTTCCCTCCGGAGGGGCACAGGACTCCGAAGAGACAAGGGCAGTTGGGGTAATGCGGTCACCATTTCTGCTTACCTAGTACACCATCACCCACCCAACCCGGGCAGTGACCCCACCCATCTCCGACAAGGATGAAAGGACACTCCCAAGGACACCTGGCACCTCGCAGGCTAGAACCTGCATCCCCCAGAGTCGGAGGTCCAGAGCCGGAGTCGCAGATGGGTTGAGGGGCCCGCAGGCAAGGGAAGGAGTTGGGTCAGGTGTGCTGGGTTCCTTCTTCAAAATCCCTCCTGCGGGGCCACCAGAGCAGATACAGGAGCCAGGGTGATCTAGAGCCCAGTTCGGGAAGGACAGGGATCAGGGACTTGGGGGAACCTTGGTGCTAGTCCTCCCGCCTCCGCGGTCGGCCCAGGCCCTGGGGTGGGAGGGCCGGGCCGGGCGGGACGCTTTAAGGGGCAGAGCCAGCCTGGAGGCGGGACTCTAGGGCGAGACCAAACCGAGGCGGGCGGGTCCCTGCGAACCTTACAGTCGGCTGCGGGTGGCATGCAGGCCGCAGGCGGCGTTCGGCGCACGGCGCTCGGGTGGCGTAGTAGTCCATCCCGCGCAGGCAGTAGTGGCGTCCGGAGCTAGGGCTTTCGTAGCCCTGAAAGGGCAAGCGGCCCGGCAGCGTATCCACGCAGCCGCATCGGGGCGCGATGTGCGGGAGCGGCTGGCTCCTTGACAGCGAGTTCAGCATGTTCACCACCACCTCGCGCTCTGCGCCCGCGGCTCCGAGTCCCGGAGACCCAGAAACAGACATACAGTCACAGGGATGGATAGAAACAGGGTCAGAGAAAGGAAGAGACGGAGACGACAACAGGGACAGAGAAAGGGTTACACCGTGTCTGTAAGACCTCAGCCTCCGCCCCATCCCCACCCCGTCCTCTTGGCCTCCCCCCACCTTTTCCCCTCCACCACCCCACCCGCGGTTACCGTAGGCATTGAGCCTCTCCGGCTTAGGGGGACATTCCAATAGCACTCCTCGATCTGCTGTCTCCATTCCGGCTTTCTGGAGGTGGCACACGTACTACCTTAAGCCCTGATCGGGAAGAGCTTCTCCCTTTTGGGGAAATCTGCGCGAACATCCAGACCGGTCCCCAGGCCTCGTCTTCTCCCGCCCCCGTGAGGCTTCCCCACCTTCTGGGCTCTGAGTGTTTGGGGTTGTCGCCCGGCAACAAGTTTGCGCCGCCTCCCTAGGGAGGCGCCTTAGGTGACCGAGGTTCGGCTCTGGGCCTCGGACGACCCTCCCTCAGCGCTTCTCTTTGATCTTCTCCCCCTTTCTCTCTGTCTAGCTAACTCTGTCTAGTTGTGCCTCGATTTCTCTCTAATAGAGGGTTTTCAATAATTACCTGCCGCTCAGAATCACATGGGGAACTTGTAAAAATTTCTGACTCTTGAGAAAGTTCTGATTTAAAAGGTTTCAGTTAAACAGAGGCCAGCCATCAGCCTAAGGTTAAGAACCACTGCCCTGACCTCATATCCTCTCACACCTCCTCTTCCCTCCGGCTTGGGGTTGGGGCTGGAATCCCTCCTAACTCCTTGGAAGAAGGTCCTGCATCCACACTGCCCCTGAATGGCCTTGCTCCCCCTTCTGTGGTCCCTGCTCACATCACAAAGGAGGGGAGGCGGGAGCTGGCAGGCTCAGCCCAGCACTGGCCCCTCAGTCAGCCCCCGTGTCTTGGGGGCTGGACTGTACTGGGAGGGGCAGCTGGCAAGGAGTGCACACCAGTTACGTCCCCCACAAAGCCCAGTTAGAGACTGGGGACTAGGGGACCCAGGCCCCAAAGATTGGTACCCAAGGGCCCCACACAGCCACAAGGGCATCCTGGACTCCCTTGTCTCCTAGAAAATACAAATGCTAGTTTCACAAAAGGGGAAGAGCTCTGGAGAATTGTTGGTGGGCAAAGGATGAGGAACTAACAGTGAAATATCAGTCTCTGTGGCTGGGATGGGGAGGGGATGCATCCCAGATCTCCGTGTCTGTGCTGGGCATGGTAAATACCTTAGGCAGCCGGGGAAGGCAGGTGGTATACTTGTTCCAGCTGGCACTGTTGTAAGGTCCCATCCTCCATGTGGCATACTGGTCACCATACAGGTAATTTGGATTGCATTTGTCTGCTTGATCAGAGGGGTGGGGATGTCAGTCAGTGTTACTCCTTATTCCACCCCAGGATCTGGGAAACACCCCCAGATGTTTCTCCTCTAGTCTGCAGTACAATGCTGACTCTCGCTTATCTCTTTCAGTCCAGTCCCACGCCAAGCCAGGCCCCAAATTTGTCCCAGAAACTGAAATGTAATCCATTTCCCACCCAAGGCAAATTTCTGCGTGAGGTCTGGATTCTTTGAACTGATAGTTTTTCATCCTTACTCTCTGAATCAGCCGATCTGGAAACAGGGCTTCCTTCGAGTTCCTCCTTCTTTTCCATTAGGGTTTGCTATTCTGCTCCCTTAAATTCACTTGGATCTGTCCCTTCTTTTCCAGTCCCCTGTCGTCTCACCCCTGTATCCCTTTAGTGCCTTAACCAGGAGCCACTATTATGCTGTGGATAATAGAATGGATCCTACAGACAGACAGCCTGGGTTCGAATTTCAGCTTTGCGGTTACTGGCTGTGTGTGACCTTGACCAAGTTAATTTCTTCAACTTTAATGGGCCTAATAGCACTATCTACCTGGGTTGTTATGAGCTTTAAATGAGTTAATGTATACAAAACACTTACAATAGTGCCTGGCACATAGAAAGCTGTTATTATTAGCTCACTGGTCTCCCTGCCTTATTTTTGAAGTTCTGTAGTCAAACCTGTACATAGAAGATGTGGTACCAATGAAAATCTGACCAGGACACTCCCCCACCTAAAATTCTTCAAAGCCCTACCCACCCAGTCCCCTAACACCTAAGCCTGTCCTATAAAGCCTTCCATGATCCTTGTTGCTCCCACCCCCCACCCAGTCTGAAAGAACTGATGCTCTTAGAGCGGTCAATAATTAAAGCCATCGCTTTCAAAAGCACTAAGAGGAGGGAAGAGGGCCCAGGACATCACCCTCAGAAACCCTACATTTCTGGAGTGGATGAACAAGAGAGCTAGGAAAGTGAGTTATCAGAGAAGCTGAGGAAGGAAGGAGTTTCAAGGAGTAGAGAGTGGTCAGAAGAGTGAGGTGCATACAGCAGGTCTCATAAGGTAAAGATTGAAGAGTCCTATGGATTCAGTAATTAAAACCACACAAGAGCTGTTTTAGTTTTCTAGAGTAAGATATGTCTTACTTATTAATTAGTCTCCTAATTTCCACTGGTTTCATTTTATTCAAGAAACCCTTATCAGGCCAGGCACTGTTTTAGAGGGAGGGACACAGTTAGGAATAAGACAGGAGTTCCTGCTCTTATGGGATATACAGGGAGACAGACCATAAACACTAGCCTAATGAGAAAGAATTCTCATAAGGTGTAAGGGAGATGAGAAAGTATAGAGACCATTAGCCAGAATATATTTCTAATATATTCTGAATATTAATATATTATAATATTAATATATTCTGAATTCTAATATATTTCCCCTTCTGTGAAGGGGAGGAACAAGAGAGAATTTTTAGGAAGCGATTAGAAAAGTCATTCAGGTTGAAAGGAAAGAGGCAGAGGGATGTAGGAAAGATAGGGAATGGGGCAGTTGATGGAATAGGGCTGCTAAGAAAATGGGTGGGGATGACACCCATTATGTGTTTGGAGGAATTTGTTTGGGAGCAGTTAACACTCTCTCCATCTCTCTAAGGATAAGACCCAGGACTTTTCCAGTTTCATGGCACAGACAGGGAGTTCCCAAAAGGGAGGGCCTGGTTCTCCTCCTCTAGGGTAAGGTCAAATGGGAGTCAGGTTGGAAGGGGGGTGGTGGTTAGGAAGAAGCCCAGGTGATGGGTGGGGACAAGGTTTATATAGAATCAGTGTAGATCATAATCTAAGTTGGGTTCAGGTTGGGGGTCACTGTTGGGGGGTCACTTCTGGGGTCAAGATTGGGTGAGGGTAAGGCCCTACCTTCCTCTTGAGAAAGCCAGTACTTCTCAGGGAAGTAGGGATGACCTGGTATGGAACTCTTATAGCTGTAGTCCTGCACGGCACATTTGACCATCTTCTGCAGGGCATCAGGATCCACGTGGCGCTGTGAGGTCTGAGTCAGGCCCTGGGCAAGGGGAGAGGGCAAGAAGTGGGTAGGCGCATAGAGACCCCAGCCCTAATGTCCTGCTGAACACAGGTCCAGCTCCCCTGTAGAAAGTCAACCGAGGTGGGCTCCCACACTCTGCTCCCCATGCCAGAGGGAGTCCCATGCCAGCCATGTACCCCTCTATACAGTACTCTTGTTTCTTCCTTTCTCTTCATCCAGGGCTGGGCTTTGGAGCTGGGGGCTTTCCCTGAGGGTGACTTCATTTGTGTCCTGTCCTAGACTGGGAAGTCTTTGAGGGCAGAGCTGGCTCTTCCTGTCCTCTTTCCTCCAGACTCTGTACTGTCTGGGAGCAGGTCATGGATGTTCCCCAACAGAGCAGCAGGCCCCCTGGCACAATCTAGAGCCTCGAGAAAAGCTGGCTTGCCTTTGGGGCTGGCTGTCTTATGCAGGTCTGTTGGGCAGGGAAGTTATTCTGGAAAATCTGACATGTTGGGAGTTGCTGAAAGATGGAGGGGTACTTTAAAATTTAATTCCCTGACTCTGACCTGAAGTGACGCTACTATAGCTTTGATCCTGACACTAATAATACTTTGACACTGGCCCTCACTTTGCGCTGGCCCTTACCCTTTGCTGACCTTTTTCCTGGTGTTGGCCCAGGCCCTGGGCCACTCTGCTTCTTGTGGTTCACCTCATCTCATCCCATTACCCCATTTTAAGCCAGATCTGTGGAAGCCCAGACCAAGACCTCTCTTTGGAGCCTTCTGATCCTCAGCTGAGGGCAGAATGCCAAGTTAGTTGTGGGCCCACAAGTCTCCAGGTGGCTTCGGTGTGAACAGACAGCTGGGTCACAGGAGTGAGACATCCAGAAAAGTCAGACCCTGGAAAGAACTTCCTCAAAATGGGCAGTGAAGTGCTGGGACAATGACCACCCACACTTCCTCTTTGTGATCTAAAGAACAGAGGCTTCTCTTAGCCGGGGTTGAGACCTTGCAGTTTACAGTGCTCCTATCACCCTGAAAACTCTCCAGCTCCCATGGGCTTCTAGGATGACCAGTGCCCAGCTGAGGTTCTGGGTGGCTGGTCCTGCACAGACACATGGGTGGAGGAGGGACAGACTGTAGGGGATGTGGGTACAGGAGCTACACCCCAGGATTTGACACTTCCCTGAGTGCTACACACGCACACGCAGACACACAAGTCTAGTTATAACAAGTAAATTCAGAGACACAGACATACATCCATACATATTCAGACATACCCAATCACACGTGATCATAGATACATACGATATACAAGAACAGTCATTTTGAAAGGCTCACAGTCATCAATATTTCTGTTAGAGATTTTCCTCAAGTGTCTGTAGTCTTTGTTCACATTTATGAGTTGAAGACTTTAAAGAGCTCACTGAAGGCTTTGAACTATTGGTGGGTTTTGATGACCATGAGCATCACTGTAGAGTGATCTGGCTGGACCATATTTTTGTGAACGCAGATGTCAGTATCTGTAGGTCTTTCCTCTTGGGATAATCAGATTCTTCAGAAAAGACTCCTTCAATCTCTGGACTGAAGGTAATGGCCTAGTAGCCAGTATTCTAGGAACCCAGAGGAGAAGAGGGCTGCTGAGGGCTTTAGCGTTCAGCATATGGAAGGTCACCTGTTTTCAGTATGCTACCTTGCCCTCAACTGGGTCTGAGATCCCAGTCTTGAGATCCTCTCCAAAAATAAACCTGATTTTTGCTGGGATGAGGACAAGCAGTCACCCAATGGCATGGGATAGAAGAGGGGATTAGTGGGTTCAACTGTTTCTTAAACAGCTTTCAAACAATCCTTCTTTTAGCTTTGGCCCAGTGCCATCTTCATTGCCAGAGAAGCCTAGAAACCCACCAATTCCTGATCCTTTTGAAAATTTTGCAGTTTTAAGTTGCTTTCCCATTGCTGACCTTGAATTCAGCTTTCTCAGATCTACTAAGTCAGTGAGCTCTTATCTCTCATGCTTTTGAGCTTCCAACTTTTGTTGCCTTTGTCCTCTCTCTTTTCTCCCCATCCTTGTAGGTTTATGCTTTAAATACCCATTCACAGTAGTTTTAGAGGGATTTCAGGAGGGAGCCAAAATACGTGTGTTCTATTTCTTTGTCAGTTATATGCTACAAATATCTTTTCTCAGTCTGTGGCTTGTATTTTCGTTTTCTTTATGGTGTCTTTTTTTTTAACATTTTTTTAAAGTGTGAAATATAACATATATACAAGAAAGCAATAAATTGCCAAGTACATTTTACAAATAGTTATAGAGCAGATTTTAAAGTTTGGTATGGGTTACAGTTCCACGATTTTTCATTTTTTTCTTCTAGCTGCTCCAAGACATTGGAGACCAAAAGAAATATCAATATAATGATTCAGCAGTCATATTTGTTAAATCCTATCTTCTCTGTTTATGGTGTCTTCTGATGGACAGAGGTTCTTGATTTTAACACAGTTGAATTTATTAATATCTTTTATGGCTAGCACTTTTTAATGAATTATTTAAGAACTATATCCATATTCTAGATAATGGAGATATTGTCCTATATTTTCTTTGAAAAGCTGTTCAGTTTTACTTTACATAAGTCTTTAATTTGTCAGCCTTTTCAGTTTGATGTGAGGTAGGGATATCAGTCTTATTTTTATCCATATGACTAACCAGTTGCCCCATGGAGCAGTTAGTTTATCTTTCCTCACAGGTTTATAATGCCACCTCAAGCCTGATATATCTTTTTCCATAGCTTTACTTCCAACCACTCTTTTGTATATTGTTTCCATATAATGTGCATGTCTGCATTTCGTCTATTCTGTCACATCAAACAATTCATTTATCCCTACAGTGATGCTATGCTTTATTAATGTCTATAGCTTTGTAATAGGTACTAATATCTCATTACTACGCCCTACTTATCCAGTATTTTAGCTATTTCTTGGATCTTTATTTATCATCTGTGAATAAAGTTTTATTTCTTCTTTTTCTGTCTGTATATCTGTTCATGTTTCCTTTTCTTGGTGTCCTGGCTAGGGCCTCCAGTACAATGTAGAATAGAAGTAGTCACAGTGAACATCATTGCATTGGTCCCAATTTTTAAATCGAATACTTTTTTTTTATTGTATAGTACAACATATATATGAAGCAAAGAAATAAAAAAGCAATAGGCTTCAAAGCACTCTTCAAAAAAGTGGTTACAGGATAGATCCCAGAGTTTGTCATGGGCTACCACACAATCCTCTCATATTTTCCCTTCTAGCTGCTCCAGAATATAGGAGGCTAGAGGGCTTAAATACTTCTTTATTATCATAATTGACTTTTTTTTCTTCTTTTTTTGTGGACAATAACATATATACAAAAAAAGCTAGAAATTTCAAAGCACAGCACGACAATTAGTTGTAGAACATATTTCAGACTTTGACATGAGTTACAATTTCACAATTTTAGGTTTTTACTTCTAGGTGCTCTAAAATACTGGAGACTAAAAGATATCAATTTAATGATATAACATTCATATTCATTTGTTAAGTCCTATCTTCTATGTATAATTCCACCACCACCTTTGATGTTTCCATACCTCCCTTTGGGGTTGTTTGGACTATGGCAATTCTAAATTTTTGATATTGGAAGGGTCTGTCACTAATATGGGGTAGGGAGATTGAACTATCTGATGTTCTGAAGAAGCTGGGCTAGATTTCAGGACTTCTCTGGACCAGGGACCCATCTGGGTCTATGCTGGGTGTTTTCTTTGTAAGAAGTTGTTGGTTTCTGGAAAGCTACTCTAGTGCCTAGAACCATTGTAGAATCTTATATATTCCCTTAGGTGTTCTTTAGGATTGGATGGAATGGTCCTGGTTGGGGGTTGGCAGGTTATGACAGGTAGCAAGGTCTACCTGAAGCTTGCATAAGAGCAACTTGCAGAGTAGCCTCTTGGCTCTATTTGAACTCTCTCTACCATTAAATAGAATACTTTTAACAATTAATCATAACAATGTTGGTTGGTTGTATGCTTTGGGTATTTATCTTTATCAGGTTAAGAATATTTCCTTCTATTTTTATTTGCTGTTTGTTTTATCATGAGTGAGTGTTGAATTTTAGCAGCTACTATTTCTGCATCTTTTTTCAAGTATCTATTATTGGGATATACCATAAAATTCACCTGTTTTGAGAGTACAATTCAAGGTTTCTTAGTAAGTTTACAGAGTTGTGTAAGCATCGCCACAATCTAGTTTTAGAACATTTCTATCATTCCAAAGAGGTCTTTCATACCCGTTTTATTTCTGAATATTTTGAAATCAATTTGTGGTTTATTCCTTGAATCTTTTAATGTGATGAATGACATTTCCAGATTTTTTCTAATGTCGAACCATCCTTGCATTTCTGGAATAAATACAACATACCCATAATGAAATATATTAATGAATTATCTTTTTTATACACTGCTGGATACAGTTTGCCAGTATTTTATTTAGAATTTTGGCATCCATGTTTATAAGTGAATTGGCCTATAGTTTTCTTTTCTTACATTGTCTTGATTTATTTTGCATCAGAATTATACTGGCTTCATAGAATGAGTTGGGAAAGATCCTGTTTTTCTCTGTTCTTTGGAAGAGTTTGTTTAAGAGTGAAATAAATTGTTCCTTGAACATTTGGAGGAACATACACGTACAATGTCTATGCTGGGTGTTTTCTTTGCAAGAAGTTTAAAATTTACTGATTTAATTTCTTTAACTGTTAATAAGTCCATTCAGATTTTCTAATTTTTTAAAAACTATTTTTGCCAACTTATAGTTTTTTAGGATTTGTCCATTTTGTGTAGGTTTTCAATTTTGTTAACATATAGCTGTTGAAAACATCATCTTTTTATTTTCTGCTAGATACATAGTTATGACCCTTCATTTATTTGTGCTTCCTCTCTCTTAATTTTTCTAGAGATTTGTTTGTTTGTTGAGTCTTTTCAAAGAACTAAATTTTAACTTTGTTGATCCTGTAGAATCTTTGCTTTCTAATTTTTAAATTTCTGCTCAATATTTTTAATGTCTCTATTCTTCTACTTTCTTTGCACTTATTTTCCTTATCTCCATAATTTCCTACATTTAATGCTTGGCTCATTAATGTTTTGCTGTTTTTCTTTTCCAAGGCAGGCATTTAGACCTATAGGTTTTACTCTAAGTACAACTTTTGTTCTACCCTACAAGTTTTGATATACAGTCATTTCAATTCTGAGTAGTTTTCCATTTCTATTTTTATTTTTCCTTTGGCCCATTATTTAGAGTGATGTTTTTGATATATTTTGTTTCCAAACTAATGAAGATTTTTCTTACCTTTTGCTGTTGATCTGTAATTTAATTGCATTGAGGTTAGAGACAGTGGTTCATATGACAATCTGAATTCTGTTGAGGTTTGTTTTATGACCTGGTACTTGGTCAATTTTCATAGTATTCCTGTGTGCTTGAATCTGTAGTTGTTGGGTTCAGGGTTCTATCTCATGTTCAATAAATTAAAGTTGTTGACTGTGTGTTTTTGTTTTTTGGTACATGGGCCAGGAATCCAACCCTGGTCTCCTGCATGGCAGGCGAGCATTCTACTACTAAATGACCCATGCATCCCTGTTGATCGTATTTTTAAGTGTTTTAGATCTTTGCTTATTTTTTTTTTTTGTCTATGTGATCTACCAGTAATTGGATGTGTTAAAATCTAATATAGTGGATTTTGTCAGTTTCTCCTTCTATCAGTTTTATAAGGTCAATACAATTTTCGAATTATATCTTCCTGATAAATGGAAATTTTTATTTCATCTTTGTAGTAATCCCATCTAAAAATGCATGTGTGTGTAGGATATGTATGCATAGTTGTTTAATCATAAAGTCTCTTTTGTTTATTATTTATTAGCTGTCTCAGGTTTTTGTTATTATCTGTTATCAATCAGAGTAGGATCAGAGAAGCAGAACTACGAGGGACATAGCATAAGGGTTTTGTTATGGGGATTCGACTCTTCACAACTGAGAGCACTGGTTAAGAGCTCTATGCAAAGCTGTACCTTTGCATCTGTTATTGAACCTGAAGTCACTCTAGGTCAGCTAGCGGTCAGGAAGGGGAGCTGGGCATGAAGTGGGGAAGAGCAAGGACAAGATGGAACTCATGAGGACATCTCTCTCTTTGCCTCTAACCTTGATGATATGGGTGATCTTCAGGGGAAGCTAGTGCCCTTCACCATGGCGCTACACCCACAGCTGGCACAGGACTCAGAGAAATTGGAGGAGGAGACCCAGCAGGAGCTGAAGGAGCTATGGCCAGATGCTGCCCCATGCCAGTAAGGTGGACTCGTTGATCAGCAACAATGTGCACAGCCCACCAGCGTCTTTCTGGTCTCCTCTATCAACCTTCCAAATACAAAAATGACTACTCCTTCATTCGTGCCTTCCAAATCTCATGCGGATTTCTCTCCTGGCTAACCCAATCAAGAACCACTTAGGGAAAGGAATTTGGGAGGTGTAGTTCCAACGTGTTGACAGTACAAATCACAATATCTTATCCCTCTCTAGAACACACAAGGGTCTCAGAACATCTTGCTGTGATGTCTCCTTCCAACTTACATCCTATTGTTTTTTAATATTTTAGTTCTCTGCACTTAACAAATTAAAAATCATAATTATTTTATATAGACAATGTTTCTTACATTTACTACATGTTTACCAGTTTTTTGGCTCACCATTCTTTCTTGCATCTCAGACCTTCCTTCTGTGATTTTCCTTCTTCCCAAAGTATATCATTTAGAAATTCCTTTATTAAAGATCTGATGGCGGTAAACATTTTAGTTTTTGTTTGCCTGTAAATGTCTATTTTCTCTTTGTTCTTAACATTTTGAAAATATTTTCTCTCAAACCCTAGAATGAGCTGAGACTCAGCATCAAGGCATTGAGAAAACCTTCTTGACCAAAAGGGAGAAGAGTGAAATGTGACAAAGTGTCAATGGCTAAGAGATTCCAAACAGAGTCTAGAGGTTATACTGGAGGTTATTCTTACGCATTAAGTAGATATCACCTTGTTATTCAAGATGTAATGGAGAGGCTGAAGGGAACTGCCTGAAAATGTAGAGCTGTGTTCCAGTAGCCATGTTTCTTGATGATGATTGAATAATGATATAGCTTTCACAATGTGACTGTGTGATTGTGAAAACCTTGTTTCTGATGCTCCTTTTATCTACCTTGTCAACAGATGAGTAGAACATATGGAATAAAAATAAATAATAGCTATTCAGGGTCAAGATGGTGGTTTAACAATGTGCGCATTTTAGTTTGTCCTCCAGAACAACTACTAAATAACCAGAAACAGTACAAAACAGCTCCTGGGGCCACATCAGTGACTGGACACACAGCGTACCCCACTCTGGACCGGCTGGACCGGCTGCGAGCCCCCCCAGAACCGTGAGTTCCCAAAGCTGTGGCAGCCGGCGCCCCTCCCCCACAGGCTGCTACCCAGAGGGGAAAGAAAAAGAATTTTACCAGCAGCAGGGACCGAGCACAATCAAACGCCAATTGTGGAATTAATTAACAAATTCCGACTACTAAAAATAGGCCCCCAGCTTAGGTGAACCTGGTCAAAGCGACCAGGTTGCTCATTTTTGCCCCGGAGCCAAGGGGGCAGGGCTGATGGAAAAAGGGGGGAAAAAAAGAAGGAAAGGGAGGTTTTTATGACTGTGTTTCTACAAAGGTTTGACTGCCTTTGGATATAGCAGCAGGACTTCTCAGGCTGCAGCTGCCCCAGGTATAGGCAGAAGTGAGCTCTTTTGGTGGCTTGTCTGGAGCCTGTGCCTTCCCCAGGGGAGGGGTGAAGCCCAACTCAGGTGGAATCCCTCCCTCAAGGAATTCAGACCCCAGGGCTTGGTAATTTGAAGCCATTAAAACCAGCCTACAGCTTCTGCTCCGGTGGCGCTCCATCCGCCATCTTATCCTTCCCTTTCTCCTCCTGCTCTGGCGGCTCTCCAACCACCACCGTCCCCTCTTCCGCCTTCACCGGCTCCTCCACCACCGGCCTCGACAGCCTTGCCACCCTCACCTTTCCTCCTCCAAAACAGCTACTGGGGGAGTGGAGAAAATACAGAGCAGCTCCCAGAGCCACGACAGAGATCAAAGGGACGGCGTACCCCATCCTGGAACGGCTGACTGTCTGGGAGAACCAGCTCCGGTGAGATCACCGAGGGGCGCGGGCTTTCCCGGGCAGGACGGCAAGCGGCCGGAGTCCCTCCCTTCCTCCTTCCCAGGCCAGCTGGCAGAATTGGACAGGCGGTCCCCTTGGGCCGCGGCGGCTGGCGCCCCCACCACGCGAGGCCCCCCAGACCAACTGAGAGAGTTGGGTTGGAAATCCCCAGACTGCGGAGAATGGTGACTGGGGGGTGCCTTCCAAACACGTGACTTCCTGGTCCGGCTGGGAACAGTGCACTCTCCCGGGCTGCGACAGCTGGCGCCCTCCCACCACGCTTGGCACCCCGGGCCGACTAGGTAATTCGGTCGGGCGCTCTACCATGCTGCGGCGGCCGGCGACCCTCCCCACGTTCGGAACCCCAGGCCGGCTGGCACTCTTCCAAGACGCTTTGGCTGCCGAACCTCCCCTACGGCGAGAGTTTTCCAGAGTTAAAAGACCCACAGCAACTTCCACTGGTGTAACCCGTAGACAAACGTGTGCCACGAGCGCCACCTACTGGGCAGGATAAGAAAAACAGAACCCAGAGATTTCACAGAAAGTTCTTTCTACCTGTGGGGTCCAACACCCAGGGAAATCTGACTAAATGCCCAGACGCCAGCAGAAGACAACGGATCACGCTCAGAAAATTGAAAATATGGCCCAGTGAAAGGAACAAACCAATAGTTCAAATGAGATACAGGAGCTGAAACAACTAATGCTGAATATACGAACAGAAATGGAAAACCTCTTCAAAAACGAAATCGATAAATTGAGGGAGGACATGAAGAAGACATGGGCTGATCAAAAAGAAGAAATAGAAAAACTGAAAAAACAAATCACAGAGCTTATGGAAGTGAAGGATAAAGTAGAAAAGATGGAAAAAACAAGAGATACCTACAATGATAGATTTAAAGAGACAGAAGATAGAATTAGTGATTTGGAGGATGGAACATCTGAATTCCAAAAAGAAACAGAAACTATCCGGAAAAGAATGGAAAAATTTGAACAGGGTATCAGGGAACTCAAGGACAATGTGAACCGCACAAATATATGTGTTGTGGGTGTCCCAGAGGAGAAGAGAAGGGAAAAGGAGGAGAAAAACTAATGGAAGAAATTATCACTGAAAATTTCCCAACTCTTATGAAAGACCTAAAATTACAGATCCAAGAAGTGCAGCGCACCCCAAAGAGATTAGACCCAAATAGGCGTTCTCCAAGACACTTACTAGTTAGAATGTCAGAGGTCAAAGAGAAAGAGAGGATCTTGAAAGCAGCAAGAGAAAAACAATCCATCACATACAAGGGAAACCCAATAAGACTATGTGTAGATTTCTCAACAGAAACCATGCAGGCTAGAAGACAGTGGGATGATATATTTAAATTACTAAAAGAGAAAAACTGCCAACCAAGACTCCTATATCCAGCAAAATTGTCCTTCAAAAATGAGAGAGAAATTAAAACATTCTCAGACAAAAAGTCACTGAGAGAATTTGTGACCAAGAGACCAGCTCTGCAAGAAATACTAAAGGGAGCACTAGAGTCAGATACAAAAAGACAGAAGAGAGAGGCATGGAGAAGAGTGTAGAAAGAAGGAAAGTCAGATATGATATATATAATACAAAAGACAAAATGGTAGAGGAAAATATGATCCAAACAGTAATAACTCTAAATGTTAATGGACTGAATTCCCCAATCAAAAGACACAGACTGGCAGAATGGATTAAAAAACAGGATCCTTCTATATGCTGTCTACAGGAAACACATCTTAGACCCAAAGATAAATATAGGTTGAAAGTGAAAGGTTGGGAAAAGATATTTCATGCAAATAACAACCAGAAAAGAGCAGGAATGGCTATACTAATATCCAACAAATTAGACTTCAAATGTAAAACAGTTAAAAGAGACAAAGAAGGACACTATCTACTAATAAAAGGAACAATTAAACAAGAAGACATAACAATCATAAATATTTACGCACCGAACCAGAATGCCCCAAAATACGTGAGGAATACACTGCAAACACTGAAAAGGGAAATAGACACATATACCATAATAGTTGGAGACTTCAATTCACCACTCTCATAATGGACAGAACATCTAGACAGAGGATCAATAAAGAAATAGAGAATCTGAATATTACTATAAATGAGCTAGACTTAACAGACATTTATAGGACATTACATCCCACAACAGCAGGATACACCTTTTTTTCAAGTGCTCATGGATCATTCTCAAAGATAGACCATATGCTGGGTCACAAAGCAAGTCTCAACAAATTTAAAAAGATTGAAATCATACACAACACTTTCTCGGATCATAAAGGAATGAAGTTGGAAATCAATAATAGGCGAAGTGCCAGAAAATTCACAAATATGTGGAGGCTCAACAACACACTCTTAAACAACAAGTGGGTCAAAGAAGAAATTGCAAGTGAAATTAGTAAATACCTAGAGGCAAATGAAAATGAAAACACAACATATCAAAACTTATGGGACGCAGCAAAGGCAGTGCTAAGAGGGAAATTTATTGCCCTAAATGCCTTTATCAGAAAAGAAGAAAAGGCAAAAATGCAGGAATTAACTGTCCACTTGGAAGAACTGGAGAAAGAACAGCAAACTAACCCCAAAGCAAGCAAAAGGAAAGAAATAACAAAGATTAGAGCAGAAATAAATGAAATTGAAAACATGAAAACAATAGAGAAAATCAATAAGACCAGAAGTTGGTTCTATGAGAAAATCAATAAGATTGATGGGCCCTTAGCAAGATTGACAAAAAGAAGAAGAGAGAGGACGCAAATAAATAAGATCAGAAATGGAAGAGGAGACATAACCACTGACCTCACAGAAATAAAGGAGGTAATAACAGGATACTATGAACAACTTTACGCTAATAAATACAACAATTTAGATGAATTGGGCGGGTTCCTGGAAAGACATGAACAACCAACTTTGACTCAAGAAGAAATAGATGACCTCAACAAACCAATCACAAGTAAAGAGATTGAATTAGTCATTCAAAAGCTCCCTAAAAAGAAAAGTCCAGGACCAGACGGCTTCACATGTGAATTCTATCAAACATTCCAGAAAGAATTAGTACCAACTCTCCTCAAACTCTTCAAAATAATCGAAGTGGAGGGAAAACTACCTAATTCATTCTATGAAGCCAACATCACCCTCATACCAAAACCAGGCAAAGATATTACAAAAAAAGAAAACTACAGACCAATCTCTCTAATGAATATAGATGCAAAAATCCTCAATAAAATTCTAGCAAATCGTATCCAACAACACATTAAAAGAATTATACATCATGACCAAGTAGGATTCATCCCAGCTATGCAAGGATGGTTTAACATAAGAAAATCAATTAATGTAATACACCACATCAACAAATCAAAGCAGAAAAATCACATGATCATCTCAATTGATGCAGAGAAGGCATTTGACAAGACTCAACATCCTTTCCTGTTGAAAACACTTCAAAAGATAGGAATACAAGGGAACTTCCTTAAAATGATAGAGGGAATATATGAAAAACCCACAGCTAATATCATCCTCAATGGGGAAAAATTGAAAACTTTCCCCCTAAGATCAGGAACAAGACAAGGATGTCCACTATCACCACTATTATTCAACATTGTGTTGGAAGTTCTAGCCAAAGCAATTAGACAAGAAAAAGAAATTCAAGGCATCAAAATTGGAAAGGCAGAAGTAAAACTATCACTGTTTGCAGACGATATGATACTATACATCGAAAAACGGAAAAATCCACAACAAAACTACTAGAGCTAATAAATGAGTACAGCAAAGTAGCAGGTTACAAGATCAACACTCAAAAATCTGTAGCTTTTCTATACACTAGTAATGAACAAGCTGAGGGGGAAATCAAGAAACGAATCCCATTTACAATCGCAACTAAAAGAATAAAATACCTAGGAATAAATTTAACCAAAGAGACAAAAAAACCTATATAAAGAAAACTACAAAAAACTCCTAAAAGAAATCACAGAAGACCTAAATAGATGGAAGGGCATACCGTGTTCATGGATTGGAAGACTAAATATAATTAAGATGTCAATCCTACCTAAACTGATCTACAGATTCAATGCAATACCAATCAAAATCCCAACAACTCATTTTTCAGAATTAGAAAACCAATAAGCAAATTTATCTGGAAGGGCAGGTTGCCCCGAATTGCTAAAAACATCTTGAGGAAAAAAAACGAAGCTGGAGGTCTCGCGATGCCGGACTTTAAGGCATATTATGAAGCCACAGTGGTCAAAACAGCATGGTAGTGGCATAAAGATAGATATATCGACCAATGGAATCGAATAGAGTGCTCAGATATAGACCCTCTCATCTATGGACATTTGATCTTTGATAAGGCAGTCAAGCCAACTCACCTGGGACTGAACAGTCTCTTCAATAAATGGTGCCTAGAGAACTGGATATCCATATGTAAAAGAATGAAAGAAGATCCGTATCTCACACCTTATACAAAAGTTAACTCAAAATGGATCAAAGATCTAAACATTAGGTCTAAGACCATAAAACAGTTAGAGGAAAATGTAGGGAGATATCTTATGAATCTTACAACTGGAGGCGGTTTTATGGACCTTAAACCTAAAGCAAGAGCACTGAAGAAAGAAAGAAAGAAATGGGAGCTCCTCAAAATTAAACACTTTTGTGCATCAAAGAACTTCATCAAGAAAGTAGAAAGACAGCCTACACAATGGGAGATAATATTTGGAAATGATATATCAGATAAAGGCCTAGTATCCAGAATTTATAAAGAGATTGTTCAACTCAACAACAAAAAGACAGCCAACCCAATTACAAAATGGGAAAAAGACTTGAACAGACACCTACCAGAAGAGGAAATACGGATGGCCAAGAGGCACATGAAGAGATGCTCAATGTCCCTGGCCATTAGAGAAATGCAAATCAAAACCACAATGAGATATCATCTCACACCCACCAGAATGGCCATTATCAACAAAACAGAAAATGACAAGTGCTGGAGAGGATGCGGAGAAAGAGGCACACTTCTCTACTGTTGGTGGGAATGTCAAATGGTGCAACCACTGTGGAAGGCAGTTTGGCGGTTCCTCAAAAAGCTGAATATAGAATTGCCATATGACCCAGCAATACCATTGCTAGGTATCTACTCAAAGGACTTAAGGGCAAAGACACAAACGGACATTTGCACACCTATGTTTATAGCAGCATTATTTACAATTGCAAAGAGATGGAAACAGCCAAAATGTCCATCAACAGAAGAATGGCTAAACAAACTGTGTTATATACATACGATGGAATATTATGCAGCTTTAAGACAGGATAAACTTATGAAGCATGTAATAACATGGATGGACCTAGAGAACATTATGCTGAGTGAGTCTAGCCAAAAACTAAAAGACAAATACTGTACGGTCCCAATGATGTGAATCGACACTCGAGAATAAACTTGGAATATGTCATTGGTAACAGAGTTCAGCAGGAGTTAGAAACAGGGTAAGATAATGGGTAATTGGAGTTGATGGGATACAGACTGTACAATAGGACTAGATACAAAAACTCAAAAATGGACAGCACAATAATACCTAATTGTAAAGTAATCATGTTAAAACACTGAATGAAGCTGCATCCGAGCTATAGGTTTTTGTTTTGTTTTGTTTTGTTTTGTTCTTACTATTATTACTTTTATTTTTTTTCTCTATATTAACATTCTATATCTTTTTCGGTTATATTGCTAGTTCTTCTAAACCGATGCAAATGTACTAAGAAACGATGATCATGCATCTATGTGATGATGTTAAGAATTACTGATTGCAAATGGACAGCACAATACTACCTAATTGTAATGTAATTATGTTAAAACACTGATGAAGCTGCATCTGAGCTATAGTTTTTTTTTATTTTTTTCTTATATATTTCTGTATTTTTTATTTTTATTTTTATTTTTTCTCTATATTATCATTTTATTTCTTTTTCTGTTGTCTTGCTATTTCTTTTTCTAAATCGATGCATATGTACTAAGAAATGATGATCATACATCTATGTGATGATATTAAGAATTACTGATTGCATATGTAGAATGGAATGATTTCTAAATGTTGTGTTAGTTTATTTTTTTTAATTAATAAAAAGAAAAAAAGGGAATTTAAAAAAAAAAACTTATGAAGCATGTAATAACATGGATGGACCTAGAGAATATTATGCTGAGTGAGTCCAGCCAAAAACTAAAGGACGAATACTGTATGGTCCCACTGATGTGAACGGACATTCGAGAATAAACTTGAAATATGTCATTGGTAACACAGTCCAGCAGGAGTTAGAAACAGGGTAAGACAATGGGTAATTGAAGCTGAAGGGATACAGACTGTGCAACAGGACTAGATACAAAAACTCAAAAATGGACAGCACAGTAATACCTAATTGTAAAGTAATCATGTTAAAACACTGAATGAAGCTGCATCCGAGCTATAGGTTTTTGTTTTGTTTTGTTTTGTTTTGTTCTTACTATTATTACTTTTATTTTTTTTCTCTATATTAACATTCTATATCTTTTTCGGTTATATTGCTAGTTCTTCTAAACCGATGCAAATGTACTAAGAAACGATGATCATGCATCTATGTGATGATGTTAAGAATTACTGATTGCAAATGGACAGCACAATACTACCTAATTGTAATGTAATTATGTTAAAACACTGATGAAGCTGCATCTGAGCTATAGTTTTTTTTTATTTTTTTCTTATATATTTTTGTATTTTTTATTTTTATTTTTATTTTTTCTCTATATTATCATTTTATTTCTTTTTCTGTTGTCTTGCTATTTCTTTTTCTAAATCGATGCATATGTACTAAGAAATGATGATCATACATCTATGTGATGATATTAAGAATTACTGATTGCATATGTAGAATGGAATGATTTCTAAATGTTGTGTTAGTTTATTTTTTTTAATTAATAAAAAGAAAAAAAGGGAATTTAAAAAAAAAAACTTATGAAGCATGTAATAACATGGATGGACCTAGAGAATATTATGCTGAGTGAGTCCAGCCAAAAACTAAAGGACGAATACTGTATGGTCCCACTGATGTGAACGGACATTCGAGAATAAACTTGAAATATGTCATTGGTAACACAGTCCAGCAGGAGTTAGAAACAGGGTAAGACAATGGGTAATTGAAGCTGAAGGGATACAGACTGTGCAACAGGACTAGATACAAAAACTCAAAAATGGACAGCACAGTAATACCTAATTGTAAAGTAATCATGTTAAAACACTGAATGAAGCTGCATCTGAACTATAGGGTTTTTTGTTTGTTTTTTTTGTTTGTTTGTTTGTTTGTTTTGTTTTGTTTTGTTTTACTATTATTACTACTTTTATTTCTTTTCTCTATATTAACATTTTATATCTTTTTCTGTTGTGTTGCTAGTTCCTCTAAACCGATGCAAATGTACTAAGAAACAATGATCATGCATCTATGTGATGATGTTAAGAATTACTGAGTGCATATGTAGAATGGTATGATTTCTAAATGTTGTGTTAATTTCTTTTTTTTTTCTTTTCTTTCCGTTAATAAAAAAAAAAAACCAAAAAAACCAGCCTACAACCTCTCCTCTGTCTTCACCATGCCCCCAGCAGGGAGAGTCCGCCAAAGTTAAAGGTACTGCATCACCTTATACTGATGGGACCCACAGGCAGACAAGTGCCACATACTGGGTAGGGTAAGAAAAACAGAGCCCGGAGACTTCACAGGAAAGTCTTTCAACCTGCTGGGTCTCACCCTCAGGGAAAACCAATGCAGGTGACTCTTTCCTCCTGATAGGAGGCCAGTTTGGTCTGGGAAAATCTGGCTGGGGTCTATAATATCTAAGTAGACATTCCTAAGGCGGGGGGGAGGCACCATACAAGCAGGGCAAGAAACAAGAAAACAAGAACTGAAAAATTCTCCTCTGTTAGACAAAACTTAAGGTCCAGATAAAGCTGGATGGAATGTCAAAGAACAGATAGACAACAAATTCATCCAGCAAGAAAACCCTAGGTAAAAGAAGTGAAAGCCATCTCCAGAATAAACTAATTAAGGTAATTAAATGCCTAGATGCCAGCAAAAAATAACAGATCACACTACGAAAATTGAAGACATCGCCCAGTCAAAGGAACAAACCAATAATTCAAATGACATACAGGAGCTGAAACAATTAATTCAGAATATACGAGCAGACATGGAAAACCTCATCAAAAACCAAATCAATGAATTGAGGGAGGATATAAAGAAGGCAAGGAATGAACAAAAAGAAGAAACTGAAAGTCTGAAAAAACAAATCACAGAACTTATGGGTATGAAAGGCAAGGTAGAAGAGATGAAAAAAACAATGGAAACCCATAATGATAGATTTCAAGAGATAGAACATAGGATTAGTGAACTGGAGGATGGAACATCTGAAATCCGGCAAGAAAATATAGGGAAAAGAATGGAAAAATATGAGCAGGGACTCAGGGAATTGAAAGACAATATGAAGTAAACGAATATACATGTTGTGGGTATCCCAGAAGGAGAAGAGAAGGGAAAAGGAGGGGAAAAACTAATGGAGGAAATTATCACCAAAAAATTCCCAACTCTTATGAAAGACTTAAAATTACTCTTATGAAAGATCCAAGAAGTGCAGCGTACCCCAAAGAGAATAGATCCAAATAGACATACTCCAAGACATTTACTAATCAGAATGTCAGAGGTCAAAGAGAAAGAGAGAATCTTGAAAGCAGCAAGAGAAAAGCAATCCATCACATACTAGGGAAGCCCAATAAGACTAGGCGCAGATCTCTCAGCAGAAACCATGGAGGCAAGAAGACAGTGGGATGATATATTTAAATTATTAAAAGAGAAAAACTGCCAACCAAGAATTCTATATCCAGAAAAATTGTCCTTCAAAATTGAGGGAGAAATTAAAACATTTTCAGACAAAAAGTCACTGAGAGAATTTGTGACCAAGAGACCAGCTCTACAAGAAATACTAAAGAGAGCACTAGAGACAGATACGAAGACAGAAGAGAGGGGTGTAGAGAAGAGTGTAGAAAGGAAGACTATGAGTAAAGGTAAAAAGAAAGAAAATTAGATATGACATATAAAATCCAGAAGGCAAAATAGTAGAAGAAAGTACTACCCATGAAGTAATAACACTGAATGTTAATGGATTAAATTCTCCAATCAAAAGACATAGTTTGGCAGAATGGATTAAAAAACAGGACCCATCTATATGCTGTTTCTACTCAAAGGACATGAGGGCAAGGACACAAATGGACATTTATACACCAATGTTTATAGCGACATTATTTACAATTGCCAAGGGATGGAAGCAGCCAAAATGTCCATCAACAGATGGTTGGCTAAACAAATTGTGGCATTTACATAAGATGGAATATTACGCAGCCGTAAGACAGAATAAAGTTATGAAGTATGTAACAACATGAATAGACCTTAAGGACATTACGCTGAATGTGATTAGCCAGAAACAAAAGGACAAATACTCTATGGTCTCACTGATATGAACTAACATTAGTGAATAAACTTGGAATATTTCCTTGGTAACAGAGACCATCAGGAGATAGAAATAGGGTAAGATATTGGGTAATTGGAGCTGAAGGGATATAGATTGTGCAACAGGACTGAATATAAAAACTCAGAAATGGACAGCACAATATTACCTAACTGTAATACAATTATGTTAAAACACTGAATGAAGCTGCATATGAGAATGATAGAGGGAGGAGGGCTGGGGCATAAATGAAATCACAAAGAAAGACAGACGATAAAGATTGAGATGGTATAATCTAGGAATGCCTGGAGTGTATAATGATAGTGACTAAATGTGCAAATTTAAAAAATGTTTTTGCATGAGGAAGAACAAAAGAATGTCATTACTGCAGTGTGCTGAAAATAGATGGTAATTAATATTTTAAAATTTCAACTTATGTGTGAGACTAAAGCAAAAAACGTTTATTTGGTACAAATCTATACTTTGACTAGTGCATATCCTAATATAATTTATGTAGATAGTTGGTTGAACACCTTAAGTACATGGAACTTTGGGTAGGACATGAGATTTTGTTGGTTTGTCCAGGTGATTCCCTGATGAATCCCAGAGTAATTTGATCAGTGAGTGGAAAAGTATTTGCAAAGTCCCCTTCAGGGAATGGTGAGAAAGGGGGAAAACTCAACTTCTCCAAGTTGAATTCTTGATATCCTCACAAGCAGTGTGGCTGAGCCCCCAGTCTTGGGGTTTGTTCATATGAAACTTAACCCTACAGGGGATAGGACAAGCCTACTTAAAATTAGGCCTAAGAGTCACCCCCAAGAGAACCTCTTTTGTTGCTCAGATGTGACCTCTCTCTCCAGCCAACAAAGCAAGCAAACTCACCACCCTCCCCCTGTCTACGTGGGACATGACTCCCAGGGGTGTGGATCTTCCTGGCAACATGGGACAGAAATCCCAGAATGAGCTGAGACCCAGCATCAAGGAATTGAGAAAACCTTCTGGACCAAAAGAGGGAAGAGTGAAATGAGACAAAGTATCAATGGCTGAGAGACTCCAAACAGAGTCAAGAGTTTATCCTGGAGGTTATTCTTACACATTAAGTAGATATCCCCTCCTTAGTCAAGATGTAATGGAGAGGCTGGAGGGAACTGCCTGAAAATGTAGAGTTGTGTTCCAGTAGCCATGTTTCTTGATGACGATTGTGTAATGATACAGCTTTCACAATGTGACTGTGTGATTGTGAAAACCTTGTTTCTGATGCTCCCTTTATCTACCTTGTCAACAGATGAGTAGAACATATGGAATAAAAATAAATAATAGGGGGACCAAATGTTAAAATAAATTTAGTTTGAAATGCTAGTGATCAATGAAAGGGAGAAGTAAGGGTTATGGTATGTATAAATTTGCTTTCTGTTTTCATTTATTTCTTTTTCTAAATAGATGCAAATGTTCCAAGAAATGATTATGATGATAAATATGCAACTATGTGATGATATTGTGAATTACTGATTATATATGTAGAATGGAATAATCAAAATAGGAATGTTTGCATTTGCTTTGTGTTTTTTGTATTTAAAAAAAATTAAATTAAATTAAAAAAATATTTTCTCTCTGCCTGCTTTTAAGATAATTTCTTAAGCTGGTGCTCTGCAATTTTACTGTGAAGTATCTAAATATGGAATGTCTTTTGTTCTGTATCTCTGGATTCATTTCTTTCATCAGATTTGGAACGTTCTGAGGCTTTTTGTCTTCAAATAATTTCTTGTCTCCTTTTTATTCTTTCCTTTTGGGACTCCAATTAGATGTATTTTAGATATTCTTATTCTGTCTTTCATATAGCTTAATGTTTCTTTCATATTTTCCATCTATTTGTTTATCTGTGCTGCATTCCGGGAAATTTTTTTCAATCTGTCTTTCATTTTACTGACACTCTTCAGCTGAGTCAATTCTGCCATTTATCTGTTCACTGAAGTTTTGGTTTTAAGAAATATATTTTTCATTTCTAAAATTTCTATCCAGTTTTTCATATTTGCCGTTTTTTATCATCTCTTGTTGCTTGCTTATTTTGATGATTTCACATTTTATTTTACTTTTTAGTGTCATCATTATTTTGTATTCTTTATCAATTCCAATACCTAATATCCTTGAGGGTTTAAATCTGTCCTTTGTAGTTTCTGCTGACTTTTCTCTTATGGTGGTTTGTTTCCCTTCTATCTCTTATTATGAACTCGTAACTGGCTGACTTTAATCCAAAGGATACCTAGAAACCTAGACCCAGGATTGCTTTCTACAGATAAGATAGGCATTGTCTCGCTGTGCATGGGGGGTGGGAGGGGGCAGATGTGGGTGGTGAGGAGTGGTAGGGAACCAAGGAATCACAATGGACCTGGAACTATGTTAGCTCCTTTCTGGTTCAGTTTGAAATTTAAACTCTAGCTGATATTGGCCTTGATCCTCAGGACAATCTTGTCGTATAAGAATACTCACCTCCATGAGAATCCAAAAGAAAACAAAACCAGATTTTTATGCAGAATATAGTCGTTTTGAAGCAGGAGAGCACTTCAGAGTTCTAGACCAGACTGACAGAAGCAGTTGCCCTTCCTTCTTAATTCTACTACTATCTGGCTTTCAGTCCTCTTCACTCACTGAAGCTATTCTGGCCAGTTTACTGAGGGTTACTGAGTCCAAGAGATCCCTTTTAGTATGCAGTATTGAACACCACTGACTTTGTCTAAGAATGCTGTCTTTATTGATTTCTCTTTGGTTTTCCTCCTCTCTCTTTGGCCATATTTCTCTGCCTCCTTTTAGAGGTCTGTTTCCATTATCTACCCCTTACATTTTTGTTCGTTTTGTTTTTGTTTTTTCTTCTTTTACCTACCCCTTACATTTTAAATTCTGATACTCCCCAGTCATTTTCTCACTCTTCCTTGGCAATCCCATCCACTGCTATGGCATCAGCCACCACCTATATGTTGATGTCCAAAACGTATCTGTACCTCAGATCTCTTTCCTTTGCTTCAGACAAGTGTATTCAACTACCCACCAGACACCTGTTCCTAGATGTTCACAGAATATTTCTGTCCCAAAATGAAATAAAAATTTCACTCTAATCTGCTATAACAAATCTCAATTGGCAACACTACCATTCCTCCAGTTGCCAGGGCCAAAACCCAGGACTCAACTCTCCCTTCTTTGTATCCAGATAGTGGCCAAAATCTATTGATCTACTACTTAAAATTCTCTCCTGTTGGGTTTGGAAAAGCAGGCATTCTCATATTTTGCTGGTTGGGGTATAAATTTTTACAATCTATTACAGCAATTTTAGATGTATATCAAAAGTTCAAAAAAAAAATGTGGCTTACCTAAGGGAACAGTCAAAGATGTGTACAAAGATATATGTGCAAGAATGATTATACTAGCAAAATTTTATAAATAATCTACATGAGATTACTTAAATACATTATGGTACATTCAAAAGGTGGGATACCATGCAGCCATTAAAATCACATTATAGAGTATTTTTAACACAGGAAACTCTATCTGATATATATGGCTATGTAAAAAGTACAGGATTCAAAATATGAATGTAATCTGACATGGTTTTTGCAAAAAATATTTACTTCCTAAAAGGTCATGTAGTAATATATTAATAGTTGTTATTTTGGTTAGTGTGATTATGGGTCGTCTTCCTTTGTGCTTCTCTGAATTATCCTTACTTTCTGCATTGTACACATATTCATTTTGTAGTTAGAAAAAATGTATTAAGTTTCTCTCCTATTAAACAAATTTCCTTTTTCATTGCCACAGTCTCTCCTCGTCTCCCACTGAAATCCTCCTCCCTCACCCTTTATCACCTCTGTAGGCTCCCTGCCCTCATCCACATCTCTTCAATCCCCTGCCACTGTTGGTCAGAGTGGCCTAACCCACAATCCAGCCAATAACATTCACAGGATAAAAAAAACCCTAGAGCATCGTGTCCGTGCTCCTCAGCACAGCCCGAGAGGCCCTTCGTGGTCTGCAGACTCTACTCTCATAACAGAGCTCCAGCAGTTCTCAATTCTTGGTGGGACTTTGTGCCCAGGCTGCCTTATCTCAGAACTTTCTTTTGCTTCCTCTCCCTGGATCACTAGGTAAACCTGCTCATCATGTCCCAGGAATCTCCCTTTCTGGGTCTTGAACTAGCACGACTCAGCTGGTGCATGTTCTGCACTGAGCAGTCCTACCTTGTTTACTTGTTGGCTCAGAGCTCTTTGAAGTCAAGGTCTAGCCCTTTATTTTTGTATCATGGGTGCCTGCATTGTACCTGGCATGTGTAGGTACCCAGCAAAATTTTGTTGGATGATACACACAAATTAATTCTCTTAGGCAGAGTCAATGTTACTCATAGATCCCTTCTCCCTTTTGTGAAAGTTGCACAGTTCAACTTGGTCATAGATCTTCAAGCACAGACAACACACATGCATAAAATCAGGCTTAGCAGACATTTTCTGGCATATCCCAGAGACACATATCATGGTAGATGGACTTCTGCCTCAGGGCCTTTGCACTTTCTGATCACACTGCCTGGAACGCCATTTTAGCTCTTCACGTGGCTAGTTCTCATCTTTTCAGTCTTAGCTCAATGTCAGCTTGAGAGGATTCTGATTTCCCTTACAGGTAGCTTTCCTTGGTTATTTCTGTTTCCATTGCCCTGTTTATTTTCTTAACAGCATTCTGGGGAATTTATAAAAATCTTGCATATCTGTCTTTCCCCACCTCTCACCCTGACATCACTCCATGAGGGCAGGATCTTGTGCTATTTTATTGTCGTAAATTCCACGCTTAGGCAAATGAATGGAACACACACACGCTTACAAAACTAAAAATAACAAACATCTATTGAAAACCCACACACCACCAATCATCCAGACACTCATGGCCATACACTCTGGCCTTCCCCACCCCTGCCCTTCCAACCTCCACTTACCGGCGTCACAAACTTGTTGGCCTCCCAGGCCCACAGAGGCGGGTCCTTATAGACCTCCTTGATAGAGGTAGGAGCCCTGTAGGAGTCATTGTAGGTGCTGATGGGGGTCTTGGTCTTACGAGAGAAGAGGAACATGGTGGTGCCTAGGGGATGCCGTGGTGGGCTTTACCTACCAAGAGCTCCTGCTGGACATCAGTCACTACTCCCTCCCCTAGGCAGCCCACACCTCCAGCCTGAGGGGTGCCCCTGGCTGCTGTGACCCCCTCCTATGGGAGATCCCTCACCTTCCCTTCCCTACAGTCTCCCTGCTCCCACCTCACCTGGCCTCCCGCCAGGATGGGCACTGCCCATTATGATATCACCTGGCTCAACCCCAACCTCAGGGAGGTGAGGAGGCCCAATTCCCTTCCTACCCCCCGGCCACTTCCTGCCTCAAGCCCATCAAAAAAGCCCAATTTCCAAGAGCTCAGAGGGCCCCTGGAGACCTTGTAGGCCAAGCTTCTCACTTTATTAAAGAGAAAATAGGTTGAGGGGCCAGGTGAGTGACCTAGACCTTGGCTTGGGAACCGTGGATGGAGATAAAGTGAAATGTGCGCTCAAAGGATCAGTTCCTCCCCTTCCCAGCCCACCTGCCCCTTGCCCACACCCCAGGGAGGTAGCTGAGGCTGTTTTGTTTGATGCTTTTAATATTATTATTTGTGTTACACAATACACAACCAAGGATGATGGGCAATACTGCAATGGAAATGTTAAAAAAAAAAATATTATACACGGCTCATGTCTTCCACACACCTTCCTGGAAATAAATTAGTGAGCACGGAGAAAACTGGCTGTGTGGCAGCCACAGTTGAGGGAGTGTTAAGGCAGTATCTACAAGGGGGAAGGGTGGCAGGACAGCAAGCTCAGGCCTTAACTCTTCCCCTCCAATCCCCCAGACAGGGAAGGAGGGAACCACGCATTAGACCTCGAAGCTATCTTCTGCCAGTTTCTTATATCTTCCTGCCATGCATACAATGCCCCAGTCCAAAGATCTTGCCTGTCAGGGATCTAGGTATTCCCTGTGGGGAGGGAGCTTTTCCCCAGTTTCTCAGGGCCAGAGAGGTTGAGCAACTGGCCACAGTCACACAGCAAGTCAGCAACAAAAGCAGCAGTCTAACTGAGCCCAGGTAGAGGCTCTGCTAAAAAAAAAAAAAGGAGATATCCATGTTCTAGAAGGGTGAGTCAAGGAGCCCGGGGTGATAGGAGTAGGAAACCGGGCTTTGGAGCCCAGACAACAGGGGTGAAGATTTTGACCAGGTTGGGGATGTGGGCTTAGATGGGGGTCAGTATGGCCTTACAGGCCCTGCAGTTGCCTTCTCTATTCTTGCCTCCCTTTGACGTTGCTCATCAACTAACTAGAGTCTCTGTACTCGAAGAGGTAAGGGTAGGTAGGGGGAGTGGGGAGTAGAGAGCTACACCCCAACACTATCTAGTTGGCAGCTGTTGGGTATGGGGCAGGGAGAGATGCTGCCCTTCCTAAACCAGCAGCCTCACTCCCTCCTCTCACTACTCCCCCTTCCAACTCCTTCCACCCAGGACAGGCATCTAGAGAGGGGGCTGTAGGTGTGTCCATTGCATGCTTGCACCCTGTGAGTGGTATGCACAAGAGTGGATACACCAGCAACATGGAGGAATGGGGGTATACACCTTGCCCTGGGATATGGAGTTTATGGGCATAGGCACTTTCATTTGTCTTTACATGGAGATAGGTCTGAATTGCCCAGCCCGGGATGGGGGTGTGTGTGAGGGGGTGGGCCCTGGTCACCTCCTCCCTCTTCTTTTTCAGCCACAGCTTTCTTGCCCCCACCCCCACCTCAACAAGAGAGCCACAGCGTAAAAGCGGCAATACACACATTCTGATTCGCAGGGACCCCGCATGCTGCACACACAACAGACAGACCCCAACTCCACATATTCACATTCATACACACACATGCCCAAACAGATCCACATGTACTCAGACATATGCAGGTCTTCATAGGAACTGCCCCCTTCCCTTTCAACACAGAGACACAAACTCAAGGATCCTCTAGGTGTACCAAAGACACATATCGACCTCTTTCCACACTTCCACAGAAATTCCTACAAAAAAAATTATTTTAGGTATGAAGAGACTTGAAAAATGTAGCTGCTGCTCATTTTATAGTTGAGGAAACTGAAGCCCAGAGAAAGCAAGTGGCTTGTTGAAGATCATAAGGAGGGTCAGAGCTAGGACCAGAACTCAGGCTTCTGCCTCTCAGTCCAGGGATCTCAGTCCATTTAACTGCTAAGCAGCCTCTCACACTGTTAACAGACCCCAGAGATGCTCCCCCAACGGGACACTCACATCCATGACAGAAACAGACACATACAGCTACAGATACCTGGTCCAACACAGAGACACAGACCCACATCCTGACAGACGTATGCACACACACATTCCGCCAGGCTCTCCCTACCACAAATAGGCAGCCACTCAGCCCCACGAATCCTCCTAAACTTTCTTGAAGATTATTACTAGGAACCAGCTTCTGAAACTTTGGGACAGGGTCAGATGGGAAGGGGGCACGTGAGGCTAGCCTTATCCCCTACTTCCTGTCTAAGAAAGAGATTAATGACCAGGAGATAGATATAGATAGATAGATGATAGATAGATAGATAGATAGATAGATAGATAGATAGATAGATAGATAGATAGATAGATAGATAAGAGATAGAGAGAGAGGGAGAGAGTGGGGCCGGGGAAGGAGTCAGAAAGATGCACTGATTATGGGTGAGTGAGGACAGATCATACTTCCTCAAACCCTGGCCTGTCTCCAAGGTTCACCCTCCCCTCACCCCCAACCCCCAACCCAGGGAGCAAGGAAGGGGGTGAATGGAGCAAAGAGGAGGAAGAAGGCATTGATCTAGTGGATTGGGGGTTGAGGTGGGGGGCAATACCCTGCTGGGCAGCTTTGCCGGGCTTCCCATCTGGAGATGAGGAGAAAACGCAAATAGGAACATAGGCAGGTAGGGGGTGTGTGGAGGAGCTCTGAGAAGCCGACCAGTCCCCACCGCCCTGGGCCTTCCTCCCTCCCAGCCCCTTTCATTGTCTGGCTGGGGCTGGGAGTTTCATGGTTTCCCTAGGGTGGGGTCAGGCCTCTGGCTTTATGATTCCTCCCCCCACTCATTACTGTTGGTTACTTTGTCGTCCAGTCCCTCCTCTTCCCCTCTACCGGACTGCAGCCTTGAGGGCAGGGAGGGCAGGGTGTTAGGCGATGTTCTCCAAGTAACTTAACAGCCCACGCCCCTCCTCAGCCCCCGGGGTGGAGAAGGACCCAGTTTTGGTTTCTCCGGCTCCATGAACACACAGAGGTACACGTCCTACCATAGGAGGAAGCAATGACTGTTACGAGGTTGGCGGCTGCAGGGGGCGCGGAACCCGGGGCTGGCGGACCAGGTGGGCAGGGGTCTGCCCCTGCCCCGCCCAGCCTGGCCCGCATCGGCCCCGCGCCGAGCGGCCGCGGGAGCCCCGCCGGCTACTGAATGTGGCAGGCGGTGGAGGACGTGGCCTGGCAGCACATGCAGGTGGGGTTCACGGACTTAGGGGGGATGAGGTCCAGGTCCTCATCGTCGGGGATCTCGTCTAACCGGTAGCCGTCCTTCAGCAGCTGGATGTTCAAATCTTGGTTGATCTGCTGTAGGCAAAGGGGAGGGGGGTCAGGCGCGCGGCGGCCCGGAGGCCCACCCGTGGACTAGGTTACCATCCCAGCCGATCCGGACCTCGACCGAGGGCAGCCACAGGGCAGCCCCGTCCCGGCAGGCATAGGTCTCTCGGGAACCCGGGATTCGCAGCTCTGTCTTCACTTTCTCACAGGCATATCCCCGCCCCAATTCATACCCCACCCCTTTCTAAAGGCACCTTCTCACCTCAGTCCTGCTAGTATTTGGGCCCTGTCCCGAGCTCAGGCCAGACCCGTACCGTGTCCCTGTATTTTACGCTCCATCCTTTGTAAGAGCTCCGCTTCCATCTCAAGTCCCTGAGCTTTCTCCGGCCTTTCCCTTCTTCCTGACTCTACCCTCCTGCGGGTCCCGCCTCATCTTAGGCCCCGCCCTCTACGCGGGACTCCGCCCATCTCTGCCTATTTCTCCTTTACAGAGGTGGGGTCTTTCTCGGGTGTGTCCCAGGGCGGGAAAGAGTGGGGCCTCACCTCAGCGGAGGAGTAGCCAGAGGAGGAATATCTGGACATGTCAAAGTCATCATCGCTGGCCGTGGAGGAAGGAGGGCAGAGAGGAAGTCATTCAAGAAAATGAAGTAAAAAACTGCCCCCACCCTACCCTCCATCATCAGTACCCCATCCCACCCCATAACAGCAAGATCTAAATAAAAAATGTGCTTGCTGTGCAAATGCAATTCTAAAACTAGGTTCCCTATCCCACCCTACTGAATAAATTGCCACCATTCACCTCCTTGGAGGGGGGGGTTAACCCCCTTAGAGATGTTACTCCCTCCACCTCCATTCTTCCTTTATTTTTTCTAGGCTCTATGGCCCTGCATTGTTGGATTCTCCCAAAGTCCAGGTCTAGCCAGGTGCGTTCCCAGCAGTAGGGCTCCTCTCAGAGGAGGCGAGGCATTTAACATGGCATCCTGCTGTTCAAAGGCAATATCAGGGCCATTCTAGGGACAGCCCTTGGTTCAGCTCTCCCACAACAGCAGCAGACCGGGTCAGCTCCCTTTCCCCTTTCTTGCCTCATCCTCAGGTTAAAAATGCCATTCCTTAAAGGATTCACCCTTGTACAGTTCCTGGCTGTCTGAGGAACACTCCGCTTCTGACAAAACAGCAGGTGTGGCCTGTCCAGCCCATTGTGTTCATACAGATTCCTGTGGCTTGCCCGGTGGCCCCCAGGCCCCTGTACATACCTGTCCGTGTCAAGGGCTACCAGTGGCTTCTCGTCTGGGCTCTGGTCAAGTGAGGAGTAGCCTTTATTGGGAACAACCAGCCTAGAAGGAGAAATTTGGGAGTTTGATTTGCAGCTGGAGCACATAAGCCTGGCAGGAGACTGGGTTGGACCCCCACCCCCCGATGACTTTCCTCCCTCCCTCCCCACCTCAGATCCAGTTGAGGCTTTGTCCTCTTGAAGAGGAAGTGGGGTTGAGGAGGGATGAAAGAGGGGGAAGCTCTGGACCAGCAGAGATAGGTGCTGGCTGGCAGAGTTCAGGTGGGGCAGAGGAGGCCTTTACCTCGTCCGGGCCATCACATTGTTCTTCTTGGGCTGCTGGTTGACGGGGCTACCCATGCTGCCGTTCTTCAGGGAGCCTTTCCGGGCCAGCTCCCGCTGCTTCTCTGCAGGGGAACATGGGAAGGAAGCTGTGTGCTGCCTCCAGTGCCACCTTACTTTTCCAAGCTGACCATCCTTTCCCTCCATCACATCCAGATCCACACTTCTTATACTCACTTCTAAATGCATTTTTGTATACACTATCCCTCCTTCCTAGGATGCCCGCCTCTCTCCAGCTCATGGTATCACCTGAAGGAAGCTGTCCCTGACTGCTCCATCCCTTACTGCTCATGGCAGCCTGGTCTGAGCATTCACAGTGAAGCTCCTCGCTTCTCTAGGGACTGAGGCTGGGACCCTAATTTCAGGACCCTGCTGCCCTGTGGAGATAGTACTTAGCCTTGCACATCCTGAAGCAGATGGCAGGGACAAAAGGAGGAGGTAGACTTCTGCCTTCTAGGAGCTGCAACTCCCATGTGAGGGGTTAGTGTGTATTTGATGCCAGGGAAAGCTGGAGAGGGAGAAACAATCATAGAGGGATGGAGCAGTCAGGGACAGCTTCCTTCAGGTGATACCATGAGCTGGAGAGAGGCGGTCATCCTAGGAAGGAGGGATAGTGTATACAAAAATGCATTTAGAAGTGAGTATAAGAAGTGTGGATCTGGATGTGATGGAGGGAAAGGATGGTCAGCTTGGAAAAGTAAGATCCTTTTATTCAGCCACTTACTTGTTCAACAAACATCTTGTGTCGCCAGTCATGTATCAGGTCATGTACTAAGGGACTAACGGCTCCCTCTGATTACAAGCTCAGAGTATGAAAGCTTTGAATGCCAGACAGAGGAGTTTGGGATTAATGTATAAGGCAAAAAAGGAACTACTGATGGTCGTAAAGTAGGAGGGGCAGAATAGGGAGTAGGTCGCTGGAGTTCCCCTATAGCCAGGTTACCTGAGTGATGCTTCTCACTCCTCTGCCAGCCTCTGAGTACCCCTAGGCTCCAGAACCTTCCAGGTGTAGCACTGAGAGTGTGTGTGGGAAGATCTTGCAGGAGAAGTTTTAGGGACAGCGGCCTCCTCTCCCTACATCTGTTCCCACAGTGGCTGTCCAGGCTCTGGAGGAGGCCCATCCATGCTTTCCTACTCATCTCAAGTAAAGCCCAGATTTAGGAAAAGGGCCTTTGGGTGGAAGAGGGCTTCTAGGGGAACACTCTCTCATAAAATAACCACAAGCTCTAGGGAGGAAGGATGGGAAGGACCTTTCCAGCTACTGTGAGTAACTTTGGAATTTCCTTTTACCCCTGTGTCTCCGGGTCTCTTATCTCCCAGACTCTCATCTGCCTGTTTCTGACCTTTCTTTGTCACTGCTCATCTCACTCCTTCAGCCTTTTTTTTCCCAGGACGCTCAGTGGTCATGATCACCCCAAACCTCTAGAGGGTGCAATTTGCCTTAAAGTTCCCTGTGGTGGCTTTCTTTTTCCCCAGTGCAACTGGGATAAGGTGAATTTTCTTGAGAAACTTTGGTGGTAATACAATAGGAAGAGTTAAAAAACAAAACAAAACCATGATGCAAAAAACCCCCACTTGCTGCAATTGTTTGAAATAGTGCAAAAAAAAATGCAAAGAACAAACCAGTCAAACCAAAGTGTGGGTTACTATACAGCCATTTAAATGAATGAAGTGATTCTCTATACACTGACATTGGAGAAGACTCAGAGATATTAAGTGAAAAAAAGTTTCAGAAAATGTGTACAGTATGATACCACTTTTGTTAGAATACAAAATAAAACAAGAAAAACTTTACAAGTTTGGAATGATTATCTCTGGGGAGGGAGTATGTGACAAGCTGGGGTGCAGTAAAATTACTTGCATTATTAAATTAAGAAGTAATAAAAAAACTGGCTGCAGTTTGAATCTGATGACCTAGGAAGATGAAAAAATTCCGCTTTTGTTTAGAAAAACACTTTGAGGAGCTCCCTGGATATGATCTGGAAAAAGCTGAATAAAGAACAGGACTCTGTGAAAAGGAGTCCTGGCAGCTGCAGCAGGGGTGGTGGGTGGGGTAGGGGTATGGAAGGAGGAGAAGGTTTAGAAGACATGGGAAAGGGCTCCTGGGAGGGAGAAGGAGGTCCAGTGTCTGGTGGGCAGCTGGAGCCTTAGGAGAAAGATGAACAAGAGGGTAGCAAGGATGGTAGAGGAGTTTTGAAGGATAGTGATGATAGTTTTAATGATAAATTCTTTTCTGAATGAATTGTGTTGTAATTTCTCTTCATGAAACTAAATTTTTAATAAATGTCTGTTTATTTATTTATTGGATCAGTGGAACTTTGGGCCCTGAAGAGAGAAGAGCAGTGTTCCGTTGTTCAGTATAGGGTGAAGTGAGAACAGTAGCTGTAGGAACATAGGGTGACCGCAAAGGAGCAGGCTGCAGTGTAAACTGACTTCAGAGTGGACAGGAGATAAACCCCTAAGGGGAAGGTGACTCTCAAAAGGGGAGTTTGGGTTTTCTAAGAAACTAAGGGAAGGTCCCCCCAAATGGGACCCAAATAGGCCCAGAGATCTGTTCCAAATAGGCTGAGGTTGGGATGGAGTTTGGGGCTGTTTCTAAGGTTTGGGACCCTCATTCCTTTCTATCCCTCAGACATAGCAACTGACAACCCTCCTCTAAGGCAGCATCCTGTCAGCCTGATCCAGCATTTGATGGAACTTCTAAGCCCTCTCTCTGGGCTCCTTGCTTTTTTTTTTTTTTACATGGGCAGGCACCGGGAATCGAACCCGGGTCCTCTGGCACGGCACGCAAGCATTCTTGCCTGCTGAGCCACTGTGGCCCGCCCTGGGCTCCTTGCTTTTATCCATGCAGGTCTCCCAGGAATCTTTGGAGCCTTCTTGGCCTCAGAGTTGCCTCTTAGAGTTTCAGGCTCCTGTAGAGAACTATAACTGCCCTCTTTGCCTTTCAGGAAGGAAATAAGGTACCTGGCAGTGTTAGTGGCTTGGTGACTTGAGTTTTGGGATCATCTAGCCTGAGTTGGGTAATTTGTGGTACCTCCCACCTTCCACCCTTACCTTTCAGCAGCTTGAGGCTGGCTATGGTCTGTGTCTTAGCTCCTTCACCTTGGCACTAGAATACAATTAAACACACCCATCCCCACTCCACAGCCTCATAGCCACAGAACCTCAAACATTATCTTCTGTGGTCTATTGGGGATAGGGGTAACAAAGTGACTGGCTGGCCCCAGTGCCAATACCCTAGGTGGTAGGTGGGGTGAGAACGGTGTAGACTTGGTAGAGCTGAAATACAGAATGCGACCATTCATCCTGGCTCTTGAGGTTGGCTGGTTCCCATAATGGGTGGTTTCCCTGGCTTTGTATCCTCTGTGGATCTGCCCCTTCCAGATGGCCGCCACATCTGTTCCTGACTTACAGGCCCTATCCTAAACTGCTCTGCCTCTCCACTTCCAGCCCAGGTTGGGGATGGGTTGGGAGGGCACAGCTCACGAATGGCTTACGTGGCATCATTTCTCCCTGCTGCAATTGACTCATCTTTCTACTAATAATTCTGCCTTACTCTAAATCTAATTAAGCTAATGAAGTAAACTCAATAACTTAGAAGTGAATTATTGATTTAGAACAGACTGATATTGTCATGTGTCCATACATGTCTTGCCCATAAGAGTCTAAACACGACTCCCTAGTCAGGGTCATGGCCCTGGGGACAGAGTGGTAGCTTCCCAGCCTTGCCCAGTCCTTTCCAGTCCCCCTAAGGCAAAAAGCCTTTGCTTCCCTGATGAGCCAACATCCTGCAGGAGGAACTATAGATCTTCTCTCTTTGGGAAGAGGGTCTGGCCTTTAGGGTGGGGTGATGGTGGGGTGTGTCAACTTCCCTGGAACAGAAGTCTTCAGGGAAAGGGCAAACAGTGACAACTATCTCCAAACCACCCATTATGGGAACTAGCCAACCTCAAGAGCCAGGATGAATGGTTGCATTCTGTGTTTCAGCTTTACCAAGTCTACACTGTTCTCACCCCACCTACCACCTAGGATATTGGCACTGGGGCCAGTCAGTCACTTTGTGACCCCTACCCCCAACAGACTACAGAAGATAATGTTTGAGGTTCTGTAGCTATGAGGCTGTGGAGTGGGGATGGGTGTGTCTAATTGTATTCTAGTGCCAAGGTGAAAGAGCTAAGTCACAGAAGAGAAAGGGCTGAATGGAAGCTGCAGGAGAGAGACAGTTGGACATCAAGGGGTGAAGAGCCTAAGACAACCTCGCTTTCTGGCCTTGCTGTCCCCAGTCTTGGAGGTGGGGTGGGGTGGGGGTGAGGGAGGTTTGATATGTGTGTGCATCTCCTACCTATGTGGTGTGCTGCGGACTTTCCCATCTCCCTCCCACTGTCATCCCTTTGATGGATGTCTTGGTGGGAAGGCTTTTGGACCCAAGCAGATGGGTATGATACCTCTCCAGTTAGCACAGCTCTAGGAGAGGCCCTGACACAGATAGGCCTAAACCTGGGGCTCCCCATGACCAACTGTACCCTGTCTATGTCCAGAAACCCAAACATCACCCTCTTTTTGGGCTTTTAGGTTTCTAGAGGTACTCCGTCCCAAAGGGTTTAGGATGAGAAATTCCAGGTCTCATTGCAGACCCAGCCCAGGGTGCCTTGTCTATTTCCCACTTCTCTCTCACCCCCTGGACACACTCACCCAGCTTCACTTGGAGCGGGGATGGTTTGTAATTCATGGCTACTGACTCACCCTCCCGGGCGTCACAGTCTCCGTCTGAGATGGAGGTGGCGGCTGGGTCCTGTGGGGAGAAAGCAGAGAGGCAGAAAGTTGCTAGGAAGTGAAACCAGAGGTTGCTGTCAGCCCTGAAGGGGACCTTCCCATCAGCCCTCTGGGCTTCTGGAGGCATTTGCCCCTGGTAGCAGGTAGGAGATCCAGGATGGGAAGGGCAGACCTGTTCACAATGGGAGAAAAACTCTGAGCCACATAGAAGAGCCAAGGCTCTCAGCCCTACTTATAACCAATGAGTATCTGTCCTTCAAAGTCCTCTGTAGTCTAGTCTCCTCCAGAAGGTCCACCGTGATTCTTTAAACCCACAGGATCTCTTCCAACCTGAAGTCCATACCAGTTGTCCTGCTCCTCAGCATCCTTCCTGTATACTCCTTTGGAAAAGTCTTTCTAGGTTCCATTGATTTAAGTTGGGACTGAGGTTAGAGAAGGTGTTCCCTGAGCCAGGCCTTCTCCCTCTCTGGCTCCTCTAGCATTGGACAGCCCCTGGTATGGGATCTAGAGAACTGAGTGGCCAAGCCAGGCCAAACTTCAAGGCTGCAACCACTAGACAAGAAAGAGTTCTAATGAGGACTTCCCCATTACACAGATGAATCCTAAAGTGGGTCTCCTGGGAAAACCTGAAAGGTTGGCAGCATATAGTAGATGAGAAGAAAAGTAAGCTGGTGGCCAGTTAGTCCTCTGCTGCCCAGAGTACCGAACATGGGGATGACACCCCAGAAGACAAGTAGAAAAGCATGTAACTCTGTGCATTGTCCAGGGACTGCAACCTTCTCAATCTTCCTCACTTTCCTCCTCACTCACCTCCCTGCATTGGGCTGGGCCTTGTGCTGCCAGGATCCTAACCTAGCCTCGCCATCCCTTCCAAAACCTCCCCAACCTCTGTCCTTATATGTCTAAAAAAGCCTCCCAGCCTCTGTGGGCATCTCCCTGGTGCTACCTGACAGCCCCCCTGGGCTCCTTCCCAGTGTGACCTGAGAGAAGGTTTCTCAAAAGGTAAATTCCATAAATTTGCCTGTTGGGGCCAGACCAGGGAAGCACTGGCATATTTCTAATTTCCTCAGTCATATTCCTTGGCTTTTTCTATAGCATTTTTCATGTTACACATAATACCCCCATTCAGAAATAGGTTCCTCCCTTAACTTTCAAAACATGTGTTCCCCTGGGTGATCTCTTACCTCTTTGACCATCATTTCTATCTCATCTCCTGGCCCTTTTCCCCCTCTGTAAGGTCCTGCCCTCAGCCCTCTAATCTCTCTTTGGGAAATCTTGATGTTTCCTACTGTTTGGATTAACATTTTTATATTGGTGACTTCTAAATGTATGACTTTCTCATTAGGCTTCTCTTCCCTAACCCTCCACCCCTTCCATCTCTTAAGTGTTAGGTCCTCACTGTCCTCTCCATGTAACTGACTTTAAAAACACAAAACTCCCAGGTACTTGGGGCTAACTTCATTCAATGCAGATGAATTCGTCAGTTTCTTCTCTGGAGAAGTCGGGAGGTAATCAGGTATCTGGGTAACACTGGAGGCAGACTATGCAGGAAGGATGGCACCTGGGCTGGGGATAACCTGGGCTGGGGATAGAGAAGCTGTTAAGCAACTTTGGTTCCAGGGACAAACATTTGGCCTGGAGGAGTTCCTGGTAGCATTTGGTCCCTGGGTGAAACCACACCATCCAGCATCTCTCCCTGTCACTGACCATGATGGAAGGCCATGTTATGGCAAGCACAAAGATCTCTGGCACTACACCCACAGACTCAAGCATTTTCTGTGGGCTTGCTGTAGGTCTTCTCTGGGAAACAGCCAATACGCCATGACCATCACACAGCAATGTGATCAGGGAGATTAAATGTAAAATATTCATGAATATATGTATTAGAGAGGAATCCAGGCAGAAGGAAGTATCTGGCTCCAAGAAATAAGTGAGAATTTAAAATGTTCCCAAGGGCATCTGACAGGCGTTGGCTAGATCCGGGAACAAGAGTGAAGATTAGCAAGATTATTAATAAACACTCAGCAGAGACAGACATTGAAATGCATTTCTCACAGCAACCCATGTTTCAGCAACCCTTCAAATAAGTTCTCCAAAGATTGCTGAGATGACTGATGGCCCAGTCTCACTGTTTATGGGACAGGGTACATAGGCTAATGGCCAGCACAAAGTCAATTTAGCTGGATGAAGGCAAAAATACTAGAAAAATCCTTAGTCTGGTCCTGTGATTTTCATTAAACTTTGTTCCCTGAGCCCTGTGCCTTGTGTGGGGCTGAAAGCGATAGGAGAGCAATGGGGAACTGGCTTCACTTCAAGAGTAGATCTATTTTTATTTCATTTACATATCAGGCTTCCTGCAAAATTTTGGTTGGAGAAAGTGTTCTTTAAAAAAAAGGTTTTGGGTTTTTTTGTTTGCTTTTTTTTTTTAAGGTTAAAATCCATTGAATTAATTCAATCAAGTCTTTTAAAAATGTTTTATTATGGAAATTATTAAGCCAATATGAATATAGATAAAATAGTATAATGAGATCCTATGTACCTATCACCAGCTTCAACAAATGACAATTTATCAACCCATTTTTTTTTTTAAATGAGGAAGCTTGCGCCCAGAGGGGAAGTGCCTTATTCAAGATCAAGGATGGAGTAGGTGACCTTTCAAAGCATGCAGGGTATGGCACAGGGAAGGAAAGAATGACTAAGACGTAAACCAGAGACAGGCCCTCTGGGAGGCGGCTCTATCCCTACAGGCCCAGGCATCAGTCTGTATGCTAACCTCCATCCTTTGCCTTCCTGCCCTAGGATTGTACTAGCTCACAGGCTATTGTCTCTAGCTGGCTGACCTACAAAGGTAGGCTGGGATGCAGGAGATCTGTGACACAGATGAGTAGAATGAAATTGGTTGAGCAAGGAAAAGTTGGAGAGTGAGAACCTTCAAGACTCATGCCCAAGGGTCTTAAGAAGAGAGGGAACTGGAGAAATACCCAGAAGGGACTGCTTTCCTGAATGAATAGCAGAGTTTTACAAGCTGCTCTGGAAGGTCTCTAGCTGGCAAAATATAAGACTTGTTGGGGGCTTTGTAGTTCTTAATGTAGGTCTTCAGATCCATGTGAACATAATCCTCACAAGTGCCCAGACAATGTGATTACCCCTCCAACATTCAAATTATACCTTTCCCCCATCAGGCATCAGCTGTGTGGTTTGGGTGGATTGACTTTACTCCCAGTGCTAAGGGGATGCCCTAACCAAAGGAAAACAATCCATATAATCCCATCTTCCTTGCCTCACAGACTGAAAGGCAGATTACAATGCTTAAAAGCAATTCTAAAAGCCAGATTGCCTGGGTTGAATTCCCACCTCCTCCATTTATTTTCTATTAAACTGGGCTCCAGTTTTCTCATCTATAAAATAGGACTAATATTAATACTCTGTCAAAAGGATATTGTGAAGATAAAGTGATTTAAAATGTGCACTTATACAGTACTCGGTACATAGTGAGCACTCTTTCGGTGTTAGCTGTAAAGTTGTCATTAGTATAGGTTCTGTGATGCCCGCAGAATCACACACAGTGGGCCCTGGGAATGATTGGCCCACAGCTGCAGCCCTGGCACCATGAAAGTTGTGGTGTGGTATATGGGGAAGTACATTTGGAAAAGGTACTGCGGGGCCCCCACCTGACCAGTGGGTATCCTGTCTCTTCTCTCTCTTCCCTCAATGGCACTTCATCTTCTCCACTTATTTATTTACTAATGCTAGGCCTAGGGCTTATAAAGATGAATGGAAAATAGACCAAATCCTTAAGGAGCTCCCGATATTATCAATAAAGGTAACAAGAGCCATATAAAAGTAGAAGGAATGGGCACACCAGTGTTCTTAGCATTATTCATAATTGCCAAAAGATAGAAACAATCCAAGCATTCGACTGAAGAATGGATAAACAAAACGTATACATATACAATGGAATATTAGTCATCTGTAAAAAGGAATGAAGTCCTGATGCATGCAATAACATGGATGAACCTTGATGACATTATGTTGACTGAAATAAGACAGACATGAAAGGACAAATATTCTATGATCTCATTACTATGAACTAATCATAATAAGAAAACTCATAGAGTTAGAATCTAGAATATAGGTGACCAAAAGATAGAATGGGGGTAGAGAATAGGGAACTGATCCTTAATTTGTGCAGAATTTCTATTTAGGTGGATTGTTAATGTTTGGGAAGGGATAGTGGCAATGGCAGCACATTATTGTGAGTATAATTAACAGCGCTGAATTATGTTTGTGAATGTGGTTGAAAGGAGAAGTTTTGGGTCATGTATATTACTAGAAGGAAAGTTAGAAGATAAAACACGGAACTGTATAATTCAGTGAGCCCTGTTATGGATGATGACTGTGGTGAAATGGATGATGACTGTGGTGAATAGTATAAATATAAGAATGTTCTTTCATGAATTATAACAAATGTACTTCACTATTATAAGGTGTTAGTAATAGGGTAGGGTGGCCAAGATGGCGGTTTAGCAATGTGCGCGTTTTAGTTCGTCCTCCAGATAAACTGCTAAATAACCAGAAACAGTACAGAACAGCTCCTGAGGCCACGCCAGTGACCGGACGCACAGCATACCCTAGTCTGGACCAGCTGGACCGGCTGTGAGCCTCCCCAGAACTGTGAGTTCCCCAAGCTGTGGCAGCCGGTGCCCCTCCCCCACAGGCTGTTTCCCAGTGGGGAAAGGAAAGAGAATTTAACAGTAGCAGGGGCTGAGCTCAACCAAACACCAGCTGTGGCATTAATTAACAAATTCTGACTACTAAAAATAGGCCCCAAGCTCAGGTGAACCTGGTCAAAGCGGAGGTTGCTCATTGGGCTATCGGAAAAAGAAAAAAAGAAAAGAAACAGAGGTTTTTGTGGCTGTGTTTCTACAAAGGCTGACTGCCTCTGGATTAAGCGGCAGGACTTCTCAGGCTGCAACTACCCCAGGCATAGGCAGAAATAAATCTTTTCAGGGCTTGTTTCCAGCCTGTGCCTTCCACAGCAGAGGAGTGAAGCCCAACTCAGGAGGAATCCCTCCCTCAAGGAATTCAGACCCCAGGGCTTGGTAATTTGAAGCCATTAAAACCAGCCTACAACCTCTCCTCTGTCTCCACCACGCCCCCCAGCAGGGAGAGTCTGCCAAAGTTAAAGGTACCACATCATCTTATGCTGGTGGGACCCTCAGGCAGACAAGCGCCACATACTGGGCAAGATAAGAAAAACAGAGCCCAGACACTTCACAGGAAAGTCTTTTAACCTGCTGGGTCTCACCCTCAGGGAAAACTGACGCAGGTGACTCCTTCCCCCTGATAGGAGGCCAGTTTGTTCTGGAAAACATGGCTGGGGTCTATAATACCTAAGTAGACCCTCCTAAGGGTGGGGGGAAAAGGCACTATACAAGCAGGGCAAGAAACAAGAAAACAAGAACCGAAAAATTCTCCTCTGTCAAACAAAACTTAAGCTAGAGGTCCAGAAAAACCTGAACTGAATGTCAAAGAACAGATAGACAACAAATTTATCCAGCAAGAAAATACTAGGTAAGAGACGTGAAAGCAATCTCCAGAATAAACTAATTAAGGTAATTAAATGTCTAGACACCAGCAAAAAATAACAAATCACAGCAGGAAAATTGAAGATATGGCCCAGTCAAAGGAACAAACCAGCAATTCAAATGAGATACAGGAGTAATAGGGTAGTATACAGGGAAAACACACCTCATATAAACTATGGACTATAGTTAATTCTTTCATTAATTGTAACAAAGGTACCACACCAGTGCAAATGTCAACAATAAAGGGTATATATTTTTATGTGACTTTTATGTAAACTTACAACTTCTCTAATTAAAAAAAAATTTTTTAATCATTATGCTAAGTGAAAGAAACCAGACACAAAGTACTACATATTATAAGATTCCATTTATATAAAATGTAAGTATAAATAAACCTAGAGATAGAATTAGATTAGTGGTTATGTACTAGTCTGGGGAAGGATAGAGGGATTGAGAGGTGACTGCTAAGGGATATGGGGTTTTTCTTTTTGGAGTAATGAAAATGTTCCAAAATTGATTGTGGAGATGAATGCACAACCCTGTGATTATACTAGAAGCCACTGATTCTACACTTTGTATGGATTGTATGGTATGTGAATATATCTCAATAAAACTGCTTTTAACAAAAGTAGAGGGAATGGGACAAAGAGGGTTGGGTAGGGAGAACATCAAAAATGAGGCACTTGAGAAGATCAAGTTTACCAGTTAGTTTAAGAGGAACAGAGGAAGGACTTTCAGGGAACAATAAGTGCAAAGGCTCAGAAGCATGAAATCAACATAGAACATTCAGGGAAGTCAGTATTTGCTATAGTTGAAGCCTAGAAAGTATAATGAATAATGCCAGGAAATACATAGCTGGTGGGATCAGGAGGGCTTGGGTCATAATAGCAAGTAGGTTTTGATTTTGCCCTTCATTCAGAAGTTGATGGGGAGACAATGAATAGCCTTAAGCAGGAGAGTAACGTGATTAGAATTGATATGGATAAAGAGTCTTCTTTAGCCATGT
The DNA here is from genome assembly GCF_023851605.1 of Tamandua tetradactyla. Taxonomy (NCBI): domain Eukaryota; kingdom Metazoa; phylum Chordata; class Mammalia; order Pilosa; family Myrmecophagidae; genus Tamandua; species Tamandua tetradactyla. The sequence continues at coordinate 61,531,396 of NC_135328.1, read as the reverse complement.
GGAAAGGAGGAAAGGGTATGAGACTGGAGGTAAGGATGACTAGGAAACTACTGAAACAGTGCCAGCAGAGATGACAGGGACCCGAACTATGCAGAAGCAGAAAATAAGAGGACAGGATGTTAAGGAGGGGAGAATTGGCAGCATTTAGAAATAAATGTAGAAGGAAGAGTCCAGACATTCCTAGTTTTCTGTCTGGGGTAATCAGGAAAGGAATATTAATTACTACCACAGACAATGGTGGAAGAGGAACAGCTGCACTGCCAGGGAAAACTCAGGAGTTCAGTTTGGGACATGTTGAGAGGTTGAGTTGCCTTTTGGACATCACTAGTTAGTAGGACTTGAAGTTTGGGAGCTCAGGAAAGAGATCTGGCCTGGTGGTGATGGAAGCCACAGAGTAGAACAAGCCCTCTCACAGATAATTAGAGTGACAAGAGATAAAGAACCAAGGATGAGGCCCTGGGGAACATCTAACCTTAGGGAATAAGTGGAAGAAGGATATTTGGTAGGAGCAGAAAGAAATGAGATGTAGGAAATGAATTAGGGAGCCACTGAAGTAGAGTTTCAAGATAGAAGAAATCAGCAGTGTCAAATAAGCAGATAAAGACAATATTTAGAAATAAGGAGTGGACAGGTGGCCTCAGTGAACATAGTTTTAGTTCAAGGGTAGGAACAAAGCCCAGATTACAAGGAATTTAGAAGGGGATAGGAGATGAGAAAGTAGATATGGTGAGCATAGACTATTCATTCAAAGAACCAGGGAGAGAAGGAAGGAAAAAGAATGGGTGACAGCAATAGGTGGCTTTGGGGTGGAAGGATTTCTTTCAAACCAGAGAACATCTGACCACTGTCTTATACTGAGGGGAAGGAAGCTGGATAGAAAAGCAAGTGGTTAATGGGACATGGTTGCTAAGGAGTCAAGAGGAGATGGAACCAAAACCTTGAACCAGAGGAGGGAGATTCTTTACTTAAATGGAAGGGAGTTGAAGATGGGGGGGGGGGGGGGGTGCGAGGTGAAGATAAGCATGGAGGTGGAAATGTGGGTGGGAAATTAGGAGAGTTCATTCTTAAAAGCTAAAGTTTCACTGTCCTATAGAAATATAGCCACTTCCCCTTTTGTCAAGGATAATTAAGTAAAGGAAGAGGATGGATACTAAGGTGGGGCTGGGAGTAAGGAAGAATAGGGGCACTTGGTGGCTGTCCAGGAGTGGAAGGAGATCAGACTGTCTAGATTCCTAGGTACAATCGTCATCTTTTCGCCCGGCCAGGAGCCGGTAGCCAGGATGAAAAGAGCTCTCCGTGGTGCTGAACAAGCCTGCCTTGGGTCTTGCGGACAGAGTATGGATGATTGAACAGAGTGATTTCTATCTTAGCTTTCCCATAGGGGAAGGATAATACGTCTGTCTTCATCTTCCAGGAAGAAGATGTCTTCATCATCTTCCAGGAAAATGGAATAAGTGAGGTATAAAGAGGCAAAGTGCTCATCAACCAATGTTATCTAATTTTTCTTCACAGAGCACACATGAATTTTTCTCTAGTTTTAGGGGGGTGTTGGGAAAAGCAGCTGAGTTGGCGAATGACAAAAGGCTACCTCTGGAATAGTCATGTCTGTACCCTGATCAGTTTCTTTAGATGAAAGCAAGGTGCAGGATGGACCTAGAGTAAGAACAGGGCAAGGAAAGAGGATAGTGCTAATAAGGAAACAGGAAAGCAGGGGAGACCTCAGGCCACCCTCTTGCAGCTGGGGGCAGCTGGTTAGAGCATCAAAGACCAACTCTGCTTCTTTCACAATTTGTCCCAGGGGCCAAGCTCAGAAACTACCTAGGTCTGTGGTCCCCAAGGCTATGTCACTTACCCAAATCAGCCTTTGGCAGTGGGTGGTGAAGAAACATGTTTAGATGTTTAGAGGGAGATTCAGCAAGTACACTCAATATCGTCATTTATTCCCCATGGCAGGGAAGAAAATTACCTATCAGAGAATATTCAGTGGCAATATAGGCATTGGTCAGAGCGATCGACTTCCCTGAAGATGGCTGCTCATTCAGCCTCTAAAGAATCCCTATCTGTTTCTGACACCTCAGTTCAATATGAGAAACACTTGGCCAATGGCAGCTTTTATACTGTGGTGTGACTTCACACCTCAGCTGAAGTCAAACTTCACACCCTCAGCTGAAGCCACACCTCACACACACATTGGCAATTTTTTGAGTATCATTTTTGGGCAGCTCCCACTTTTGTTCCCTAATTCCCGTTTTCCAGGATTTCTCCAAGAGCTGCCTGCAGTGTCAAGCAATAAGCCAGGACTTCTATCCTGTTGGAATATAATAAGGCCCTTAGAGAAGGACAAAAATCTCTAATAAGAGAATCAGGGAAATAAGGAGACAGTCTCCCCAAATGTTGTTAGCAGGTCTTACAAAGAGGGGAAGATCAGAAAAGCTGGAGAAAAAGGTGAAGCCTGAATTTGGGAGATGGGGCAGAGGATCCTCGCTAGCTCAAGGAAGCCTCTCCCATCAGTCTAAATCTCCCCAATCCTCTAGGTTTTCCTCTAAAAGCCCTCAATTCAAATAAAGGAAACATACGTACTGAATACTTAGTCTCCTTCTAGCTCTGTACTAGGTGCTGATATCAGAATGCAGAAGAGTGTTGAAAACACTCTTTTTTTCACCCACTCCACATTTCTGCAGAGCATTTTCAGGCAAAGTGAAATTCACCAAAAAGAACTGAAAAGGATTCTCATGCTAGAGCTAGAGTTTGGGACTCAAGCTGGTCCTTTGTGTAGCTTGAGGATTTTTTTGTCTCCTTAGGCAGCTCTAGGATAGAAATCATTATCAAAAACAGAATGGTAGGAATCGAAGGGAATTTCCTCAACCTGATAAAGGGCATTTATGAAACACCCACAGCTAACACTGTACTAAATAGTAAGAGACAGAAAGCTTTCCCTCTAAGACTGGGAACAAGACAAGGATGTCCACTGTCACCACTGTTATTCCACTTTGTGCTAGAAGGTCTAGCTAGAGCAACTAAGCAAGAAAAAGAAATAAAAGACATTCAAATCAGAAAGGAAGCAGTAAAACTTTCACTGTTTGCAGACGACATGGTCCTATATTCAGAAAGTCCCAAAAGAACTATGACAAAGCTATTAGAGCTAATAAGTGAGTTCAGTAAAGTGACAGGATACAAGATAATCATGCAAAAATCAGAAGTATTTCTATATACTAGTAATGAGCTATCCAAAGAGGTAATCAAGAAAAAAATTCCATTTATAATAGCAACTAAAAGGATCAAATATTTAGGAATAAACTTAACCAAGGATGAAAAGGGCCTGTACAAAAAAATGAGAAAACATTGCTAAAATAAATCAGAGAAGACCTAAGTAAATAGAAATAAATTCCACGTTCATGGGTTGGAAGGCTAAATGTTATTTAGATATCAATTCTACCCAAGCTGATCTACAGATTCAGTGTAATACCAATAAAAATTCCAACAGCTTATTTTGAGAAAAGGGAACTAGTTATCAAATTTATTTGGAAGCATAAGAGATCTTGAATAGCCAAAAACATCTTGAAAAAGAAGAATGAAGTGGGAAGATTCATGCTTCCTGACTTTAAAGCATACTATAAAGCCACAGTGATCAAAACAGCAAGGTGCTGGCAAAAAGACATATTGACCAATGGAATTGAATTGAGTTAAAAAATGAACCCTCAGATCTATGGTCAATTGATTTTTTAAATGTACTTTATTATGAAAAATATATACCAAGAAAAAGCAATAATTAAAAAGTACTCAACAAGTAGTCACAGAACAGATTTCAGATTTTGTTATGGGTCCCCATTCCACTATTTCAAAATTTTCCTTCTAGTTGCTCCAAAATAATGGCGGCTAAAAGAAATATCAAAATAGTGATTCACAAGTCATAACTTATTTATTAAATCCAATTTTCTCTGTTATAACTCTTCCTTCTCCTTTGATCCTTCTCCCAATCTATAGGGATCTTTAGGTTTGCCTGTTCTGACTTTTCCATGTTGAGAAGTGGTGTCAACCCTAAAGAATAGGGAGATGTAATTAGTTGATAATCTTGAAGAGGCTGGTCCTTCTGGGTTTCAGGATTTATCTGGCCCAGGAAACCTCCAGTCTGGGAAAGCAAACTTAGTGCAGAAAACTTTTATAGAATCTCAGTTTGAGCCCTAGGTTAACTCTTAAGAGTTAACAGGAGTGATTTTGGTTGGGGGTTAGCAAACCAAGCAATTAACTGAAGCTTACATAAAAGTAGCCTCCAGAATAGCCTCTTGACTCTTTTTTATATCTCTTAGCCCCCGATGTCTTATTTTACTACACTTTTTCCTCCCTTTTCATCAGGAAGGCATTGTCAATCCCATAGTGCCAGGACCAGACTCATCCCTGGGAGTCATGCCCTATGTTGTTAGGGAGACATTCACCCCTGAATGTCATGTCCCACTTAGGGAGGAGGATAATGGTTTTCCTTGCAGGGTTGGGCTTAGAGAGAGGCCACATCTGAGCAACAAGAGGTTTCCTGGAAGCAACTCTTAGCCTCATTATAGATAGTCTTAGCTTCTCCACTATAGGAATCAGTTACATAAGGGCAAGCCCCAAAATAAAGGGCTTGGCTTATTTTATTGGGAGTCCCCAATTGTTGAGAGGGTGCCCAGGGTTTCCCAGGATGGATAATTTAATAGTTTCATTTTTTTTCCTTTGGACCCTCAAGGGACTCTACCAATACTTTTAAGTTATCAGCCCACCACACTCCGAGATGTATCCAGGTAATACACTATGCTATATAGAATTACAAGGCCTCATTCCCATTCTGGACTCCAGGAGTTTCAGTTGTTTAAATGGGCTATCCAGACAGGTTGATTTAGATTGTGTGTTACAGAAAATTTAGGATCTAGACACATTAAACCTCTCTGCCTTTGGTCTCATACAGTAGGTGAAGGTCTAGAGTATATACACTATCATCTTTTACCCTGTATTCTGATTTACCTTAGTCCCAGTCAGATTGGCTTCATATTTATCTATAATTGAGACTTGATCTCTTTTTCAGTACTTTAACTGTTATTGTTGTAGCTATGCTAACTTTCAGGACTGCAGCACTCCATTTCTGGGTCTTAGCTGTCATAGAGTTACTCAAAGTTCCAGGAAAATATCAGCTGATACACATACTCAGTGTCTCAGAATCTAGAAACATATTTACAACTTCAAGCTAAGTGTGGCTGCTATAAGGGCTTACAATCTAGGCTCCAATTTTCTTGTATTTTCAGAAAGAGACCTTAGCATATTTGTTCTTTTGTTTCTGGCTTATTTTGCACAACATATTGCCCCCAAGGTTTTTCAGTTCGTTGCATGCCTCTTAACATCCTTCTTTTTCGTAGTTGCACCATGTTCCATCATATAAATGTATCACAGTTTGCCATTCTGTTTCTCGGTCATTGTACCCTTCGGCTTCCTCCATCTATTGGGCATCGTGGATAATGTCCAAAATAAACAAACCATGATCTTACAGTATCTTCACTTGGTTGTGCAATCAGCAGCACTCTCAATTTTAGACAATTTTCATTGGTTCATAGAGACAAAGAAATGGCAAACACAGCCTCACCAAGTGTCAAATTAAAACTACCTCTTATCACTGTCCCTTCCCCCAATTAATTGCCCCTGGTACTGTTATGGTACTATTGAAGACTTCCCCCCTGTTAACTATTGGCCATAGAATATAATTTTACTTTTCTCTGTATTCCCCTCTAGTATTGGCTCTTTCTCCAATATCAAACCTTTGAAATAGTTCATGCAAGAACTTATTTAAAATTGTAGATTTAATCATTGGGATAAATGGTACTATACATTCCCTTTCAATCCTATTCACTTTCAATATGGTAGTTACTTATAACCCCATCAATTACTTCCCATCACTTATATCTGTTCCCTTGCATTGAAATCCAACCTCACTGAGTAGCCCTTTCCCCATTTTTAGCTTCTGTGTACCTCTATGTTTGCTCTATTCTACAGTGTAATCTGAGATTACCTTTAACGGATTCATAATAGTAGAATCATACAGTATCTGTCCTTTTATTTCTGACTTATTTCATTCAGCATTATGTCCTCAAGGTTCATTTATGTTGTCATATATTTCTGGACCTCATTCCATCCTACAGATGATATATTCCATTTTATGTAATACCACATTTTGTTTATCCACTAGTCTGTTGATGGGCACTTGGATTGTTTCCATTTTTTGGCAATTGTGAATAGTGCCACTAGGAACATTGGTGTGCAAATATTTGTTTGTGTCACTGCTTTCAACTCTTCTATACTGAGTAGTGGTATTGCCAGGTCATAGGGCAACTCAATATTTAGTTTTCTGAGGAATCACCAAACTGTTTTCCACTGTAGCTGCACCATTATACATTCCCACCATCAGTGAATAAGTGTTCCAGTTTCTCCACATTCTCTCCAACACTTGTAGTTGTCTGTTTAATAGCAGTCATTATTATAGTGTGAGGAGATATTTCATTGTCATCTTGATTTGCATTTCACTTATAGCTAATGAAAATGAGCATCTTTTCATGTGCGTTTTAGCCATTTGTATTTGCTCATCGGAAAAATGTCTATTCATATTCTCTGCCCATTTTATAATTTGGTTGTTCTTTTGTTGTTGAACTGTATAATTTCCTTATGTACACAGGATACCAAGCCTTTATCTGATATGTGATTTCTAAATATTTTCTCCCATCGAGTTGTCTGCCTCTTCACCTTTTTGGCAAAGTCCTTTGAGGCACAGAAGCTCTTGATCTTTAGGAGTTCCCATTTATCTAGTTTTCTTTCACTGCTTGTGCTTTAGGTGTAAAGTTTAAGCAGCTACCTCCTATTACTAAATCTTGAAGATGTTTCCCTACATTTTCTTCTAGAAGTTTGATGGTACTGGCTCTTACATTTAGGTCTTTGATACATTTTGAATTATTTTTTTATAGGGTGTAAGGTAGGAGTCCTCTTTCATTCTTTTGGTTATTGATATCCAATTCTCCCATGCCCATTTATTGAAAAGACTATTCTGTCCCAGTTCAGTAAATTTGGGGGTCTTATCAAAGATCAATTTTCCATAGATCGCCGATGGTCTATCTCCACACTCTTGATTTTATTCCATTGGTCGATACTTCTATCTTTGTGTCAGTACCATGTTGTTTTAACCACTGTGGCTTTATAGTAAGTCAGGAAGTGTTAGTCCTCCCACTTAGTTCTTTTTTTTAGGGTGTCTTTAGCTACTTAGGGTCTCTTTCCCTTCCAAATAAATTTGATAACTAGCTTTTTCAAGTCTTCAAAGTAGGTTATTGGGATTTTGACTGGTATTGCATTAAATCTATACATCAATTTGGGTAGAAATGACATCTTAATGACATCCAACTTTCCTATCCATGAGCATGGAATGTCTTTCCATTTATTTAGGTCATTTTTATTTCTTTAGCAATGTTTCATAGTTCTGTGACATACCTGGTTAGACTTATTCCTAGATATCTGATTCTTTTGGTTGCTACTTTGAATGGAATTTTTTCCTTAGTTGTCTCCCAGATAAATGAAGATGTATGATGTATAATTCATCTAATGTGTCATTGGATTCAATTTGCTAGCATTTTCTTGAGAATTTTTACATCTAGGTTCATTAGGGAGATTGGTTGGTCAATTGATTTTTGCCAAGGCTCCCAAATCCATTCAATTGAGACAGAATAGCATCTTCAATAAATGGTGCTGGGAGAACTGGATATCCATATGCAAAAAAATGAAAGAGGACCCCTATCTCCTAGAAGAACTCCTAGAAGAAATGTAGGGAAACATTTTCAGGATCTAGCGATAGGTGGTAGTTTATTAGACCTTATACCCAAAGCACAAGCAATGAAAGAAAAAATAGATAATGGGAACTCCTCAAAATTGAGTAATTCTGTGCTTCAAAGGACTTTGTAAAAAAGGGTGAAAAGACAGCTAATTGAACAGGAGAAAATACTTGAAAACTACATACCTGATAAGGGTTTGCTATCCAATATATATAAAGAAATCCTACAATTCAACAATAAAAAGACAAACAACCCAATTTAAAAAGGTGCAAAAGACATGAATAAACATTTTTCCAAAAAGGAAATACAAATGACTAAAAAGCACATTAAAAGATGCTCATCTTTACTAGCTATTAGGGAAATGCAAATCAAAACCACCATGAGATATCATTTTATACCTAATAGAATGGCCACTGTTATACAAACAGGAAACTACAAATGTTGGAGAGGATGTCATAAAATAGAAACACTTATTCACTGCTGGTGTGAACATAAAATGGTACAGCCTCTGGGGAAGACAGTTTGGTGGTTCCTCAGAAAGCTAAGTATAGAGTTGCCTTACGACCGGGCAACCCCACTACTACATATATACGCAGAAGAACTGAAAGCAGGGATGTGAACATACATTTGCACACCAATGTTCATAGCAGCATCATTCACAATTGCCAAAAGATAGAAATAACCCAAGTGTCCATCAACCGATGAATGGATAAACAAAATGTATTATATACATACGGTGGAATATTATTCAGCAGCAAGAAGGAATAAAGTCCTGAAACAACCGACAACATGGATGAACTTTGAGGACATTATGTTGAGTGAAATAAGTCAGACACAAAAGGAAAAATATTGTATGATCTCACTATTATGAACTAATTATAATATGTAAACTTATAGACATAAAATGTAGAATATAGGTTACCAGGAAGTAGAATGAGGCTAGAGAATGGGGAATGGTTGCTTAATATATGCAATGTTAATATGTTAAATGTTTGGAAATGGATAGAGGTGATGGTGGCATGTTATTGTGAGTATAAGTAACAGTGCTGAATTGTATGTGAATGTGGTTGAAATGGGAAGTTTAGAGTCATGTATATTACCAGAAGGAAAGCTAGAGGTTAAAACATGGACCTGTATAACATAGTGAATCTTGTGGTGGATGATGACTGTGATTAACAGTTCAAACAAAAAAAAATTTCTTTCATAAACTAGAACAAATGTACAACACTATTACAGGGAGTTAACAATAGAGTCATATAGGGAAAATGCACCTATTGCAAACTGTGGACCAGAGTTAACAGTAATATCTTAATATTTTTCATGAACAATAACAAATATACCACACCAATACTTGGGGCCAATAATAGGGAAAATAAGAGGTAGGGGATATTTGGGGTTTTCTTTTTTCTTTCACTTTATTTTCATTTATTTTGGAGTAATGAAAATGTTCTAAAATTGTCGTGATGAATGCACAACTATGTGATGATACTGTGAGCTGTTGATTGTATACTTTGGATGGATTTTATGATGTATGAATCTGTCTCAAAACAGCCATAGAAAGAAAAAAACAAACAAAACAAAACAAAAACAGACAATGTTAAGCCTTGGTATCTTTGTGGTGGCTGTCATTGGGAGAACTAAAATGGAGGAGGGTAAAGCACCTTTTGACCCTAGGTCTGGTAATAAATGTAGCCATGGCAAGTTTAACAGATTTTCTATAATAAAGTACTACATGCTAAAATCTAAAACAAAAATCACACTTAGTTTTACTGCCTAGAGACAATCTCTGTTAAATCCTAATGCATTTCTTTTGAATCTTTGTGTATAATAGAGCAACATTCTGGGTTTCCTTTCTCCGGGACCTGGTGCTGCTTTCATCCTCATTCTCATAGTGGGGACTTCCAACAATCACAATGGTTATGTAGCCTCTCTCTCTGGGTATATGTTTGGATCAGGTGGAGCCAATAAGAGTCTCCCCCAGAATTGGGAAATAGAACTAAGAAGAGATGTAAAGTTCAAGACTTTGGATTGGGTATCAGAGAAAGCCATTGGGTAGGGAGATAAGAATAAAGCTGATGTTTAGAAAGAAGCAAACACAAGAGATGGAGAGAGCTCCCTAGGTTTCAGGCTCTGGTTCTAGAACACTTTGGAGGCCTGGCTACTTGCCTGCCCTTAGACACTAGGAGACACCTAGTGTCCTTATAGTGTATTCTCCTTCTTAGCTTAAACTTGCTTGAGTTGGATTTTGTTTCTGTAACCAGACAGTACAAAGTAATACACTTAACATAAAACAACATCTAGGAAAAAACACTGTATCTTGTATTCTGTACTTATAAAACTTATTATTAGAATATAATCAGCCCTTCACATTTTTACATAGTTCTTGTGACCATCAGTTAATGGATGTGAATAATTCATGGGGGGGATATACAATATCTTTTTTTTAAAGGTTTTATTCAAAGTCCGCACAATCCAACCAAAGTGTACATAATTAATGGTTCTCAGTTTAATCACAGAGCTTTGCTTTTATTGCCACAATCAATTTTAAAACATTTTCATAGACCAAGAAAGAAAAACCCCATGCCCCGTAGACCCCTCTATTATTGACACTTAACGTTGATCTGGTACCATTGTTACAAATGATGGAAGAACATTAAGATATTACTGTTAACTATAGTCCATAGTTTGCATTAGGTGTATTTTTCCCATATGCCACCCTATTATTAATACCTCTTAATGTGACATACATTTGTTATATAATTCATGGAAGAACATTCTTATATTTGTACAATTAACCACCTTTATCTTCCACAACAGGGTTCATTATGTTATACAGTCCCTTATTTCATCCTCTAGCTTTCCTTCTAGTTATAAACACGACTCTAAACCTCCCCTTTCAACCACAATCACATCCAATTCTGCACTGTTTATACACATGATAATGTGCTAACATCACCTCTATCCATTTCCAAACATCTACATCAACCTTATTAAAAAATTCTTGCACTCTGCCTATTATTGATTTCCAACCTCATTCCTTTATGATCTGAGAAAGTGTTTTGTATGATTTCAATCTTTTTAAATTTATTGAGACTTGCTTTGTTACCCAGCATTTGGTCTATCCTTGAGAATGATCCATGAGCATTTGAGAAAAAGGTGTATCCTGCTGTTGTGGGGTGTAATGTTCTATAAATGTCTGTTAAGTCTAGCTCATTTGTTGTATTATTCAAATTCTTTGTTTCTTTATTGATTCTCTGTTTCTTCCATCTTTTCCTAAACATTCACTTATTTTGGACATTCAGGTTGTTTGCAATTTTTCACTATCATAAATAATGAAATACTGAAATCTATGTATATTTGCATTTAGGATCATGTTTTAAATAAAATAGAATTGCTAAGTCAAAACATGAGTGTTTTTTGAGATTTTTGATATATATTGCTAAACTGCTTTCCCTAAGGATCACTCCAATTTATAATGCCTCCCGTCATGACTGAGAACCATAGCTAGTTTTTAATGTTTTATTTTTCACTGTTTGCTGGGGGAATTTCAGGTTATCACAATAATCCATCATCTTCTAAGAGAGCTATGCTCCAGTTCTCATTTACCTGGTTCTCTCTGGGGAATCTTCTTTCAAAGAACAGAATTTTCTCTGGTATTACCTGATAGGCAAAATACTCCTGACTTAAGGCCACCAATTAGGAACAAAAGAAGGGAAGAATGTGTCACACTGAAGCTTCAGAAGGGCTCTAAATGCAGCACCAGTACCCCTGGTGGCTGGCCACAATGCTTTAGCAAGTCCTCAGTCTATGACAGCATGTCAGCTGCAGGAAGTGTGGCAGTAATTGCAGAGTCAGGAGGAACCTCACAGAGTAGATCTCCCTTGCTTTCAGACTTGGAGGTGGGAGAAAAGAATGTTGAAAGATAGGAAGCTCGTATAGGGATGGCAAAGAACTGTATTCATTTTTAAAATGAGGAAACAAAGAACCAGTGAGTTTTTTAAAGTATTTAGAATCCTGGTTAAGAGTGTGCTTGTCCTAAGTTGATGCTCTGCTATTCATTCCCATTCCCATTAACCTGGGAACCGTGTGACCAAAAACCCTGCATTTGAGAGACAGGACAAATATCTCAACTAAGAGACACCCACTGTAGCAGCTGTAGCTTGGGGGAAGACCGTGCATACAGGCTTGGGGGATAAGCCTCATGATCCAGGATGTAGGAACCAGAGCCAGAAATTGAGGTACTTTGGTTCCTTCTGGGAGGCTTGGCTTGCCCTAGCCCCAGACCCTTATCCCCACCAGATATTAAGGAGGCTCTGTTTTATTCCTTGATCATCTAGAGACACAAGTCTTGGCCTACACAGTCTTGTGACCTTCATGGTCTTATAGGCCCATAACCCAAACCCTCACCTTTCAACCTCTTTAGGGAAAGATTCTCTCACCTAATGGAGAAAGGGGTGAAGGTGCAAAGTTTTTAAAAAATAGGTCGATCTGCAGGGCTTGAGGTAGTAGGAGAAGAGGGTGTGAGAGAGGACAGTAGAGAAGACGCTTTTTAAGTTCAGGTTCAGCTGACATGGACTCTGGGGCTGAGGCCTCAGAAGAGAGGGAAAAAGATCCTATAATCAGAAGGGTCTAAGGGCTAGCTTTGGGGGTGGCTGTCTCGGGGACTTCTACTTCGATGCACCCTTTAGGGAACCAGATGCTCAAGGTTAAAAGAACTTGGGGAACGTGGACCAGAGGATCTTTCTGTTTCTTTCCAGGATGTAGATTCCAGTTCCCCAAGGTAAGGAAGGAGGTACAGGGACCCCACTGGAGGTCTCCCCAGACTCAAGTAGAGAGCCTTTCTCTGGTCACCCAGCCCTCTCTAGTTAATGCAGTGATACTGACTGGCTGACTCAAGGGAACATCCTTATTCCAAAGGCATCCGCAGCAAGGGGGCCTGAAACATCAAATAGTCAACACCCTCCGAAAGAGCCCTCTATAGCTCTGCAGTCTACCTCTGAGAACATCTCTGCTCTGACTATACCTCCCAGCACATCCACACCTATGGAGACTTCACCTCTTCCAGACAACTCTAATACACCTGGTCAGCCTACATCCTTCCACAGCTACTGAGCCTATCTATATGCCTTTGGAACAGTGCTTCCTAAACATTAATGGGCATATGAATCACCTGGAGATATTGTTTAACTGCAGATTCTGATTCAGTAGATCTGGAATGGTGCCCAGAAGTCTACAGTTCATATAAGCTCCCAGGTGATACCAATGCTGTCAGTTCATGCACCTCACTTTGAATAGCAAGGATCTAGGCCAGCTTCTCTATACCCACACTATCTCCCACAGTTCCTCAAAGAGGCTTCTGTCCCACTCTTCACCTAGTTATACTTTCAGTGCCAAAAGAAGACACCTGTTAGGTGGGAATTATCCAAAGCTCATGTTAAGGAGGCAACTATGCTAAGAATTCTGGCTGGACCCAAGCAGGGAATTTGCTCAAAACAATTTAGCCCATGTGTGGTTCTTCTGGAATTAATCAAATGATTTAGTTAATATTGCTTGAGCACTTGCTATGTGTTCAGCCATGGTGCTAAGTGCTTTATATAATCTCATTTAATTCTCCCAAATGCCAAGTAAGCTAACCATCATTCCCATGTTAAAAGTGAGGAATCAGGTTGCATAAGGTAACTCATTCAAAGTCACACCTTGAAGGTAGCAGCATTAGGAATTGAATATTTCCACATATCTTGTACTCCTGCCATTCCTCAGAGTCATGAGAGTAGCACACCAGAACTTACATAGCCATAGGAATATTGTCTTTCAAAGCAGGTGCTCAGAAGGCCACTAAGTAGTCCAACCATGTTTCCAGTGCTCAGCACACACTGGGAGCCCCTGTTCAGAATATGTCATGGACACTTTTAATTCACTAACCTCCTACTCAGTGAGTTTCTCCATAGGATGGAAATATTGGAGTCACTGAAGCAGTCAATAATCCAAGATCAAGAGAGAGAGACTGGCAGGAAGCACAGAGAAAAAGCACTGAGAACGGAGAATGCTAAGCCCAAGAGAGAAAAGCAGAGAGGAGTACAAGGTGATGAAAGGGTCTCAGTCACCAAATCCAGTTCTGTCCCACATTAATATAGGGGCACCTATATTCTAGGCACTATGTTGGGTGCTGGGGATATAAAGATAATATAGTCCTGCCCGAGAAGAGCGCATTGGCCAATGAATGAGGCAAATGAATGAGCAGATAATTTTAATAATATGCTAAGTGTTATGGCAGAGATTTTGTACAGGGTACTATGGTTACACAGGGCAAAAGCACTTATCCTATCCTGGAAAATTAGGGAAGACTTCTTCAAGGAAAGCTCAAGAATAAAGGATGAGTAGAAGGTAGAAGAGAACCAGATGAAGAAAGGAATGGGGAATAAAAAGAAAAGAGAGCAGAGGGCAGGAGGATACACATGACTACATAGTAGGCAGAAGGAATAGCTCTATTTTGCTGGAATATTAGATGTTAGAGGATGAAGGGACAGGTGATGAAACTAGAATGGGAGGAAGGCTTAAATCATGACGGGCTTTGTAAGTCATATTCAGGGCTTTGGACTTTAACTGGAAGCAAAGGAGAGCCATGAAGGATTTTAAGCCCATTGTTAGATTTAATAGACAGATTTCTCTGGGAGCAGTGTCAAGAGAGTGGGAAGGAATGATTAAATGGGAGGCAGGGAGTCTGGGTAAAAGGCATTGCAAGAGGTCATAAAAGCTTGAAAAAGGCATGTTAGTAGGGTTGGAGAAAAAGTGATGGAAAAGAAAAACATATCAGAGGTCAAACTGCTGGGGCTTAGTGGCTGATTAAATTAGGTTTGAAGGAAAAATCCTAGACAAGGATGACGCCCAGGTTTCCACCTGACTTGGGTGACTGGGTGTTTTAGTTTGCTAATGGTGCCAGAATACAATATATCCGAAATGGGGATGGCTTTTATAAGGGATATTTATTAAGTTCAGGGCCCTAAAAATGCCCAAACTAAGGCATCCAGATAAAAATACCTTGATTCCAAAAAAAAGGTTGAATGGCATCTGGGATTTTTCTGTCAGTTGGAAAGGCACGTGACTGGCATCTGAGGTCCTGGCTCCCAGTTCATTGCTCTGTTCTTCTGATTCCAGTGGTTTCCTCTCTAGGCATCTGTGAGCCCTTACTTAGCTTCTCCAGGTCAAAACTCTGGGTTCTGGCTTGCTTAGCATCTCACAGAAAAGCACATGGTAACATATACTGTGCTCCTCTCTTGGCGTCTTGTTTCATATGGCTCCCATAGAACCTGGGTCCTTCTGATATTTTTCTCTGCATCTCCAAATGTCTGCATTTGCTCTCTTTATCAGCCCTTTTAAGGACTCCAATAAACTAATTAAGACCCACCTTGAATGTTGGAATTATATCTCCATCTAATCCAAAGATCACACCCACAACTGGGTGTGTCACATCTCCATGGAAACAACATGATCAAGAGGTCCCACCTTACAATATTGGATCAGATCAGGATTAAAAGAACATGGCTTTCCTGACAAGACTGGGTTAGGATTAAAGGAACATGGCATTTCTGGGGTACATAACAATTTCAAACCAGCACACCAGGTAAATTGTGACACCACTACACAAGACAGAATAAAGAAATAAGAGTAAGTTTTAATGGTTTTGCCTTATACAAGTGTATGTGTGTATGTGTATAAATATGAAGGATAGAAAGAAAAACTTGGGGAACACCAAAACTGAAGGGATAGGCAGAAGAAGCCTGAAAGGCATCAGGGAAGTATGGGACCCAGGAGGGACCAGTGTCAATGGATGTCTGGGAAGGACAAAATTTTGAGAAGGATAATCTAAGACAGAGAGGAACCAGAACCAGAGTCCGGAGGGGCTCTTGTTACACAATGGGAGAGACTGGAGGATGGCTGAGGCTGGGGTTGGGGGAGGTGAACAGACATCAAGAAAGAGAGCTTGTTTTAGTTTACCAAAGCTGCCAGAATGCAATACACCAGAGATGGATTGGCTTTTAATTAAAAAGGATTTATTTAATTAAAAACCTTTAGTTCTTTAGAGGAAAGGCAGCTAACTTTTATCTGAGGTTCTCTCTTACACAGGAAGGTACAGGGTGATGTCTGCTGGCCTTCTCTCCAGGCTTCTGGGTTCCAACAGCCTTCCCCACGTGGTTCCTCTCTGAATCTCCAAACGTCTGGGCTGAGCTGCAAGTGCTGAGATGAGGTGCGCTGAGCTGCTTGGACTGTGCTGCATTGAGATCTCTTCTGACCTCTCTCTTTTAAGCCTCCAGCTAATTAAATTGAACATCACTCATTGCAGAAGGCACTCCCCTTAGCCGACTGCAGACGTAATCAGCCATAGATGAGTTTCACATACTAATGTTTTACATCCACAGCAACAGAACTAGGCACCAATACTTGGCCAAGTTGACACCTGAGCCTAACTACCAAGAGCTAAGAGCATTGTTTGTTCTCTGGTTTGCTGCCATTTTCCTCTGCATCAAAAAAAAAAAAAAAAAAAAAAAACAACTTTATTTTGTTCTCAACATTTATGGGTGATCCTTGGGAGGCTTGAGACTCCCCACAGAGAGAAGCCCTCCAGCAGAGATCTATGGTCCAGAGATCATGGCAGTCCTGCTAATTTTTAGGAATTGTGGGCAAGGAGGAAGATTGAAGGCAAGAAAGTCTGACCAGGGCTTAACTAACCTAGAGGTAGTAGACAGTAGTGGGGAGGAGGATCTGGCCTCAAGTTCTGACTGCCACACAGTCCTCTGACTTGGGTCAAACTTCCCCAGGCTATGACAAAAAGCAGCAAAGACCCTGGTCTTCTAGTCCTTGGGGAAGGAGGCCAACACTGACCTAATAGGAGTAGCCTGGGAATCTAGGTTAGAGAGGAGAGCAGCCTGCACTGAGATTTTTTCCAGTACCTGGAACACCTTCTCCACCAATGTGAACACCCAGACAGGCTCAACCTTGGAACCTATATTGTTATGTGGTGATCATGAGTTCTCACTTTTAAACCTTCAATAATACTGTGTCAGTTTGAAAGGATGTATGTACCCTTGAAAAGCCATGTTTTTATCCTAATCCCATTTTGTAAAGGCAGCAGTTTCTTCTAATCCCTATTCAGTACTGTATATTTGAAACTGTAATTAGATCATCTCCCTGGAGATGTGACTCAATCAAGAATGGTTATTAAGATGGATTAGGTAAAGATGTGTCTCCACCCATTCGGGTGGGTCTTGATTAGTTTACTGGAATCCTTTAAAGAGAACAACAAGAGAGAAAGCCAAGAGATTCTGAGAGTGCAGAGAATGACACAGCCATGAGAAGCAGAGTCCACCACCCAGTGACTTTTGGAGATGAAGAAGGAAAATGCCTCCCGGGGAGCTTCATGAAACAGGAAGCCAGGAGAGAAAGATAGCAGATGATGCTGTGTTTGCCATGTGCCTTTCCACTTGAGAGAGAACTTCATCGGCCTCCTTGAACCAAGTATCTTTCTCTGGATGCCTTAGCTTGGACATTTCTATAGACTTGCTTTAATTGGGACATTTCCACGGCCTACAAACTATTAACTTGCAACTTATTAAACTCCCCTTTTTAAAATCTGTTCTGTTTCTGGTATATTGCATTCTGGCAGTTAGCAAACTAGAACAAATAGCTTTCTGTAAAAACAAACAAATGTAAAAATTAAAAGATCTCTTGACTTAATCATTAACTCATCCCTTAGGTATAGGAATGAAGTCACTAGTCTGAATGCCTTTACATTGTGCCAGAGAAGTTAAAAAATGTGCAGTAAGTTAGAGGTAGTTCTTCTGTTTCCTGCATCCAAACACTAGGACCTATGAGTGCGTGGGCAGAACACTAAGGCACCTGAAAGCCAGGCAGAGATGCCTGGCAACCTCAGCGAGGCTAGACTAAATTCTGAAACCTTGACTTTGAGGGCCTGCTACATTTGCAAAAAATTGTGTTTTGAGGATGAAGGGTTTATGTTTGGCTACTTACAAAAATAGGTCTATGAATGCTGTTGGATGAATGTTTAAGCTATTTGCTGCACTAGATGCATCTATTTGATGCATCTGAAAAATTCTTGCTGTGAAAGGAATGTCTGTTCTGAAGTGTTAAATATTGGTTACAATTACAAACTCCAAAAGTTCCTGTTTTCTGGCAGGGGGAACAATGCTTTCTCTTCACCCACTCCATAACTTTGCAGCTGCCAGAGGGTTAGTTACAAGGCCTTCACATCTGGGCTGTAAGGGGAAGTACAGAGTAACCATTTCCAGGAGTATTTTGGCTTTTATAGGGACATCTTGGCATTTTATAGGCAGTAGGAACCTGCCTTTCTCATATTATGCTTAAGGTTAGACTTCCACTCTTCTCCCCATTCCCTTCTATATTTTGCTTCATTGAAAACCTCTTGAATTATCTTTGGTGATTTTATTCTATTCCAATGTTTAGGAGAGTCATTTTCAATTATCAGTTACATCTAGGTAAGGAGTAAGATGAATTCTCTCTCAATAGATAGGAGAAAGATGGGCCAGGGAATGAACCTGAATATCCTGGATCCCAGCCTACAGTAAATCCTGGGCTGCCCTGTATCCTGAGAAAAATTTGACCCCACCCTCTGAGCAAGCTCCAGCCAGCTGCAAATTATCTTGATTGAGCTGCTTCGACATGCTGATATTATCGGCCTCATGGTGCCTGGAGCATGCAGATAGGAACAGGCAATGGCGCCGTCTCAGCGGACGCAGTAATGTAATTTAGTTTCTGAAATCCAAGTATAAAATCTTGAAAGCTGATGTTTTTTATCTACCTCATGGGGGAGGGAGGTGGTTTGGAATTCCCAGTGGAACCATCTAAATAGGGAAATGGCTTCTGTCATGTATTTATAAACAGCCCAAAACAATAGAAAAACATACAGAGGGGATTTGTAGGAAATTCATCAGTGCAGTCTTTCTTGCTTCCTCCCTCCTCCTTCCTCTGAGCTGTGCTGCCAGGTAAGGGCCAATCCATTTGCATGAACTCCAAGCTGGGGCTGGAAGTGCCTCTCCCCCAGCATTATTGTGATGTCAACATGCTATGGAGGTAGAACAGGGTAGCAATTTCCTGGGGGGCATGCCATGGCAATTTGGGTGGGTCCCTTTTTGAAAAGAGTATTGAAAACTGGGCTAAGAATGGTGGCAAAGGAGCAGTTACTTGCCCTCCCTTCCATTTCCCCAGCTTATCTTGTGCCACTCTTCCCTTGCTTACTTATTTTGCTTCATTGGACTTCTTTGTTCCTGATGGGATACCAAGATTTTTCCCTCATCATGCTTCCTTGCAGGCTAAATTTTACTCATCTTTCAGGCTTCAGCTAACACATCACCTCTTAAAAGAAGGCTTCCATGAATAGCAGGCTAGGTTAGATCCTTCTCTAACATATTCTCTTAGACCACCAACACTGCTCTTACATTTCTTTCATGGATTTATCAAATTTAACTGAATGATTATTTGTATACTTTCTTTGTTTAATAAATGTTCATGAAGGCAGGGACTATGCCTGTCTCTACTGTGTCATTCCAGAGCCTACCATGGTACCAAGCCCAGAGAATGAAGGGCTTTAATCTGATAATGGACAAACAGAAACTCAAACCAGATACCCTTGGTTTGAAACCATGGAAAGGATCTTTCTGTAATAGGGAAGTGGCAAAAGGCTGATGGCCCACCAGACTGTGCCAGGGTTTATCTAACAGTGTCCCAGAGAGAGGTAGCTTTGGGTGCCCCTTGTGTTAGGTCACTTCATCTATGGCCAGGGGCTGGAAGATCACTGTCCAGGAACTTATTATGGAGAAGAGCCAAAGTAGCAGTCCTTAAACCCTCACTCACTCACTCATTCACCAGAAGATTTGGCCCACTTAAGGTCCATGGCCAAAGCAGCAACTCAATTCCAGGTCAACTTCTCTTGAAGACTGACCACCAGCTAAGCAAACAGTCTTCTTTGTGATCCAAGAGCCAGGCTCAGCTATTTGCTTGCAGATATACACTCCCACCACCAAATAATTAAGGCCCAACTCATATAGTTGGGTTTTAGAAGAGTGAGCAGCCAGCCTGGAATCCAAACCACCAGAAAACCTTTTAGAAGGGGACAGGGGTGCTCTATCTGTTTAAAGTGCTTTGTGACAACCTAGGGTCACAACCTTGCTTACCTGTTAGTGAGTTTGCCCAAGGCAGGGGAACTCTTGGGAGTTCAGACATAAGGGCAAGGAGACAGCAAAGGAAGATGCAAGAAAGTATTCTGAATAGTGAACACTACCTGGGGCTGGAGAGTAGGGCCCATGGATTCTAGTTTTGCCTGTGAATGCACTGATTTCAAGAACCTAGACAGGTCATTTCACTCTCTGAGCTGCCAAATCTGTTTTTATTCAGGCCCTGAGATCCCAGAAAGAGCCTCCAGGGTAGAGTAAATGAGTTGTCCCAGATAGCAGTCTTGGGATTAGAATTCATGGGCCCTTCTTTCCAGTCAGCTGTTCCCTCCCCTGAGCCCTACACTGTTTCCCTTTCTGAATACTCAGGATTGTATTCAGTTTAGTAAAGTCTGTGGTCACATAATCATGGATCCTAAATAAAACAATGACTACAGAATATTCACTATAAGGAGGGCAAACTTGGAACACTTCTGAGAGAATAGGCTGAAAGCAAGCTCTGTCAGAGGTTAGGTCTGTTCCACTTAAACAAAAACACCCCTCTTAGAATCTGGCAGAGTCCTCATCTGCACTCATTTCTTCTTCAAGCTTCCTTTTGGTCCTAAAGAATGTGTTTTTAATCCCATGGTAAGGGCCTCTTCTAGAAGCTGGAATATGCTGCTTTTAAGGATAAGGGAGGGCCAGGCTGAGGGACAGTCTGGATCCAGACCCTTTGAGCCTCTTTTCACCCATAAATTAGTTGCCACATTGTCATTGCTGCCATCTTCAGGAGCACTATCCAGCCACACCTCTTGGGGCACACTGGAGGCAGCCCTAGTCCTTCCATCCCCATCTCAAGTCCTCTCATGGCTCAGCTAATATCAAACATTCTTTTCTCCATGCCCTTTGCTCTCCCATTAAGACTCACTGGTACTATGAAAGGAAGCCTTCAGCAATTCTCCGGTAGTTTCACTCCTGCTTTAGCTCCCACTTCTTTGACTAGGAAATTCTTTTAGGTATAAGGATACAATGGCCTTAGGGCTCAGATAGCTCCTTCAACAAAGGATCCTGGGGCCTATGAGAGGTGAAGAAACCAAAGTCCCAAAAGGAGGAGGGCCTTGCACAAGTCACTCATACCACCCCAGAGCAGGGCTGGTTGGGAGGAGGGAGATCCTGAGTGTTTTCATCCAACCTCAATCCAGGTGGACTCCTTCCTCACTCATCAGCCCAGGCAGTCTTAAGGTGAGAGCACTGTGACCTCCTTTACTGGCTCTGATTCACTCAGCCACAGAAGAAGTCTGAACGTAAAGGAGGAATTTTTGACTAGAAAATCCAATCCCTAGCAGACAATTTTTATTTCTCTGCCTTTTCAGACCCCTCTCATATACTCTTCCTCTATATGATTTGGGGGAATTGGGGAGGAAACCCCTCTATAGTGCTAATTTAACTCTCCTCTGCCTGTGGCCTTTGGAGGGTCATATGCATTGCTAGAGTTGGGGTGGCAGGCCATGAGCCCCAGACTTACTTGTTCTGTTTCTGCTTCTAGATGCTACACATGTTCTGCTACCACTACCTTGCACTAATACCCTTCCCCTAAAAAAAGAGACACCTTTAAATCAAGGGTACTCCACTGCCAAACTAAAGGCTCATGAAAGGTTCTTGCTTCAGCCTTAGAGAACTGAGAGTTCAGTGACTCTCCTTAGTTTCCCCTCTCTCAAGTACACTCCTCCAGATGAAGAAGGATTAGAAACAAAAGGCCCTTTTAAAATTTCCTGTTCCACTAGACTTTAACCCCACAGTCTTACAGTCTTAAGGTATTAAGGTGTCAGGCCCTGGCCAGGGACAGCTTAGGTGGTTTTGCAAGTTTCTTCACCTTCAGAGTGTGATGACCTCAAGAGAGAGCTCAGTCAGTTTAAATACGTCTGAGGGGAGGTGGGGTAGGGGCTGGAAGGGAGAAGGGGAGTCACTGGCTCCATTAGGCAGATCCCAGAGAGAGAAGATGCCAGGTTCCTTTCGCAACCAAGACAGGTGTGGTAAGGCTATTCAAAATTAAATAAACAAAAGGGCTTTCTACCCTGGTAGGAACAAGGCTCCTCTTGGAGCTATCCAGGGTTCTGAAATATATCTGCCTGAAGATCTCGGAAGCTGTGGACAAGAGCCTGATTGCTAGTTAATGCCCACCTTATATGCCACGGGCTCATCCCTGCCCATCACTAAAACCAACTGCTTCTTGGACCCACGGCCTGCATGGCCTAAAGTAGCTCAGGCATGATTCCAATCACTCTCTATGGTTGTAGCCTGGGCTTCAGGCCAGCAACCTGGCTCTCTGTCCAGATTTTCAACAAGGGATAAGGCTGAGGATCTTAGTGTGTGAGAAAAAATATCTCCCAGTCCCTCTAGAGGCTCAGGACAAAGTGTGTCTGACTCAGGGACAAGATGGTCATACAGGGGAGAGGAGTTCTCCGTGAGATACCTCCTCAGACAGCTCAGCAACTCCTTCCCTCACCTCAGGAGCTGCTTCACAAGAGTATGCACACACACATGCACATTTGCATGACTCTTGTGCCAGATAATCTGTCCTATCACTGCAGAGTCTGTACTGCTGCAGGAAGGGTAGAGTCTCCTTTGTTTTCACTTGAACAGATGCACCTGCTTTATACCCATCATATATACTTCAGAAGTTTGGCAAAAAGCACCAAGCTTAAAGCTTAAATTTTATCTTTTTCTGATTTCAAGAGTAGTACATAGACTGGATAGGAGGTCCCCCAAGCCGTGGAGGCCGGCGACCCGGGTCCCTTCCACACACGTGGCTTCCCGGTCCGGCTGGGAATGTTGGACCAGCACTCCCCCAAGCCGCGGTGGCCAGTGCCCCACGCCACGCTTGGCTTCCTGGGCCGGCTGGGAGATTTGGACCGGCACTCCCCAAAGCCGCGGAGGCCGGCGCCCCACCCCACGCGCGGACTCCCGGGCCGGCTGGGAGATTTGAATCGGAACTCCCCCAAGCCGCTTCGGCTGGCGACCCTCCCCCACAGCAAGAGTTTTCCAAAGTTAAAGGAGCCACAGCATCTTTTACTGGTGGGACCCGCAGACAGACGAGCGCCACGAGCGCCACATACTGGGCAGGATAAGAAAAACAGAACCCAGAGATTTCACAGGAAAATCTTTCAACCTGCTGGGTCCCACACCCAGGGAAATCTGATTAAATGCCCAGACGCCAGCAGAAAATAACGGATCACGCTAGGAAAATTGAAGATATGCCCCAGTCAAAGGAACAAACCAATAGTTCAAATGAGATACAGGAGCTGAGACAACTAATTCTGAATATACAAACAGAAATGGAAAACCTCTTCAAAAACCAAATCAATAAATTGAGGGAGGACATGAAGAAGACATGGGCTGAACAAAAAGAAGAAATAGAAAATCTGAAAAAACAAATCACAGAACTTATGGGATTGAAGGACAAAGTAGAAAAGATGGAAAAAACAATGGATACCTACAATGGTAGATTTAAAGAGACAGAAGATAGAATTAGTGAACTGGAGGATGGAACATCTGAATTCCAAAAAGAAACAGAAACTATAGGGAAAAGAATGGAAAAATGTGAACAGGGGATCAGGGAACTGAATGACAATATGAAGCGCACAAATATACGTGTTGTGGGTGTCCCAGAAGGAGAAGAGAAGGGAAAAGGAGGAGAAAAACTAATGGAAGAAATTATCACTGAAAATTTCCCAACTCTTATGAAAGACGTAAAATTACAGATTCAAGAAGTGCAGCGCACCCCAAAGAGAATAGACCCAAATAGGCGTTCTCCAAGACACTTACTAGTTAGAATGTCAGAGGTCAAAGAGAAAGAGAGGCTCTTGAAAGCAGCAAGAGAAAAACAATCCATCACATACAAGGGAAACCCAATAAGACTATGTGTAGATTTCTCAGCAGAAACCATGGAAGCTAGAAGACAGTGGGATGATATATTTTAATTACTAAAACAGAAAAACTGCCAACCAAGACTTCTATATCCAGCAAAATTGTCCTTCAAAAATGAGGGAGAAATTAAAACATTTTCAGACAAAAAGTCATTGAGAGAATTTGTGACCAAGAGACCAGCTCTGCAAGAAATACTAAAGGGAGCACTAGAGTCAGATACGAAAAGACAGAAGAGAGAGGCATGGAGAAGAGTGTAGAAAGAAGGAAAATCAGATATGATATATATAATACAAAAGGCAAAATGGTAGAGGAAAATATTATCCAAACAGTAATAACACTAAATGTTAATGGACTGAATTCCCCAATCAAAAGACATAGACTGGCAGAATGGATTAAAAAACAGGATCCTCCTATATGCTGTCTACAGGAAACACATCTTAGACCCAAAGATAAACATAGGTTGAAAGTGAAAGGTTGGGAAAAGATATTTCATGCAAATAACAACCAGAAAAGAGCAGGAGTAGCTATACTAATATCCAACAAATTAGACTTTAGATGTAAAACAGTTGAAAGAGACAAAGAAGGACACTATCTACTAATAAAAGGAACAATTAAACAAGAAGACGTAACAATCATAAATATTTATGCACCGAACCAGAATGCCCCAAAATACGTGAGGAATACACTGCAAACACTGAAAAGGGAAATAGACACATATACCATAATAGTTGGAGACTTCAATTCACCACTCTCATCAATGGACAGAACATCTAGACAGAGGATCAATAAAGAAATAGAGAATTTGAATATTACAATAAATGAGCTAGACTTAACAGACATTTATAGGACATTACATCCCACAACAGCAGGATACACCTTTTTCTCAAGTGCTCATGGATCATTCTCAAACATAGACCATATGCTGGGTCACAAAGCAAGTCTTAACAAATTTAAAAAGATTGAAATCATACACAACACTTTCTCGGATCATAAAGGAATGAAGTTGGAAATCAATAATAGGCAGAGTGCCAGAAAACTCACAAATACGTGGAGGCTCAACAACACACTCTTAAACAACCAGTGGGTCAAGGAAGAAATTGCAAGAGAAATTAGTAAATATCTCGAGGCGAATGAAAACGAAAACACAACATATCAAAACCTATGGGACACAGCAAAGGCAGTGCTAAGAGGGAAATTTATTGCCCTAAATGCCTATATCAGAAGAGAAGAAAAGGCAAAAATGCAGGAATTAACTGTCCACTTGGAAGAACTGGAGAAAGAACAGCAAACTAACCCCAAAGCAAGCAAAAGGAAAGAAATAACAAAGATTAGAGCAGAAATAAATGAAATTGAAAACATGAAAACAATAGAGAAAATCAATAAGACCAGAAGTTGGTTCTATGAGAAAATCAATAAGATTGATGGGCCCTTAGCAAGACTGACAAAAAGAAGAAGAGAGAGGACGCAAATAAATAAGATCAGAAATGGAAGAAGAGACATAACCACTGACCTCACAGAAATAAAGGAGGTAATAACAGGATACTATGAACAACTTTATGCTAATAAATACAACGATTTAGATGAGATGGACGGGTTCCTGGAAAGGCATGAACAACCAACTTTGACTCAAGAAGAAATAGATGACCTCAACTAACCAATCACAAGTAAAGAAATTGAATTAGTCATTCAAAAGCTTCCTAAAAAGAAAAGTCCAGAACCAGATGGCTTCACATGTGAATTCTACCAAACATTCCAGAAAGAATTAGTACCAACTCTGCTCAAACTCTTCAAAATAATCGAAGTGGAGGGAAAACTACCTAATTCATTCTATGAAGCCAACATCACCCTCATACCAAAACCAGGCAAAGATATTACAAAAAAAGAAAACTACAGACCAATCTCTCTAATGAATATAGATGCAAAAATCCTCAACAAAATTCTAGCAAATTGAATCCAACAACACATTAAAAGAATTATACATCATGACCAAGTAGGATTCATCCCAGGTATGCAAGGATGGTTCAACATAAGAAAATCAATTAATGTAATACACCACATCAACAAATCAAAGCAGAAAAATCACATGATCATCTCAATTGATGCAGAGAAGGCATTTGACAAGATTCAACATCCTTTCCTGTTGAAAACACTTCAAAAGATAGGAATACAAGGGAACTTCCTTAAAATGATAGAGGGAATATATGAAAAACCCACAGCTAATATCATCCTCAATGGGGAAAAATTGAAAACTTTCCCCCTAAGATCAGGAACAAGTCAAGGATGTCCATTATCACCACTGTTATTCAACATCGTGTTGGAGGTTCTAGCCAGGTCAATTAGACAAGAAAAAGAAATACAAGGCATCAAAATTGGAAAGGCAGAAGTAAAACTATCACTGTTTGCAGACGATATGATACTATACATCGAAAACGCGGAAAAATCCACAACAAAACTACTAGAGCTAATAAATGAGTACAGCAAAGTAGCAGGTTACAAGATCAACATTCAAAAATCTGTAGCATTTCTATACACCAGCAATGAACAAGCTGAGAGGGAAATCAAGAAACGAATTCCATTTACAATTGCAACTAAAAGAATAAAATACCTAGGAATAAATTTAACTAAAGAGACAAAAAACCTATACAAAGAAAACTACAAAAAACTGTTAAAAGAAATCACAGAAGACCTAAATAGATGGAAGGGCATACCGTGTTCATGGATTGGAAGACTAAATATAGTTAAGATGTCAATCCTACCTAAATTGATTTACAGATTCAATGCAATACCAATCAAAATCCCAACAACTTATTTTTCAGAAATGGAAAAACCAATAAGCAAATTTATCTGGAAGGGCAGGGTGCCCCGAATTGCTAAAAGTATCTTGAGGAAAAAAAACGAAGCTGGAGGTCTCACGCTGCCAGACTTTAAGGCATATTATGAAGCCACAGTGGTCAAAACAGCATGGTATTGGCATAAAGATAGATATATCGACCAATGGAATCGAATAGAGTACTTAGATATAGACCCTCTCATCTATGGACATTTGATCTTTGATAAGGCAGTCAAGCCAACTCACCTGGGACTGAACAGTCTCTTCAATAAATGGTGCCTAGAGAACTGGATATCCATATGCAAAAGAATGAAAGAGGACCCGTATCTCACACCCTATACAAAAGTTAACTCAAAATGGATCAAAGATCTAAACATTATGTCTAAGACCATAAAACAGAGGAAAATGTAGGGAGATATCTAATGAAACTTACAATTGGACGCAGTTTTTGGACCTTAAACCTAAAGCAAGAGCACTGAAGAAAGAAAGAAATAAATGGGAGCTCCTCAAAATTAAACACTTTTGTGCATCAAAGAACTTCATCAAGAAAGTAGAAAGACAGCCTACACAATGGGAGACAATATTTGGAAACGACATATCAGATAAAGGTCTAGTATCCAGAATTTATAAAGAGATTGTTCAACTCAACAACAAAAAGACAGCCAATCCAATTACAAAATGGGAAAAAGACTTGAACAGACACCTGTCAGAAGAGGAAATACAAATGGCCAAAAGGCACATGAAGAGATGCTCAATGTCCCTGGCCATTAGAGAAATGCAAATCAAAACCACAATGAGATATCATCTCACACCCACCAGAATGGCCATTATCAACAAAACAGAAAATGACAAGTGCTGGAGAGGATGCGGAGAAAGAGGCACACTTATCCACTGTTGGTGGGAATGTCAAATGGTGCAACCACTGTGGAAGGCAGTTTGGCGGTTCCTCAAAAAACTGAATATAGAATTGCCATACGACCCAGCAATACCATTGCTAGGTATCTATTCAAAGGACTTAAGGGCAAAGACACAAACGGACATTTGCACACCAATGTTTATAGCAGTGTTATTTACAGTTGCAAAGAGATGGAAACAGCCAAAATGTCCATCAACAGACGAGTGGCTAAAAAAACTGTGGTATATACATACGATGGAGTATTATGCAGCTTTAAGACAGAATAAACTTATGAAGCATGTAATAACATGGATGGACCTAGAGAACATTATGTTGAGTGAGTCTAGCCAAAAACTAAAGGACAAATACTGTATGGTCCCACTGATGTGAACCGGCATTCGAGAATAAACTTGGAATATGTCATTGGTAACAGAGACCAGCAGGAGTTAGAAACAGGGTAAGATAATGGGTAATTGGAGCTGAAGGGATACAGATTGTGCAACAGGACTAGATACAAAAACTCAAAAATGGACAGCACAATACTACCTAATTGTAAAGTAATCATGTTAAAACACTGAATGAAGCGGCATCTGAGCTATAGGTGTTTTTTTTGTCTGTCTGTTTGTTTGTCTTTTTTTTTTGTATTATTATTATTTTTTTTATTTTTTTCTCTATATTAACATTCTATATCTTTTTCTGTTGTTTTGCTAGTTCTTCTTCTAAATCGATGCAAATGTACTAAGAAATGATGATCATGCATCTATGTGATGATGTTAAGAATTACTGATTGCATATGTAGAATGGAATGATTTCTAAATGTTGGGTTAATTTCTTTTTTTTCTTTAATTAATAAAAAAAAAGAAAGAAAGAAAAACTACAGACCAAAAAAAAAAAAAAAAAACTTTATTGGTTCCTTTAACTTAAGAAAGTAATACAAAATATATATACATATATATATTTAAAACTGCAAAAATTTAAAAAGATAAAAAATAAAAACAAGGAAAAAAACAAAACATAAAAATTAATACACGTGTAATGGGAAAAATTAAAACAATACAAAAGTGGACGGAGTAGAAAATGAGTCCTGACTTTCTCTGTCCTCCCCTTCCCCACCTTGGTTTTAAGAATGGAGTGGCCTTTCTAGATTCCTTAGTGCCTTCCTTATCTCTCTGTTACTACAGCAAACAGATTTGGAGACATGCTTCTCGTTTGACTTTAGAATTCAAATCAGATAAAGTTAAATTCAGAAAAACATAGATCTCTATGTTTGTATGACGACTTAATGCTTTCAAATATTTTTCTGTGTTATTATCTCATTTACTCTCTCAAAATCCTAAGATATAGAAATAGCATCTATTATTTATCCCCATGTTACAGAGAAAAAAGCTGAAACCCTGCAAAACTGAATAGCTCCCCTAAAAGTCCCTAGCTAGGGCGAGGACCCAAGTTTCCTGGGCCCTTTCTATTTTACCACGTAGGAAGGCCCTACTGAAAACCACAGCACAGTGAGTAGCAACACTAATGGGAGGGAGGCTGGACCAACGAGGACCACCCAGAACATTCTAACATTAGTGACCAAGGCTTTAACCTGGGGAACGTGAGAATAATTTTGTTCCCTTGTTTCCCTTTTATGATGAAGGTGAGACTGCAGGAGATCTCTAAACAGGGAATAAGAAATAGGTATGTATCAGATTATGTTGATGGCTTTCTAGTTCTAAAGAAGTGCCCATCCCCTAAAATCTCTAGGGTTCTGCAGAATTTGATAAGGAAATAAGAAGGTGTGAGTGATGTATGGCAGACCAAAGTTGTGAGTGCCCAGCAGGATGAGGAGTGGCTAGACAACTACAGGTTATCTGACAACGTTTCCATACCCGATCCGCCTCATCAACGTGTTGGTGTGTATACCTGATTCCAAAATATAAGAATTATGAGTCAAGGCCTATATTTTCTGGGGAGGCATGACACAGTAGAAAGAGCATATTTTTTGACCGTCTGTTTCCCAAAAAGGAAAAAATATACATCAGATTAAAAGGCAATACTGGTTTGTCATAACAAATTCAGACGATATAGATGTGAATAAAGAACATGAAAGTTATCTCCTGTAACTCGGAACTGTTACCAGTCTACTGTATATATGTAGACTTTTAGAGTGTATATTCAAATATATAAATGATACATGGTGGAATCTGATTATTCATATTCCACATTTATATATAAAAATTTGCTTTTATTACTTGTTAATATATCATAAACATCTTCTTATGTCAATCTATATTAGAATTTACCTCCTCTTTTTGAAAGGCTGCCTATATCATGCTGTGTGCTAGATATAGCATACTTTATGTAATATGTCCCCTCTGAAGGAGGCTGAAGTTGCTCGATTACTCCTTCTTTCTCACTATTACAAATACTGTTGCAGTAAACTGTCTTGTAAAATAGTCTTTATACATTTTCATACTATTTCTTTTGTTTAACAAATTCCTAGGAGTTGCTGAGGAGGTCAATGGGCATTTACACATTATGTTTTGAAACACCTTGCCCATTGTCTTTTGAGAGAGGCTGTGACAGTGTAGACTCTCACCAGCTGGGTGTGGGGGGTGCTTCAGTTTTGAAGTCAGAATTAGTTCTATAATCCACTGACTGTATAACCTTTGGCAAGTTACCTGTCTTAATGTCCCCTTCCTCTCCGTGGGCATATTCCCTACTTTGCAGGGCCATTATTATTTTTTTTTTCACACAGTCACATTGTGAAAGCTATATCATTATACAATCATCATCAAGAAACATGGCTAAAATGGTCAGCACAATACTGCCTAATTGTAATGTAATTTATCTTGGAACGCTGAATGAAGCTGCATCTGATCTATAGTTTTTTGTTTGTTTGTTTTTTTTCTCTTATATATTTTTGTACTTTTTATTTTTATTTGTGTTTTCTCTCTGTGTTATCACTTTATTTCTTTTTCTGTTGTAGTGCTATTTCTTTCTCTAAATCGATGCATATGTACTGAGAAATGATGACCATACACCTATGTGATGATATTAAGAATTACTGATTGCATATGTAGAATGGATTGATTTCTATTGTTGTGTTAGTTAATTTTTTTAATTAAAAAAAAAAAAAAAAGAAACATGGCTACTGGAACACAGCTCTACATTTTCAGGCAGTTCCCTCCAGCCTACGGCCATTATTATTAAATGGAATAATGTACGTAAAACGTCTTATAGCATGCTTGACACATACAACAAACTAGTAGTTATTTTTTGTTTTTATGCTGCTTTCTCCTTATTTACTAGTTTCAACTAAAGTTTTGTCAGTCCTGTTTCCCCGTCACCAAAAAGTACTTGGGTTACTGACTGAGTTGAACTTTACTAATCAACGACAAAAGGTACTGCCCTCTTACTGAGTCTGAGCTTCCTTGGAAAGCCTTGAAGCCAATTTTCAGAGCTCTCTTTAGTGACTAATTCACAAAGAGACAAAAACTACTCCCCTCCTCTCAAATAACTTTACTAGGACCTTAATCAGGCCATGCATACTCCCCAGAACACTGCTGATCAGGCCATTTCAACAGTAGGCCCTTTTGCTCTTTAAAACAGGACACTACTTTAAGCCCTGGAGGCTACAAAGGGCACGGGGGAAACAGGGAGAGATAGACCCTGAGACACATGCATCCTGGGACACTGAGGAATCCAGGTTGAATTCCCTTCCCTGTGCCCTTGCAGATTCCTGTCCCCAAAGTGAGAGGGCTGGAACTGTATCATGGCTTCTTGAACTTTTAGGTTCCCCAAAATATTGACTTACAGTTTAAATTAACCAATACCCAGTGGAGAAGCCTGGATCCAGTAACAACTCTCCAAGCTGCCAAAAGGGGGCAGTATAGGGTTATGGTTAAGAGCACTGGCTTTGGCTCCACATGCCTGGGCTTAAAACGTGGTTTTGCCACTTATTTGCTGCGTGATGTTGGTTCTCACTTTCCTCCTCTGTAGATTAAGTGTTTACCTTCATTGTAGAGTAGAGAGAATTAAATGAAATGCCATGTGTTTGGCGGCAGACACGTAGCAATTGCCCATAAACAGCAAGACACACAAATGCAGAGAGCATGGTAGAATATGATAGAATTGGATGTGACTAGGGCTACCAAGAAAAAGGAAATGAGGAGATTGAATTGCCTAGAATTCATGCATTCATTAATTAATTCATTCCTTCCAAAGATATCTAGTGAATGTCTACCATGTGTAAGGTACCTTGCAAGGCACAGGAGACATAAGGGGGAATAAATATAAATATGGTTTCGGGTGCACGTGTAGTTCAGTGGTTCGAATGCCTGCCTTCCATGTGGGAGACCCGGGTTCGATTCCTGGACCATGCACCTAAATAAATAAATAAATAAATAAATATGGTCTCTGCCTTCATGAAAGTTAGCCTTCAGTAGGACCCATTTTAATAGAATATCATATAAACACATGTAAAATTATAAATGTGAAAGGTTCAATAAAGAGAAGACTAATCAAGTCTAGGGCTTAAGGGAAACCCTTCGTGATGAAATTATAGCTGAGCTAAGATCTGAGGGATGAATAGGAGTCAACAACAACAAATAAGGTAGAACAAGGAATTCATTCAGGCAGAAGCAATAGAATGTGCAAAGGCCCCCCAGGAAAAGCCAGCGAGGCTGGATTCAATGATGGGGGTAGGATGGTATGAGATAAGATAGAAAGAAAGGCAAGACCCAAACTACATAACCCCTTGTAGGCCATATTAGGGGTTTAAGACTTTATAGTAAGAGTGAGAGGAAGCTGTTGAAACATAAGGGGCTATTCTAGGCTTCCCTGCAATTTGGCAACTTTCCTTTGATATTTCCTTTCCACAGGGATGAAAGGGATAGGGCTTCACACAGTTCCTGATCTGACTACTCAGGAGAGGGAACAAAGAAGTTATCAGCTACAGGTCCTTTCCTAAAACAAAATGAGGCCTTCTGGACTCTCAGGGACTAAGGAAGAGCTAGACATAAGGAGGAATGGAGGTAGGGCATGCAGGACTCTGAGATTCTGTCCAGAAAAACTATATTGGGTGACTGGCTGTCACTACAGAACCCTTAATGTTTTCTGGCCGCTGCTTAGCCAGGTCCTTAGCCAGCCTTCATCTCTCAGACTTCCTACCCCAGCAGATGCTCCATTGCATTGGACATAATAACTAATTAGATTGGTTTGTGGGGGTGCAGCACTCCTGTGAGCACAGGCAGGGTCCAGGGGTGGGTACAGTTTTGCAAGAAGCTGCTCTGTGTGCCTTCCTGGTTAGCTGGCTTGCAGTAGCCATGGGGCATTCACTGTGTTTGTCTGGGACACATGCACATGCAGAAGCACAGTCTCTATCATCTCTCCTCTGTGAAGAGAGAATCTAGGAGTGAAAAGTCTGGGGCCACGCAGGAATGTTAAAGGACCAGAAGGTCTTGGCTGGAAAGGAAAGGGCCTATGCTAGAGCTGCCTTTCCCACACCTCCTCCCAACCTCTCCAGGCCTATGGCCCAGCTAAACAGGAAACCAGGCTTGGGTCCCTGCCAGGGCCTAGGCTGGGGCAGGAAGCTCTGAAACAAGTGAAAAAGACCCTCCTCAGTATAGAAGGCTGCTCAGAAATCCCTGAGAAGGCAAAGTAAACTCAGCCCCTGCTGAACACTCCTTTCCCAGAGAAGGAAAAGACTAGAGCTGCCTCCACTCCCTATCATGGGTCAAGCCTAGCCCTAACAGAATTCATAGAGAACAGACCCAAGAGCTTCATGAGAGGAGACACTACTTTCTCAGTGTCAGGAGAACAGACTCCAAGTGAGCACCCTCGCCTCACAAAAGCACAGGTCCCCAGTGAAGCAGAGTGGGGTAGGTGTGATCTGAATACACATAGGGCCATCTTGGATGGGTAAGGAAGGAAACCACCATATGGAATAAGGATAGAAGCGGAAAAAGTGGACCCGAAGGTCAAAGATCCAGGAACCAGGTGTTTTCTCTAGTGGATAAATGAAGAAAACAGGAGTTCTTGACTGTGCAAATGTGAAGGGAACTCCTGTTGCAAAGTAGATTAAGGCAGTAACCATTAATGCTTTATAAAACCGTTAGGCAAAAGGTTGAAGAACAGATCAGGTTGACTGCATCACTAATCAACCTGAAGATCACAAGAAGTAGGACAATCATATGTTGTGTGTCTCATGATATGTTGAAATAGAAAGTACACAGCATACTTCAGAAGAATTCTTCACAAAAATTTGAATCTGAATCTGATCAAACTTTGAGATCTATCAGTTTTCAAATATACAGGGGACAGAAGAGCAGGATGAAAAACTCCACAGAGATATGACCAACAAAACAGAATGTGGGAAACTACAGGAAAAAAGGACTGAATTTCTTTACCAAATAAACTGTAATAAAAGAAAAAGTGGTAACAGAACTATACATTAAAGAGACATATAAAGCAAATGCAAATGTAGGCCTGATTTCAAACAAATCAAACTAGATTTTTTTATGTGGTTAAGGAAATGTTGTTTTTAGGTATGATAATGGTCTTATAGTTATGTTAAAAAATAATGTATTTTAGAGAAACAGACCACAACAATATATACAAAATAACAAAATTATCCCTGTGTTGAGAATTGCTGAAGTTAGGTAATGAGTATATTTAGCGTTTTTCTCTACTTTTGTATACGTTTGAAACTTTCCATGATAAAATGTTTTTAAAAATGTGAAAACAAACTGTAACCCATACCAAACTTTAAAATCTGTTGTATGACTTCTTGTTAAAATGTACTTGGAAATTTATTGGTTTTTTGTATATATGTTATATGTCACAATAAAAAAAAAAGTGAAAACAACAAACTGGAAACTGCCTCCTTCTTGAGCACACTGACCTGTGGGAAGAGTAGTAGCAACATGGATCTTTTCAAATGTTTTTCTGAGCCCTTCTGAGAGCAGAAACAGCAATAGGAAATCCTCCATCAGCAGCAGCAGTGAGGCTCCCTAGGCAGTGAGGGCCCACTCTGCCAACAGGACTCTGGAACAGCCATAACAGGGAGGGGTAGAGGCAGGGCCTCAGCTGCCCTGTGTGGCTTCCTCCAGGTCAGGACCACTCAATGGGACCATGGGGAGCACGGAACACTTCTGTATCCAGCTATTCTCACCAGGACCCTGTCAAGGAGGCCAAAGACTCTTCTCATTTGGTGATGAGAAAAATGAACCATCTTCCCACTTTCTCCTGCAAAAGTTCCTTTGGGAACTACTAATAGAAAAAGGAAATCACCCACCCCTTCACCACCATCTAGACAAGAAATGATATAGTAATTTGCACTTCATTTTCATGTACATAATCTTACTTATTTTACAAATATACTAAAAAAGGTTAAGAGCCTGGCCAGAAGCCACATCAAAAAAAGTGGCAGAACTAGGATATACCCCACAGACTTCCTACCAAACTCCTGCCTGTGCCCCTTCTTAGCTCACCCTGATCTCCTGACCTGCTCAAGGATATGCAAACCGATTCCTCTTGTTGGAGCTGCTTGAGATTGCCTCTTTGCTGTATCTAAACTCCTGCTATGTGAAGGATGCGACATGTGAGGTCCCATCAGATGTTTACAGGAAGGCTAATGGATGGTCAAACCTTGGTTCCTTACCGGTTCCCTATTTGGTTCCGTAGTGGTTCCTTTTAGCGCTAATCTTTGCTACCTTGAATATCATCCCCCAACTTGGTCTCACTCCCTGACTTCACATATTTCTCACTTGTCTTTCTCAAACTACAAGTCACCACCACCTTCATCATTAACTTTACTTGGCCTTTCTCTAAGCCTATGATCCCCACTGAGTTAGGGCTGGAAGAAGCAGGCCAGTTGAGAGCAGAGAATTTCTTCAATTTCTAGAAGTTGAAATCCTCAGGGAACAGCTCTGAGATTCACAGGAGGCCAGCTGCTTCAATCTGCATGCCAAAGTGGCTGCTAGCTTTCCCACCAGATGTAGTCTGTACCCCCAGAGAGAAGGGCTTTTATCCATAGGTATTTTTGGTAAGGAGAACATGAAATTCCCATGCCAGGACATCCAGGCTAGCATATTTCCCTTCCTCTAAGAGCTCCAGCTACTTATTCCGTCTTCAGGAGGATATGTTTAAGTAATACATATTGGGAGACTCAGGTAGACCCTCCTCATCAGGAGAACTAAGTAGTTTTTTTGTTTTGTTTTGTTTTTTGCTAATTAAATATTAAAGATCTCCACTCTATTAATAGCTACTCCAACCTCAAAACAAAGTTGGCAGCATAGTCATCAGCTCTGCTACTAATGGAAGAGGGGCTAGATCTGCCCTCCTATGTCTTCCTATGTCCCTTATCCCTGAAAACTTACCTTATGCTGCAAAGGGAGAGGAGGAGAAAGGCCATTGTGTAAGGTCACCAAGTCAGCTTGGAGATCCAGCCCCACAGGGGAGCAAGTAGCAAGTCAGAGTGATCAAGGTTGTTGTCATTCTGTGGGCTCAGTACAAGCATCACTTTCTCAGAGGTGCCTTCCCTGACTTCCTCAACCTAATGTGGGACATTTTATTCTTTCCTCTCATGCTACCTTGTTCTTGTCCTTTATATCACTTATCATAGTTTGTAACTGTAATTTTGTTTATGTACTTTATTTGTTAAGTGTCTGTCTCTCCTACTGGATTGCCAGCTCATAAAGGCAAGGCCCATGTTTGTCTTACTTATCATTTCATTCCCTGTATCTAGTATAGTGTCCCTCATATAGCAGATGTTTAAAAGATTTTTTTTGAATAATGAATGAGTGTCCCAATACAACTAAACCCTTGAATTTCCTACCATTTGCCAACATGTGCCACATACTCCACTCATTAACTCTCATCTACTCATCCTCCTCTGGATCTCTACTGTTCCCCTGCTTAGAATGGCCTCCCAACTTTCTCTTCACTCTGACGCATCCTTAAAGGGGCCAGCTATTTTCTTTTATAGTTCTATTTCATGCCAGTCTGTAAGCTCTGGGGTCAGAAACTGTCTGCCAAGGAGCTTACAGGGGGATTAAAGTGACAAGACTCACAACACAACTCACAGGACACCCCTAATCAGAATATTGTATGTATTAATTTATGTGCTACAGGATATAGAGGATTTGGGGATTGGTTGAGAGCTCACTAGAACAGTCAGGGAAGGCTTCTTGGAGAAGGGGAGATTTATATTGGTCTCTGAAGAATGGGTAGGAGTGAAATAGGCAAAGAAAGAAAGGGAAGGGAATTCTTAAGAGGAGATGAGGCCTCAAGATACTAACATATACTGGAAAGTAAAAGGCTGCTAGATCTACTAGAAAGTTGGCATGAACGGCGGACAGAATGGCCAGATGGAAGAGGTAAAAACTGAGTGTAGATGTATTGAAAAGCCAATGGGGAAGTTTAAATTTGATGCAGAAGTTCTTAATTAGGTCCCACATTGTAAAGGAAATATCCTGGGCCTGGGAGTTAGGATACCTTGGTTCTAGTGTAGGTCATGCTAATCTCTAGCTGGATAATTTAAGGTAAAATTAACCTTATTTACTTTTCCGAGACTCTGCTTGCACATCTATAAAATAGGCAAAAAATGATATTTCTCAATCTATTTCAAAAGGTGGTTCATGTGTTTTTGAAACAGATCTTTTCATCTATCTTAAAAGGAAATTTAAGATAAGGATAAGATAACTGCGCCCATAAACTTTCCACAAAGACAATGTACTAAGGCCACAAGACAGGTAAAATGGAGGACTCACATTGTGTTGAAGGAAAGAAAAGGAATCGAGAAGAAGCTGGCATTTGTGTTAGGCCTCTAAAGAGAAGAGATTGACAAATACACACTAACAGAAAACTAGTAAAGCATAGCTCATGCTAAATTCCACAGTGGATTTT
Source organism: Tamandua tetradactyla (assembly GCF_023851605.1). Classification (NCBI taxonomy): domain Eukaryota; kingdom Metazoa; phylum Chordata; class Mammalia; order Pilosa; family Myrmecophagidae; genus Tamandua; species Tamandua tetradactyla. The sequence goes on along the minus strand of NC_135328.1, from coordinate 61,493,839 downwards.
TTTAGGATGTGTTTATACTACACACACATAAGAGAGCCGTGGTTTCTGCTAGAACATTGTTCCTAGCTGCTACTTTGGAAAGAATGTGGCATCTGCACACAGCAACATGCCTTCCAGATGCCCTGGCCTTTGGCCCAGTTTAAGAACTGCTACCACAGGGATGGGGAGGCAATAAAGTCCAGAGGTAAGGGCATGTTCACACACCCACCCACTAGCCCTAGATCCTCCTTTTGAGGCCACAGAGATTATGAAGTCTGACCTCCCTTCTTTCCTTAGCCTCAGTCCTTTAGGCATTTGAAGCTCTTAAAATGCTTTCTCTGAAACTGCTCTTTCATAGGTTGAACAACCTCAGTTCTTCCAACAGTACTTACATGGCATAGTATCTATTCCTTTTATCATTCCAGTCACTCCCTCTCTTGAACAATGACATCAGCACAGAATGCAGAACTTCAGACAATACTGGCTAGTGCAATATAGGACAGAGCAGGATTATCACCTCCTAGGACCTGAACTCTATACTTCTATTAATGCAGCTCAACAGTACATAAGCTTTTCTGGTGGCCATGTTCACATAGTGGGCTTATATTAAACTTTCTGTCCACTCAAGCACTAGCTCTCTTTGATGATTTAACCTAATTTACCCAATCACACAATCTCATCTAGATTCCTATTTAAATTCCACCTTACTGAATTTAGCCTGCTATTTCTTTTGAGAAAAAAATCATATCACACACATGTGGCATAGTTTCTAATAAGTATGAAATCACCACCTCACTAGTCCCAATGAATGCATACTTATGTCACCCAGCCTAGCCCAGGATATGAGTCCAGGTTCTTGCCTTGATTTTATACTGCAAAGGCAAAGGGCTACCCTATTTCAGATGTGTTCAAGTTCAATATAGCAATGGGTGGAACTATTAAATATGATTATGAAGCTTCAACTGATATTAATATAATAATAGAAGTCTGATATCAATATTACAGGTAGCACCAGTCCCACTGTAATCTGTGCTGGTCAGATCACATAGAGAGGTCTGGTCTACTTCCAGGAAAACTCCACTAGGGCAGCCAGAATGATTAGGAATTTGGAAACCAATCTCCAAAGAAATAATAGGGGAAAACGGGGCCTGTTACGCCTGGGAAAAAGAGTGCTAGCGCTGTGTGAGACGCAGGGCCTTTCCTCTCCAGTAACTGCTGGCTTAACAGTCTCCTCTCATAGCCCACTCCTTCCTCTTGCTCCTTTGGTCAAACAAAGGCTTATAGTTTCATTTTAAGTATGGCCAACCTTTCACGTAATATTCATGAATCTCTTCCTGAATCTTCCTGTTTCCCTTCTTACCTGCTCAGCAGAGTCACGATTACTTCCTCTTACCCGGCCTACCTTTTTCCAAAGGACTATCAATTTTATATCAATTAAACACTTAAAAACAAACAAACAAACAAAACTGTGCTGAGGATCAGGATAGAAAAGATCAGTTTTTTCCACTCATTTCTTAAGGAGTCATATGATAAGATTCTAGCTCCAGAGTAAAGCAGATTGCTGTACTAGCTATATCCCCAGTAGTCTCCCTTTCCTGTATTATCTGCCCAGGATAGCTAGGGCTGCCAGGATGGCAAGCAGAGTACTAGAACTAGCGCTCCTCTTGCTTCCTTGTCTGACATTGGCAAACCAATCATATTACACACAATGCTCTGGGGAGCTACAATGATTGATGGGCATTGACATAGGGTATGAAACCTATTTATCATCCAAGCTTTATGTAGCCTATGGAGTAGGTGGTATACAATTATTATGCAGGAATGTCTCTTGAGTGCTGTATTCAGTGGGGATATGTAATGGTACTGCAGAGGAAGTACTGAGGCACCACCAGTATCAGGGGATCAGTATTCAACTTTAATCTCAATTGATATGGGATTCTTCCTGACAAAAGATTTTGACTATAATCTTTATCTTCTCTCTTGCTTGTGTCTCAGAACACAAAAGCATAGCCTAAAGAGAAAGAGAACTGAGGCACAAGGCAGCCACACCAGAATTAAAAGTAAAACACTAAATGAGTGAATGTATGGTATGCGAATTATATCTCAATAAAGCTGTCAAAAAGGAAAAAAAAATAAACCAGGTTTTGGTAGAAGGGAAACAAAACCTTCCTTTATATTATGAGAAAAACTGGGTACTTACTATCTGCTTCTACACCTGATCAAAGTTCACTAAGAAATTTTTATTGATGGCAACAAGTTAAATCTCAAAAACAAAACAGCAACATTCCATTAGGGACTAGCATGGGGCAAAATGGCCTGGGGTATAAAAGAGGCTCAAAAGAAGTAGGAAGAATATAAATCTAAACTAGATCAGAATAGAGACTAATTTCTAAGCAGAGTTTCCCAAAGAGTATTCCATGAAACACACTGCTTCTGTAAGATGTTAATAGATGTAACTATGACAAAGGCATCCATGTTTAAATAAACTCGGCCAACACTGAGCTCATGAAGCTGAAGAGGTTCCTTTACTGGAACTTCTCAGAGCCATTAAAATGATAGTGGACATTGTGATGGGAGTTATATAGTGTTTTCCAAAGGATTTGTCTCTGGAGCCCTTCCCCCCCACCCCCGTAAACTATCTCAAGGGACCAATATTTATAAAAAAAATACTATAAGAAATGCAAATGCCATTCTAAGTCATGCTTGACTAAGGGCTTCACCAACTCGTTTAGAAGGATAAAACTGGAAATTAATATGGGAACTCCATTATAAATCATGTACAGCTGGTAACAAACAGGTTTCAGTTAACTACAAAGCAAAATGTTTTTTGCTTTGTAGTTTTTTGCAAAATGGTTCTCATTTTTATAGGTTGGTTTTAGTTAATTCATTAATCTTAAACTGCCACTTCAGGTGTTGTTCTAGATAGAAAGAGGGATGGACTCTGGCTATGACAGGCATTAGTGGGATGAACAAAACAGGCAAAACCAGGCAAGAAGTCACAGTTGGGTGTGGCCTCTTGTCACACATCTCAGGGTTAGAACAGTCATTTGGAGAGCACCTTCCTGGCTACTAGTTCCCTCTTAATTTGCATGCACGTGTGCACGCACACACACAGACACATACATATCACCACCACCATCATCAAAGAAAATTAAAGTTGACCCTCAAGAATCACAACCTCTGATTCTCAGTTTGGCATATCTCAATAACAGTAACAACAACAAATGCAAGTACATATTTGTTTGAATTGGCTTCCTTCTAAAGCCTACTACCAAAACCCGGGGAAGAGACTCCTGCCAGCCTCAGTGTCCACCCCTCTCCAAGGTCATACCCTCTCAGCTCTTTCCTAGTTGACTCCTCCACTTCAGAATCCCTCTCTGCAGCCCAGGAGTTTACTTGGCTTTCCCATAGTGAGGGCTTTGGGTCATGTGCCAATTTTAGAACTCTAGAACAGAGCCAGATCCAGAGCTGGTCTCAGCTCTGCCTCCTTCCTTCCTTTCTCCCGCCCAGATAGCCAGATTCCTATCAAAGAGTCTCTATAGGAAACAATGACTTGAGAGCCCACTACACCATGCCTCTTGCTTCCTCTGGGTATCTGCTTGATTCTCTCCTTCTAACCTCTTTTGGGGCTCACTGCACCAGTGCTCCCAGGGTTTTCTGGAAGGCATGCAGCAGCTAAATCCAAGAAACTAAGTTTCCTTTGTTCCCTTTCCAGACACAAGGTTCCACCTGCCCTTTCAAGGAGGGTAAAGGGTCCCTGAAGCTAATCATGTTAGAGGGAAGAAGCCTCTGTTTCCCATTTCTGTTCTCTCTGGGCTATAGGCAGTTAAAGGCAGAAGGCAGCTGGGGGCTGGGAATGACTCAGCCTGAATTCCAGCCTCCATGGAAGCAATCACCTACAGAGGTCATACCTGAGGCCTTGGAGAAGCCAAGTCACCTCTGAATGCTCTCACCCCAGAAAGCTCTCCTTTGGCACAAGTTACATGGAAAATACCAGCCTGGATTTACCCCAAGTACTTCTACCCTAAGTGCAACTTTTCAGGCTGGTTTCAGAGAAAGGAGGTATGTGTCCTTTCCCAGTCTGACACTTCCCAGTGATATAGTAACAGACACATCCATTCTTAGAAGAAATCAGTGAAAGTGCCCAGCTCAGTCAATCAGTCAGAAATAAAACCACAGTCTGACTAAATGATGGTAAGAGGCCAAGCCAGAAACTGCAACATAAAACACAGCCTCAGCCAACAAAGCATTTTCTTTTTCCTTCATCAAAGTGCTGCTGGACTTATAGAATTGTATTAGATTCCTTTCTTGATATTTGTCTTTTAGTACGTCAGTGCATCATAGCCCAATCACTTCCAACTGAAGGTTAGGTGGAAGCCCCTCAATTATCCAGTAATGGGTTTTGAAATGTGGAAATTTCCTTTGCACTTGCATTGAGGAGGAAAAAAATGTTTCTGTAATTGTAGTTGCATATCACCAAATATATTTGCTATAAATTAGGTGAGAATTGAGATCTAGAATCTTGTTTTAACCTCGGACAGTATAGGAAGTATATAAAGCAGCTTGACATTACTTGTGATCCAAATGTTGTTACTTGTCATTAAAATTAATTTACAGCTGTAAAAAATAATAGAGCCCTTTCTCATGTACCCTTAACTTACTATGTTGGGTTCACAGAACCTTTACATTAGAGTGTACGACAGGGACTAAATGTACAAATTAAAAAAATTTTTTTTGCATGAAGAAGAACAAAGGAATGTCAATATTGCAGGGTGTTGAAAATAGATGGTAATTCATATTTTAAAACTTTAACTTATGTGTCAGGCTAAAGCTAAAAATATTTATTTGGTACAAAATTTATATTTTGACTAGTGCATCTAATATAACTTATTTAGACAGTTTAATTGAACACCATAAGTACATGGAACCTTGAGTACAGCACGAGATTTTGTAGGCTTGTCCAGAGTGATACCCAGAGTGATTTGAACAGTGAATAAAAAGTATTTGCAAAGTTCCCTTGGGGGAATGGTGAGAAAGAGGAAAAATTCAACTTCCCCATTTGGAGAAGGCCTGATATTCTTGCAAGCAATGAGGACAACAAAATCAATAGGCCAAACTCTCAATCTTGGGGTTTGTTCATAAGAAACTTATGCCAACAAAGGATAGGCTAGGCTTACTTAAAATTAGGCCTAAGAGTCACCCCAGAGAACCTCTTTTGTTGCTCAGATGTGGCCTATCCCTCAGCCAACATAGCAAGCAAACTCACTGCCCTCCCCCTCTCTACGTGGGACATGACTCCCAGCGGTGTGGACCTCCCTGAGAACGTAGGACAGAAACCCTAGAATGAGCTGGGACTCAGCATCAAGGGATTGAGAAAACCTTCTCGACTGAAAGGGAGAAGAGAGAAGTGAGACAAAATAAAGTGTCAGTGAGTGACAGATTTCAAATAGAGTCAAGAGGTTATCCTGGAGGTTATTCTTATGCATTATATAGATAACTCCTTTTTAGTTTAAGGTGTATTAGAAAGGCTAGAGGAAAGTGCTTGAAGCTGTAGAGCTGTGTTCCAGTAGCCATGTTTCTTTAAGATGATTGTTTAATGATATAGCTTTCGCAAAGTGACTGTGTGATTGTGAAAACCTTGTTCTGACGCTCCTTTTATTTATCTTATGGACAGATGAGTAAAAAATATGGATTAAAAATAAATAAATAATAAGGGGAACAAATGTTAAAATAAATTGGGTAGAGGGAAATACTAGTGGTCAATGAGAGGGAGGGGTAATGGGTATGGTATGTATGAGTTTTTTCTTTTTTCTTTTTATTTCTTTTTCTGGAGTGATGTAAATGTTCTAAGAAATGATTATGGTGATGAATATACACCTATATGATGATATTGTGAGCCACTGATTGCACACCAAGTGTGGAATGTTCATAAGTTAAGAAAAAATAAACCCCCCACACAAAACAACAAAAAAACACATAAAGGCATGCAAACATTCTTCATTGGAGTTTCATGTATCAGTTTGGGGGAGAAAGAGGGTGTGGCTGTGAAGTCCCTGCAATGGTACTCAGTTTTGCATGTTAGGGAAAAAAATGATAGCTTTTATCAGCTTCTCAAAGTAATCAAGACATAAAAGGTCAAAAATCGCTTTCGCCATATTACTTTTATCTTATTGTAAAGCGGAAAGTAAAAGGATAATTTAATCTCACTTTCCCAGTGGAGAAGGTAGAGAGATTTCAAGATTTCCCAAAAGTAACAGGGTATCCTAAGACAAAAGCTCAGTCACCTGGCTTCCGTTTTTGTCTAGTTACTAGCCTATAAGAGAGCTGTGGGGTTTTTTTTCCCTTCCCTTTAATCAACTTTATTGAAGTATAATTCATACTCAAAAAAATGTAATCCAAAAAAAAAAAAGTGCTGCTGGGGTGGGGGTGCAGGTAGGGAGGACCTCTGGGGCTCCTTGATGCCAATTCTCTTGCATTCATTAAAACTGACTGCAAGGGAAAAGTATTCACTGGCTGATAAGCACATTTCTAGGTAGTCTTTTAAGACTGTGAGGCCACTCTGTCCTTTGATTTTCTAGGACTCCTGGGTCCCCTGTAACCCCAAGGATGCAGCTTCTAGCAGCAGAGAAAAGGAAATGAGCAGCCTTCTCCCATATAAGCAGCTCCTGAGACCAAGATATATATGGGTCCCCAAATTTCCGAGGTAGGGGGCTGATGGGTCCACCCTCCACCCAGGTTTCCATACTAGAAACCTGGGAGTCATCTTTGCCTTCCTATCTCTCTACCCAACCTCCAAACAGGCACCAAACTGTGGTCAGTTTGTATTACATCCCGCTTATTCTACTTTATTACCATGTGTGCATCTGGGGCCATACTCTCTCTCTCTCTTTGCTTTGGCTTTAGTGCAGTCCTTCATCATCTCTTGCCTGAATTATTGCACCCACTCCTGTATTAGTTTTCCAATTTCCATTCTCATTTCCTCTGATACCTCCTTCACCACTGGAATGATATTCCTAAACTCAAATCTAATGGTGTTATTCCCTTAATTACAACCTTAATTCATTCCAAAGGTACCCTTTTGTTTCTTCCTTCCATATCCTTGCCCTGGAACTCTTGCCCTCTGTCAGCCAAGCTGCTAGTCCTCTTCCAAGAGCTACTTCAGCAATGTCTCTTCTGTGAAGCCTTCCCTGACCACCCGATGAGAGCCTTTCCTGTTTTGCTTTGGCTCCACTGGGCCTGGTTTTTATTTCTGTTATAGTGTTCATTACCTTGTATCAAGCTGTTCTAGACTATACATATCTCTGGAGCAAAATTCTGTGTTATTGAGCTCAGCACAGCAACCAGCAAAGAATAGGTTCTTATGAGGTGTTTCTTGAGATGAGTAGTGAGGGGCTAGGGACCTGAGCAAAGCTGATACTCAGTTTGCAATATAGGAAGAAATTCTGATGGATCATGAGCCAAACAGGCCCATCAGGAGAATCTACCCTTAAATTGAAAAATCATCTGAATACAAAGAGGCAATTTAAGGCATCCAGACTAGAGAATATGTCTAGGTCAAATTTCCATGACGGCAACTTGCTATCTTCACAATGTTCTCCCTGCTACTTTCAGAAGCTGCTGTGGCACACTCACTGAATTAATTCCCTGTCCACCTCAATCCGAGAGCATCAGGAGGCAGAAGGAGTCTGAAATCCCTTTCCAAGCTCACATGGTCAAAGGATCAGAACCTTGGCATTCCTCACATTCTCCCAAGGGAGGTGTCTCTCTTTCTCAGGAACACCCTCCATTGAGTTCCACTCTTTTTTGACATATATCTAAAAACCTCCCTAGATCTGTTTGAGCCCATCTTTCTCCTATCCATCCCTGAACAGATCTCTGTATCCTTAAAATATCTGAAACTGAGTAGATACTTAAATGCGCATAAACCAAACAAACGAATTAATAGACAACCTAGGTTTCAGTGAGCCCAAACGTGCATTTCTCTCAGCCATGTAGAGAACCCACCTCACGCCATATGCCATTCTTTAGGTCTCAATGACTTACAGAGCACAGGAGCCAGGGTTTTGCCTGACACAATTAAGTGCTTAAAAGCTCCATTTGTTTTTCTTGCAACAAATCTCTTTCTCTTCAATTGCAGCTGAAGAGAAGAATTAGACTATGAGGCTACTCCAACCAGACCAATAGACAAGCAATTGGGCCAGATAGCATATCCCTGCTGCTTACAAAAACAATAGACCCAACTCAACCACACAGTTCAACAGAAAGCCTCTGACAGCTGGGAGCTTCCCTGGAAGAGTGAGGTGTGTAGCTTGGGCACAGAGCTGATACACAGTCTGCCTTTATCTGTTAGTTTCTTTGGGACAGTCTGTGCTCAGAAATACTCAGGATTCCCTGAGAGATAGACAGCAGGAGTGGGGCCCAGGTAATCAGTCTCCAAGAGGGGATTGCATTCCTTTCATAAGGAGACAGGGAGAGACCCTGGGGAGCTCTCAGGAATAGGCCCAGGCTTTGTTCAGCTGCTGAGAGGCAGCCAGGCCAATTAAGTCATTGGTGTTTTGGGGAAAGGAGGAAGGCCATTCCCTTCAGGCAAACTCCCACCCCACACCGGAGGCTCTGAGCAGCTGTGGCAACAGCAGCAGCAACAACAGGGCAGGGATCTCTTCCTTTTCCTCCCACTAGCTAAGAACTAATGCTTAAATTAGCACCTTGGAAACACCCAGATCTGCTGGCTGCGCCTTCTCTCCTAGCTCCTGCCACTCCCCCAGGCCTCCTTATCAAGCTTGAGTTTCTTTTTCAAGTAAATAATAAAAAATAAGATGTTCTCCCTCTAGAGTGTTTCTTTCCAAATAAGGAATGACCTCTGAATTATTCCCACCACCATGGATGGAGAGAGTGTTATTTGATGATGGTACTATCCATGTAGCCTGGTCCAGAAAAGGAAAATGATGCTGACACTAGTATTGCCATTTCCCTTATAATTCAAGGAGGCAACCTCCACCCTGCCTTCAGGGGGCTCACACTGAGGGAATGAGCAAGAGAAACTTCTGCTGAACTGTGAGATTCAAGAAAGCAGGGTCACATCTGTGTCTGTTTTGCAGACATCTGTATCTGGAACACAGCAGATGCTCAATAATATTTGGGGAATCATTTCGCTGAATCAGCGGCATCAGGTGCCCATGATATTCTTTGGAGGAGAAAGTGGGGGGCATTATTGTTTAAACTTCAAAGAATTAGTTTGTCTTTATTTCATAAATGGGAAAACTGAGTCCAGAGGAGAGAAGAGGGGTCTCAATAAATAATGACAAAATATGAAATAAGCCACACCTGAGTCTGAGCCTAAGCCTGAGCCTGAGCTTAAGTTTGAATGGTGCAACCAATAACCCTAAAAAGCTACTCTGCCCCTCTATTCTGCCTTTTACATATATGGCAATCCATCTTGATTCCTTATAGCCCAAAATGAAAGGTGTGAGGAATAGGGTGCATCAACTTAGGCACCTTAGAACCGTACAAGATTCTAGTGGTCTCAAAAATACACAGGACATTTAAAGAGGAGCTTTGGGGTGCCTCTGGACTTCAATCTTGGAAAGGGGTCAAGAGGCAGAGATCTGTAGGGCAATGTCTATAACCCCAACATGGGAGTGACTATATTGCTATTTCCATAAGGCTGCCATTCAACTTCAATAAAGTATCCTTTTGCAGAGAAGGGCTCCTTTAATCTTCAAGGGAAGGGTCTGAAGACAACTGCAGCTTTTCTGATAAGTGCCTCCTTGTCCACAATCAGTTCCAGTGCCACACAGAGCAGAAGCAGCTCATGAGTCCTCTGAGGGCTCTACCCAAGCATATCACCATTCAGGATATCAGGCAATAATAGAGGCACCAAAGACAACTGAGAGAACCCCAAGACCTGATTTCTTTCCTCCTTTCCCTGGACAGCTGTTGCCTCCCACCTCAGGCACCCCAGATGGGAGACAAGAACAAACTCATTGCTTTCTTCTTCTGACTCACTTGGTTCTCCTCCTCCTCCTCCATCCACCCTCTTTTGGTTCTTGATTAGATGCTCAGAACTGGAAGGGCAATCCAGTTTAACAAGCCAGGTTGGATGGAAAGGGAGCCTAGAAAGGAAAGTTTTCTTAGCCTAGCCCAAAGTTCTTCTGTAAACTCATGGCAACAACTTCCCTCCAGTGATGACAATAGGCTAGGAAAGAAGTCCTGCAGCATCTTGCTCCCTAATTTAATATTGCGTACTTCTGTAAAGCTACTCTGTTCTAGCTTCCAGAATTAAGTAGTCACAAAAGAGAGAAAAAATCCAAATATCTGCTGCTTAGTCGTTGCTAATAATTCTCTCTAACATTTCCCAAGAGGGGTGCATAGAAATGGTCATGGGTCCCTGCAAAGGCCCTTTTGGTTGCTGCAATGGGCAGGTTACTTGCCCAGGAAAGTCACAATGCATGTCTGTCAGACAGGAGCCTCCAGACCCAAGGGTAAAACCTGTTCTTTCCCTCCAGGCCTAACACAGAGGGAGGAGGCTTATGGAAGCTCTAGAACTTCAAGACTTGGAGAGCTCTGCTAGGTTCCAGCAGAGCTTGGAGAACACCCACACCTTCAGTTTCCTGCCCGCCCTGCCTCCTTCCAGCTTCTCCTTGGGCTCCAAGGAATAAAGGTGGGAAAGCGAAGAGTGTCCGGGCGTTGCCTCCCCCACCCCATATGAATTGGCTAGGCCTTCGCATCTCCTGCACCGGCGCAGGGCCGAGAAGCCAGTCAGGTAATCTCCAGGGCGGTGGCCAGCGGGCATGGTATCCCCAGGCCTGGCCTCCGTGCGCCCGCTGTCGCCCTCCCTCCTCCATCCTTTCCCAGCCGGCAGCGATGACATCATTCTTCCTAGACTCTGGGACCGCGGACCGGCGGCAAGATCCGCGCCCAGCAAGGAACTCCAAGCACGTAGGCCTAGGAGGTCGAGGACTCTTCCGGGCTGGTGGGCCCAGGCGGCTCCAATGCGGCCCCGCCCCCTCATCCGTCGGTTCCCAGGCGCTCTCATCCGCGCCCCTGATTCTCCATCTCGACACCGCGCACTCTCCTCTCTGGCTCTGGTACCTCAATCCCAGACTGCCTGAGCTCCTCTCTGGAAAGGAACGGAATTCCCGGATCCTGCACAGACCCCCTGTCCGCAATCAGAATCTCGCCCAGGCCCAGCATTCTTATTCATATTCAGCGAACTGGCCGGCAGGCCCCTTCTCCTAATCCCAGTCACTGTTACCCTGACGGCTCCTTCGGCCCCCTCCCCTGTCCTGAGCATCATAGGCAGGCCTCTAGGTCTAAATGCTACCACCACCACCCCCGCCATCACAGCCCCCTAGGCCTGCCGCCGGTGGTGCCCCATCACGGTTTCCTTGCCATCCCCCACTACGGAGCTCCACCAACGGTGTGCACCATTGTGCACCCTGTTCCATCCGACGGTGCTTCCGGTAGCTCTCTTAGCCTGTCTCTGCCGACAGTGCCCTTTGCCTTTACAGGCCCCTTTGCTTTCACAGCGCGTTTTCTCCCACGGTTTTCTGGGCCTGCAAGTCCCCCTCCCCCGGAGATGCTTGCCGTTTTCATGGCTCTTCGCCCCATCGGATGGCGCCCCCTCCGCACCGCCTCCCTCCTTCTCCAGCGGCGCTCATTCCCGGCCCTGGCCTTCCCGCCCCCTCACCAGCGGTTGCATCTCCGAGTGCGCCGTGGGCACTTGGAACCGGTCGATCTCCTCCATCATGGTGCCGGCGAGAAAGCGGGCCGGGGTCCGGGCGCGGCCGGGGACGCCGACGAGACCGCGCGGGGCGGCGGCCCCAGGAACCCGGCGCAGACTAGGCCGCCGAAGATCGGGAGGACGCGCGGACTGTCGGGGCTGACAGGGAGAGCCGACGCGAGGAAGGAGGTTCGTGGGCTGGATGAGGCCGGCGTGGCTCGGTGAGCTTGCCCAGAGCTACCGCGGCCGTGACCCGGCCGAGCCGCAGGTCTCGCCTCGCCTCCTCCTCCGCCGCCGCCTCCTGTCAGCAGCTCAGCCACTGCGGTGACTCGGCAACTCCACTTCCGGGTCCGGGACACCGCCCGGATCCTGCATTATTCATAAAGAGGCGGTGTCTGGGTGCTTCCAGCCCCTCAAGTCGGAATCCCGATGGCGCGCGGCCGTCAGACACACTATTCTGAGGGAGGCGGGGCTTGGTGGAGGGGGAGGATCCCCAAGCGCCCAGCCCCGGCTCCTCCCCCGGGTCGGGAGGGGGCGCCTGAGGTTTTCGGTGCCTCTGCTGCCAGGCGGTTGCTGGGTAACCGCGTCAGGGAGGAGCCGAGGCTATCCTACAAGGGCGCGGGGACCCACAACGGCAGCTGTCCCCAAAGAACCCCTGAAGCTGAGGATTGAAGTAAGAGAGTGTCCGGATTTCCTGTGCGTGGTTGAGATAACGGGAGAACTTCTTTCCTCAGGCCAAGGCGCCCAAAGGATTGAAGCTCTTCCTGGCTTTAGAGAAGATGCCCCAGAAACAGCCTCCACGTAAGCAGGTAACGCACATCAGGATCTGTCTTCTCCTCGTGACCGCTGGTCTTCGCCCCTAGAAACCACTGATCGTATCTCTCCTACTGATCCGTGACCATCCTCTCCCTATTGACCTCTAACCTTCTCTTGCGCTGTGACCCCTGGCTTGTGCTCCCGCTGACCACTGACTTTCTTCTCTTCCCCACTGACCCTTGCCTCCTCTTCCACACTGCCCATGACCCGCTATTTCCTACCTCTTTCTCATTTGTCCTCCCCTCTCTTCTATTCCCTTACTTTCCTCACTCCCCTGACCCCATTCTGACCAGCCCATCCTCCTTACCCACCCACCCCACTTCCACCTGTACATTCCTACATTCTTGTTCCAAAGAAATCATTTGTTCAGCCCTTTGTTTGTGCCCAGTGCTTAGGCTAGTTGGAGACACAGACCTTGCCCTTTGGGGCTCCTCAGAGAGAGTTAAAGAGAACTGTACAGGGGACACAGAATAAACCCGAGTTTGGTGCAAATTTTCTATGCTGGAAGACTTGTGAGGAGAGAGAGAGAGGTTAGGTAAAGAGGAAGAGGAGAGAGACACATTTTCCATCATGGCTCTCCACTTCACATACCGCACACCCCAAACACTGGCCCCCAACTATTTCATGTATCTTACTTCCTTGTGCCTCCTGGTCTAACACTGTGACTTATTCAGCCATGTGAACATTGTTGCCTTCCTGCCACCTGGGCAAATACCATCCTTTCTCACAGGAAACAAGAGTCCCCTCTCTTACCTAGCCAGAACAAAGTTCTGCTTTCCAACGTACCATCGCTCTGGAAGGTGAGGTAGTCCCAGCTTCTCAAGCAGCACTCTGTCGTCAAGTCACTTTAGGAATCATCTTTCCCAAATTCTTTTTGAATTACCACCTTGGGACTAATATGTCATTTCTGGATCTGTGAAGTAGTACTCCTACTTATTTGCTTTAAATTTACCTCACATAGGCCTATGTATTTTGAGGTTTGGAAACCAAAATTCATGTCCATGCTATTGGTGATTTTATATATTTTGGTCTAGCCTCCTCACATTTGCCTTTGCTCTCTGTTTCTTTGACCTGGCCTCCTGCAGCAGGTAGAACCTTCTTTCTTAGATCTCTGCATCCATGGGAAAGCTGCTATTCTTGTGTGGCCATGCCCTAGTTTTATGTTGGGGTTGAGCTATGTTTTAAAGCTCATGTGCTGTGCTCAGGCCTACTGACTCTTAATTTACATGTAGTTATATATATATATTTTTTAAATCAACATTATTGTGGTCTGGTTTACACACAATTTTAGTTGTACATGTTGACAAGTTTTAACAAATGTGTATACCAGAATCAAGATATAGGACATTTTCATCGCCCCCCAAAGTTCCCTTGTACCTCATTCCCGTCAGTTCCTTCCTCCCTCCCCCACCTCCTAGCACCAGGTAACCACTTCACTGTAGATTCAATTTGTCTTTTCTAGCATATGCAGTTGGAACAGGCTTGTGAATCGGTTTCCCCAGCCCATCTGGTGAGACATTAGAGAAACATTAAGGGAGTTACTAGAGTCTAGTTGCACAAAGAACAGAGAGAAGTAACAACTGACAGGAAGCAGAGAAACCTAAGACAACTGTCCCTACACATCAGCATTGCCCCTGGAGGGGAGCACTGCTTTAGTAGAGTGTAAAAATATTGGTTTGTGGGGCATTAGAAAAGGCTGGCTTGTGCTGGGTTGTATTCATCATACTCTTATCTCAGTGAATTTGGTTCAGTGCTAAATTGGGCAGGGGATGACTTTAGAGATGTTCTTCAAAACTTAATACAATGGGGGAGTCAGGACATAGACATACAAAGATAAGGGAAAATGGAATCCTTAGGGCTGAGTGGGAGAGAGCCATGTAGGTGAGAGCAACAGAAAGCCTTCAGGGAAGACGAAAGGTCAGGATTGGGTTTGTTAGGGGACAACGATGAGTATAAACTTCATTTGTTCTTCTCACTCCATTGGTCAGGCCCTTCGTGGTTCCCTGTTGATCCCAAGATAAAATTTTAAAAGTCCAACTTGCTTTGGAATTCCTACAAAGGCCCTGTGGGGTCTAGTCTTTGCTACCTACCCTACTTCAGATCTCTTTATTGCTACATGAAAATTCCATCTCAGCACACTGGACTGTCCTTCATTCCTAGAAAGTGACACCCACACTCTCTTCTATAGATCTTTGAAACTGCTACTTTTTCTGCTTTTCTGTCTGCTGTCCTCTGCTTCCTCTCTCCCCCAAATCTTCCCTTCATCTCCATGGGCAGACACTGGGAATCGAACCCAGGTCTCTGGCATTGCAGGTGAGAACTCTGCCTGCTGAGCCACTGTGGCCCACCTAAGTGGGACCTTTTGATGAGATTGTTTCACTTAAGATATGACCCACCTCATTCAGAAATGGGTCTTAATCCTTTTACTCGAGTTTTTATATATGGAATGAATACAGAGAGGGGGAGAGTAAACCATGGAAGCAAGAAGCTGAAAGCAAGGAAACCGAGAAGAAAAGGGAGAGACCAGCAGACACCATGTGCCTTGCCATGTACCAGAGAGGCCAAGGATCGCTGATGGTCGATCTTTGGGAAAAAAGCATCACCTTGATGATGCCTTGATTTGGACATTTTCATTACCTCAAACCTGTAATCTTGTAAGATAATAAATTTCTATTGTTTAAGCTGAACAATTTCATGGTATCTGCTTTAAGCAACCTAGGAAATGAAAACAAGGACCAGGATCCATCCTGAATGAGGTGGATCACACTCTAAAGCAACCTCATCAAAAGATCCTACATATAATGGGTTCACACCCTCAGAAATGGATTAAATTTACGAACATGTCTTTCTGGGATACATACAGCTTCAAACCACCGCACCATCATATTCTCCTGCAAGGAAGTAAGTGTCCTCTCTGGAGTTAGGATAGGGTGATATCCCTGCTAGACTATAAACTCTGTAATGGCAAGGATAATGTCTGACTCATTCATTGTTGATTCCCCTGCACCTAACACAATGCCTGGAATATATTAAATTCTCAGCAAATGAGTTGGAGATGAATTCTGAATGCCCTCAATTGTCTTTTGAAAATTTTGATCAGGGTGTGTTTGAAGGATAAGAAGGGGTGAGCCTGAGATAGAGAGACTAGTGGAGTGACAGCATGGAAACATCATTGAAGAAGCATACTTTGCTGGGTTCATGTTTATATCTGCTTTAGCAATAGGGCTATGAATGATTCATATTTGAACCACAATGTATCATGCTTTAAGAGCTGAGTTGGGAAATAAGAGGTCAAAAGAACTGTTGATGCAAATATTCATTCTCATGCAACATTTATTGAAAACCTATTTTGTGCCAGGTACAGTTCTAGGTATTGGAGATAGAACAATAAAGAAAACAAACAAAAATTCTTCTCTCATGGAGATAAGGTCCAAGAGGTGCATCCTTCTACCCTATCTAATAATCAGATAACCCATGGCATAATAAATTGATCATGATGGAGGGCCATTAATCATAATTTAGTTGGATGTATATTTTTAATAAATAAATAAGTAAAATATATAGTATATCAGTTGACCATAGGTGCCAAGAAGAAAAATAAAGCAGGAAAATGGTCTAGTAAGTATGGGGAGCCAGAAGATTATGATTTAAAAAGGACAGGCAAGGAAGACTCACCGAGGTAACATTTGAGCAAAGATCTGAAGGAAATGAAGGAGTTGGTTATAAGGATATCCAGAAGGAAAGGATTCCATACAAAGGGCATAACAAGTGGAAAATCCCTGAGGTGAAAGCTTGCTAAACCTGTTCTGCAACAGCAAGGAAGTGGGGGGGGAGAATGGCAGGAGTTAAGGTCAGAAAGGTACATCCTTCTACCCTGTAGGGCTAATCAGATAACCCATGGCATATGAAATTGATCATGATGGAGCGCCTTTAATAATAATTTGTAATTAAAATGTATAAATATCAGGCACCATAAACCATGACCAGCTCAAAACATGCCCCAATAACAAAATGTCCTTCCCCCAAATTGCGAGGATTCCAACTGGCTACATACATACATATGCAGGAGGAGATTTGCAAGGTTGTCAAACACTGCCTGCCAGCCAGACTTCTTCATAGAGAACCAAATTAGAGTCTTCTGTGAACTCCTGTTAAAAACTAATTTTAGTTTATGACTAACAAATTTTAGTACCCCTTTATAACTCAGTTGGTTACTATAAAAAATCAAAGTCCAGAATTTTGCATCATTCTCCTGTGAAATCCAAAGAAAAGACTTTCATTTTTGATCATTTTGTGGTCTCTCAAGGGACCCTCTGGAACAATTACTTTGAGAAGTGTTGATCTAGATGAAGGGTGCTGAAGTGGAGGTGAATAGGCAGAAATGAATTCCAGACCAAATGAGAGTCTTGGATGACCCAGAGATTTTGAGTCTAGTGACTGGTCCTGGGGTCATAGAAGAAAGGAGGGGAGGAGATGAGCACCATCTAGGGGAAGGTGATATGTTTCTATATGTACAAAGTAAGATACCCTCACTCCTATTATCCTTCCCCCCAGTGTCATACTTGTACCTTCTTATCTTCCCTCAAACCTTGAGATATGATCCGTCACTTCTTTACCTCCTAAATATCTCTCGAATTAAACAAATTTTCTTTGTTTTCACTGTCATCACCCTAGCCCAGCCTACAATCATCTCTCACCAAATTGCTATAGCTTTGTAATTGGTCTTCCTTCATCCACTCATGCAGTTCCAGTCAGTTTTCTACATTGCATCAACAGTCATCTCTTTTTTTTCCCCCCAAGTAGTTTATACTGGTCAGTAGTTTCTATCTCTCTTTTTCTTAATTAAGAGACTTCATTTTTAGAACAGTTTTAGGTTTACAGAACAATTGAGCTGATAGTACAACAGAGAGTTTCCATATAGCCCCTCTTCCCCACACAGAGTTTTCCCTATTATTAATATCTTGCATTATTATGGTATATTTGTTATACTGATGTACCACTATTAATACATTACTATTAACTAATAATAATATTCTATAGTCCATAGTTTACACTAGGGTTCAAAGAGTGATCTTTTTAAACCATCAATCTGTTTATATCATCCCCTACTCAGAAAGAAGGCTCAAGTAGTTCCCATTGTTCTTAGAATAAGAACCAAATGTTTAAATAACTCTTTAGAGGCCTATATAGGCTGAGGCCTGCCTAATTTTCTAGGCCTTAACTATATCACTCTATCCCCATTATTTTTGTACTTCATTGTGGTGTGCTGTCTCCTCTTCTGAAATATTCTTTTTTTTTTTTTTACATGGGCAGGCACCAAGGATCAAACCCAGGTCTCTGGCATAGCAGGCGAGAACTCTGCCACTGAGCCACTATTGCCTACCCTCTGAAATACTCTTTATGCTGTCCCTCAAACACTCCTAAGAGTACTCCTAAGATTTCAGTCCAAAGATTGCTCCCTACAACTCACCCCAGTGACCCCTGCCCTGTTCTTGAAGGTAGGGTTAAAGTTCCTCTATTATATAGTCTCATTGCTCTGTGTTCCTTTCTTTCATAATATGCATCTCTGTTTGCAAGTATTCACTTATTTGTGTAATTGTTCGAGTGTTTGTCTCTCCCTTTAGGCTATGAGTTCCTTAAGGGCAAGGCTTATGGATGTTTTGCTGACATCTGTATCCTCAGCTCCTAACATACTGGCCATCACTTCAGAAGTGCCAATGAATGATGGTTGAATGAATGATAGAGAGTGGTGGGAGAGGTAATATAGGTTGCTATGAAAACATGGTAGGTGATCCTAATGCTGACTCTGGGTGAATCAAGGAAGATTTGAGGGAGGAACACTAACATTTATGGTTTGGTCAGAGGAAAATGAGTCTAAAATGGAGACTAAGAAAGAGTTACTAGAGAGATAAGAAGACAACAAGGAAAAATAATGCCCCAGAAGCCAAAAGAAGAGTGTGCTCATAGTGAAAGCAAGTGGTTGGTCTTGTCACAGGCTGCTGAGGGGTCGATGGGGATAAGAACTGAGACATAGCCATTAGATTTAATAATTATGAAGTCGTTGGGAACTGTGGTAAGAATAATTTCAGGGATAAAAGGCCAACTGAATTAGACTAAGAGGGCAGTAGAGACCATGAAGACAAAGATTGTTGTTGTTGTTTTTTAAGATGGAAGTGAGACCTGAATATGTTAAATGCTGAGGGGAAAGGCCCTCAATGGAAAGAGAAGTTGAAGATAAAGGAGAGACACAAAATAATGACTAGACCAAAGTCTCTGAGGAGGTGAATTGATCAGTTGTGAACAGGAAGAAGAGCACTTGGTAACAGAAAGAAGAAAGAAGGAAGGGATGGATGCAGATGATGATAAATTAGAGATTTAGTGGCAGGAAGTTGAGAGAATTTTCTCTTCTCTTTCCCTAGTAGTGTTACGGAATTCCTTCTGGAAGTGATAACTAGAAAACAAATTTTGCCAATGGCTGTTCCATTTTGTTATGATTACAGTCATGCTATTTTCGGAGAGTTATGGTCTGAGGTTTGTCATGCACAATTATCAGATTACAAAACAGCTGTGAGCCTTTGAGGCCAGGACTTGGTCTCCTCCTTCCCTTCCTGTGGAACCTAATACATTTTTAGTATTTGGTTCATGCCAGGTACTCGAATAATAACAGCAAAGGGCCCTTTTGCTGATCCTTGGGTTTTGTAGCCTGCAAGCTGATGCTGAAGAGTAATTTTAACTCTCTGGCTCCAGCTGTGAACAAGCCACATGAAATTGCTTTTTGCCAATTAGGAATTTGTATGGCGTGTTCAATCTTTCCGATAGCTGAGCACTGACAGAAGTATATGGAGAAGCAAGCAAAAGACAAGACTGTTAATCAAACTTTGGTATCAGTGCTTCATGTCTCACAGCACTTTGTTCTATCCATGGAGTTCACTGGATTCTGGCTTATGTCCTCTGTTTATCTCCCCTCATAGCTTTGAGAACTTTGGGAATGTGTAACAACCTTTAGCTGCCATCCCAGAACCTGGTACATAGTAGATTCTTAATAGAAACTGAATGAATGGATGATGACTGAATGAATTCATTGATGAGTAAATAAATGAATGAATTAGTTGATGGGTGAATAAATGAATGAATAAATGAATAAATAAATGAATTATGTACTGCAATTCTCTGGTCATTGACTTTTCTAGGATTTTCTGTCTAGGATTATAGGGGGAACTGATCATGCCTCCTTTACCTAACCCAAAGCAGCCTAATTTTCTTAATTCCTGTAGATACCCTACCCCTGGTGTTAAATTTATTTTCCTACCTTTATTTTTACTTCACATCCATTTTCTCATTGGCTTATTTTTTCAATGTGTCACTTATTCAGCCTCAAATCTTGTTTTAGGGCAAATTGAAGTATAAATGGATAAAATAATTTGCCAATCCCTAGACAGCTACGTCGTTTCCTATCTCTGTATCTTTGTTAATGATTTTGTTCCCTCTGCTTGGAATGCGGAGGTCTTCCCTACTCTTCCTGTTCTTTATAAACCTGGAAAACTCTAAGGCAAATATGTTTCAGTTAAGTTCTTTTAGTTGTAAAGAACAGAGGATCTCTCAAGTTGCCGCAAGTAAAAGGGGTGAAAGAAGAGGGATGGTAAGAACTGGGGGTTTGTGGGTGAGTATTACAAATACACAGATAGCCTGGAATTAGAATTGGAAAGCTATTAGTTCTGAGACAGTTATAGGGACCAGCTACTTTTTCCATCTCTCTCATGGCATCTCTACTTTTCTTAGCGACTCTGTTTCACTCTCCATTCTCATTCACCAAACAGCCAGCTTATCATGGTTTTTTTCTCCCTCACATTTAGTGCATTATCTTGCTCACTGGGGCCACTGTAGCCTCTATATACTTCAGAAGAATCTCCACCAATATCTCCAACCAGCTACTAGTTCTTTCTGTAGTCCCAGTTCAAACTCTTGGATACGGAACATGATTGACCCAGCTTATCTGGTCATGCTAGGCTGTGTCAGGGAGGGGTAAGATCTCTAAGCAGCCAAACTAAGAGTGGGGCAGGATGTCTAGAAAGGAAGTATAGTCCTTCCTTGGCTCTTCCAGTGCAAGGTATAAATTGCTTTACTCCAAAGTAACACGACATTGTTTCTGGTTAGTCTCTTTCTTATCAATTGTGCAGGAAGGGGCCTCAGATTTCTTCCAATCCAGTGCCTTGATTCAGAATGATATTTATATTACAAAAGGGTCAGTCATTTACAAAAGGTTTTACCACAGAATTTTTAAAAATAGTGCACTTTGGCAATGACTTTTAAACTAAACACACTTTATATATAACTTTTAAAAACTTTGGTGTAGAAACCTATACTTCTGACCATGTTGGAACAATTGGTACTGGACTTACCCTCCTATAGTTAAGAACTATAAACCTGTTCACAATACATGAATCAACCCTCCTACTGTAAAGAACCATAACTCTGAATGCGATATATAAACAACATAGAACAGTGATTCCTCAGAGAAGGAAAACACCCAATATGAGTAACATATTTACCCCTATTCTGCCTAGGAACAATTTCTTGACAATGGCACAGGGAGAAGAATCCCAGTGAGGTAATCTAGATGTTGGAATTTGCAGACAGTGACTTGAAAGCTGCTATAATAAATATATTTAAGGACTTAAAGTAGTGTCTTAATGGATGGAGAATGTAAACAGAAAAATGGAAACTACAGAAAGTATAATAGTATAATATCTGAAATGAAAAATTCATTGAATGAGCCTAACAGTTGATCCATTGCAATTATCAAATCTGAAGAACAGAGAGAAACAAAACTGAAAAAAGATGAGAGCTTTAGAGACCTGTGGGAATATATCAAATAGTTTAACATATATGCAGCTGGGCTCCCATAAGAAAAAAGAGAAAAGGGTGAAGAAAAAATATTTGAAGAAATAATGGTCAAAAATTCCCTACACTTGGAAAACATTATAGGATTATCATAAATTCAGCAAGCCCGAAAAAGGATAAATACAAAGAAAATCACATATAGTTACCTCATAGTCAAACTATTGAAAAAAGAAAGATAAAAAGAATCTTAAAAGTAGCCAGAGAAAAATGACACTGCATACAGGGGAACAAAGATATAAATGATGGCTGATACGCCATTGAAACAATGAAGGCCAGAAAACAAAGAAAAAATATCTTTAAAGCACTGAAAGAAAATTACTGTCAACTCAGAATTCTATTTCTAGTGAAAATATCCCTCAAAAAGGAGGGTGAAATAAAGACATTTTCAAATAAACTGAAGCTGAGAGAATTTGTCCTTAGCTGACGTTACTACAAGAAATACTAAAGGAAGTTCTTTAGGCTGGAAGAAAATTATACCAGATGTGAAAACTCAATCTAGAGGAAGGACCCAAAAGTACTCAAAATGGTAAATATGTGGATGAAGCTAAAAGACTAGTTTTTGTTTTCCTACTAATTTTCTTAAAACACATATGACCATTTAAAGCAAAAATAATATCATTGTAAGGTGGGCTTTATAATGTATATAGAATAAAATATGTATAAGGTTAAGACGAAAGATAGGGGGTTGTGGTAAGTGGGATTATACTATTGTAAGGCTATTACAATGTAAAATATGACATGTACAAATTTATTCTTAGTAGACTATGGTAAATTTAGTATGCTTATTGTAAATCTTAGAGCAGTCACTAGAAAAATAATACAAAGAAGCATAGTTTAAAAGCCAATAAAGCCAGAACATCAACTAGTTCCATCCCCTTATCGTATATTATTAACAGCCCCTTCCAACATGAAAAAGTTAGAATGGACATAGCCCAAATGCCTCTAAAGAGTAGGAGAAAGATCAAAGGTGATGGTGGAGTTATACGGAGAAGGTGGGGTTTAACAAATAAGTATGAATGCTGAATCATTTTATTACTATTTCTTTTTGTCTTCAGTACCTAAGAGCAGCTAGAAGTAAAAGCCTAAAATTGTAGAATTGTAACCCGTACCAAATTCTGAAACCTATTCTGCAACTAATTGTTGTGATGTACTTTGAAATTTATTGCTTTTTTGTCTATATACTATTTTTCACAAAAAAGAAAAAAAAAGAGGAGTATAACAAAGAAGACAGAATTTAACAAATAAATATGACTGCTGAATCATTATATTGATATTTCTTTTGGTCTCCGGTGTCTTGGAGCAGCTAGAAGGAAAAAAACGAAAAATCATGTAATTGTAATCCATACCAAACTTTAAAATCTGCTCTACAACTACCTGTTAAAATATACTTGGAAATTTATCACTTTTTTCTATATATGTTATATTTCACAATTTAAAAAAAGCATAAAAGAAAAAAGCTACATGGGGAGATAAAGAAAAAACAAAAGCCAAATAAGGAAATAAAAATACCAAAAAAATTCAGTTACCAAAAGAGGAACAGGGGAACAAAAATAGAAGGAGCAAAATAGAAAATAAAGTAATATGGTAAACACATGATAAAACACATTTAATTTCTATTAAAAGAATTTATCAGGCCAAAAAAAGAAAAAAAGACCCAATTATATGCTGCCTACAAGAGATGCAGTTTAAGTGTAAAGACATAGAAAAGTTGAAAATAAAAGGGTGGAAAAGATACACCATGCAAATAGTAAGTATAAGGAAAACTATGTGGCTGTAATGTTATCAGATAAAACAATGCTCAGAGAAAATAAGGACATTCCAAATGACAAAAGGGTCAACTCAAGAGGAAAATATAAAATTATAAATATATATGACCTGCTAGCAGAGCTTGAGGATACATGAATGAAAAAACTGACAGAACTAAAGGGAGAAAGAAAAAATATATAATAGTCAGAGATTTTACACTCCTCTGTCAATAAATGAGAGATATAGATCTCAACAACCTTGTTAATTAACTTGACCTAGTCAACATCTATAGACATAACACCCAAGAACTGAAGAATGAAAATTACACCCAAGAAATGCAGAATGTTCACAAAGATATACGAAATAACTAAGACATAATTAAGTCTCATAAAATTTCAAAAGATTAAAATCTTAGGGAATGTGTTCTCTGACCCCATTGGCGTTAAATTAAACATAAATAACTATCTTTAAAAACCCCAAATATTTAGAAGTAAAAAAGCACACTTCTCAATAACACATGGGAAAAAAAATCACAATGAAAATTGGAAAATATTTTATATTGAATGGTAATGAAAACAAACCCAAAAATTGTAGGGTGCTGCTAAAAGTTTTGCTTAATAGACATATATAGCTTTAAATGCTTATATTAGACAATAATAAAAGTTTAAAATAAATATTCTAAGTTTCAATCTTAAGAAACTAGAACAGGGGTGCATGGGTGGTTCAGTGGTAGAATGCTTGCCTTTCATGCGGGAGACCTGGGTTTGATTCCTGGACCACGAACCCACCCCCAGAAAAAACTAGAACAGGATGAACAAATTAAATCCAAAGTAATTAGAAAGAAAGTAGTGAAGATTTATTTAATTGATTCAGTTTATTTCATGGATCCATTTATTTATTTCAAGAAACAACAGTGAAACTTAACAAAGCTAGAAGTTGGGTCTTTGAAAAGTGTAATAAAATTTATAAACCCTAGCAAGGCTCAGCAAGATATAAAGAAAGCATTATAGCCAATACAAAGAATGAAAAATGAGATATCACCATTAATCTTACAGACATTATAAAGGATAATATGGGAATATTATTTACAACTTTATGCCGGTTGAATTTAAATTATATTCAACAATTTAAATTAATGAGCAAATTTCTTGAAAAACACAATTTACCCTAATTGACACAAGAAGAAATAAAAAATAAGAGAAGCTCCATACTTATTAAAGATACTGAATGCATAATTTAAAATCTCCCCACAAAGAAACTTCAGCCCCAGGTGGTTTCATGGATGAATTGTATCAAATATGGGAGGAATAAATAATGCAAATCTTTCACAAAGCCTTTCAGAGGAGGGAACAAGTCGCAACACATTTTATGATACCACTATAACCCTCATATAAAAGTCAAAGATATTATAAGAAAAGAAAATTACATGTCTATATACATCATGAACATAAATGAAAAAGAAAACTTTAACAAAATATTAAAAAATCTATTCCGGCCATATGTAAAAAGACTAATGTATCAGACCAAGTGGGGTTTATCCCCAGAATGCAAAGTTGGTCAACACTGAAAAATCAAGCAAGACACAAAACAAGTCTTAACAAATTTTAAAAGATTGAAAGCATAAAAGGTTTCTTTTCTGACAACAATGGAACAAAACCAGAAATCAATAATAAAAGGACAGCTATAAAACGCACAAATATGTGGAAATTAAACAGCACATAAAACAAAATATGGGTCAAGGAAAAATATAACAAGAGAATTAAAAAAATTACTTGAGGCAAATTAAAATGAATACTCAACATACAAAAACTTATGGGGTACAGCATAAGCAGTGCTCTGAGGGAAATTTATAGCTAGAAATGCTTATATTAGAAAAGAAGAAAGATCTTAAATCAATAACCTAATTGTACATCTAAAAAACTAGAAAAAGGAATGAAACTTAAACCCAAGCTAGCAGAAGGAAGAAGATGTTAGAGGTTAGAACAGAAATAAATGAAATAGAGAATAGAAAAAAAATTACAGAAAATCAATGAAACTAAGATTGGTTCTTTGAAAAGAACAACAAAATTGACAAACCTTTAACTAGGTTCACTAAGAAAAAAGAAAGAATAATCAAATTACTAAAATCATCACTTATATCATACTTAGTGGTGAAACACTGAAACTTTCCCTCTGAGATCAGAAACAGGATGAGGATGCCCCCTGTCACCGCTGTTATTCAACACCTTACCAGAACAATTGGGCAAAGAAAATAAATCAGAAAGAAAAAGTGAAAACTTTTTCTATTGAATGACTATACTGTAATTTATTTAACTAGGCCCTTGTCGCTGAGCAAATAATGCCATAGTGAGCAATTTTACACATACATCTTGTGTACTTGTGTGTTTCTATAGGAAACATACAAAAAATTGCTGATTAAGGGCTATGTGCATTTTAAATTTTGATACTTATTGTCAAATTACCCTACAAAGAATTTACATTAGTTGGCACTCTTACCAACTATGTATGATAGTGCCTGTTACCCTGCATACCACTGTTTAAAATTTTGAGGTCCTGTTTAGCTAAACTTATTAAGTGTTTTCTGTGTGCTTAGGACACCACACTAGGCTCAGGGATTTGAAATGCATTCATCGTAGCTGGAGAAAGATTGTTGGTGAATTACTGTTCCTTTGGGACTAAGAGCTTTTACCCTTTTAGAAATGGAAACTGCAAGCTGGTGAGGTATTTGGTTTCAATTTAGCTTAATGTGAACCTGTTAGTGAGTTTTAAAATAAGGACCAAGACAACTGAAATGGTAAATGAAGTCTCCTGGGTCCCAGGAAGGAAGATGCAGCGTCTGTGGGTTTGCCTGTTTCGAGGAGCCCCTCTTTCCAGGAAAAAAACCATGTTTCAGCATTGAGCTCTTTGCTGGAGATATGAATTGCTGAAGGCTCTAGTCAGCATCCATAAGGTGGTTGCTTCCTCAAGGCAAGAAACTACCCAGATACTGCATGACTGAGGGTACAGCAGGGTCTATGAATGGGAATATATTGCTTCTAGCCATCGTTTATTGGGCATAAACTCTGGCTAGGCACAGCATTATGCACTTTATGTGCATCAACTCATTTAATCTTCTGTTACAGGCCATGATTTTAAAGATAAGGGTATCTTGCCTAGGATCATAGAGCTAACAGGTAGCAGCGTGAGGACTCAAACCTAGTATGGTTGACTCCAAAGCCCAGACTTGGGATCCGTAACTACATCTACTCACATACTCAATTTATTTAGCATTATATCTTCAAGCCAGGAAAAAGTTTAAGAAATTTTGATCTTCTATTTACACCTAAAATATGCTCAGATAAGACACATGACTTCTACTGCTCAGTGGGTCATGTACCAAAACAGGTCTAAGTACAAATAAATACCCAGTGGGAAGTGGTAACATTAATAATAATAATAATAATCTCTTACATTGACTAGAATTTTTGTTTTCAAAGCACCTTCTTATTGGCCATCTCATTTGACTCGCACAATTCTCAGCATTTTTTGTCTTTAAAATGGACATAGTTATACCCGCTTTGCAGAGAGGCTGTGAGGATTGGGTATAATAACTGTACAGTGCCTAGTAGAGTATTTGGCCTTCAGCAAGTGCTCACTATGCTACATCTGGGGATTGTGATGGTGATCAGCTGGTCTCTGTCTGCCC
Organism: Tamandua tetradactyla; assembly: GCF_023851605.1. Taxonomy (NCBI): domain Eukaryota; kingdom Metazoa; phylum Chordata; class Mammalia; order Pilosa; family Myrmecophagidae; genus Tamandua; species Tamandua tetradactyla. Next base: position 61,466,990 of record NC_135328.1, on the reverse strand, counting down.
CCTCCCCTATTCATCCCCTCTGGAAATTGTGCCAGGCTAATGGACTTCAAACATCTGCTCTTGGTGTATCACTATTGAGCTTGAGGATATCTCTTGTCATCTATCTTGGTTTCTCTTAGCTTCTCCACAGCTTTCCCAGACTTCTCTAAGACATAGCCCCACCCTTCTCCCTGATCTTTGGCCTTCTCAAGTGTCTTAGGACAGACTTAGTGGGGGCTGCACTTGATGTCAAGTTATGGCAAGGGATAGGCCTCAGGGCCAGGTCAAGCTAGGAGGGTCATTAGCCTAAAGATCATCCACAAGTGGGCTGAGCCAAGGAAATGATCCAGAATTGTGCTAGAAGAACAGGGTGGCATCTTGAGAAGTCAGGAGGCACATTGATGTGACTTGACACCATGATGGATAGTCTCAAGGAAGAGGGAGCAAGATGTTTGGTGTAAAGCAGTGAAGTCAGGTGATTCAAAAAGAAATCTATGAACATGGAGAAAAAATGGAGGCATTTTATATGACTCCCTTTGTGCCCAGGGTGGGCAGCTACTCTTAGATCAGCCACTCTTAATCTCCCCAAGGCTCAGGGACATATCTGACAACCTGGCATGCAGTCTCAATCTTCTTGCTTACATTGCTCTTTCCTACATAAACTTAGAGAGAATTGTATGTGGTTGAGTGTGGCTGTGGAAGGAATAAAGCAAAAGATGAAGTGGACACCGTTTTAGAGAGCTTGGGCTTCATCTCATGGCTGATAGTGAGCCCTTGAAGACTTTAAATCAGGAAAGTAGAGTAATTAAATTTATATGTTAGAAAGATCATTTATAGATAGTGATTAAGAATTTGTGTTCAAATCCTGGTTACCTACAGGTCAGTTGCTTGATGTATCGATTCTCAGTTTCCTCACCCGCAAAATAGGAATAATGATAACTCTTAACTCATGGGGTGATTATGAGGATTAAATGAGATAATGGACACAATAGCTTAGTAAATGGCCCAGAGTAAAGGCTCAATAATTAAAAATGATGATAGTGATACTATAATTATCAGAGTAGAGAGATAATAAGGGCTTGAACTAAGGGAGTGGAAACCATATTTATCAAAGATATTGAAGAGAATTGTTAGACTTTATATTATATTCTAATGGGAGGGTGAGGAAAAGGCAGGAATTTTTTATCACTCCCAGTTTCCAACCTGGTGACGGAGGAGATAGAGGTGTCCTCGAACAAATGGGAATACTGGAGAAAGTGGCAATTTGGGGTGAAGAAAAAAATCCATAATGAGTTTGTTTTTTGTTTGTTTGTTTCTTTTTTCTATATATTTTTTTTTTTACAAGGTGCTGTCCCAAACCTTTCTAAGGCTATTTTGTGGAGGTTGGTTTTTAGGACATTGAGTTTGAGAACTCTGTCATCAATTTGAACATGAGGTTCTGGGAAGTCTATGCTACCAAATATATTTGAGTCTCTTCATTATAAGGTAGAAGGTGAAGCTGTGGATGCGGATAAGGGTACCCAAGGAGAGCGTGTAGAGTAAGAAATGCAGAGGGTCACTTGAAGGACCCCAGAGTGATTAAATTTATATGTTAGAGAGATCATTTATAGATAGTGATTAAGAATTTGTGTTCAAATTCTGGTTACCTACAGGTCAGTTGCTTGATGTATCAATTCTCAGTTTCCTCACCTGCAAAATAGGAATAATAATAACTCTTAACTCATGGGGTGATTGTAGGATTAGGAACTTAAACTTAGAAGTTTAAGAGGTTAGTGGAGAAAAATGAGCCAGTGAAAGATATTGAGGAAGAGCCATTGGAAAGATCAGAGACATAGGAATGGAAGTGGAGACATTTCAAAAGGAGCAAAGGAGTCTTCAGTGATACGTCCTATAAGAGAACTAAGAAGTGACCACTAGTCAGCTGAGATGTCACCAGTGACAGTGTACTCCATCCAAGTGATAGTCTCTGTACTAGTAGTTCAAGGATGACCAAGACCCAGTAGGCTCAATTCCCGCCTCAGAGGCTTACACTCAAATACATAATAATGAGAGTAGAAAAATGCTCTATTGTGAAGGAGTTCTGGCTGGACCATCACTTATCCCATTGATTACCAGTGTTCCTTTGGCAGCCATGGTGGTCTGGGTAGGTTTCCTCTTCCTTGCTCCTCTACAGACATCCTCCCTTGGCAAAAGAGGATGATCTACCTGAGAGAAGAGTACCTTCTTTGGTCAAGAATATAAGAATGATAGGCCTCCCTTGCTGGAATCTCCAAGCTACCTCCCATGTGAACTACAGTTATTATGTTTCTTTTCATAATTTTGACCCTGTTTGTGGACCAAAACCCAGAGACAACAGAATATCTATTAGAAGATATATTTGATCCAGATTCACCAGCCAGTGCTTTTGATGGAAGGTGGAGGGGACCCTTGCTCAAAGTAAGAAAGAAGGAGTAGAGGGAATTAGGAGGAAAGGTGATAGTGCATCAAGAGGAGTTAAAGGATGAATAGAGGCTAGTTGGGTAAGGTTTTGTTAAGCAGAGATGGTAGGAGCAACAAGCAAGGGGTAGGAGGGGGCGAGGGGAGTAGGAAAAATGGTGTTTCTGGCAGGAGTGGTAAAAAGCAAAGGTGGGAAAGCACAGACCAGTCTCAGAAACCGTGAGCAGCCTCACTGGGCTGCATCTCAAAGTTTAGCACATGATGGGTAGGAGAAAAGGCTGGAATGGAGACTTGGGGCCAGATGATGAGTTCTGACAGCCAAGGGAGTGAGTCTGGGCTTTCTTCTTCTGTGGTTTGATGACTGCTGGAAGGAACCATCAAAAGCTTTTTTAGAAATTCAGGCTTGTCTGTCTCAGCCTTCTCCTTCTTGAAGACCAAGGGCCCAAAGTGGCAGCCTGACATTCAATCTCCTTTGCCATGGTTGAGAAGTGAGGGCTGTAGCTGATTTCACTGGCCTGTTTCACATTTATTATAGTGTGGCTTTTATAGTGTGTTAATTGAAATATTTCCAACTGCCAAAAACAATTACAGTTAAATTGCCTTGTCAGTTCTTTTATTGCCAGATAAATGTTTTACAGACATATTTATGGGGGGCAGTGGTAACTGGATCTCGTTTTCCATTTAAGGCTGGTGGTTTGGGTTAGGATTGGCCCTTCAGTTCTGTGTTGTGGGCTGGAAAGCTGTTGGACTTTGTGACGCTTCCATCCCGTTACCGTAGGGATCAGAGGCTCTTCAAAGAAAAATACTTTCTGGTTCATGTGGCTTGGCCTCAGAGAAGGGTTCCCATCACTGGAAACCTTGGCAACCTGGCAGAAATCTGATTCCTGCTGCTCACCCTACTAAAGCAATCCCACCCCAAGCTGGGACATGCTTTTTTATCTCCTCAGGAGCCCCTTTCTTCCCCTCCACCATCAAAGTCTTTCCCAAAGACCCTATCATGGAAAAGAACCCATCTAGTCTAATTCCTCCACTTTACATTTGGGAAACCAAGGGCCTGAGACTTTCTCAAGACCACACAGGTGGTCAGTGACAGGACTGGAAGCACAGGTCACTTTTCAGTGTGCCTCACTGCCAACCAACGAGTTCCCTTTGGCTTTCCTGATGCCTTGACTCCAAGGCTCTAGGTCTCTTTCTTCCAAGAGCTCCTCCCTCACGTCTCTAGTCTTCACTGACCTCCCTCTTGCTTGATCATCCTGTAACCCCTGTTCTGTCTATATAGAATGGGATTTTTGTTTGTTTCTTTGTTGTTTGGCAGAACATTTTATTGTCTGTCATTGTTCTCCTTTTACCTTTGTACATGCTGTTTTCTCTTGCTGAAAAGTCCTTCTGAAAAGTATTTTCTCTACCCATACAACTGATACTTGTCCTTTGAGAAATCACCACCTCTGGAAGCTTTTCCTGTGCACCCCAGGTTGGGTGGGTACCCCTGTGCACTCCTACCTGCAGCATCCTGTACACATGTATCTATATTACTTGCATAGAAAAGATTTTCAAGGGAACAAACGTCTAGTAGGTGAAAGAGCGAGTCAGTGACGATCACTGATTACACTTGTCTCTTCTCCATGGATTCTGAGCAAACTAGTGTAGAGACTTCATCTTTCTTTGTCTTTGTCTCACTGTTTAGGTTAATGCCTGACACGTAAATAGATGCTCAGCAAATGTTTATCAAATTGAATTGAGCATACTGCTCTTGGAAATATAAAATATCAGCATGTCAGAACTAGAAGATCATCATATCTAATCCCCTCCATCTTACTGACAAGGAAATTGAGGCCCTGAGAGGAAAAACACTTTGCTCAGGGTCATGATTACTGCTGCATTCTGACAGCATTCGTTCATTTATTCAATACATATTTTGAACACCTAGTATGTTCTAAGCATTGTTTTAGATTCTGGGGATTCAACAGCAGACAATACAGATAAAGTACCTGCTCATAAGGAAAAACATAAAGTACCTTCACTCCAAACAAGTGTTAATGAATATAATCTTCCCTCAGAACCTCCTTAGTAACTAGTACAGAGCTGAGGATTTAAAATACGCTCCAAACAATGTTTGTTGAACTAGTTGCAGATAAGAAATGCCCAGTGCTAAGTTACCTGGTCACTGTTCATGGGTCAGTACCACTGACGATGGAACAGGATTGCTTCAGGAGCTGTAGGACCCCTTTGGCTGGGCCAAGAAGCACATTTTGTTACTGAGAGGACTGTTTTTGAGGCTTGGGAAAGCTCCATGTCCTTTGTCTGCAGGCTCCCTGGATGGAAGTGTCACCATCATACGTTTATGATATAACCACTGTGATTCACTTTTTACTTACCTTCTGTTTCTGTTCTTCCTTCAGAGCATCAATATGGGCAGAGGAACCAGGAAGAAAGTAAGTGCTGAGGCCAATATAGTTTCTCAGCAAGATGCTAAAAGCGTTCTTTCTGTTAAAATATTACCTATTTATTTTAATTTTACCTGTATATTTATGAAACAGAAAGAAGAACATTAAAATCACCCTTAAACCCACTGCTCAGGGATAACTTCTTAGTTAACATTTGATATTATATCCTCCCAGATACTTTTATGCATATATAAAAATTGCATGTACTTATTTTTAAATGGAATCAAACTATGTATGTTATTTTATAACCTGCTTTTCACATAATGTATTTAGAGTACTTTCCATTGCCAATAAATTTACTTTTATAGCATCATTTGAAATTACTGCTTAATATTTAACCATATGTTCCTTCAGACATACCATAATTTGTTCAACCATGCCCCATTTTTGACAGTTAATATTTCTTCTTTTTCACTATTATAATCAATCCTCTAACAACATGCATGCATCTAAATTTTTGATCATATTCTTGGTTATTTCCTTGATATAAATTCCTATCAGTAGAAATTTGGGTCAAAGTCAAATTTGGGTTAAAGTGAAAAACATTAGACTTTTAATAAATATTTACAAATTGCTCTTCAGAATGATTGTGCTGATTTATGGGTGGTCGTTATTTCCCAGTCTCACCAGCATTTCGTTTTAGAGTAAAAAATGCCATCGATTTATTTTGCATATCACTGATTACTAATAAGGGTGGACAGTTTTTTTTTTTTTTTAATGTCATGGACCACTTAAGTAAGGTCTAGCAGGAAAAGGCAAAACTTCTAGTCATTGACTTTTTTTTCTCCAAATCCTATAGTTAACAAGTACAAGAGAGTTTTGCTTTCAGAGTAACTTTCAGGTGTATAAATTAGAGTTGAAGTACCTTAAAGAACTGCTTGACATCCTTTCTCTTTTTTAAAAATATTTTTATGGAGAAATATTCACAGACACATACAGTCCATACATGGTGAACAATCAGTGGCTAACAATATCATCACATAGTTGTGTATTCATCACCATGATCATTTTTAGAACATTTGCATCACTCCAGAAAAAGAAATAAAAAGAAAAAAGAAAAAACTCTTATATCCTATACCCCTTACCCCTCCCTCTCATTGACCACTAGTAGTTCAATTTATTTTACCCCTAATTCCCCCTATTATTTATTTAATTAGGTATTCTTTTTTTTTTTACTCATCTGTCCATACTCTGGATAAAAGGAATATCAGACATAAGTTTTCACAATCACATTGTAAAAGCTATTATCATTATACAAGTGTATTCAAGAATCAAGGCTAGTACAATAATGTTAGTATACCCAATGAGGCTGAATGTGAGAATGATAGAGGGAGGAGGGCTGGGGGCACAAATGAAATCAGAAGGAAAGAGAGACGATTTATTTGAACAGTGAATAAAAAAATATTTGCAAAGTATTTTGGGGGGAACGGCGAGAAAAGGGGAAAATTCAACTTCCCCATTTGGAGAATTCCTGATATTCTTGCAAGCAGTGGGAACAACCAAATCAATAGGTCGAGCCTTCAATCTTGGGGTTTGTTCATATGAAATTTATCCCTGCAAAGGATAGGCTAAACCTACTTAAAATTAGGCCTAAGAGTCACCGCCAGAGAACCTCTTTTGTTGCTCAGATGTGGCCTATCTCTCTCTCAGCCAATACAGCAAGCAAACTCACTGCCTTCCCCATCTCTACATGGGACCTGACTCCCAGGGGTGTAAACCTCCCTGGCAATGTGGGACATAAATCCTAGAATGAGCTGGGACTCAGCATCAAGGGATTGAGAAAACCTTCTCGACTGAAAGGGGGTGGAGAGAAATGAGACAAAATAAAGTGTCAGTGGCTGAGAGCTCTCAAACAGAGTCAAGAGGTTATTCTGGAGGTTATTCTTACACATTTTATACATATCCCATTTTTAATTTAAGGTGTACTAGAGAGGCTAGAGGGAAGTGCCTAAAACTGTAGAGCTGTGTTCCAGTAGCCCAGTTTCTTGAAGATGAATGTATAATGATATAGCTTTCACAATGTGACTAGGTGAGTGTGAAAACCTTGTGTTTGATTCTCCTTTTATCTACGATATTGACAGATGAGTGAAAAAAATATAGATTAAAAATAAATAAATAACAAGGGAAAAAATGCTAAAATAAATTAATAGATTGAAGTACTAGTAAACAATGAAAGGGAATAGTAAGGGATATAGAAAAAAGTAGGGGAACAAAGGTTAAAATAAATTGAATAGGTGGAAATACTAGCGGTCAATGAGAGGGAGAGTAAGGGGTATGGTATGTATGAGTTTTTTCTTTTTATCTCTTTTTCTGGAGTGATGCAAGTGTTCTAAAAAATGATGATGGTGATGAATATACTACTATGTGATGATATTGTGAGCCATTGATTCTACACCATGCATGAAATGTTTGTATGTTAAGAATGTTCATGTTTGTATACTGTTTTGGTTTGATAATAAAAAATGAATTTAAAAAAATCAAGGCTACTGGAACACAGCTCAATAGTTTCAGGTACTTCCCTTCAGCCACTCCAATATACAATAAACTAAAAAGGGCTAACTATGTAATGCATAAGAATAACCTCCTGGATAACCTCTTAACTCTGTTTGAAATTTCTCAGCGCCTGAAACTTTATTTTGACTCATTTCTCTCTTCTCTGTTTTAGTTAAGAAGGCTTCTTCAATCCCATGATGTCAGGTTCCAGCTCATCCCAGGAGTTCTGTCCCACATTGCCAGGGAGATTTACACCCCAGGAGTCATGTCCCACATAAGGGGAGGGCAGTGAGTTCACCTGCCTAGTTGACTTAGAGAGAGAGGCCACATCTGAGCAACAAAAGAGGTTCTCTGGGGTGGCTCTTAGGCCTAATTTTAATTAGGCTTAGCCTATTGTGCTGGTTTGAAAAGATGTATGTGCCCTAGGAAAGCCATGTTTTAATCCTAATCCAATTTTGTAAAGGCAGACATTTCTTCTAATCCCTATTCAGTACTGTATGTTTGAATCTGTGATTAGATCACCCCCTGGAGATGTGACTCAGTCAAGAGTGGTTGCTAAATTGGATTAGGTAGAGACATGTCTCCACCCATTTGGGTGGGTCTTGATTAGTTTACTGGAATCCTATAAAAGAGGAAACACTGGTGAAAGCAGGAGATTCTGAGAGAGCAGAGAATGACACAGCCATGAGAAGCAGAGAGTCCATTAGCCAGCGAACTTTGGAGAAGGAAAATGCCTCCTGGGGAGCTTCATGAAGCAGGAAGACAGGCTAGAAAGTTAGCAGATGATGCTGTGTTTGCCATGTGCCTTTCCACTTGAGATAGAAACCCTGAACTTCATCGGCCTTCTTGACCAAGGTACCTTTCTCTGGGTGCCTTAGATTGCGCATTTCTATAGACCTGCTTTAACCGGGACATTTCTATGGCCTATAAACTGTAAACCAACAACTTATTAAATTCCCTTTTTGTTTTAGTCTTCCAAAGCTACCAGAATGCAACACACCAGAGATGGATTGGCTTTTAATAAAAGGGGATTTATTTAGTTAAAAATGTATAGTTCTTCAGAGGAAAGGCAGCTAACTTTCAACCGAGGTTCTTTCTTACATGGGAAGGCACAGGGCAATCTCTGCTGGCCTTCTTTTTTTTTAAAGTTTCTTTGGTTTTATTTCCCCTTTTAATTGGAGTTTATTGAGATTACAGAGTAGACATCTGAGGGGAGCAGATTTAGAAGGAGTAGTAGTTTTAGAGTCATTGTGAAGTGCCTGTGTGTTACCCATGATTTTTTGTTTGTTTGTTTTTTATTAATTAAAAAAATAACAACAAACAAAACATTAAGATATCATTCCATTCTACATATACAATCAGTAATTCTTAATATCATCACATAGTTGCATATTCATCATTTCTTAGAACATTTACATAGATTTAGAAAAAGAAAAAGACAATAGAAAAAGAAATAAAACGATAACAGAGAAAAAAATGTTATACATACTATACCCCTTACCCCTGGCTTTCATTTACCACTAGCATTTCAAACTAAATTTATTTTAACACTTAGTTAAATGTTATTTAACTATTATTTATTTTTATTCCATATGTTCTACTCTTTTGTTGATATAGTAGATAAAAGGAGCATCAGACACAAGGTTTTCACATTCACAGAGTCTCATTGTGAAAGCTATATCATTGTTCAATCATCATCAAGAAACATGGCTACTGAAACACAGATCTACATTTTCAGACAGTTTCCTCCAGCCTCTCCACTACATCTTGAACAACAAGGTGATATCTACTTAATGCATAAGAATAACCTCCCGGATAACCTCTCGACTCTGTTTGGAATCTCTCAGCCACTGACACTTAGTCTCATTTCGCTCTTCCCTCTTTGGTGGCGAAGGTTCTCTCAATCCCTTGATATTAATTCTCAGCTCATTCTAGGGTTTTTCTCAGTCCCTTGATGTTGAGTCTCAGCCCATTCCAGGATTTCTGTCCCATGTTGCCAGGAAGGTCCACACCCCTGGGAGTCATGTCCCACGCAGAGAGGGGGAGGGTGGTGAGACTGCTCGTCCTGTTGGCTGGAGAGAGGCCACATCTGAGCAACAAAAGAGGCTTTCTTGGGGGTGACTCTTTCTGCTGGCCTTCTTACCAGGCCTCTGAGTTCCAACAACTTTCCCCCGGGGTGATTCCTTTCTGCATCTCCAAAGGCCTAGGCTGAGCTGTGAGTGCTGAGATGAGGTATGCTGAGCTGCTTGGGCTGTGCTACTTTGAGCTCTCTCATTTAAGCTTCCAGCCAATTAAATCAAATGTCATTCATTGCAGCAGGCACGCCTCCTGGCTGACTGCAGATGTAAACAGCAACAGATGAGGTTCACATGCCATTGGCTCATGTCCACAGCAATAGCACTAGGCATTTCACCTGGCCAAGTTGACACTTGAACCTAACTATCACACCTTTTTAAAAGTTGTTCCATTTCTGGTACATTGCATTCTGGCTAGCAAACTAGAACACCTATCCTTTGCAGAAATAAATTTCATAGGGGTGAACCCCAAGATCGAGGGCTCAGCCTATTGATTTGGCTGTCCCCACTGTTTGTGAGAATATCAGGAATTCTCCTAATGGGGAAATTGAATATTTCCTCTTTCCTCCCCAGGCCCCCAAGGGGACTTTGCAAATATTTCTATTTTTCCTTCTTTTTTTTTTACATGGGCAGCACCGGGAATTGAACCCGGGTCCTCTGGCATGGCAGGCAAGCATTCTGTTTTTTCCTTCTTAATGCAATTTTATTTAGATATATTTACACACTATATGAACCATCTGAAGTATACAATCAATGGCTCATAGTATCATCACGTAGTTGTTCATGCATCACCAAGGACACATCTTTTTTTTATCATCACATAGTTTTGTATTCATCACCATGATAATTTTTTAGGACATTTGCATCACTCCAGAAAAAGAAATAAAAGAAAAAACTCTTATATACCATATCCCTTAACCCTCCCTCTTATTGACCACGAATATTTCCATCTATCCAATTTATTTTACCCTTTGTCCCCCTATTATTTATTTGATTTTTATCCATATTTTTAAACTCATCCATCCATACCCTGGATAAAAGGAGCAACAGAGCGAAGGTTTTCACAATCCCACAGTCACATTGTAAAAGTTACAACTTTATACAATCATCTTCAGGAATCAAGGCTATTGAACAGAGCTCAACAGTTTCAAGTACCTCCCTCCAACCACTCCAATACAACATAAACTAAAAAGGGATATCTATATAATGCATAAGAATAAACTCTAGGATAACCTCTCAACTCTGAAATCTCTTAGCCACCAAAACTTTATTTTGCCTCATTTCTCTCTTCCCCTTTTTGGTCAAGAAGCCTTTCTCAATCCCTTGAGGCCAGGTCCCAAGCTCATCCCGGGAGTCCTGTCCCATGTTGCCAGGGAGTCACATCCCATGTAAGGGGGTAGGCAGTAAGTTTACCTGCCAGGTTGGCTTAGAGAGAGAGACAATATCTGAGCAACAAAAGAGCTCTCTGGGGGTGACTCGTGCCTAATTTTAAGTAGGCTTAACCTGTCCTTTGCAGGAATAAGTTTCATAGGGGCAGACCCCAAGATTGAAGGCTTGGTCTATTGATTAGGTTGTCCCACTGCTCGTGGAAATATCAGGAACTCTCCAAATGGGGAAGTTGAATATTTCCTCCTTTCTCCCCAAGGGAACCTTGCAAATACTTCTTTATTCACTGCCCAATTACTGTAGGGTATATTGGGGCATCAAATTAACCTGTGCAAACTAACAAAATCTCACACTGTTTTCAAGATTTCATGTACTTGTATGGTAAACTGACCATACAAGTTAAATTAGGAAATGCACTATCCAAAATGTAAATTTTGCACCAAATAAACATCTCTCCCTTTGGTCTCACATAGAAGTTGAAGTTTTAAAATATGGACAATATCATCCTTTTCCCTGTATTCTGATTTACCTTAGTCCTACCCAGATCAGCTTCATTCATATCTCTACTTGAAGTCACATCCCTTTTTCAGCTTTTCAAACAGTTCCTGTATGGGGTACTGCTGACTTTCATAGCTTCAGAGCTCTAATTCTGAGTCTCAGGTGTCACATAAATACCGAATTTTCTGGGAATGACTAGGTTACAAATAAACAGCCTAGTATGTCAGAATTTAAAAACAACAGTTACAACTCCTGAATATATATGACTGCTGTAAGAGCTTACAATCTAGAACCCTTTACCTGATAACCCATTCTCTCGACTTCAGTTCACTGAGTATTTATATTATCATTAGTCCATATGAATGAGGCATGATAATATTTGTCTTCTTGTTCTTGACGTTTCATTCAACATACAGTTCTTAAGGTTCATTCACCTAGTTGCATGACTGATAACTTCATTCCTTCGTGCAGCAGCTCAGTAGTCTGTTGTATGTATACACCATAGTTCCCTTTCCATTCCTCAGTCATTGTACCTTTAGGCCACCTCCATCCATCGTGGATCACTAACACTGCCGTCATAGATACCAGTGGGCAAATGTTCATTCATGTCCCTACCCTCAGTTCCTTCAGATATATACTGAGCAAAAGGGTTTCAGGATCATATGGCAAACCCACCCCTAGCCTCTTATAAACCACCAAACTGCCCTCCAAGGGGCTGCACTCTCAGTTTCCCTACCGCCAGTGAATAGGTACATCTTTTTCTCTGCATTTTATCTAGCACTTATTCCCTCTGTTCATTTTTAAACAGTTTATTCACACATCATACAATCCAGCCTAAGTGTATAGACATACCTTTGCCACTATAATTATCTGAAGACGTTTCCTTTTCTTCCACAAAAAGCCATACCCCTTCCCTATGCCCCTGTTGACATTTAGTTTTGGCATCATGCCTTTGCTACAGTCAGTGGAAGCGTGTTACAATGTTACTGTTGACTATAGACCCCGTTTTGCATTGATTGTACTTTTGCCCTTATACCATCTATTTTCCACAGCCTGCAATATTGACATTCATTTGTTCTCCTCATGCAAAAATGTTTTTTTTATTTGTACATTTAATCACCATCATTGTCCATTCTAGGCATTTCTAAGTTATGCTTTCTCAGTCTTTACCCTCTATCTTTCCTTCTGGTTTCATAAGTGCCCCAGCCCGTTTCCCTCTATCATACTTACATTCAGCTTCATTCAGTGTACTTATATTATTGTGCTACAATCAGGTAGTACTGTGCTATCCATTTCTGAATTTTTACCAACACTCCTGTTGCACAATTTGTGTTCCTTCAGCACCAGTTTGGTATCCTTTCTTAATATCTAAGCCACTTTGCATAAAACCCTGCCTTTGGGGACTGGTCCTGAACCTTAGCTTCTGGGATGCATGGACCACTTCTCCTGGTCCCACTATTGGTGCCAGAGGCCCATCACAATGTTCCAATTAAGCCCTTAGCCAAGAACTGTGGAAGGATGGATTGTCATGTTCTTCCAGACGATCAAAACTCTGGCCGGCAGTTCAGGTTAAACAACCTAAACACATGTAGCCTAGGATTGGAAACGAGGCCTTGCAATTCTATATATCTTAATGTAGTACTCCCATATATTCCAGAGTATGCTAGGCAGATAATTAAAAAGTATTGGCAAGCCCATATCAAACTCTAAGATACATTCTACAAACTAATTGCTGTGATGGGTTTTGAAATTTATTGCTTTTTTCTATATATGCTATTTTTCACAAAGAAGTAAAAAAGTCAATTGTGTTGATAAATACATAGCTATATGAAGACATTGTGAAACATTGATTGTACACTTTGGATGATTACATGATATGTGAATATATGATATATCAGTTTTTTAAAAAGAAAAAAAAAACTATTGTTAAAGTTCCTTGAGGGATTGGAGAAAAAATATGGAACTGAGGAATCCCTCATATTCTCTTAAATATTAAGGACTCCCAAGTTAATAGGCCAAGACCTTGATCTTGAATCTTGCTCTTAGGAAACTTATTTCTGTAATAGAGAAACTAAGCCTAAGTATAGTTATGCCTGCGAGTTTTTTTCCAGAGAACCTCTTTTGTTGCTCAGATGTAGCCTCTATCTCTCTCTAAGCCCAACATTGCAAGTAAAATCATCGCCCTCCCCACTACATGGAACATGATGTCCAGGGGTGTGTCTCCCTGGCAATGCGGGACATGACACCCAGGGATGAGTCTGGCCCTGGCACCATGGGATAGACAATGCCTCCCTGACTAAAAGGGGGAAGAGAAATGTAATAAAATAAGGTATCAGTGGCTGAGAGATTTCAAATAGAGTCAAGAGGCTATCCTGGAGGTTGCTCTTATGCAAGCTTTAGCTAGATATTGCTAATTGCCATGGTATGCCAAGCCACAACCAACAGTATTCCTGTAAACCCTAAAGAATACCCAGGGTTCTTTCTGAGACTCTATGAAACTTTCACTCACTAAGTTTATTTTTTAGAAATGGCTCCATTTGGCTCCAGATGGCTCCTAGGCAGATAAGCCCTGAAACACAGAGTTACCAGTCTCTCCAAGAACATCAACCAGTTGCATCCCCCTACCCCATAATGTCCACACTCCTTTTCAACATGAAGAAGTTAGCGTAGTCATTGCCCAAATATCCCTAAAGATTGAAAGAAGGAGGAGTTGTAGCAGAGAAGATATGACTTAACAGAATATGACTACTGAATCATTATATTGATATTTCTTTTTGGTCTTTAGTGTCTTAAAGCAGCTAGAAGGAAATATCTGAAATTGTGGAACTGTAACCCATGTCATACTTTGAAATTTGTCCTATAATTGCTTGTTAAAATGTACTTTGAAATTAATGCTTTATATATATATTATATTTCACAATAAAAAAATCTTTTAAAAAACCAACATGTCATCAATAGCAAACATGCAATTGAATAGGATGTAATTTTGGTTGGATCTCTTTAGAAACATTACTGTATTATTATTGTGCAACATGACTTTTGGCTTATATGACAGTAGTAAACTCCTCAAAATGTTTAAAAACAAACAAACAAACCAAAGAAACTGGTCTGAGCAATTCCTTTTAATGCTTCCATCTGCGGTCTGTTTTACATTTTGCATATTATGTACAAGGACAGAGCTTGGCTTCTGGGAAGATTTGTGAATGAGGGGACTTTCTACAGCACTGCATGCTTGTCCAAGCAGGATAAGGCACTCATGAACCTCACATGAGATTTTTGTCCAGGATGAAGATTCGGGGACTGATGTGGGAGAAGGGGCAGATGAATGGACCCAGTCCAAAGTCACAGTCAGACCCCCTGACCAGCTGGAGTTGACTGATGCGGTGAGTGAGCAGCATCCTACCTTTGCCTCTTTCGCCTCTTCTAGCTTCAGAGATGTGTTCTTCCATTGTGCAGATTAGGAGGCTGCATTGACCCTGAGTGTGGTGTCTGCTGACGTGCTGGGAGGATGGGGATGGGGATGGTTTCCTAACAAGCCTCAGAGGGGATGGGGGGCTTCCATGTATTTTGATATTTCTCTCCTTTAGGAGCTGAAGGAGGAGTTTACCCGGATACTAACGGCCAACAACCCACACGCGCCCCAGAACATAGTCAGGTACAGCTTCAAAGTAAGTCATCCCATCCTGGGTAGGGGCTTCTAGGTGCACCTTGGCTTGAAGGGGACTTGCTACATTGCAAAAGCCTCTCAGCTCTTTGAGAGGAGAGTGCCTTTAAACTGAGGCCTTGGCTGGAACCTTGAAATTTTACATAGAGTTTTCCAAATATTTTTGAAGTTTCTTTTATGAATCTCCCTTGCAGTCTTAAGGCCCTGCAGAGCCCACTCTCTCAAGAATCCTGAAGTGAATAATTTTGGTTAAAAAATACGTTTCCAATTTGTGCAACACATTTTTTAGTCACATCAACTTTCAGGTCTTCAGAATCTAGATTTTTTTTTCAGTCAGACAACTGGGTGGAATACAAACTTCCCTCTGGAAAAGTCCCTCAAAAAGGCGGCCTTTTCCCCGGTATTGCCACCTGGGAGGAAGCCCCAGCAGGCTTTGTTTTCAATATCTCCTGACATCACAGCCAGGCAGGTGACCCCATCAGTACCTTCGACCTTCCTTTGGTACACATGGTGTGGATGAGTTCTCACTTAATAGATACTTATGTAGCATGTCTTTAAGGGGGACAGCACTCTTTTCAGCTATAGCATAGCCAGCTCCTGTAGGTACTGACTGTAGAAAATTTCAGGACACATTTTGAGCTAAAGTAGAAGTGGTGTATATGTTTTCTCATTTCATTATTTTAATATCCATTTGTTTAATGCTTATGGTGTGCATGTTGAGTCCTATATTAGACCTCTTATGCAGGATACCTCATTTAGTCCTCACAACTCTTTGATATAGGAACCATTATTATCTTCATTTTATGGAAACTGAGGTTCAGTTAGATAAAGCAAATTACAAAGGTCACACAACCAGAATTCAAAGCAAGATTTGAATTAGTTTTTCTGACTTTAAAGCAACATTAAATTGCTTCTTTAATATATATATAATTATTGTGAATATGTAACAGAAACCCATGGTACAAATTCTAAGAAATTCAAAAAAGCATACAGTGAAAATTAAACCTTCTTTCTTTCCCTGTCCCATTCCCTGGAGACAACCACTATTAATAGTTTCTTTCTTTCTTTCTCTTTAAAAAACAGCTTTACTGAGATATAATTCACATATTGTAGAATTTAAAGTGTAAAATTTAATGACTTTGGTATATTAACAGATTTGTACAACCATCACCACAATCAATTTTAGAACATTTTAATTACCTCAAAAAGAAATCTTCACTCCTTAGTCCTCACCCCTGCCCCCCCAATCTCTCAACCTCCCCAGCCCTAAGCAATCACTAATCTACTTCCTGCGTCTATAAATTTGCCTATTCTGGATATTTCATTTAAATGGAATCGTATAATATGTGGTCCTTTGTGTCTGGTTCTTTCACTTAAGCATAATATTTTCAAGGTTCATCAATGTTGTAGCATGTATCAGTCTTTCATTCCTATTCATTGTTGAATAATATTCCATTGTATAAAAAATGCTACATTTTATTTATCCATTCATAGGTTGATGGACATTTGGATTATTTCCACTTTTTGTTATTATGAATAATGTAATTTCTTGAATACACATCTTCGTATCTAAGGTTGGACAGTTAACCCATCCATAAAGATGTTGGGACAAACCAAGATGTTTTTCTTGAGAGGTACTGCCTGTGGGTTATATATACTATTGGCTTCCCTTGGGAAGCCTTTAAAGGAGCAGAGGGTCAGAGGGCCACTGCCTTGCCTCTCTGAGGTTATACTGAAGATTAGCTGGACTCCAATCCTTCTGGCATCTGAAAGAGGGTCTCTTTAGGACTCAGTGTGACTGCCAAAGGAGGCATGCTGTGGGCAGAGAATCAGCACTAACATGTAAATTAGTTTGCATTATTACAAAAGATTCCCTGAGTACAATGATATAGCTTTCACAAAAAAAAAAAAAAAGATTCCCTTGAGTAAGCTGCCAGCTGGGTAGCCCTAGGCTCCCAGTGCAGCGCACCTTACCCAAGCTGCCAACAGACTCCCAGGTGTGCCTGGCATTCTCCCACAGAGCTCTTCTCCATCTCATTGGAGCTTTGCTTAGATCCAAGAGCTTTCGATCTCCAAAGCTACAACTTTCCCTAGAAGTGCTGGAGTGGGAAGACAGATGGTTCTTATCTAGGTATATTTCCCCTCCTTCCACAGAGGCAATGGAGTCTGAATTCCATCCCTGAACTTAAGAGGGAAGTCTCAGTTAACTGCTGGGGGTAGAATGAATTCCAAACTTCAAATGACAATTATATAGCTAATTTATTCCTACAGGAACCTCCATCATCATAATAATAGTTACTGTATTTATTGAGCATGTGTGTCAGTCACCGTGTTTATAGATTTTCAATACTTAATAGCTATCCTGAAAATCAGATCGCAATATCTTCATTTTACAGATGAAGAAATAAGGGTTTAGAGAAGTCCCAAGGGCATGCAGATAATAAGGGGGCTGAATTAGAATTTGAATTAGGCAGCAGAATTGGCTGCCTGCTACACAGTCTCACCTCCTCATCTTTCTAAGTTTCAGAGAGAAGAAAGGGTTTGTGGTGACTTGTAGAGGCAAAGTTTCCCAACCTGTATGTAGGGATAGCGGTCCTTTCAGCCCTCCAGCAGAAGATAGGTCTGGGACAGTTGGACCCCATGGGCTTGTTGCTTCTGGCCATGAATTTACCCAGTGAGCCACATAAGAATATTTTCTATACATGTCATGACTTAAAAAAAGACTGGGCAGCCCCGTTTTAAGAGGAAGAATGGACCCTGGTATCAAAGCCAACTTTAGTGGTTCCTAAGATGCTGATCAATGAGGAGGCAGCCTAGAGGAATCGGGGATCATACTTGCTTTTGCTTTGCAGACACCTAGAAAATTCTTGGCACCTTGTGGCTATTCAAAAATATTTGTTCAAGAATGAATGAACCAGGTTGCCTGGACTTTAGGCCTATCCCTGCTTCTCATTTGCTGTGTTACTTAGACAAGTGCCAAATGCTCTCTGAATCTCTGTGGTCCTCATCTATAGAACAGGGGACTTGAAGAGTTATTGTCTCTGAGGAGCTTTCCAGTCTTGGCATCCACTAAGTAGCATAGAAACAGAGCTACACCAGGTATGTTTGATGACTTCGTCTGACCTGCCCAAGAGTCTCTGGTGAGGCATGTGAGCTAGGATCCCTTGGCCTGGATGCAGGAGATGAAGCACCTGAGCCAGTGATGTTTCCCTCCTCTTCTTTAAACTGGAATGCATTGAAATTTTCAGGCTGACTAAAGATTTGGTGAGTGAGATACCTGATAAAGAGATAGACTATCTTTGGCTTTGGAAATGAAGGTAGACTACATTCTGACTCCAGTCTCTTTAAGTACCCCTTGTCTGATTCAACCCCTTCTTTTCTTAGGAAGGCACATATAAGCCTATCGGTTTTGTGAACCAACTGGCAGTTCACTTCAGCCAGGTTGGGAACCTGATCCCCAAAGACTCAGATGAAGGACGGCGGCAGCACTACCGCTCTGAGTTAGTGGCAGGTAGGACTCAGATTGGCATGAGACTGCAGCCCCAAGCCTGGTCCTCTTTCTCTAGTCACTCTAAGGAGTAGATACCTAAGATAGAATTTTCAGAGCCTCTATCTCTATAAAGTCCAAAAACTTGCTGTCCTGGTTAGGTCTAGAAGCTTACCCATACTCTCAGATTCCTCATGAAGTTCCCTCTCCATGAGGCTCAGGCCAAGGAGAACCCAGGGGCAGACTGTGTCTGAAAGGCAGGAATCAAGAAGACCTGCCCTGCCAGGGGTTGCAGGAATGGGCCTGGACTTTGTGCTTATCAGCTTCATCCTATCAAGGTTCTCAGGAGTCTGCCAAGATGGTACTTTCAGAAACAGAGATCCTTGAAGAAGAAGAAGAACCCAAGGAAGCAGAAGCTGAAGCTGGGAGTCAAACAGATGTGCCTGCAGCTGAGGTACAGTATAATATTGCTCTACACCCATCCCCTTCCAGCTGAAGCTGTGGATATAGGCTTTGGGGTGCTTGGGAGGGATGCTGAAGGTGAGCAATGAGGCAGGTGCCAATGCCTCTGGCAGCATCACCCTCTCCCACCTCCATCCTAGACCAGAACAGGACTTTCCCCTCTCCTGATTCTCTACCACCTTCTTCTAACAGCTGAGGTCTAGTCCTCTGGGTCTTTTTTTTTCCAGACAACTGAAAAAGTGACTGAAGAAGAACTGATGGCTCCTAAGCAGCCCAAGGAGCGGAAGCTCACCAACCAGTTCAACTTCAGTGAGAGGGCCTCCCAGACCTTCAACAACCCTCTCCGGGTAGAGCAGCCACCAGGCAGCCCTTTTACCTTGAAGCTCTCACTATATATGGCAGGAAAAAAACAGGCCTAATGCCAAGCCCAGCAACCCTCATTCCAAAAAGGGTGACAGGGCAGATGCCACAGTTTATCTCTGAAGGAAAGTTAGCAACATGTGTTAAGGTCCCTGTAAGCTATCCAGGCAGGAGTTCAGAGAGAGTAACAAACAGGCTGGAGCCCCAAAATGCCAATAAGAAGCTGAAACTTGAGCTGGCTTTGAAGAAAAGCTAAAATTAGGACATGGAGAGGTGAAAGGAGGTCACCATGAGCTGTGGAGGGAGGGGGTGGTTAGGAGGCAGTTTAACTGGAGTTGATAGTCTCTCTGGTAGAAAAGGATAGGAAAGTTTCCTGATTCCTATGCATGGAGGACCCTTTGTATCAAGCTGAAGGAGCCTCTGAGGATTACAGGTATAAGACTCACAAATGCAAGGGCAGTGTTCTACAGAAATGAATCTGTGGATGAAGGGAGGACATCTACATGGTGGGTTTTTCACAGCTCCTCATCACCTTGTGTGGTCCTTTGCTGACCTTCAGCACTCTGGGTGATATAAAATGGAGAGGTGGGGAGGGGGTGTATCCCCCTATTTGAGCCAGAGACCCCAGTATGAGGGTGAAGCCTTCTCAGGGTGAGAGATATTAGCCCAATGGCCTGACTGACCTCTCTGTGCCCTGGGTCTGGAGGCTGCCCATGGTCAGGCTTCTCACATACTTTTCCATCTCCCATTTGGAATTTATCTTTATTGAAACGGGCAAAATCAGTCTTCCCTGCTCTCTGTTTTCTAGCTTAGGCTTCTTCTGAAGGAAGCCTGAATGGAAAAAAATGTTGGCTTAATGCATTATTTTGGTCCTTAGGCCAGGTCCTTCTTTACTTCCCCAGCTCTGTGTACCGCCCACCCCCTCAGCTCCAACCAAAATGCTTCTTCCAAAGATATACTGTTGGGTGAAGTGAGAAGGAGTTTAGAGTTTTCTGTGGGTTTCCAGTTGTTGTTGTTCTCTAGGACCGAGAATGCCAAATGGAGCCTCCTCCCAGGACAAATTTTTCAGCCACAGCCAATCAGGTAAGGCCCTGGGTTAGCCTGAAAATTCCATCACCATACCCAACACCCCTGCCATCTACATGCATTGTATCATTCAGCAGCAAGGAAGAGTGGCCTGGTAAAGGACTTCTCTGGAAGTCTGCCCTCCACATCCATCCATCTCCCTGCTTATTGCCCTGAGCATCCAGGCTCAGAACACCAGACATGTGAGTAGGTTCCCAACTAGTGAGCTGTATTTCAGCCACATGTCCCAGGACAAGATTGTCCAAGTTGGAAACACACATGGCTTCTGGAGCTTAAGGAACAAGGGAGAATGTTTGTTCTCATGGGCTCTTTAGAGCCTGTGGCACCTTGTGGTTGACTCTGGAGTGTTAGCATCCTGACCGTGCCCTTCCAGCAGTCTGCACTGTTCCTACATACTCTCTTCCTGAGTGGCCATGCTGGTTTGTGTAAGATATAGTATTAGGAGACCTGAGATCTGGCCCCAACTCTATTTCTCATACTCTAAGATCCTGGGCAAACCATGTCACCCTTAAAGCTTCTGGTTTCCTTCTCAGTAAAGAAAGAACAATAAGATGTCCCCCAGGGTTGTTGCAGGGGTCTCTGAGTGAGATAACAAATGTCAAAGTACTTTGCAGTGTGGAGTCTTGGCCCGTGGATGAATTATTAAATGTAAATTGTGCCCATCTGGCCTCCAGATGGCAGTGACTGCCCAGCTCTAGGGAACACATGGTGAGATCTGGGGCATTTGCCCAGTCCTAAATCCTTGCTACTTCCTCTGTTCCCACCCTGTGGGCTTCTCTTGCTGTCAGATCCAGTTAACAGGGGTTTCCTTCCCTTTTGTTTATTTCCTCTCTATACTGAGAAGGCATGGTCAGTGCTGTTGACAACCAGCCTAAGCCTTATATTTAACTCTATCTCTATAGAAGGAGACATTTTTAAAATTTTCTAATTCAGAGTCATATATATCACCAGCAAATATGTGGGCTATCCTGATGTTTGCCCATTTGTACTGCCTAGTACGGGTTACAATCTGTAACAATGCTGGTCTCCAACTGGCAACCCAGTCCCTGGGCTGCAGGGTTCTTAAGCCCAGCCCAGAGGTGCCCTGAAAGCTCTTTCATTCCTGTCCTTAAGTTAATGGTTATCAGGGAAGACAGACACTGAATATATCAATTCAGTGGGCCAAGTAGAGGATGCCATGCAGGCATGTGACAGTGTTTAACATGGTCAACTCTTTAAGCCCTGAAGGCTAAAGCAGAGCTATGTGGGTGAAGATTGTGCCCTGTGATGACTCCTATCTTGCTCTCACCTAGTGGGAGATCTATGATGCCTACATAGAGGAGCTTGAGAAGCAGGAAAAGACCAAAGAGAAGGAGAAGACAAAGACCCCAGTGACTAAAAAAGCAGGGAAGATGGCCATGAGGAAGCTGACATTTATGGAGTCCCAGGTTTGATGAGGGTTTTCATGGCTTTGTCATAGAAAATGACTGATAGGTACACAGGAGCCTGGCTATTTGGGGAGGCCTAATAGACATTGCAAAAGGGGAATTAGTGTTGAGGTATTGATTTTAATATTATAATAGTTTTTTTCTTGTGGGAAGATTGAGGAGAGCTACCACTGCCTGTAGCATTCCCTATCTTCCCCTAATTTGATATAGGTCTGGAGGTTATCAGAGCTTCAAGATTTTGGGCTGGGGACAACAGAAGGTATGAACCTTATTGATAGCCACCTGTGCCTCTGGGAAGAGCTCAGAGACTTCTCAGGGTGGGGTCTGGATGTAAGGATAAGGCTCCTTCTCCCTGAGGTGAGGGGTCATAGAGTCTGGGAGGGTGAGATGCTCCATGATCTTCAGCCCTTGCATTTACCTGAGTCTTCAGGGCCGGAAGCCAGGAAACTGATCACAGTTTCCAGCAACCAT
Source organism: Tamandua tetradactyla (assembly GCF_023851605.1). Lineage (NCBI taxonomy): Eukaryota > Metazoa > Chordata > Mammalia > Pilosa > Myrmecophagidae > Tamandua > Tamandua tetradactyla. Next base: position 61,444,722 of record NC_135328.1, on the reverse strand, counting down.
AAACCCATTGACCAATCATTGGCTAGGTTTACCGGGAGCCATTAAGGACTCCCTACAGGGTGAATGCCATAGAGGTCATGGTTAGGGGTCTCACTGTGAGTCTAGCCAGTATAGGCATGGGGAGTTGTGAGTGATGGGTCCCCACAGGGCGATGGTGAAGGACCACATTTGCCCCTTCAACAGAGAGGAAGGAGCCAGAGTTTCAATGTGGAGATCAGGATAGGTTTGGTCTGCAGCGGGTTAGGAGGGACGAGATCCACAGGAAGCTGGGGGCTGGGTTCAGCACCTCGGAGAGTTCCCATGACAGCTCTTCAGGAAATGGTCCAGTTCCACCATAGAGAAGAAACTGGTTCAAAGGAAGTTCTGCTTCCTTGGTCTGAAGTGTATCCATGTCCTCTCAATTCTCTGTTCCATGACCCTGATAATGTCACATTAGGGGATTTATGAGGGCCTCCCTTCCTTGGCTTAATAGGAACTACCCCTATTCAGTGTCATTCAATCTGGACCAAGCAGCCAGTGATAAAAGCCCATGCAGGGTGCTGAACACTAAGGTAAAAGATGGAATCCCTGACTTGAGAGTTTCCTGTCCAGACCCCTGGTTTCCCCTACCCCACTCTCTAGAGGCTAGGAGCTTCGTGGGGCTGCCGGCCTGGGATAGGGTTCAGAAGAGCCATCAGGGAGGTGGTTATGGGCTCTGTACTGGAACCCATGGTTGCAGAGACCCCAACTGCCACCATCAGGACCAAGAGACCAGAAGAAAGGTCCCTGTGACTGAGGCTGAAAACTGATCTGGGGTTTAAACCTTGCCAGAGTTGGTGTCTAACACTCTCAAGAAGGGGACCACTGCACTCTATCTCACTGAGTTCTTCCAGTTTGGCTAACATGGAAGGCTATGATGCAGGCATATTCCAGTCCTCTGGGCTGAAAAACTGCAATGGAGACAGTTCACTGTGGGATATAACAAACACCCCCCCTCCCCCATATATACACATTGTGTGCCTAAGGTGCAACCTCTCTCCAAGAGAATACAGCTGTAATGGGGATTCCCAAGTTCTGGGCCAGGCTGTCTGTGGAACAGAGTAAGAATAGGAATCACTTTCACCTTTGCCCAGACCCAGTGCATGAGCAACAGAATGTCACCCATTCCTCAATGGCCCAGGTCTGATTAGATTGCTATAAAATTTGAGTATGAAAAAAAGAAAAAAAACAATGACTTCATGATAACTGGTAGGAAGGTCTTCACTGGTGAACTTCAAGTTTCTGTCTCATTAATGATTTGGGAAAGGCACAGAAATGAATGCAATCTGAACTGATCTGAAAGCTCTGAAAAGGGGAAAGAGCTCAGAGGCCACAAGTGCAGTCAGAACCAATAGAGAGATATGGCTGCTCAAGTAGTATAGTATCTAGAACAAGGGAGAAGACAGTCCACCTTCAAGTTTTCCCACTCTGAGCATATGTGGAGCCTTGAGTCTCTGAGACTGGTTTTCCATCTTGGTTTTGCCACTTATTAGCCAGATGATCTTTGACAAGTTTCTTAACTTCTCTGAAACCTCTGTTTCCTTGTCTGCAAAAATATTTTAATGACACCTACTTTGAAAGATTTTTGTGAGTATCTGAGATAGTATACGTGTAGCCCCTAACATAATACTTGCTTATTATTGATCAATAAGTAACATATATTGTCAATATGTCATGCCATGGCTGATGGAACTGGGAAGGGGTCACTTGAAGCACTTGCTTGGAGGAACAAAGCATCGTTCTCCTACATCAGAGGCACTATCACCAGGCACACAATTCTCTGAGGCCAGAGGACAGTTAGGACCATAGGTAGAAGAGCCAGGACGTAGGTTTCAGCTAACAGGTTGTCTGACCACAGGAAATGTTCCCTGGCCTGGGGGGAGTCAAGCTTGCCAGGAAGTTGCTAAGAGAAGGAGACTCTTACTCTGGATTGGGGAGAGTGAAAGTAGCTGGGGCCAGGTGTAGTCTGAAGACTGTAATTATAAGACTCCAATGAATATCTTCATTGGCCAGTTTCCTGAGATAAATGTGGAGTCAGAGTTTGAAGCCTGACTAAAAGCCCTCAATGAGCAGAACCCCAGACGTGACTTTATAGGCCTCCACCACACTAGTCTACAAGTTTCCTCTGACACTACCACCATGACTGGGCACTGGGTTAAATATCACGTGCATTATTCTATTTAATCCACAAAACAACCCTAGGAGGATGGTGCCATTATTCAGCCCTACTTTATCATGAGGACATTAAGACTCAGAGAAGTTATGTAACTTTCCCAGGGTTGACACCCAGCTCATAATTGGTGGCATAGGATAGCAATGCAAGTCTGTGTGACTCCAGAACCCATTTTCTTAATCACTACCTGACACTGCACTCTTGGGGAAATCTAATCCTCACGGTGTGCCCCTATGCAAGCCCTCTAGAGGGCTGCCCATTCAGCTGGTTCACTTCTTCCACCTGCCCTAAACTCAGGTCCTTTCTTTCTGGCTCCAAACATTATTTTTAACATTTCTTTATTGTGAAATATAGTAATAAATTTCAAAGTAAATTGTAGCAAGTAGTCATAGAACAGATTTCAGAGTGTGGTATGGGTTACAGTTCTACAATTTTAGTTATTCCTTCTAGCTGCTCCAAGACACTGGAGACTAAAAAAAAATATCAATATAATGATTCAGCAGCATGCTCATTTGTTAAATCCTTTTTGTATCTGTTATAACTCCTTCTCCTTTCATCTTTCTCCCAATCTTTAAGGATATTTAGCCTATGCCCATTCTGACTTTTTCATCTTGGAAAGGGCTGTACATAATATGGGATGGGGGATGGAACTAGTAGATGTTCTGGAAAGGCTGACCCCTCGAGGTTTCAAGACTTTTCAGGCCTAGGAACCCATCTGGAAGTTATAGGTTTCTGGAAAGTAATCATAGTGACTGGAACTTTTGTAGAATCTCAAATAGAGCCCTAGGTGTTCTTTAGGGTTGGCAGGAATGGTTTTGCTTGGGGGCTGGCAAACTATGGTAAATAGCAATATCTAGCTGAAGCTTCCATAAGAATAGCCTCCAGAATAGCCTCTCAACTCAATTTGAATTCTCAACCACTGATACCTTATTTTGCCACAATTCTTTTCCCCCTTTCAGTCAGGAAGTCATTGTAGATCTCATAGTGCCAGGGCCAGGCTCATCCCTGGGATTCGTATCCCATGTTGCCAGGGAGAATTTCATCCCTGGATGTTATGTCCCACGTAGGGGGAAGGGTATTGATTTTACTTGCAGAGTTGGGCTCAGAGAAAGAGAGACCATACCTGTGTGACAAAAGAGGTCCTCTGGAAGTAACCTTAAGCATAATTATAGATAGGCTTTAGCTACAAACATTTGATCCCCTGTTAACTTGCCAAGTTCCTCACCTTATGTATTTATGGAACTTCATAGAATAAAGATGGTGGTTTTGGGTTCAAAATGAGTAATTTTCTCTAAAGTGAAACTTTCCACTCTTTCTCTGGTCTGGGCAATGGGTGGAGCCCTGGATTAGGAGTTTCAGTTCTGCCTTGTTCTCCCTGTGTTCCAGCATGTCTATTTCCCTTCTCTGAGCTTCTGTGTCTTCCTCAACCTTGAACTAAATAAAGGGGTTGGACTAGGTCTTTAATGGGAGTCTATCTCATTCCCTGGGCTGGTGAAACCTCTCTGTTCCTGCCAAAGAAACCTCCTCTCTGTCCTTGTCTGCTCTCCCTTCCTGGGCCCTCTTCAGTGCCCTGTTTTGTGCTCAGAGACATGACTTCTCCTAAAACAAGATCAGAATAGAAAAAATATGAAGCGGTTGGATCCAGGAGCCAGTTATGGCAGTGTAGACAACCTTGTGCCACTTCTGAGGTAGGAGTTCTCATAAGGGTTTGGTAGAAGTGAGCTGGGCCTTGAGGCATGGAGAGATACCTTTACAGAGCTGTCTGGGGTGGACAGTGTCAGAGGGGCATTGCTGAGCCAGCTGGAATGGCTCAGGCATATGACCTTGCTTAGGAAAACCTCTGGCCTCTATATTCTCACAGAGTGATGACATCACCAAAGTGGCCCAAGCCGCTAAAATAGTGGAGCGGATGGTCAACCAGAACACATATGATGATGTTGCTCAAGGTAATATATGAAGTGCTGGGAACCACTATTATCAACTGTACTAAAAATCCCTCATAAATGGTCTGTATTTGAGTGTCCTGTACCAAGTCCTGTAGGTGTAAGGGATGAAAAAAATAACCCTTCCCTCCTCAGGATGTCACTGTGTAAGTTTGGGAAACCAAATCATGTTCATGTCAATCATGAACAATGGCATGAAAAAATAATGGGTACAGTGATGAGATCTTACAAATCGTGCAACCCAAACCCCTGCACATTAGTGATACAGTGTGATCTTTCCAACAATCCCAGGAAGGAAGCAGAGATTATTACTCCTACATTACACATGAGAAATCTCAGGCCAAGGCTACCTGGCTAGTGGGTGGCAGAAAAGCCCAGATTTAGGTCTTGGCTTCCTAATCCTATGCTCTGTCTTCTACTCAGTACATCTGGGAAATTATATAAATGCTAAAATGTACCAGAAAGACAGAATCTGCTCTAGGAATTCTCAAGAAAAGAAGAAGGGAAATAAGGGATGAGTGGGAGCAGTCAAAGAAGGTTTTGGAGATGCTGAAGATAAGCGGAGTTTGAGTGGGAAGATAGCTTGAGGGAGGATGTTCTAAAGAGGGGACAGACAGCACAAGCAGTGACCTGGAAGTAGAAATGAGTAGGAATGAACTCTGAAGACAAGGGGCACTAGATTCAATGACCCAAATAGGGGCTTTCTTGAGAAGTAATGAGAGTTCAGGCTGGAGAGGTGCTAGAAGCCTATTTGTGAAGGACCCAAATAGCAGGGAAACTGAGGTTTGCTGCAGACAGTTCAGAAATACTGAAGTCTTCCAGGCAAAGACAGCCTGATGAGAGCAAAGCTGGAGAAGGATGTGACTGGGCAGATTGCAGGAGCAGAGGTGGAGGTGAGGTTCAGGTGTGGGATGGAGTGGGCCTCACCACACCTCACCCAGCCTGTATCATAGAGGATGGAGAAAAAGGGGCAATTCTGACAACCAAAAAACAAGCACCAACATTCACTGGGACTGTTCTGAGTGCCAGGTATCCTGCTAAGCAATTTTCATGTGTTATTTAATTTCATTCTCACGGTCACACTGAGGTTGCTATCATTATTAGTTCCATTTTTAAAATGAGATACTGAGGCTGGGATATCGCCACTTGTTCAAAAACATAGCATGTGTGAAGAATGGAATCAGGACTCGAACACAGGCCTTTTGGATCCATAGCCTAAGTATGCAACACTATAGCTACACAGCCACTGAGCTGGCAGAGACATTTCAAATAAACACACTCAACAAATCTATCCTGGTGATTAATTAGTGATGAGGTGAAGAAAGAGATTGATTCGGAACGCTTAAATCCTGGGGGCCTGGGAAATTCTGGTGTCTTTGATAGAACCAAGGAAACGGAATCCTTCCCATGGAATGTACAGCACATTCCCAAGTGGCTTGTATTTCCCTAAGAGGTTGTGCATTGATTTGGAGCAGCTGCCTCCCCAGAATTGGCAGCTCCTTGCTGCTGGCTAGTCTCCTTTGCTGACAGCCTAGGGCTCTTCTTGGTGACTTGATGTTCATTGCTCACCCATGGGACATAGAAACCAGGGCTGCCAAGACCAGCAGCCTAAACAAGCCCCCTCGTTTTCATTCAGGCTGGAAAAAGACCTTGAGTGCTTTTCAAAGCTGTCAAAGTACACAACAGCTGTGAATGAATTTGTCACTCACACAGCTTGCTTCTTGGAGCCCAGCCTCTGCAACCAGCCCACCGAAGGGCTGCAAACCTGTTTAACACCCATGGAGAAATTGGCCTTGGTGAACTATTTTTATTTAAAAGAACACAGTCATATAAAAACACATTGAACTTGAATTTTTTTTAAATTGCATACTTTTCCCTTTGGGAAAGCATAATCGTGAAAATAGAGAAGCAGTACCAATTCGTCTTCTCCCTGAAATTAGGTATTTTCAAAGATAGCCAAAGCTCAGGGAGATCTACTGTGATCAAGGCTCACGCCTCTCTGACCATGGGAATCTTTTTTGTTCTGAGGCATTTTTGAGGTTTGAATGTAGTCCCCAGCCTCAAGGTGTAGGGCATTGTGAGACAGGCTGGGGCAGTGCCTGGGCATGTCCTTGACCATGCTGGAGAAAGAATTAATTTTCTAAATGAGGCACCCTTGGTTGGAAAGAAGACTGAGAACCTTTTTACTTCTGTTGATTTATTTAAATGCATTCTTAGAACTGTCACTGGGTGTCTACTTTGTGGCTGACCTGTGCTAAGCCCGGCGAATGCAAGATGAATATAATATGCTTCCTGCTCTCCGGGAGCACCCAAGGGGGAAGCATAGGCAAAAGGATAAGGAGAGGCAACACAGCGTGACAGACGTTTCCACAGAGGAGAGGTAGCGCTGGAACAGAGGAGGAGGAAATGGCAGAGGACATTTTTGACATGGAACATGTAGAAACACACAGAAGCTTGGAACAACCTGCCTTATTGACACTATTTGGTATAGAGGGGATGTGGAGAGCTGGCTGGAAATGACATAGGAGCAATGGCCAAGAGCCTTGATTTGACCAGGGAGAGAAGCCACTGAGGGAGTTTCAGCGGGTAGGGGGTGTAGTGAGGTGATTGATTTGTTTTCATAAGGTCACTCAGGTAGCTCTGGGGTACATGGGCTGAAGGAGGAGTGCCTGGAGGTGGAGAGACCAGTTAGGAGGCTATTGTAATAATCTAGAATATTGGGCCTGGACCTAAGTAGTGGGTATGGGTTTGGAGAGAAGTCAATGGATTAAAAACATCATTGGAAGGGAAATATGAGAGATGATGGAAAGAGATCAGTCAAGAATGGCCCAAGCTTCTGGTTTAGACAAGTGGAGGGATAGACTTCTACCTAAGTCAGAGAAAATGGGAGGTAGACACAGTTTAGGGCAGATGAAGCCATGATCAGAGAGCCCCTGGGGGATCTAGGCAGTTTCACTATAGTGGGGCTTGGCAGTGGATTTGAAGACAGGCTGAATTTCAGGGATTTAGGAGGCAGGATGGACAAAACTATTAATCAACCCCTGAAACTAAGCCCCTAAATTTTGGCTTCTCCAACCTGAGGTTTCGAAAGTGTTGGGAAACTCATGGGGACAAAGGCAGCAAACCTGGGATTTCTCCATGCCGACATGGCCACTTTATTGTGATCCATCTCCAATAATAACAGTGGCAACAGGAACAACACATAACAACCACATAGCAAGCTTACTCTGTGCCAAGCATTTCCTAAGGACTTTACATACATTAACTCAATTACTCCTCACGACAGCCCTTCGAGATAGGTACTATTATTATTCCCACCCTGAGACACAAAGAGCCTAACTATTTTGCTCAGGAGATACAGCTATTAAGGGGTGGCCCTGGATTTGCCACAAAGTGGCAGTCCCAGGAATGACTCTGTCTGTATGTGTTTAAGACTTTAAGTACTATGAGGATGCTGCAGACGAATACCGGGACCAGGAGGGTACACTGCTGCCACTCTGGAAGTTCCAAAACGACAAAGCCAAGCGACTGGCTGTCACCGCCCTCTGCTGGTGAGTTCAGGCATTGCAGCAAACCCAGAGACCTGAGCGCTGCTGTGTGCCAAACCCTGAGCAGGGCACTTCTACTGCACTTAACCACCTTGCAGTGACAGTTGTCAATATGGAAAAAGTAGGTCTGGGATTCTAATGAGATTATGAAATCATCCTATATTTCCAGCTGAGAAGAACAGTAGGTGCCTGCAGGGTAATCAGGTACCAGTATCCTAGTTAGGCACCAGATGGGAAGGCCCATGTCCATGGGAGGGCGATGTCCATTCCCTGGGCCAACAGGTTCATATTTCTTTTGCAGGAACCCAAAGTACAAGGATCTATTTGCAGTGGGACATGGCTCCTGTAAGTGACCTGGCTATTCGTTCATTTCTTCATTTTACCAGCAAGCACTAAGTCCCTACTCGGGGCAGAGCTCTTTGCCGGATGTGAAAAATACAAAGATGACCAGGACTTGGTTGCTGCTCTCAGGGGACTCAGGGTCTAATGGAGAAGACCAACAAACATACAAGCAATTTGTGCTGGGTAAAGAAGTATAACGAGCTGAGACCTGAAGGAGTTATTCTGGTGAAGAAAGAAGGGGAGAGCACTTCTGGCAGAGGGACCAGCATCTGCGAAGGTTTGGGGGGCATGAGAGAAGGGCAGGCAGTGAGACTGTGCAGAAGGGCAGGGTCAGCTCCAAAGGGCTTTGTGAGCCATTCCAAGAAGCTTGGACCTTTTCCTGGGGGCAGTGGGGAGACCATGGAGGGAATTTGAGAATGGCAACGATATGAGCAGTGCAGGGAGGAATTGTAAGCATGAGGCTGGAGGCCAGGTACCACTTAGGAGGATGGGCAGGATATGAGCCATGGCTGTGGAGTGAGGATGGAGAAGTGGATTTGAGAAGCCTTAATAGATAGACTGGACCAGGTAGACTGGATGTGGGGGCTGAGAGAGGGCAGTGTTGGAGGTCCCCCTTTCTGCTTCTCCATCAGGCCTTCCTTTCCATCTGGGAGCCCTGGAGTAGTGAGGGTGGGGACAACTGCTTGCTGTTCAACACTCAGCCCCTGAGCCCTGGGAGACCACTGTTGCCCACCCTTATCAGTAACAAGCCCGAGGAAGGGAAGCAGCACTGTGGTAACTGCCTGGGCAATTTGCTTTCCTTTCATGTTCCTTGGTCCCAACAGAAGCCCCTGCTTTTATTCTGGCCTGGACATTCTCCCTTCTAAACAGGAGAGGGCCCCACACTTCATGTTAGCTGCAACACCCCATTGCTAATGGCTTATTCTCTGGCTTGGAGGATTGGCTTCTGCGAACAGAAAAACCTTTCGCTCCTCCAAGCCACTACAGCCTGGCAGGCATACCAGCTCCTAGGCTCTGCACCCCCGAATGCCTGTCTGTGCAAACTTTGACGGGGTCAGGGGTGGTGGGGTGGTGGGGTGGGGATTGGGGGGGGCGGGGCGAGGAAGAGTTGGTGTTTGTCATTCCTCTCACAGAGGAGTCCTTGGACCTTCTCCCAGTCTCGTGTTCTAGGCTGCCTTTGAGGATGCCCTAAATGAGGGCTTTGTGTCCTCACTTCTTGGGGTGGGCTGCTGCCAAGCAGGAAGCACCCTCCCCCTCTGGCAGGGACCTAGCACATTCCTCCTCCTCTACTGCAGCTACTGGGCCTGGAACAGGGCCTGGGGGTTGGGCAGGCCCTCCTGGAGTAGATGTGGACCCCCCGTGAGGCTGATCTCAGCCTAGGCTCTCTGTGCCAGAGGACTAAGGTGGGGAGAGGATACCTAGCAGGTGGGAGGAGAAACTGCTTCAGCTTAGCCCCATTCTCCTCCTACCCCAGGACCAGAAGTAGGATTGGCTGGTCAGAGTCCTGAGGAGGCTATCCAGGTAAGAGCAGCCTTAGCCAGAAACGGTGGAGAAAAGTAAACCACCCCCCAGGAACAGATGACTCAGCCTTCCAGGCCTAGCAGCCTCCTTTGGGCATGCAATTGCTCAGGAAGAGTCTCTTTGCCCTTCATAGGTCCTTTTAGAAGCATCCACATGTCTGGTAGTGCCCACTGCAGACCCTCTGGCTGGAAAGTCACTTCCAGTGGTAACCAGGGGTCAGAAGCCCCATTGAACCTTGGTTTCATCATTGGTGATATGGAGAGGTTGACACCAGCCATGTATGAGGCATACTTGAGAGAAAAGATACAAATGTGCCCTGTAAGAACTACCCACCCATAGAGGACAGGCACTGCTGATTTGTCTTGTCTTTGGTTACCCTAAATTTTCTGCAGTACGCTCAGGGGGGCTGAGCAGAGAAGGGGTCTGAGATGACAGAGGGGGAATCAACAGAAGGCCCTTACCTACTCACTTAGAGAATAGGACCCAGTACTGGCAGTGGTGGTGGTAATGGTAATTGCAATTGCTTATTTTGCCCGCTTAGGAGGTATTTGAGCAGCTTTCAGACACACATTGATTGTCCAGAGCCTTTAGTGTCTCAGTGCTATCATGCAGAGGCCTGAGCACTGTCAGAACAAACTGAGACTAAGAACGGCCTCTGCATTCACTGCTGAGGTCTGCCTTGGGAGTCCTGTGCTCCTGGGTACCTCAGGGCCCATGTGCCTCTGTGGAAGAATAAGGACAAAGCTGAGGCAGGCAGAGGGCACCCTGGTCACTGCATGGGGTTGTGTGAAGAGCAGCTGGCCTCACCAGCATCCATCTCACTGTCTTTCGAAGTTCCCGGATACCAGCCCTCATAATCAGATTTGGCCTCTTGATGACAAATGCTGGAGTGAGAATTTGGGTGTGTTGTTGGGTTTAATCTTGGGGACCTTAGCCAGAACCAGTAAACATTCTTTTGCCTGGAATTCCCTTATGTTTGTTCTATGATCCAGCCAAATGAGACTGTGGCAGGGATAGGCTTGTACCTTGCGAAGGACTGGAGCCAGTGCTCCATTTTTGGCTTAGGGAAGCTTGGCTAAAGCCAAGCTAGGAATAACCGAGTGAGGAAAAGGAAGTCCAGGCAATTGCCTGAATCAGCACAAAAGCATTCATACCTGCCTCCCTCTATGGCTGCTGTATACTAGGGGTTGGGCATGCCGGGTTGCTTAAAGGGAAGAGAACGGGGTGCCCCCTAATCCAGGCTCTGTGTTCCCAATAGAGTGGAAAAAGAAGCTGTTTGTGGATGAAAGCAGAAGAAGGAACGCAAGGGGTTGGGGGTGGGGCTGGTGTAAAGTGAACTATAGTCAGTAAGAGATGGCTCATGGACCAGGCAGAGCAGATACTTAGAACTTCTGGGATGCAATTATGTCAGCCTGCTGTACTGAAAGGGTCCTTTCCAGTCCACTAGCTGGTTCATAGCAGCAAACTGGGGGCTCCACATGGCCTGTCATGCAAGGATGAAGGAAAAGATCCTTGATACTTTGGGTGGTCCTGACCTTCTATCATAGGCGTTGGGGCAAGAAGCTTCCCAGTAAACTATTTCTTGGAAGGGTAGGGGAGCCAGCTGTTCCTTGGCAGAGGCTCCCCCTGGGGACAGCACCCTCAAAAGGGGCCAAAGCCCCAGGACTGAACCCACTCCTGTTCTGTCCCACTGCATCCTGACCTGTCCCTGAGTCTGCCCAGGCCAGAGAAATACATGTAGAGATTTAAATCTTTCCTGATCATTTATTTGTCAGCTTCACTAATTAAACAGTGTTAATTTCATTTACTGAAAATGGAAATTCATCCACTTCATTTCTCTCCGTTCATCCTCCGCACACAAAATCCATCACTCCTCGGCTGCAGGCTGCATACAATTTACAGGACTAATTATGTTGTCAGGTCTCTTTGTAAATACAGTCCATAAAGGCCACTGTGCTTGCAGGGTTGTAGTGCAGGGGCATTCCTGTTGTTAGTTTAATTACTGGTTAGTTATGTAGGTTCTCAAATGTTTGCCTCATTTTCCCTAAATCAAATTAAATATCCCACTTGATATATTCCATCTCCAAGGCCTTGCTCTCTTTTCCCCATGCTGTTTAAATACAACTTCTAGTCGCATGAGAGTGCTGAGAACAGTCCAATTGTCCAGGAGGCTGAGCCCAGCCTGGCACCATGGCCTTCTGGTCACGCTCAAGGTTTGGAACCCTCTAGCAATGGATGACATTGCGTGGGGCAGCCTTGGGCTGGTACCCTGCCTTTGGGGACTGCAAAAATCATAACACACGGGGCATCTCTGTTCCTGCAGTCTAAGGTGGCAGGCCAAGGCTGTGGGAAGCCGAGAGCGGGTTTCTTTATGGTCTCTGGAAGAGCTGAGGGTTACTGAATCCATCCCTTGACTTTTAGAGGGCCTGTTTCTGAACTATCTCAGGAAAAAGTGCCATCTACGGGGGCCTCTTCCTCTGATTCCTCAAAGTAGTTTGAATAACCCTTCCTGATTGCCTACTGTATTAGTTTCCTGTTGCTGCCGTAGCAAATTATCAGAAACACAGTGGCTTAACACAAACACATTTTTCTTACAGTTCTTAAGGTCAGAAGTCCCAAAGCTTTCACTGAGCTCAAATCAAGGTGTCAGCAGGCCTGCATTCTTTCTGGAGGCTTGAGTACGGAAACCATTTCTTTGTCTTTTCCAGTTTCTAGGAACTGCCTCTCACATTCCATGACTTGTGGCCACCCTTCAAGCCAGTATTAGCATCACTCTGACCTCAGCTTCTGTTATCATATTTCCTTCCATGACTCTCCTGCCTCCCTCTTAACTTTATAAGGATGCTTGTGATTATATCGGGCCCACCAGGATAATCCAGGATAATCTCCCCATCTCAAGGCCTTTAATTTAATAACACCTGCAAATCCCTTTTGGCATTCAGTGTAACATGTTTACAGGTTCCAGGGTTTAGAACATGCACATCTTTGGGGGCCATTTTTTCTGCCTACCTTATACCTCCCGCTCCAAAGGCCTCTTGCATAATTTAAAAGGGAGTCATTAAACAGCTGCTTGCTTCCTTGGAACCTGCCCTGGGCTGGACTCATTTGAAATGCCATAGTAAGAGAGAACGAGGCCAGCTGTCCAAGGTTTGCTTGGCATCTTTGTCACTGAAGCTTGGCATCTGCTTTCTCTGTACTGACCACTGGCTTTAGCCTGATGCCCCAGCATGCCCTCTGCCTGCTCAGAGTTCTCCTGGCAGTCAGAACTTTCCAGAGTGGTCCCCAAGATATACAGCTGTCATCTGTGGGCAGGAGTGGAACTGCTGATGCTGAGGACCTTACTGTGGTTGCCAGTTCTAGAAGACATCAGTCCATGCTCCTTATTGTGCACTGCCCTGCCAGGGCTCTAGCAGAAGAAGCTGAAGTCAGCCAAAGCTTTGGTCTATGATGGAATTAAGCCACTTCTCCCTGCTGCTCCCCTTGCCTGAGACCTTGGCTTTCTCCGAACTGCCGCATCTGGCTCTATTAAGGGGGTCATTAAGGGTAGAGTCAGGAGACGCCTTAGAGATTATCCAACAGAGTAGGCTTAGCAGGAAGCTATCCTATCACCAGAGAAAGCAAGCCTGCTAGGCCATTCCAGGCCATGCTCACTGCATCCTTTGATGGCAGGCTAAGAGACAGCCAAGACCTACTCACAACCCATGAGACATGGGTCAAGCAGTTTCTTGAGGGGGGTGCTCTCAAAAGAGAGAGCCCTGGTGGCTGGATGATCTGGAAAGCCTCCTGGAGGAGTGGGATCTCAGGGCTAGTAGACTTTCACTAAGCATTGTGAGAGGGGAATATAGTGCAGCTTAAGGAAGCTGGCAAAAGCACAAAGTGGGGCAGGGGGCCCAGACCTCGCCAACAGCCCCCTCACTCTGTCTCATAGTTGCAGACCAGATGATTTTTATTTTTCCATCTCTCTCTCTCCCTCTCTCTTCTTCCTTTCCTTTCTGCGGCCTTGAGGAACCAGAGATTCCTTCAAGACTTCAAAGTTTCTGTCTCTTTATACTATAGAGACTGGGGTTGGGAGCCTCCATCTGTGTCACTGGATTCTCCAGCCCTACTCTGAGAAGCCAGTGAGTTCGTGGAACTTAGGACAAAAGTCCTCTGGGCCCAAAAACCATCTGCCCTCTGCAAGCCTTGAGACTGATAGAATTCTAGCCCTCCCTGGGAATTGAAGCACTGTGATAACCTTGATACCAGTGTCTTGTTGGAACTGCTGGTGGCCTGTTGGTGACATCATACTGGGAATGTTGGAGGGCTGGGAAAAAGTGATGTCAGTAGAACTGCTAGTAGCAGTCTGAGCAGTGATGTCATGTTTTGAACTTTTGGAAGATCAGATGAGATATATGCTGGGACTATTGGAGGCCTGAGCCAGGTTGTCAATATTGAATTCAAGTGGTCTGTATAACAATGCCACACTGGGAAAGCTAGGCATCTGGAGGATGAAAGCATGCTGAGACTGTTGGGGGTTTGGCTGTGATGTCATACTGGGCATACTTGGAGAACAGAACAGTGAGTTCTCATAGGGATCACTGGATTCAGGAATAAAGAGAGCATAGAATAAATTGGAATTGTGAAGAAGCCCCAGTTAAAGGAGGGCTTTTTCTGCTTTCCTGGTGTGGTTTGGTAGAAAGAGCTCAGAATTTGGGAATTCCATAATCTAGCCATAATTAGCTAGAGGGCTCATTTAGTTGCAAATAACAAGAGGCTAAAATCAGATTAAGAAAGCAGGGCTTATCATTATGATGTATGGGGTCTGGGAACCTAAGGCAGGCTTTAAGGCCTTCATATGGTTGGTTGTTTTCTGTGGCCCTCTCTCACAAAATCCATGCTTCTCTCTGCACAGTCGTTCTCTCTTATGCTTGAGTCCCCTGTCTCTTACACATTCTCTAGTCCAGATCCTGAAGGGAATCAGTTAGGTTGGCTCTGTCAGTTATCTCCACCCCATGGAATCTGGTTCCCCCTTCTCTTTCTTTCTCCACCTTCACATAAAGACCAGATTAGTGCCATTACCCTGAGTAGGGTAATTTCAGCTTAAAAAAAGAGAATATTGGGTGTGGCAAACCCCTTGGGAGAGAGACACATTTCTCTTTTCTTAGCCTCAGTTGACCAATTTATAAAGTTGGGGGACCATATGATTGGTTTCTAGTCCAGTGGTTGTGTAAGTCAGAGATATCCTCAATACAGAGCAACTAAGCCAGCCCAGGGTTTTCCTCCGTTCTTTCTTGGTTCCACTAGTCATGAGAACTCTATTCATACATGCAGGGGATACTTGAGATTTATCCAGAGAAAGCAGGTCATCACCTGCTACCCTTCAAGGAGCCAGGTCCTGTGCCACAGTTAAGAGCAAGTGTGAGGTCATGCCCATCTTTGCCCATTCGTACAATAAGGAGAACAACTGATGCTCAGTCTGAGCATCTGTTGTCTACCTACCCACTGATTCATTCAGTCTTTTGCTTATCCACTCACCCAGGGTCAGTCTTGCCTGGCATCAAGGACATATTGGACCTCAAGGGTATCAGTGGCCCACCTCTTGCCTGGCAGGATTGTTAGTACCTTGACTACCCATTGTGGGGCCTTGCTTCATTCATCTGAAGGGTCTGTCTTTCTCATCAGACTAAGGGCTGCTGAAAGTAAGCTCATGTCTAGAGTGGAGTGGCTCTGTCCCTGCAAGGTCTAGCTCAATGGGAGGCCCAGATAAGGCACTCAGGAGTTGCTTAATGAACAAAAGGAAATACATGTGACTGTCCCACTGCCCAGTTCAATCCCCTCATGGTCTTGATGGGAAAGCCACAGCCTTCAGCCAGCTGTAGATCTTTCCCTTTGAAAGCCCTCAGGGCTCATCCTGGAGCCCCACAGGATGAGGTACTGCCAGCTCCCCATTCTCTCCATCCCTCCACCTCAAGACCAGGTCCCTACTGGCTTTGTGATGGAGCAGGCATACACAGGGTGACCTAATATCTGCTCCAGGGGATCTGGAGGCCCTCAACTCCTCCTCTTTGCTGGGAGGCTTACTTTCCCCAGAGCAGAAGCATTTTCCTTCCTGAAGCATTGCATGCCCTTTCCATAGCTTAGGCTGGACCCTGGTAACTTACACCCAAAGGCAATCCTGTCCTTGCGTATGTGGCCTCTGTTGCAAGTGATCCAAGGGAAGGATTCCTGACAAGAGTCTCAGAAGTGAGGATTAGCCCTAAGGGGGCTCTCCCACAGAAAGCTGCTCTACTGGGCATATCAGCTTGCCTCAGCTTCCAACTCTAAGGCCAGTCTGGCTCCTGACTGTTCCCTGCTTCCTAATCCTGACTCTCAGTCAGCATGGAGTGTATGAGATGAGGATACCTGGAGTAGCTGAGCTCATCCCTTGAGCCCTCCATCTATGGATCCCAGCCCAAATAATCCCTGAACCCAGTTCAGTCATTTACTCTGAGTAAGAGGCAGCTGGAGAAGTAAGACAGAGAGAAAGACTCAGCAAAACTAGTCAAGTTAGGGGTGCTTACCTCTTCCTCCCAACCATAGGGTCCATCACCAAAACTGGCCACTTTATTAGGAGGGCTCAGTCTCTGCAGCTGCCAGGTGCAAAGGAAAGAGCCTTGAAGGCCTTCATCTCAGCCAAAAGCCTGCCTCAGCACAGGGCCCCCAAAATGGGGGGCTGCTCTCACCTCCTACCTCTCCAACTCCAGCTCTTCTGAGAGGTCTTCAGAGGACTAGACTGGTGGCAGGAAAGCTGGACCAGAGGGCAGGGACTGTGTTCTGTTCAGTGATTGCATGTCAGGATGGACACAAGTATGCAGAGAATGATAGAAAGTGGGAGGCACTCCTCTGTCATGGAGAAGGAAGGGCATAGAGGAGGATCCCTGCTGAGTGAGCCATCGTTAATCACCAAAAGCTGTGCCCAGGCCAGAAGGATGGCAGAGTGGGCCTGTGGAAGCCTGACTGGCTGGCCTGGGGCTTCTGGATTCTGAGAGCATGTCTAGAGCTAGAGCTCAGGCTGCAGCTGGGGATTGTGGGGTTGGGGCGGGTGGGAAGATTCCCACAGGTGGCTAGTTGGGGACTCGTTACAGACAATTCCATTTTAGTCCAAGATAAAGTCCTGTCCTTAACTGTGCTGGGCAGGAGTGAGGGTGAACTGGGGTGAGGGAACAGGAGGGAGGGCACATATCACATTAACCAGGCATTTACAGAGTATAGCAATATGAAGCCCTTCCCAAGCCCACTGCATACACATATTCTGTATTTAGCACTCTCTGAACCTGCATCCTCTTTACTATACCCAGGGAGAATAAGGAGAATGACTGTCTGTCCCTCAGATAAGCCTTGTCATCTTTACTGGTTGTTGGGTCCTCCCTTGAATGCTGAGAGGGGCTAGGCCAAGTCTCATGATTCCATTTCACAGGCAGAGAAGATGAAGCCCTGAGAGGCATCCCAAGTGCTCTGACACAGGCAGAGATGAGGAGGGTTATGTCCTTCTGATAGGAGAGAGGCAAGGGGGCTTCCCCGAAGGATGGCTGGATCCTCCAACTGAAGCAACCCATCTTTCCTGGCAGATGACTTCATGAGGCAGAGCCGGGGCATGCTGCTGCTTTACAGCATGAAGAACCCCAGCTTCCCCGAATACATCTTCAGCAGTGAGAGTGGCATCATGTGTCTTGACATGCATGTGGACCACCCGTACCTGGTGGTGGTGGGCTACTATGACGGCAATGTGGCCATCTACAACCTCAAGAAGCCCCACTCCCAGCCCTCCTTCCGCAGCTCACCCAAGTCTGGCAAGCACACAGACCCTGTATGGCAGGTCAGCACCAAACCAGGATGGGAGAAGTGGGGATGGGAGTAGCATGGAGGTCTGGGAGCCATTGGAGGAGGGGCCTTGGGGAGGAAAAGGCCACAGGCAAGGATATGGGGGTGGCAGGTCTCAGCTCAGAGACCAAGGATCTGGGTCTGAGAAGGGACAGAGAAGAGGGGGAGGAGGGACAGAGAAGAGGGGAAGGTGAGAATCAGGAGGTAAGAGGTTCTGTCCTCAAGAGGTAAGAGCTCCCATTGGGAGTGCCAAGGATCTCTTCCGTGTAGCGATTAGTGACTCAGAGGCCTTGGCTGGAAGCCTCCAGGGCCTAACAGACCCCTGCTGATTATGTCAAGGGTACTAGCTCCCCGCCTGTAGGCTTCCTCTACTCCACACAGGGGCTCTCTTTTGCTTTCTGGGCAGCCCAAGAAAGACACACAAGCTAGATTTTGGGGGAACTCTCAGCAGGGGTGACTGCTGCCAATTGTCTGTCCTCCGGGTGGAGTGTGAGGCCTAGTCCTTCCTTTTGATCAGAGATAGATGAGGTCTGTCCCTGAACCTCTTCTGTACCACCTTCTCCAGAGTCATGGATAGGTAGGTGGTGGATAGGTAGGACCTCCTTTATTTTTCAGATCAGCCTGGGATCATTACCTGGACACTGGGCTTAGAATTCACACTGACTGGTCTCCCACCTTGGCCTGGAGGCAATTTACCTCATTGAGAGTGCATTTCAGTTTCCACTTTTTTACTGGTCTTTCTTCACTGTGTCCCAGAGGTCTGCCTCCCTGTGAGACTATGCACTCTCACTCCATGGGCAGGACTGGAGAGAATCCGAGGATGCATTTTCTGCTCCAAGTTTCCCAAGCACTGGGACTCTGGACAGCACTGGGACTCTGATTTCTCTCTGCTCTCCTGCCATGAGAAAGTCCCAACACAGGCTCTGCACTCCACCCCAACTACCACCTACTTCCCTGAGCTTCTGGAATCATGTAGACACCTGTGCCAGGCCCTGAATCTCATTCCCAGTCAGGTCTAAGCAAAGGGAAGGCTCCCAGGCACAGGGGATATGGCACCCTCTCAGCTTCATCCTGCTGTCACCTTTACCCAGAACCTAGAGCAGAGAGAGGGAGGCACATCCTCCTCTAACTCCCCTCAAGTCAAGGTCAAGAGCTTGCAGCTTCAGGAGTTCTTTCCACTGTAAAGTCCACCTCCCAGTTCATCACTTCCACTGGTCTTCAGACATAGGAGGATGTTTGCAGAGACTTTAAAGCCCAGGGAAAAGACAAAGACCTACCATGATCATACTGAACCAGTGGCAGCTTTGCCCCTGCTTTCCCAGCTCAGATAGACCTGGGGACACACACAGAACATCTCTGGTTGACCAGACTTTCTTTCTCAAGCCAAGGGGAGAAGGTGGGGCCAGGGCCAACACCCCTATTCCGACTTGCTTAGGTTCTCTAAATCAGAGAGCAAGTAGGAAAAAGAGCAATGGGGCATGGAGAAGATGCATTATCCTTTTCATTGGGCACATCTCAGGGAGACTAGAACACACTGGACAGAAAATGGACTGCTCTCCCACCCATCCTGTCAGGAGAACAGAGCTATACGTTTGTAAAACTAAGATTCAGGCTTCTTGGCCACTTAGCACAGTGTGCTAAATGTGCACAAGTTTGTGGGGGCATCCACATTGTATTGAATGGGGAATAAGAGCAGAAGGGTCAAGGAGATCATTCTAGAAGAAGCAATGCCTGCACTGGGAGTTGTGAGGGATGAGGTCTTAGATGAGGAAGGACACAAAGGGGGCCACATGTACAATGACATACAAGCAGAGTGGCCACACATCATTTCAAACATGGTGTAAGAGACAGGGAGAGGGGAGTGGGATCTGAGAAAAAGATATGTACCCAATCACGAGTGGGCCTATCTATCAAGTTAAGAAGCTTAGACTTTGTAGGTTAGTGCTTCAAATAAAGTCTTAATACAGGAGTCCAACATATTAAAAAGATGAGTGTGGAGCTGCTGTTGTAGGAAGAGCTCTGTTTATCACTTCTCAAGGCTCCTAAGATTTCCACTGCCCAACTATTAAACGATTTTGAGCAGGGGAGTATTATGGTCACATGTGTGTCTTGGAAAGATCCTCTGGCTACAGCATGAGATATCTTGAAGGCTGTGCTAGAGCAGGGGCAGTTCAAATAGAAGTGAGAAGATAGTGTTTAGAGCTGTTGAAGCAGTAAAATCAATAGAATGAAACAACCGATTGGATTTGGGGAAAAGGAAGAATTGATGCTGTTGCCTGGGACTCTGGTCCAGGGTACCCAGTGGGGCATCCACAGAAGGAAGAAATGGCAGAAGAGGAACAGGTTTGACTAGAAGTTAATACAAGAAGCACGAGGGGCACCAGTGGGAGGTGTCCTAGAGGCACTTGGCTATATGAGCCTGGCTGGTGAATGAGACGCCAGAGCCATCAGGCTCTAGGTCCTTCTTGAAAGGACTGTGTGAGAAGCATTTGGGGAAGATTAAAGAGGTTGTTTTGGATCTGAAATGCTATGCTGGAGCCGAAGGACTTTGGTTCTTTGGCAGCAGGGAACCATGAAAGGTTTTGGAGCCAGGGAGAGAACTATTTGTTCTAAGGGAGCTAGGCTCCTGTCCCATATCACAGGCTACTTCCCCAGGGAGGCTGCATAGGTAGCACAGCTCTATTCTGATCCCACTGTGAAGCCTCAATCAGCATCTCTCTCTCTCTCTCTGTGTTTCTGTGTGTGTATGATATGTGATTCTGAGGAAGGGAGCAGGAAGCATGTGTGAGCAGAGACTTGTGCATACTCACACACATATACACTTGCAACAGACCCTCCCTCCCCCCCTTTCCCATCCAATCCGGGCATCAGGCTGCTAAGTGGAGTGTGAAATACAATTTCCATGCACGCTGGCGTCTGCTCATTAAACACTTCCCTTTGCAGCTCCCTAGTGCCTGTTACAGTCTGGCCTTTGACACTCCCCGTTCCCTCCTCCCTTTAAAGGGACCACCATTACACAGAAGGGGAAGTGGTCTCCGCATCAAAGCTTGTGTGACTTGTGGCTCACTGGCTCTGTGGTGTTCTATGCCCCCCCAGTGATAGCGCAATAGAGTTGCCTGCCCAGATAGGCCCAGACAGGATTCAGCTGACCTTTCTGCAGCTCTGATACACGGGGCCTGGGGGGTGGTTGAGAGGTGCAACCCCTTCTCCATACCTTCCCCTGCCTCCCTTGCCCACCCCCAACCCCACTCCACTCCCACCCAGCCATGGTGACAGTTGTGGTTACAAGCAACAGCACCGGGCTCCCAGTCTCCCTCACTGGGCCTCTGCTTGTGACAAGGGGAGGGGACAGTAGTCCCAGCATGGGAGGTCTGGAGGGAGCTGGAGGGAAAGCTCTGAGCACCCAGCCCCACCCCTGCTCTCTGGGACATGGCTTGGCCAGGCCTCCACATCTGGCAACAGAAACTTGAGCCTCAAGCGTGTCATCTTCATAAGACAACAACTCTGTCTCCAAAACACTTTCCCATATGTTCCCTTCCAACCCTGAGAAGTTGGGTGGGGCAAGATTATTAACCCCATTTGCAGATGGAGAAATGCAGCTCAAATCTGGGATTTGGGAGTGAGATTCTGGGAACAGAAGCCAGTAACAAAGTGAAGGTGAGAATAAAAGAGAAAATTCCTAAAGAAAAGCCAAGTCTGGAAAAGGAGGACAGAGGAGGGGATCTGCTCCTCCCCAGCCCCCAGGCTAGCAGGAAAAGTCCCTTACAGAACCACACAGCCTTGGTACCCAGAATCCTAGGATAATGGCAATAATGAGGATCATACCTATTTTTTATTGAGCACTTAATATGTACAAGGTTTTCACCTAAAGGCTTTACAAAGGTCGTCTCATTTACACCTCACAGCAAACCTGTAGTTTTATGATTCCTGTGGTATAAGGAGCAAAATGGTTGATGGGTCCTTTCTTGGCCATTCTATGTAAAGAGTAAACCCAGAGCTGCCTTATTTTCCTGTCCACCAGGCTCCTAGAACCCAACCCAGGGGGAAGTTGGGCTCTACTGCCAAGCCAGTGGATTAGAGAAGTGCCCTGGCTGGCACTGTTGTCCCAGGACAGTCATGGAGAGGGGTAGAAGGTGACAGGGAGGAACAATCGTGGGATTCTGGGCAGTGGGATCCCCAAATTTGCTTCAGATGGGTTCTGGCCTCAGATGGGTTCTTGGAGGAGCCCTGCCCAGCTCACAGAACCTGGCTCACAGCCCTAACTCAACACCCTAGCAGAGTCCTAGAGCTTTTGGTTTGGGATGTTTCAGGTCAAGTGGCAGAAGGATGACATGGACAACAACCTTAACTTCTTCTCTGTGTCATCTGACGGCAGGATTGTGTCTTGGACGCTCGTGAAGGTGCCTGCTTCCCACAGAGGGTCATGCAGAGGTGGGTGGGTGGGGAGATGAATGGCAAAGGGCACTCCCCAGCCCTGCTGCCCCAGTTCAACCCATGTGCTGCCCCTTCCCTCCCATCTGTGAATGCAGAGTGAGCTAGTTCACACGGATGTCATCAAACTGAAGGTGGAAGGCAGTACCACAGAGGGTCTTGACGGGTTGCAGCTACATACAGTAGGTAGGAGCCCCAAGTACACCCATACCCAGGCCTGACCAGGTTCTTCAGGCCCCATGAGGATCAGTAACGGTGGTACTTCCCTTTACTGAGCCCTCTGCTACTTATGCTGAAGCTCAGCTGGAGTTAGTTAATGGGAAAGCCTAGCCCTGTCTGCTGAGTCCCTGGCTGTTTGCAGTCCCATCCTGCCCCGTTTATGAAGGTCCCATCCCTGTTCGCAGGCTGTGTTTGCAGGCCTTGTTCCTGTTTATGCCGATCAGGTGCTGCTATGCAGATCCAACCCTGTTTATGCAGATCAGGCCCCTGTTTACCCAGATCCTGTCCCTGTTTACTCAATTCCTACCCTGTTTATGCAGACTGTATCCTTGTTTGCACAGACCATATCCCTGTTTGCAGACCCTGTCCCTGTTTACCCTGACCCCGACCCTGTTTAACTCAATCCCTGCCTTGTTTATCCAGACCCTGTTCCTGTCTACAGAACCCCTGGCCGTTTGCAGAATCCTAACTGCCGGGGACATGCAGGCCAGAGAGCTGGTTTCTGTTTGCCTGGCCTGGTCCCAGCCCTTACAGGCTCAGTCTGCAAGCCCAGGCTCAGTCTGTCCCACCTTGTGCTGAGCCTCCCTGCTGGGTAGGGGAGGTGCTGGAAGCCTCCCTCTCAGAGCTGGGCTCAGGCTTTTCTCTTTCCTCCCGAGGCTGCGGCACTGCCTTTGACTTCCACAAAGAGATCGACCACATGTTCCTAGTGGGCACAGAGGAGGGCAAAATCTACAAGGTGAGGCAGTGCTGCCCCTTTGCCAGCCCCTGACAGGGCAGCTTGGGGAGCTTAGAGTTTTCAACAGACCCACTGCTGACAGAACTTAGTGCTGGGTGACAGGAAGAGGGGCGAAATATGGGAAAGGAGGTGAAGAATTGAGAGGGTGACTTTATCACAGTCCTGCATCTGGATTGTTTTGTGAAAGGAGAGGCAGTCCCAGCATGGGAGATCTGGAGGGAAGGGAAATTTCTGGGCTCTCCCTTCCCTCCAAGAACCTGAGGAGGTAGAGGTGGGATGGAGTTGGGGGGTAGGAGGTTGGAACAAACTGGTTAACTTCCCGGAGGAGATCTGAACTTGAGCGGAGCTTTGAAAGCCAGGGAACAAGCAGATTTATTTCTGAAAACTGGGAGCCTCCCAACCAGCAGGATGGAACCTCATGGCCAGTTTCTGTAGTTTCAGTAGGTGAACATCCTTCTGAACCTCCATCCATCCTGAAATAGCTCTGCTGCTAGCTTTTCTTAGGCCCAGGGACTCAGAATGTTAATTACAGCAAGCTCCCAGGAGCCCCTGAGGCCCAGCCAAAACTGGTCTGAATGCAAAAGAGGTCCCCACCCCCTCTCCACCCTTCCCAATGTCAAGCTTGGAAAGCAGGAGGGAAGAAGGCAAGGAGTGAAGGGCATATTGGGCAAGGTAAGAACCTGAATGGAAAATCTAGAGACCTGGCTCTGCTCTTGGCTGTGCACCTGCTCTTACCTGGACAAGGTGGATGCTTATCACTGTTGCAAGGATTTGGACTGTGGCTGCAGATGGACCCAGGGCTCTGTCTATCTGCCACAGGCCCTAGCCTGTGGAGATGGCTAGGCCACATCTCACCAGAGCTCCAGACCTGCCCTGGGTCAAGAAGAAAAGGCTTTTCTATCTGGCCTGGAATGCTGTGATTCAGGCTACTGGGCGGACTATAGCAGTTTCTCTCACCCTCCAGAAATCTCTGCTGCCCACCCCAAATTCCCAGCCCATTAAACCCTTCCTTTCTCTCTGAGTGTGTTGAGGGTGGGAAGAGTAGCCAAGAATAGCTTGGCCCTAGTTCAGCCTGTGACTGACAGTGATGTGGAGTAAGGACAGAAGAGGAGTCTCAGGCTCAGGTCCTCCAGGGCCCCTCGGGAGGTGGCGGCTACTCTCTCACTCTTTGACTCCTGATCCTCCCGCCCTCCCAGTGCTCTAAATCATACTCCAGCCAATTCCTCGACACCTATGATGCCCACAATATGGCAGTGGATGCTGTGTCCTGGAACCCATACCACACCAAGGTTTTCATGTCCTGCAGCTCTGATTGGACAGTAAAGATCTGGGACCACACCATCAAGTGAGGAGTCTGCCCTTGCCCTTCCCTGCCCTGATCAGAGTTGCATGGCTCTGACACTGTGAGCCCTCTGTATCCGACCCTTCCACTTCTCTACCACTGCAGGACCCCAATGTTCATCTATGACCTGAACTCAGCTGTGGGCGATGTGGCCTGGGCACCTTACTCTTCTACTGTTTTTGCAGCGGTCACCACCAATGGGAAGGTGAATGACTTCTTCCTAACCCCGCTGAGCCCCTACTGGAGATAAGGTGAGGTATCTCAGGGTCTCCCTTCTGGAGAGTTCACTTGTGCCCAGATCAGGTAGGGGGAAGTGGGACATAAGGACTGTGTATTCCCAGGGCCCAGTCAAAGGAGGAACCATTCATCCCACGAAGGCTCAAGGAGGGAATGGGGCGAATTCATTCTGGAGGACAGAGAACTCTGGGGATGAGATCCCATAGGGAGCAGTTAACCTTCTCTGAGGACACAGGGGAGGGAGCTATGGGTGGCAGGGGCCAGATCAATCTAAGGGAAAACTTATAAGCCAGAATTGATCAGATTGAAATACTGTCTAAAAGGTAGTGAGCCCCCATCCCTGGAAGTATATAATGTGAGTCTTGGCTTCTGCAGGGGTAGGATGGGAAGGCACTTGGTTGGCAAAAGCTCATAAACAAGCATTTTATGAACAGATTCTTAGACACAAATTCATTTTCCTTAAGGACTTTGATAGAAACTGAGAAGCACCTGCTGCCCCAAGGAAAGAGTGTTGTGGTTAAGGCATCACCCTAAAGCCAATCAGTCATCTATTTGCTGAACACATGCTTACTAAGAGCCAATTGGGCTGCTCAGTTCCAGGTCCAGCCCTGGGAATCCAGGTCGCTGCTCTCTTGGAGCCTACATTCTAGTGATGGGAGAGAAACAAAAAGCAGCAGTAACAGCAACAAAATTCCCACAGTATTAAGTGCTAGGCAGGGAATTAAAAGAGGGGGATGTATGTTCATAAAGGCCACAAAGTAGAAACAACCAAAACGCCCATCAACTGACAGATAAGCAAAATGTTATAAATCCATACTAAGGATTATTATTCAGCCACAACAAGGAATTAAGTACTGATACATGCTATAACATGGATGACTCTTGAAAATAATTTTCTTAGGTAAAGAAGCCAGTCACAAAAAACCATATATTGTATGATTCCATGTAGATGAAATGCCCAGCATAGGCAAATCTACAGAGACAAAGTGGATCAGTGGTTGCCTAGGGCTAGAAAAGACATGGGGAGCAACTGCTAATAAGTATAAGGTTTCTTTTGAAGGGTGATGCAAATGTTTTGAAACTGATTGTGGTGATAGGTGCACAACGTTTTGAAAATACTAAAAACCAAGAATTGTATATTTTAAATGGGTGAATTTTACAGTTTGTGAATTGTATCTCAATAATGCTACTATATATTTTTTAAAAAGGCAATATGAAAGAAAAGGACTGGGTTGTTTTGAACTTTAGTGGTCAGGAAGGCTTCTTTGAAGAGGTGACAGTTAAGCTGAAAAGTGAATGGCCAGGAGCCAGCCATATAAAGACTGGGGGCAGAGAGGGGACTCCAGACAGAAAGAAGAGCTAGTGCAAATGCCCTGTAGTGAGCTTGAAGGGTTTAGGAAACAGGAAGACAAGTGGGGCTGGAGTGTAGCAAGCAAGGAGGAGAAAGCATGAGATGAGAGTGGAGAGCTGGGCCAAGGCAAGGAATCTGAATATTGTTTATCACGCCAAGGGAGACTGTTGGGGGATTTTAAATATTTTAAAGGGAAGTCTGACTGCATATGGAAGACGGATTGTACGAGAGCAAGAGTGTGAGCTGGGAGACCACTTAGTGGCTTGAACTTAGGTGGTAGTAAAAATAAGATCAAACATTTATTGAGGACATGTGCCAAACGCCAAATGAGCACTTGACATACACTAACTGTGTAAACCCTGGCTCTGCCACTTACTCCCAAGTTAGCCTGTAAGAGCCTCTAACTCCTCATTTATAAAATGGGGACAATAACAGAACCTGCCTTACAGAGTGATTCTGAGGGTTATAATTAGATGATGTAACATGCTTGCCCAGGGCCTGGTACATTAAGTAAGTGCTCAAGAAATGATGCCTGCTATTACTGCTAATTCTTCATAGAATTAAAATTTCCCCTAAACTTTTTATTCTCACCTCCTTTCCAACTACCAGAAAAATATAACAGAGACACAAAATTCCCTCTCCCACTGTCTCCAGCCCCAGCATGCTGAGCCTTAGACTTCTGCCATGTTTCCCCAGAAAGCCCAGGGGTGGTTCCTCGGAGGAGGGGATAGGGACCCCGTCCCCCCAAACATGCTGACACCAACCTCTCCACAGGCCCACGTATTTGACTTGGCCATCAACAAGTATGAGGCCATCTGCAACCAGCCCGTGGTGGCCAAAAAGAAGAACAAGATCACCCACGTGCAGTTCAACCCCATCTACCCCATCATCATTGTGGGAGATGACCGTGGGCACATCACCTGCCTCAAGCTCTCACCCAATCTGCGCAAGATGCCCAAGGTACAGGCTTGGGGGAGGGGAGGGTACTGCAAGAAAGAAAGTCTCCAGGATGGTGGGGGATGAGAGAGAAGGGAAAAGCCAGGGGTAGCCCTAGGTTTCTGGCTTGGTACACCTGGGTTAACAGCCATATCATTGCCTGAATGGGGAGCACAGAAGCTGGTTTGTAGGGAGACATTGAGATTAACTTTGTTCTAAGTCTGAGTTACCTGTGAGGCCTGGGCGGAAACATCCAAGAAGCAGGTGGGCTTGTGGGCATAACTGGCTTTCAGGGAGTGGAGGAAAATGTGGGTGTAGCCCAGGGAAGGGGCTCTGGGCTTAGTCATTGCTTTGTTGGCTGGACTTACACAAATGTTTCAGCTGCAATGGTCCCCGAGCTAGGAGATATGGGTCCACACAGGGAAGAAGGAATTGAATCATGAGGAGGATACTTGGTCAGCAGCTATGCAGACTCCTTTTGAGCTCTGATTTCTGTTTCGGGGGTCTACTGTGATGAGGGTACCTTGCCCAGAACCCAAGAGCCCCTAACCCAGGCCATACTTTAAAAGCCATGACTTCAAAATATAGACCTCAGAGTCCATATTCAGACTTAAGAATCCATGCTTCAGAACAAGGCCTTAGAATCCACAGCCCAAGAGCCCCTTAAAAACTCTGGGCCCAAGAAACCAGAGCCCAGCCCTGACCATTTAGGTGTTTTGAAGCCCAGTGCAGCTGGGCAAAGCTGACAGGAAATGTCTCCCCTTTGCTTTCTGCCAGCTTCCGGGCCAGGACTGGGGCTGAGCCAGGGCTAGCCAAGTTGCCCTGATTTCTGTACTCCCCATTGCAGTTTGAGGTTAGGCAGGGGCCGGCTTCTTTCAACTACTGACACCTCCCCGACCCACAAGCCATTTCCCCCTCCCAAGTCAGGGTTTCACGGTCATCGGTCATCCGTGTGGTGTGGCCTAGTCTATTCCCCACCATGGTTGGGGAGGCAAGGGCTGGGAATTTGGCCGGGCCTGTAATTGTAGCCAGCTGGGGGAGGGGGTGGACTTGGCTATAAATACTGAGAAGACTGCTAAGCGCCTGCAGCTGTGGCCCAAAGGCTGTGGTAGGCTGGGGGTTGGGGGTAGTAGGTTGAAAGGGAGGGCTCAGGTGTGATTTGAAGCTCTCTGCTGGACCCACCTAGATGGCCTCAAGGAGAGGGGGAGGAAGCAGCACAATTTGTGGAACAGATAAAATCTGTTTTTAATTTAATGAGGTGAGAGACCCAGGCTTGGGCTGGCAGAGCTGGACAGGTCTTTGGGAGGGCTGGTGGTCACCTTTTGGTACAGGGGGAGTGCAGCCATGATACCATGAAGAGCTGTAGATATGGGTGGGGGCCTGAACTGCCCATGCTGATTGAGGAAGACAAGGATCCCCCACAGTCCCAGCGCCTCTCAGAGCAAGGGTCAGTTATGGCTGTGAGAGCTGGGTTCTGTGTATCTGGGGACCAATATCTCTGAGAACCTGAAGACATGAGTAACTAGGCCCCGAGGACCTGGCAGATCACAGCTGGGAGCTGGGACTTGGGTGGATTATGGGTCCCTGTGAAATTATCATCTCAGCCCTATCAGCAGCCAAGTGATTCATGCAAAAGGAAGTCCTTTGGACATCGCTACTGCCCCTCCTCTGCAGCCTGCAGTCTCCCTGCCCCTCCCAGGAGAGCTTAGCCACAAAGACCTGGACAGCGCAGCTCTGGGTACTTCCCATGATTGGTGTCAGAGCCCCAGCTTCTCAAAAGACAAGGATTATCTTTCCCTAAATGTTGTATAAATGGGAAACTGAGGCTCAAAGAAGCAAAGGATGTGCCCAAAGTCACATAGGAAGTTCATGACAGAGTTGGGGCCAGGCCCTCTAACTTCTGGAGGATGAGGTAAAGCCAAGGGAACCCTTGGGAGGGAGAGTAGGAAGAGAAAGAGAAAGACGCTTTTGTCCTCTGTCCCTAGAGCGCAGAGGTGAACTGGGTAATGGCAAAGGCTGCAAGGGGATGGGGAGACAGATTTAGGAGCAAGTGCAGGGGTCACACTAGAAGACCTGAACCCTGCAGTGTCAGCAGTTGGGTGTGGCCAGGAGGGGGCCTACTAGCCCTGCATATTCTTCCCACTTCATCGGACAAGCCAAAGCAAGACCAGGCCTTCAGCAGGCAAGGCTGGGCAGGTGCCAGTGAGCAGTGGGCACAGGTGGCTGAGGGTGGTGGGGAGAGGGAGGGAGCTAAGGGAAGGCAGGAAATGAGAGCTGCCCCAGTCTGCCCCAGCACAGCCCACATCCCGCCTGGACAGAGGATGGATGAGACTGGTGCTACTCTGCAAGGAGTCTCTGGGCCTGCAAGCAACCCATACCCCTTACCAGAAGAAGCACTAGGGTCCCAGAAGTTGGGGTAAGGGCTAATAAACGCAGCATTTGTTCTGATGGACAGTCCCAGCCAAGGACATCTGCACTTGGGAAATTCCATTTGCAATCATGGGTCTCCTGACACACTTTCCCACCTGGGGTTATCTGACATAGCAGGCCTGGAGCCCAAATGGTACCACAACTCCAACCTGGCTTAGGGGTATTCAATAAGAATACTAAGTGAGGTCACCTGTAGCTCTGTCCACACTCTTCTCCCTCCCCAAATACATACCTTTTAGTTCCTTGATAGGACTCAGCCAGAGAGACCTATCTGTGGAAAGGTGGTCCTAACAGAAGCCCCAGACCTCCCCAGGGCTCCAGCTCTCCCCTGGCTTGAAAGGCCAGATCCTCTGAGGGTCGGGGAGTGGATGTCTTCCCCCTTTTCTCCCAGTATCAAGATCCTATGTCCACCTGAGGTTGGGAGCCAGAGCCGGATCCTTCTCCCAGGCCCTCAGCTGGGCCCCTGTGTCACCTAGCCTTAGAAGGAGAAGGACCATGTGGGGAGGGGATTGAGGTCATAACCAGAGCAGGCTGGGCAGAGGAGGCTATGCCAGGACCCAGAGAGAGGTGAATCATTCCTCACCGCCCCTTCTCCACCACCCGCACTTTTCATCTCACCAGGAAAAGAAGGGGCAGGAAGTACAGAAGGGTCCAGCTGTGGAGATCGCAAAACTGGACAAACTGCTGAACCTGGTGAGGGAAGTGAAAACCAAGACCTGAGGGCGTGGCCTCAGCCCCATCCCGTTTCTTGAACTTGCAGCCCCTGACTCTGTTACCCATCCCAGCCTTAGCACCCAGCATGTGACCCTAGCATCCTCCCTTAGCATCTTGCTCCAGCCTTGACCCCAGCATTTTCCTCTGGGACTTAGTCCTCAGCACCACTACTCCCTCCCACTTTGCACAAATAAACCCATGTCAGAAAGTCACCCCATTCTTTTAATCTTGCTATCGTAGGGCCCTCAGGAAGAGGAAAAAAAATCTCAGGATAGAGCCATAGTTCCATTTATTATCCAGCTAATAGCAGGAGGACCAGAGAAAGGGCCCAACCTGGACTCCCTCCCATTATTGGGAAATAGGTTCCAGTTTACTTCCCCGACCTAGAGGGCCTACAGGCGCTTAGCCTAGGGAGAAGGTAGATCCAACCCCTGGCCCTTGGGATGAAGCAGAGTCCAGATGGTCCTGGCCCTAGCACCAACTCACAGATTCCCACCCCAGACCCGAATCCCTAGGGCCACCAAAGCCCTTCTTCGAGCCAGGCTGGCTAGATTCTGTGTTGCCGGGTGCAGCTCCAGGCAGGCAGACTGGACTCTGAGTTCTGGACCACAGGCCGGCTGGACTCTCGGATCCTGATTCCAGGCTCTGAGTGGAGTGGATTTAGGTCTCAGGCTCCAGGTTAGGCCAGGGGCCTTCAGGGTTGTAGCAGGTAGCTGCCTTCATGGCTGGGCTTCTGGGGCGGGGGTGCCTTCTCAGGACAGGGGCCGGGGCTGGAGTTGGGACTGGAGTTGGAGAGGGAGTCGATGTCGGCAGAGCGGGAGTGGCAGGCCCAGCACAGAATGACCCAGAGCAATAGCAGCAAGAAGCCTACAAGGCCGTTGCAGACAATGGCGATGAGGGCCCCCTGAGAGATGGCTGCCCCCATGACAGGCAGCACCCTCAGATGAGCACACACAGTGGGACTGCCTCAATGGCAAGGCCCATGCCGAGGCAGAACTCTGCTTTGGTCAGCCTTCCAAAGATGCTGTCCTCTTCTCACACTCAATGATTCCTGGGCAGTAGAGATGTCCTCATGCAGTCCTGAGCCTGTTGGGGAGGAGGGGATGAGGGAGGGCAGGGGGTTGTTGGGTACAGAGCAAAGGAAAGGGTGATGAGGAGGGAAGGGGGAGATGAGGCCTATGAGGAGGGGTGAGAGAGCCTCCCCCTCCCACATCTCTGGCCTCCCAGGCAGAGGGCCTTGGGTCACAGCAAGCCAAATAGCCCCCCAGAGTCAACACCCTCATCCTCAAGCCCGGCCCAGGGTATCTGGGGTGGGAGGTTAGTGCTGTGGGGAGCTGGAGCTGTCAGCCTGTATCTCATTCTCCTTGGAACTTCCAGCCCTCAAAAGCACTCTGTGGGTGGGTGGAACTGCGGGAACCCAAGGCCACAGAGGATGGGGATTGTGACCAGCATCTGTGTGGCCTGGGCACCTCCCCCTCTCAGGACTCCAGCCAGCGAGCCCAGGGGACCTCCAGAAGCGCCAGCTCACACAGAGGGAACTTTGTGGAGGCCCTGGCAGGCATGTGTGGATTCTATGTGTCCAAGGCTGTGTACCTGGGTGTGCCTTTCCGTGGGACTGTCTCTTCAGGTCAGGTGCATGTGTCTGGGTGTCTGGCTGTCTTACTCTGTCTCTCCATTCCTTCGCCTAGACGTGTGCCTCTGCCCCTGTATCTCCACCTCTGCGTTTGTGTGTGGCTATTTCTCTGTGTAGCTCTCCTTATATCTGCTTCTGTGTCTTAGTGTCTGAGTGTGTCTCTCTGTGTCTCGTTTCTCTCCGACTCTGTCTCTAGTCTTTCTTCCCGCCTGGGTGTTCTTCCGTCCCCATGGATCTCTCTCCCTCTCTGAAGGGTCTCTCTGTCTCTGTGGTTCTGTGCGTCTCGTGTGTGTCTCTGTCTTTGTGTCTGTCTCGCTTTCTCCCCGTCTGTGTGTCTCTCTGTCTCTTTATCTCGGTCTCTGGATCTCGCCCCCGTGCCCGTGGGGCGAGAGCCCCCCTTACCTGAATTGAGCCTGGCGCGCGCCCCTGGAGGGTCCAGGGCAGCGGGATGCTGGGCACCGACTGGAGCTCTGGAGCCTGCGAGGCGGCGGGGGGCGGGCAGGGGCGACGTCCCCTCCTCCGTCCCTCCCCCTCGGCCGCGCAGCCTCCGCCGGCCGCTCCCGCCGCGGCGCGACCGGGGCGGCCTCTGCCGCTGGCGGTCTGCGGCGAGCTGGCACCTCCTCCCCCTGGGGCGGCGCCTTCTCCACAGCCGCTCGCTAGCTCGGCGGTGCCGGGGCGGCGGTCGCAGCTGCGGGAGGCTCGGCTAGGCTCGGCTGCGTTCGGCCTGGATCGGCTGAGCTCGGTTACGCTCGGCCGAGCTCGGCAGGCAGCAAAAACAGCGGAGAGCCCCGCCTCCTGAGGAGCCTCCAGCCGGCGGCCTGTCGGGGGCGGGGTCACAACCATACTGCTGCTGCCGTCCAATTGGCTGACCTCGCCCGGCTTCTGCGCCATTGGTCTTTTTCT
Source organism: Tamandua tetradactyla (assembly GCF_023851605.1). Taxonomy (NCBI): domain Eukaryota; kingdom Metazoa; phylum Chordata; class Mammalia; order Pilosa; family Myrmecophagidae; genus Tamandua; species Tamandua tetradactyla. The sequence continues at coordinate 61,412,406 of NC_135328.1, read as the reverse complement.
GGGGAGGTGACTGGTCCGCCCCTTGCAAGGGGCGGGGGCGAGAGCCAGAGGAGGGTTGTAGAGATCGCTCTGTCTTGATGGATCTCTGGGTGAAGGCTTACCTACCTGCAAGGATTTCTCGCACTTTGCACACCTGGAAGAGCTGCACACCCACCATCCGAGAAAGGCCTCTGCACCCTCGCATCTGAGAAGGCCGTCCCTCCGTATCTGGGAAAGGTCTCTGTCTTCGACATTCGGACATACCACACCAGGGAGGAGACCGAACCTCCTCATCTTGGAAGCCCCCTGTACTCCTGCATGTCCCACACCCACCCGGGAGTGTACTATGTACCCCCACTCTGGAGTGTTTGTAGCTAGCTGCACATTTCCTGGCTCCATGAGGTGTGAGTCTTTGGTAACACAAATTCTTTGGACACATTTACCGAATTCCCATCTAGTGCAACTGGTCAAGCTAGCTTGGGCTTTGCTGTACGGTGGACGGGTCTGGGATAGAGAGGAGTGGGGTACCCAGAGGGATGGTTCAGTCCTGGCTGGAATAGGACCAGGCATGGGGGAGGACCTGATCCTCTCCATCCTAGAAGCTCTTCCAAAAAGATCAGTTTGGGCAGGAGTATAGTCAGGGAGATCTTTCTTTCCCTAACATTTACATGCCAGTGATCCCTAGGTGTTCTGTTCTGAGCTCTTTTTTCATCCCACTCTACATTTTCTCCAAGAATGATCACAACTCTGAGGCTATACCATCAGGACACCCAGTGCTCCCAAATCCAGCCTTAATTTCTCTCTGGAATTCGACTCATATAGCCTAGTACCTATCAGAATCAGGGTGGTATTGATTCCTGGTTCTGCCAGTTACTAGTTTAGTGACCTTGGGCAAATTGCTTAATCCCTCTTAGCTTCAGTTTCCTCATCTGCGAAATGGTTACAGTAATATGATCTTTGGGTTATTATTCACTAATTCATTTATACCAGACCAACAACATCTCAGCAAATGCCAGCTGACACACCCACAGGATCATGTGGCTAATGCACCCTCCCCCCAATGCCATGAAATTCACGTAAGACCCCTTTTAATCCAGATGCTATCTTAAAAAGGAGAAAGGGAAGAGTAAAATAATCTAAAAGACTGAGTCATCCAATGCTACTGAATTACTTAGAGACTGTCTAAAATAAATTATTGGATCCTACTGAGTTTACCAGAGTGGATTAAATTTAGTTTTTCCTCCCTGTTACCCAGCAGGATGAAGGCATTGTGAGAAAGAGCACATCAGTTATAGGAAACAAAGGAGACATATCGTTGCACATCTAAGCGTGATGTGAATGGATTTGTGACCCAGCTATAGGGGTTCAGATTTTATTCTGAAAACAGTGGGGAGCCACTGAAGAATTTTCAGCAAAGGAATAATGTGATCATATTCAGGCATTAGAAGGATGATTCGGACTGCTGAGTCGAAGAGAGGTTAAAGGCATTTGAGTGTGAAGACAAGGAGTTGTGACAAGAGAATGAAATAATGCAGGGAGATAGGAGGAGAGAGAACAAGAGAGCAATGAGGATACTTGAAGGCTTCAATTGGCAAGTCTTAGAGACCTATAGAATATGGAGGGTAAGAGGGAGGATAAGCCTGAAATAACTCCCAGGTAGGTGACTAGGAATACTGTGGTGATATTTTCTTTATTTCTCTTTTTTTCCTTTTAAATTTTATTGTGATGTAACGTAAAATTTTCCATTTTAACTATTTTTAATTGTACAATTCAGTAGCATTAATTATATCTACAATGTTCTGCTGCCTTGAAAACCATCCCTCACCAAAGCGTTTTCATCACCCAAAACAGGAATTCTCTACCCATTAAGCAATAACTCCCCGTTCCTTCTCCCCAGTTCCATGGTAACCTCTAGTTTACTTCCCATTTCTATGGATTTGCTTATTCTAGGTATTTCATATGAGTGGAATCATGCAATATTTGTCCTTCTGTGTTTGGCTTAGTTCCCTTAAAATGTTTTCAAGTTAAAAACAAGTTTTTAGAGTATTATCCATGTTGTAGTGTGTATCAGAACTTCATTCCTTTGCATGGCTGAATAGTATTCTATTGCATGGATATACCACATTTTATTTATTCATTCACCTGCTGATGGACACTTGCTTTTTTCCACCTTTTGGCTATTATGAATGATGTTAATAAATGTGAAGTAGTATATCATTATGGTTTTTATTTGCATTATCCTGATGACTAGTGATGTTTGTCATCTTTTCATATGGTTATTGGACATTTGTATCTCTTTGAAGGAATGTCTATTCAAGTCCTTGCCCATTTTAAAATTGGATTGTTTGCCTTTTTGTTGTTGAGCTGTAGGAGTTCTTTTTATATTCTGGATAGTAAACCTTTATCAGATGATATATGATTTACACATATTTTCTTTCCTTCTGCAGGTTGTCTTTTCACTTTCTTGATAATGTCCTTTGATACATAAAGGTTTCTAATTTTGATAAAGACCGATTTCTCTATCTTTCTTTTGTTGCTCATGCTTTTGGTGTCATATCTAAGAATCCATTACCAAATGCAGGAACCTGAAGATTTTCCCCTATGTTTTCTTCTAAGAGTTTTATGTTTAAGTCATTGATCCATTTTGAGTTAATTTTTGTATATGGTGTGAGATATAAATCCAGTTTCATTCTTTCGCATGTGGCTATCCAGTTTTTCAACATTTTTTTTCATGCATGTTGTTTTTGTTTGCTAAAGCTGCTAGAATGCATCATACTAGAAATGGGCTGGCTTTTTCAATGGGGGGTTATTAGGTTACAAATTTACAGTTCTAAGGCCATGAAAATGTCCAAATTAAGGCATCAACAAGAGGATACCTTCTCTGAGAAAAGGCTGATTGCACCTAGGGTTCCCTTGTTACATGGGAAGGCAAATGGCATATCTGCTGGTCCTTCTCTCCTGGGTTGGTTTCAATGGCTCTTTGTTTCCTCCAGAGGCTTTTCTCTGGATTTCTTCTCTGAAAATTCACTCTTTTTCATCTGTTTTTTTATCCTCTCATAAAGGACTCCAGCAAGGGGATTAAGACCCACCTTGAATGGGCTGGGTCACATCTCCATGGAAACAACTTCAAAAGTTCCCACCCAACAACAGGTCTGCCTCCACGGGGATGGATTAAGAAAACATGGCCTTTTATGGAGTACACGATAGCTTCAAACCAGCACACTTCACCCAGTGGAACCCCAAAAGACATTTTCTTTCCATATAAAAAATACATTCGTTCCATCGTAATATCACAAAAGCTTAAATCATTTCAGTAACAATAAATAAGTGCAAAGTCGTAAAATCACTTACAGGTGTGGTCTATCCTAAGGCAAAATTCTCCAGCTGGGAACCTATGCAACTTAGAACAAGGTATCTGCTTCTAATACACAAAGGAAAGACTGTCATAGGATAAACATTACCATTGCTGTAGGGATAAATAGAAAGGAAAGCAGGGGTCAAAGGTCCCAAACAGTTCCGAAAACCCGCAGAGCAAATTTCATTAGATTTCAAAGTCTGAGAGTCATCTCCAGAAACATATTTTATCCTCAGGGCTTGAGAGAGTGGCAGTCCCACCCTTTCTAAGGGCTTACACAGCAAACCTGTGCTGTCCAAACACTGGGGTGAGGGCTCCAACATCTCCAAACACTGGGGAGACCACCTTGGCCCCACCCTTTTCAAGCGTCTGGGTGGTAGCTGAACTCTCTGCCATCTCTGGGGCACACACTCAACCCCTTTAGAAAAGTGGGGTGGTGGCCAGGCTCTCCTCAATCCTCAGGGAATGGGTTCCGTCCTCTCTGAGGCCTGAGGCAGCAGAATTCTCCCTGAACAGCAGGGCAGCTAAGTTCCCCTCAATTCCCCAGGTATCTGAGAGCCCTGGGGTGGTAACACTCTTCCTGAATCATGGGGCAGAAGGCCTACCCTCTGCAAACTCACCCTTTCCATATGTATGGGTGGGTCTGCTCTCCTGGACCGAAATTTTTTGGCTCCAGACTTTAGCTTCCATGGTTCTACCTTTGAAGTCACTTTTCCTTTAACCTGCCCCTTTTCTGTCCCATTTAGTCCAGACTGGCAGTAATTCTGTTTATACAGATCCTACAATGGACATGTCAGTTTCCATGCAGCAAACAGGGGTCTCAGACATCAGACAATAGGATACAAATCCTTTCTGAATAACTTCATTTGCAATCCTGACTCCCACTAACATGTTTGACTGGTTCTTCTATGTTTGGTGAAATCTTCACATGGGGCACTATTTTCTGGGGTCTCACTTTCTGGAAGCTCAGAATTTTCCAGACCATCAATTTTTGGTTTCTTAGTACCCAAGAGTTCATTTTTCAGCTTATCCCTTACCTCTCACATCTTACTATAAGCTGCAAGGAGAAGCCAGGCTGCATTTTCCACATTTAGTTTGGAAATTTCCTCGGCTAGATTCCCAGCTGATTACTTTCAAATTTGCATTCTATCCTACATCAGGACTTAATTTTGCCAAATTCTCTGCCACTTTAAAACAAGGATCACCTTCCTTTCAGTTTGCATTAATATATTCATCATTTCTTTCTAAGTTCTCATTGGAAGGAAACTTATTCCTGCAAAGGAGAAATTAAGCCTACTTATAGTTATGCTTAAAAGTCACCTCAGAGAACCTCTTTTGTTACTCAGATGTGGCCTCTCTCTTGAAGCCAACTAACTCAGCAGGTAAGCTCTGCCCTCCCCTTTATGTGGGAACTGACTCCCAGGGTTGTAAATCTCCCTGGTAACATGGGACATGATCCCAGGGATGCCTGGCCCTGGCGTCATGGGATTAAGAAAGGCTTCTTGACCAAAAATGGGAAGATAAATGAAACAAAATAATGTTTCAGTGGCTGAGAGATTTCAAATAGAGTCAAGAGGGCCTTCTGGCATTATATAAATATCCCTTTTTAGTTTTTAGTGGATTAGAATAGCTATAAGGAAATACCTGAAACTGTTGAACTGTATTCCAGTAGCCTTGACTCTTGAAGATAATTGTACAACTACATAGCTTTTGTAGTGTGACCATGTGATTGTGAAAACCTTGGGGGTAACACTCCCTTTATCCAGTGTATGGACAGATGTGTAAAAAAATAAAGACAAAAATAATAAATAATGTGGAGGGATAAGGGTCATGAATGTTTTGGGTGTTCTTTTTCATTTTTGTATGTATTTTTTTGAGTAATGAAAATGTTCAAAAATTGATTGTGGTCATGAATGCATAATTATATGATGATACTGTGAACCATCGATTGTACAGTTTGGGTGATTATATGGTATGTGAATATATTTCAATTAAATTGCATTTTAAAAAAATCTGAAGAAAAAAGATGAGAGAACATGGTCTTTTATGGGGTATATAACAACTTCAAACCAGCCCACATTTCTTTATTTTATTACTCATCCACCCATACACTGGATAAAGGGGGTGCCAGTTACAAGATTTTTACCATCACTCGATCACAAGATGAAGGCTATATAGTTTGTATTAGCTTTTCAAAAGGTAATTTAATAAGTTACAAGTTCACAGTTCTAACGCCCTGAAAATGTCCAAATTAAGACAACAATAAGAGGTTATCTTCACTCAAGAAAGGCTAATGCTGTCCAGAACACCTCTGTCAGCTGGGAAGGCACGTGGTTGACATCTGCTCATCCTTGCTCCTGGTTCCATTTCTTCCAGCTTCTGATGCCAGTGGTTTCCTCCCTAAGCATCTGTGGGCCTCCCTTAGCTCCCCCAGCACACAACTCTGGGTCTGGCTTGCTTAACATCTCGTGGGAAGGCACATGGCAACATCCACTGGGCTCTGCCCGTTGTCTGGGCATCTGCTCTCTCTGTCAGCACTCCAAGCATCTCCAAACATCCATGTCTATGTCAGCTCTGAAGAAACTGTTCTCTGAGCATCTGTATTTGCTTTTCCAAAATGCTTCCACTTTTAAAAGACTTCAGTGAACTAGTCAAGGCCTACCCTGAATGGGCAGAGTCACATCTCTATCTAATCATAAAGCTACACTCACAATTGGGCATGCTACATCTTCATGGAGGCAAAAGGTCACACCCACAACTGGGAGTGCTACATCTCCAGGAAGATAATCTAATCAAAAAGGTTTCCACCCTACAATATGGAATCAGGATTATAGAACTTTTCTGGGGCACACACACTTTCAAACCTGGTACATAGTTATAGAATCATTATCAAAGATCAAGGCTACTAGAGTACAACCCAAAACTTCAGGTATTTCTGGCTATTCTAATGCACTAGAAACTAAAAAGAAATATCTGTATAATGAGTCAGATGTCATAATTATTTGGTAAATTATAACTTCTCAGTTACATTCCTCCCTCTCATTTGATCATGCTCTCAGTTTTCAGGGATATGTGGGCAATGACCATTCTAACTTCTTCATGCTGAAAAGGGGTGTTGACATGCAGCAGAGGAATGAAACTAGTTTATCTTCTTCGAGAGACTGGTACCTCTGGGTTTCAGGGCTTTTGTGGCATAGGAGCCATCTGGAGACTTTAAGTTTCTGAAAAAAAAAAACTTTATAGGTAAAATCTTTATAGAGTCCTAGATAGAGCTCAGGGTATTCTTTAAGATTTTCAGTAGTACTATGAGTTGGGGGTTGGCATGCTGTGGATATTTGTAATATCTGGCTGAAACTTACATAAAAGTAACCTCCAGAAAAATCTCTCCACTTTATTTGAAATCTCTTAGCCACTGCAACTTTATTTTGTTAAATTTATCTTCCCTCTCTTGGTCAAGGCATTGTCAATCCCACAATACTAGGTCCCTGAGAGTCATCCCCCACATTGCCAGGGAGACCTACACTGCTGGGAGTCACGTCCCATGTAGTGAAGAGGGTAGTGAGTTTATTTGCAGAATTTGGCTTGGAGAGAGAAGTCACATCTGAGCAACAAAAGAGGTTCTCTGTGGGTGACTTTTAGACATAATTATAAGTAGGCTTAACTTTACCATTACAGAAATAAATTTCATAAGGACAAGCCTCAAGATCTAGGGCTTGGCTTATTAAATTGGGAGTCCTTAATATTTGAAAGGATATCAGGAATTCCCTAGTTGGGGATTTTTAAAATTTTTTTTATTAATTTTTAATTTTTAAAAAAATGTGACAAGAAAGAAACACATTCTTAACATATGATCATTCCATTCTACATATATAATCAGTAATTCACAATATCATCACATAGTTGCATATTCATTATCATGATCATTTCTTAGAACATTTGCATCAATTCAGAAAAAGATAAAAAGACAACAGAAAAAGAAATAAAACGAAAACAGAAAAAAAAAATTATACATACCACACCCCTTACCCCTCCCTTTCATTGATCACTAGCATTTCAAACTAAGTTTATTTTGACATTTGTTCCTCCTATTATTTATTTTTATTCCGTATGTTCTACTCGTCTGTTGACAAGGTTGATAAAAGGAGCATCAGACACAAGGTTTTCACAATCACACAGTGTGTATCTACTTAATGTGTAAGAATAACCTCCAGGATAACCACTGGACTCCGTTTGGAATCTCTCAGCCATTGACACTTTGTCTCATTTCACTCTTCCCTCTTTTGGTCAAGAAGGTTTTCTCAATCTCTTGATGTTGAGTCTCAGCTCATTCTAGGTTTTTTCTCAATCCCTTAATGCTGAGTCTCAGCTCATTCTATGATTTCTGTCCCATGTCGCCTGGAAGGTCCACACCCCTGGGAGTCATGTCCCATGTAGACAGGGGGAGGGTGGTGAGTTTGCTTGTTGTGTTGGCTGGAGAGAGGGGCCACATCTGAGCAACAAAAGAGGTTCTCTTGGGGGTGACTCTTAGGCCTAATTTTAAGTAGGCTTGACCTATCCTTTGTGGGGTTAAGTTTCATATGAACAAATCCCAAGACTGGGGGCTCAGCCTGTAGCTTTGGTTGTCCACACTGCTTGTGAGAATATCAAGCATTCAACTTGGGGAGGTTGAGTTTTCCCCCGTTCTCACCATTCCCTGAAGGGGACTTTGCAAATACGTTTTTATTCACTGATCAGATCACTCTGGGATTTATCGGGGCATCATGTTGGACAAACCAATAAAATCTCATGTCCTATTCAAGGTTCCATGTACTTATGGTGTTCAGTTAAGCTATCTACATGTTATATTAGGAAATGCCCTAGTCAAAATATAAATTTTATACCAAATAAACATTTTTTGCTTTAGTCTCACACATAACTTGAAATTTTAAAATATTAATTACCATCTATTTTCAGCCCAGGTGGGGAATTTTAATTGTCCCACATTTTTTTCTCCAGTCCCTTAAGGGACTTTGCAAATACTTTTTATCTTCTCAGCACCATTTTTTAAAGAGACTATTCTTTCCACTTTGAATGGACTTGGCACTCTTGTGAAAATAAATTGGCCAGGGGTGCATGGGTAATTCAGTGCTAGAATGCCTGCCTGCTATGCGGGAGACCAGGGTTCAATTCCCAGCCCATGCACCCCCCACCCCAAATAATCAATTGGCCATAGATGTGAGGGTTTATCCCTGAGCTCTAAATTCCATTGGTCTATGCGTTTATCCTTATGCCAGTACCACACTTTTTTTTAAATTTCTGTAACTTTGTAGTATGTTTTGAAATCAGAAAGTGTGAGTCCTTCAACTTTGTTCTTTTTCAAGATGGTTTTGGCTATTTTGGTCCCCTTTTAATTCCACATGAATGTGAAGATTGGCTTTTCCATTTTTGTAAAAAATGGCTGCTGGAATTTTGATCAGCATTGCTTTGAATCTGCAGATCACTTTGGGTAGTATTGACCTTTTAACAATATTAAGTTTTCCAATTCATGGACATAGGATGTCTTTTCATTTATTTAGATCTTTAATTTCTTACAGCAATATTTTGTAGTTTTCAGTGTACAAGTCTTTCACATTTGTTTAAACTTATTCCTAGATATTTTATTCTTTTAGATGCTAGTATGAACGGAACTCTTTTATTGATATCCATTTTGGGTTGCTCACAGCCGATGTATAGAAACACAACTGATTTTTTGTCTGATCTTGCACTTTGCAACTTTGCTGAAAGCTCTAGTAGCTTTCTTGTGGGTTCTTTCAGGCCATTCAACTGTGGCCAAGGATCTGAGGAGCAAATTAACCATGAAAATCCTGTGAATATGTTGTGTGGAGGGAAGCCTCCAGGAGAAGAGGGATCCTGAATAAGCCCATTGGGAGGTGTTCACTACAATTCAGTCCTTGTTTGCCCAACACACACACATAATTTTCCTATATATGTGAATCCAAGAGAGTCCTCATCTATACAATCCAACCATCCACTATACATCTGCCAATTAATTCACCTTCTATCCAATGGTGGACAGCTCAATGACATACCCAGCTACTGCTTCTTGGGGTATAAGACCACTGTTCTTCAAAAACAGGTTCTCTTCGTTATAGGTAATATCCCTTCAGGCTCTAGTTAATTTTGTGAATATGGCTTTTAATAATCCCACTACTTTTGTTTGAACTGCCTTTGAACTACCTTTAAGCTACTCCCCTCCCCCAAATTCCTGATGTAGTCATGGAAGAAATAGAGAATAAAATAAAGTAAATTTAAAGAACTATACATTGATCATTAGTCCAGAGTATCATCTGTATTTTTTGGTGGTGAATAATAAAGTAAATGATGAGACTAGAAAATCTGACAGGCATCTGTTTGTTGACTCACTTTCTCAGCTATGGAGTTCCTTGGTCGCATTTTGCCCACATGGATGAGATCCCTCATCCAGCATTCTGAGAGCGCCTTAGTGGAGGATTTCCTGTGGGGCACTGTGCTGATTAGCACTGCACTTTCTGGTGGTATTTGAGGATTATCCTAGGATTGAGCCATCATAATTTCTGCTTTTATGAGAACTAGGCATGTTTTTTCCCCCTAAATGATATAAGTCTCTTAAAACCATAATCAACTCCGTGTCAATTTCATTTGGAGGAATTCCAGTTGCTAATAACATATTTCATTGATTCCAAGGCACATTTTTTTTCTAATTTAAACAACTCTGAAGTCAGATTGTGTCTCACAATTAATGGCATGTAAATTTTTGTTTTAGCATCTTTTTTTCCTTGTAGTTTGTAAAATAACTTTTATAATCAAGGGAGTTTTAGATTTATTAAATATAATAATTTTATTGGTTGGGGCTCTTTTTCATAAATAGTAGTTAATAGTTAATAGTTCTGGATAGTGAAAGCAGAAAAGGGATTTATGAAAGATATTTATTAAGCTTCAAATTATTAGGAGAGCTAGAAACATGGGCTTAGGGCTAAGCTTCTAGGAACAACATAACATCCCAACCACACCATACAACGCAATGAGGAGAACACAACCATTTCTACTCCAAATATTAAGTAACAGCAGCATAATCTGATGGCCACTTTTAATGTAACAAGCTCTGAGGAACTTCTGTGGTAGGAACTCAATATTGTAACCACTGGGAGTCACTGCTGCCGCCACTGCCACTCCTCAAAGCTGGAAACTTATGTCACTACCACCACGCAGAAGTTGAAACTCTATATCCAATCTGTTTCTTTCCTACATCAGTTGAGATGAGCTAGGTAACGCAGTAGTAATAAACAACCCCCAAATCATACTGACTTAAAACAGTAAAGATGTATTTCTTGCTCATGCTACAATTCCACCATGAGTCCTTGGGGGTGGGGAGAAGGGGTCTTGTTCACAGTAGCAACTCAGAAATCCACGCTGTTGGAGATGCCGCTGTCTTATGATGCCACCTTCTTTTTTTTTTTTTTTTTTTTTTTGGAGAGGCTGATAAAGAGTTTGGTTTTATTGTTACTCTGTGTTTGGCTAGGTGTGGAATTGCCCTCACCACCACTGGCCTCCTGGGAAGGAACAGGTAGCAAAGATGGCCCCAGAGATGCTGCCAACTTGGACCCTGGGGCTCATACAACCATGAGCACAGCAGATTCCACCTTCCAAGATGAAGTACAAAATCTAATTCACAGTCAGACTTCACAAGGAGGGAGAGATGGTCACAGCTAAAGGCACTCTAGTCAAGGAGCAAATCTGATGCCAAAGTTTGTTTTCCTTCTGGTTACTCAGGGATATCTAGACACCCCTTGGATGGAGACCCAGCACTGCCTGTAGCTGAGGGTTAGTGCACTTACTAAGCAAGGCACGAGGCCTGCTCACAGATAAAACTTTTTAGGGCTATTAGCGTGCTCGATCAGCATCTGGCATGGAGTGAACTGGTTCCCATAGGCAGCTTCATACTTTCTGAGCCGGTCCACAATCTTCTGAGCACCATACAAATCCACAAAGCGGAAGGGCCCTCCAAGACAAGGGGGGAAGCCAAGCCCAAAGACTGCTCCAATGTCTCCTTCTGCAGGCGTAGCCAAGATCCCTTCCTGCAGGCACATGACTGCCTCATTCACAAACCTTGTCACCAGGCGGAACTGGATGTCTTCATCTGAGGAGACCTCAGGCTTAGGCAGCACCTTCAGACTTGCCAAAATACCATCCATGTCAGAATTCAAATTCTTATTCTTTGTACCCTCCTGGTAGACGTAAAAGCCCTTTCCAGACTTGCAACCTAGGAAGCCTTTGGATACCATCTGCTGCAGCAGTTCTAGGCTTCCACCTCCAAACCGCTCCCCAAAGGCTTTGCCTAGATCTTCAGCTACATGTTTAGCTACGTCCACACCAACTTCATCCACCAGTGTGGCAGCACCCACAGGAAACCCAAAGCTTGTGGTGAGCAAATCCAGTTTCTTGGGGTCAACTCCTTCCTGGAGAATCTGGATGACTTCAGACATCATGGGGGCAAGACATCTGGTGGTATAGAAGCCAGGTGCATCCTTAACCACAATGATGACCTTCCCCTGCTTAAGACCAACCACTACAGCTGAAGCAGTTGTGTCCTTAGAGGTCTTTTCAGTTGTGATAATCTCCAACAGCTGCATCTTGTCCACAGGAGAGAAGTAGTGCTTGCCAATCACCTTCTCAGGTCTTTTGCTGTCAGCAGGAATTTCTCTGATTGGGAGAGCAGATGTGTTACTGGCAAAGACACAGTGATCTGGAATCACCGCTTCTACCTCCTTTAGCACTCTGTGTTTGAGGTTAAGGTCCTCAAACACAACTTCAATCACCATGTCTGCCTTTTCAAAACCCTGGTAATCGAGCTGCCCAGTCAAGTTGCTGAAAATGGAGTCCCTTTCAAATGATGTCAGTGCTTTCTTCTTTACCTTTTCATTCAATCCTTTGAACACTTGTTGCTGTCCTCGGCCTAGCCCGGCTAGTGTAGTATCTTTAATTATAGTCTTTAACCCCTTATCCATGGAGACTTGGGCAATGCCGGCTCCCATCAGCCCTGCACCAACAATAGCTAGATGTTTAACATCCTTCTGAGGAGCTCCAAATTTACTCTTCTTGCACAGGACCTGGCCATGGTAAAGTCCCACCAAGGCCTTTGATTCTTTGGTCATTGCAAGCTGTCCAAATTGCTGAGATTCAGAGAGATAGCCAGCTTCCTTTCCTTGCTCAATTCCAGTCTTTACCACATCAGTTATCTTCAGAGGTGCAGGATAAAGGCCTTTGGTCTGCTTTTGTACTTTTTCTTCCACCTTCTTGTAAATCTGTTGCCTGATAAATGGAATAGTCATCGCATACGATGTCAGTTTTTCTACCAGTCCCTTGTGTCTCTTGGAAGAAATCTTCTTATCAGCTAGTTCTTTGGCAAAAATAACTGCAACTTCTTCTAAGTATTCAATTGTCCGTTCCTCTGGAGGTTTTACTCCTGGTCCCAAGGGTTCCACCAATTGGTCAACAAGCCCCATTTTCTTTGCTCTGTCTGCACGAATATTTCTACCAGTCAGCATCATGTCAAAAGCAGCAGGCACACCCACCATTTTGGGGAGCCTTTGTGTACCTCCTGCTCCTGGTAATATCCCCAGCAGAACTTCAGGAGCACCTAATACTGTTTTTCTATCTTTTGTTGCTATTCTGTATTGGCAAGAAATGGCAAGCTCAAGTCCTCCTCCCAAGCAAGATCCACTGATGGCAGCCACAATAGGCTTTGAGGATTTCTCAAGTTTCTCAAACATTTTCTGTCCTTCTTGTGATATCTGTGTTACTTCTTGAGGGGTCTTGCAAGCGGTTAACATGTTGATATCAGCCCCTGCAATAAAGCAGCCTGGCTTTGATGAGATAAGGGCAGGCTTCTGATTTGATCACTAGCCCAGATTTCATTCATTACTTCTATGAACTCTGACTGCAGTTCTTTATTCAGGGTATTTACCTTTGAATTGGGTGAGTTAATTCGTACAACCGCCACATCCCCTTTGACTCCATAGTTAATATGGGTTCTGGCCATCAAAGGAGGGGCTCTTGTAAAGTTGTGGCAAAAATAGGACTCCTGGGGAGCAAGAGTCCTAGAGGAAGTGAAGCGGCTGAGGCTGCCAATTGCCCGGGACGCCACCATCTTGCACGGAAAAGGATGAAAGTAGAAGGCGCTTCCAGCGGGGGCCTGATGCCACCTTCTTGACATGAGCCTTCAGGGTTTGCTTGACAGGAGAAGAGAGTGAGGAAAAACACACACTGACTGTTAAATGCTTCTGCTCACATTGCATTTGACCCAAACAAGTCTCATGGCTACACCTAACGTGAAGGGACAAGGGAAGTACAATCCTTTTGGTGCCCAGAAGTAGAGGAGAACCAGAAATATTGATGAGCTTTGGTAATGTTTCCCTCACTCATGTTCCTCAGTTCCCAACTGAAGTCTCACTTGCGTGAAGTATCATGCCTATAAGCAAGCTGCAAGAGAGAGAGCTGGTAATTTAAATTCTGACTGCCATACTGAGAAGGTCAGATTTTTTTTTTTTTTTTTATTAACGGAAAGAAAAAAAAATTAACACAACATTTAGAAATCATACCATTCTACATATGCACTCAGTAATTCTTAACATCATCACATAGATGCATGATCATCGTTTCTTAGTACATTTGCATCGGTTTAGAGGAACTAGCAACACAACAGAAAAAGATATAAAATGTTAATATAGAGAAAAGAAATAAAAGTAGTAATAATAGTAAAAAAAAAAAATCCCTATAGCTCAGATGCAGCTTCATTCAGTGTTTTAACATGATTACTTTACAATTAGGTATTATTGTGCTGTCCATTTTTGAGTTTTTGTATCTAGTCCTGTTGCACAGTCTGTATCCCTTCAGCTTCAATTACCCATTATCTTACCCTGTTTCTAACTACTGCTGGACTCTGTTACCAATGACATATTTCAAGTTTATTCTCGAATGTCCGTTCACATCAGTGGGACCATACAGTATTTGTCCTTTAGTTTTTGGCTGGACTCACTCAGCATAATATTCTCTAGGTCCATCCATGTTATTACATGCTTCACAAGTTTATCTTGTCTTAAAGCTGCATAATATTCCATCGTATGTATATACCACAGTTTGTTTAGCCATTCTTCTGTTGATGGACATTTTGGCTGTTTCCATCTCTTTGCAATTGTAAATAACGCTGCTATAAACATAGGTGTGCAAATGTCCGTTTGTGTCTTTGCCCTTAAGTCCTTTGAGTAGATACCTAGCAATGGTATTGCTGGGTCGTATGGCAATTCTATATTCAGTTTTTTGAGGAACCACCAAACTGCCTTCCACAGTGGTTGCACCATTTGACATTCCCACCAACAGTGGATAAGTGTGCCTCTTTCTCCGCATCCTCTCCAGCACTTGTCATTTTCTGTTTTGTTGATAATGGCCATTCTGGTGGGTGTGAGATGATATCTCATTGTGGTTTTGATTTGCATTTCTCTAATGGCCAGGGACATTGAGCATCTCTTCATGTGCCTCTTGGCCATCCGTATTTCCTCTTCTGGTAGGTGTCTGTTCAAGTCTTTTTCCCATTTTGTAATTGGGTTGGCTGTCTTTTTGTTGTTGAGTTGAACAATCTCTTTAGGTCAGATTTTAAGATGGGAATTTTCCCACATAGAAAAATTATTCAAAATATTAAGGGCCATAAGTACCACAGATTTCTAGCACCATAATTAATATTAGAATTTTATAGGCCAGGGATATAGGGCCTGACCAAGTTCTTGCAGTGATTTCTTTTTCTTAGCATTATGGCTGGGGGCCCTTTCAATCCCTCTTACTATGTCTCATAGTGTCATGGGAAATTATAGGCTGGAGTGATAGGGCTGAAAGTCTTCTTCCATTTGCCCTAGAATAATGTCCTTTCCTTGCCTCCATACCAGTTAGTGCACTTTACAATTAGAGGCATCTTCACCCTTTGTCTGGCAGGGAGGGACAACAATCTATTCTTCCCAATTCTTCTGGATCTTCTAGTACATCTCCATCCTGATTGTTAGGAACCCAAAGTTTCCTAATTGGTGCATTAATGTTAGAGTGCAGCCAATAACCTAGCTTCTGTGATTCAGCAAAGCACATCATTAGCTAACTCCTAGCAGTCTGAGGTCAAGACTGAAATAAATTTCCTTATCAAAGTTAAATACTTATTCAGTCGTCCCTGAATCATCTCACCCATTGTGGAAATTCATTTTATTATCCTGACTTTTTATTGCCATATCTTCAGGAGCTTCAGCTTTATCAGGTACATGGTCTGATACACAAGAGACAACAGGTGGTAGTTTAATTAACTGCTTTGCTACCACATAAAAAAGCACTTTCAGATTCCCAGCCTGGGATTAGAGAATCCTCGCTGTCCCTCCACATTCCTCAACTCACTCAGTTCCTCATTTTTAAGGTCTATCGTTTAGAATGCTTCACTCCTGGTTCTCCATTTCTGTGATGTTACATGTCAAAGAAACCTAACTTGAGCTAGCTTAGACAAAAGGAGGGTTTATTAAAAAACAAAACAAACAAAAAACTAATGTCCCGGGTGGGCCGCGGTGGCTCAGCGGGCAAAGTGCTTGCCTGCTATGCCGGAGGACCTCGGTTCGATTCCCGGCCCCAGCCCATGTAACAAAAACGGAAAAACAAAATACAATAAAGCAAGAAAATGTTTGGAAATGTTTCCCTTTCTTCCTTCCTTCCTTCCTTCTATCCTTCCTTCCTTCTCTCTGTCTTTCCTTTAAAAAAAAAAAAAAAAAAAAAAAAAAAAACTAATGTCCCATGGAACTTAAAAACAAATAGATCAGGGGTGGAGTGATGGTGGCTCAGTGGCAGAGTTCTCACCTGCCATGCCAGAGACCTGGGTTCGATTCCTGGTGCCTGCCCGTGCGGAAAAAAAAAAAAAGAAAAAAAAAAAACAACCAGGAAACAAATGGATCAGGGATCTTGGGCATCATCACGACTCTCTACCTCTCATCTCTGCTCCTTTCTCCCTACTTCATTTCTCTCCTCCCTCCCTTCTTCCCTCTCTCCATTCATCATTCCCCCCCCCCCCTTCATTCTGCACCCTCCTCCCTCCTTCTTTGCTCACTCTCCTTTTGGTCTCCAAACAGGTTTCCTGTGCTTCTCCAGTCCACATAAAAATAAACACAGCTTCTGACAATTCTCAAACTCTACAGTTTACAGTCCTGGCACTCAACAAGAGATTAGCCTGTCCTTCTCAGTTCCAGTTCCAAAATTCCTAGGGACTGTCTCTCCAAATCTTGGATTTGGTCATGTGCCATTCTCTGTATCAATGACCTGAGGTAAGAGTGGGAGTCTTAAGATGGTGGCTTCATGATAGATGCGAGTGAAAGGCAGTTCCCATCAGAAGGTGGTTCTATCTAGTCAAAACGTAAAGGAACTTATCATACACACTTTTATGGAATGCAGGGTAAAAGGTAAACCTGCTAAGAAGATAGGAAAGGAGCTGTCAGAGAGGTAGGAGGAGAACAAGGAGGGAACGTGGTTTCAGGGAAACCATGAAAAACCAGAATTGCAAGGAGAGAGGAGTCAAAAATCTAAAATGAATGTCAAAAGGAGGTCCAGTTGCTTATAGGTAGAAGAGGGACCACTGGACTTAAACGCCAGGAGGTTGTAGATTATCTGGGCAAAGGGCAGTTGCAGTGGGCAGTGAAAAGTAGAGGTGGGGGATGTGGTTGAAGCTAGATTTCAGTGGATTCAAGAGGGAGTAAGAAATAGATGCAATATGGATTATTTTTTCAAGAAGGCTGACTAAAAAATAGGAGGAAGGGGAAAAGATATGGAAGGAGAAGCTTTCTTTTTCTTCAGAAGTGGTTTCTTTTTTTTTAGTTTTTACAGATTTATCACATGGACATATTTAAATACTGGTTAGAGGGACAACTGGATCGCCTCATGCAAAAGAATGCCTTACCTCACATAATACAAAAATTAACTCAAAATGGATCAATGACCTAAATATAAGAACTAAAACCATAAAACTCTTAGAAGAAATCACAGGGGTGATTTTTCATGACCTTGGATTTGACAACGAGATCTCAGATATGTCACCAAAACCATGAGCAATGAAAGAAAAGACTAGAGAAATTGGACTTCATCAAAACTAGAAACTTTTGTGCTATCAGAAGATATCAGGAAAGTAAAAATACAACCTACAGAATGGGAAAAATATTTGTAAATCATATATCTGATAAGGGCTTAATATCCAGAATAAATCATGAGCTCTTACAACTCAACAACAAAAAGACAGCACAATTTTAATTCTAGAATGAGCAAAGGACTCAAATATTTCTCCAAAAAAAGATATATAAATGACCAATAAGCACATAAAAAGATGCTTAACATCACTGGCCATTAAGGAAATGCGAATTAAAATCACAATGAGATACTACCATACCCACCAGGATAACTATTATTGAAAAAAGAAGGAAATAACAAGAGTTGGTGAGTATGTGGAGAAATTGGAACTCTCATGCATTGCTGGTGGGAAGGTAAAATGGTGTAGCCACTGTGGAAAACAGTTTGGAAGCTCCTCAAAAAGTTAAACATAGGATTACCAGCAATTCCACTCTTAGGTATATACCCCCAAAGACTTGAAAGCAGGCGCCTGCATATCAGTGTTCATAGCAGCATTATCCACACTAGAAAAAGGGTGGAAACAACCCAAATGTCTATCAGCAGATGAACGGATAAACAAAATGTGGTATATCCATACATTAGAATATTATTTGCCGTAAAAAAGAATGAAATTCTGATACATGCTGCAACACAGATAATCCTTAAAAACACGATGCTACGTGAAATTAGCCAGACGAAAAAAGACAAATATACTTGTATGATTTCATTTATATGAAATATCTGTAGTAGGTAAATTCATAAAGACAGAAAGTAGATTAGAGCATACCAGGGGGGTCGAGAAGGGGGAAATATTGCTTAATGGGTGCAGAGTTTCTATCTGGGGTGATGAAAAGATTTTGGGAATAGATGGTGGTGATGGTTGCACATTGCAAATGTAATTAATGCCACTTAATTTTACACTTAAAAATGGATAAAAGGGCAAATCTTATGTTATATAATTTTACCCCAATAAATTTTTTTTAATACTGATAAGAAGGAATCAGGAGAAAAAAAATAGCTGTTTTTATTATTACTGTCCATCTCCCCCTGGGCTGTGTGGATCCAAGAAGGCAAGGAGAAGGATGGAAGCTAAGGTCCTGGTGGTAGGTGGGAACCATTTCAACTCTTTCCAGGTCACACCAGAAAGTAGAGAAGAGAGAAGGGGTTCCTGGCCTGAAGGCCTATGGAACAGCATTAGGTGGCCCAGGTCAGCACCCAGGGACCTAGGATTGCACCGTGGTCTGCGCCCTAACCGAGAGGCATTGTGTGGGAAACAAAAGAGCCCCCGGGCTGGAGCCAGACCCCGTAAGGGTCAGGGTGGGTGGGGCCATCACAACGAAGTTTTCAGGGACAGGAAACTTACCCCATCCAGGGACAGGTAAATTTTGCCCATGTGCTCTGATTTCCCCATCTCAAAACCATCCCTATCAGTGCCCCCTTCCCACCTATTCTTTCTTCCTTATCCCATCCAGGCTGTCACTTTCTCACTCCGTTCCACAGCCCCACCTCCTATCTCTCTTCAACCGCTGCCCTCACCTTCCTCTCTCACCATCCCTGAAGCTGGCTCACCAGATCACTCTCACCTCCTTGTTGCATCCAGTGAATACTTTTTAGTCTTTGTTGACTTCTTGGCAGCCCTGACGTTGTCGATGCATTCTTGACATATCTTCAGATCTTCCATGAAGCCACTCTCTCTGAGAACAGTCATCCCTCCTACTAAAGCAACTATATTTATTAAGCACTTAAAATGACTGTTGTTTATTAAGCACCTAAATATTTCATATAAGTGTCAGGGCTTTCCATTCATTATAGACAATTCTCACCTGGATGCAAGACTGGTCCAGGGTACAGATGAGGACACGGAAGCTCAAGGCACTTGAGGGGCTTTTCTAAAGCTCCATAGCAATAAGTGACAGAGTCTAGATTAGAACCCACATTTGCTGCATCGCCCTCAACTTCAGCACATTGTCTGGTTGTCTGTCTCCCTCATCTATCTGGTTTCTCTCAACTTCTTGAGTGGGCTCTGCTTTCTGCACCCGCCCTCCTCTCCTCACTTCTCCTTGAGCGAACTCCCCTGTATCCGTGGCTTCAGTGTCCATTTCTGTGCTGACGAGATTTTAGCATCAACCCAGACCTCATGCTCAAGTCTGACACTAGCATTTGCTGTTCTTGCGGCGGCTGCTGCCATTGTTTTTAAGAGTTAAGATTTGAGGCGTGTTTACTTGATGGCCACTGTGCTGATTTTATACACATCTCATTAAATCCTTCTAACAACCTTGTGAGATACTGGTATCCTTTCTTCCACTTAAGGAAACCAAGCCTTACAGAGAATAATCAACTTGTCCAAGGTCAACAGTAGCCCAATTAGTCTGACCCCAAAGTCTTAACTACTGGCCAGATACCGTCTACCAAGATGTCCCACTAGTGCCTTACATGTGACACGTCTACATCTAAACTCACCTTCCCCTACTTGCTGTGTGACCACAGGAAGCGAGTGCTTGTCTGGTTATCCCCAGATGATAATTCCCCTTCTCCTGTCCTCCTCCTGTGTGTACTTTTTCAATAAACATTCCGATCTTCAGAAATTGTACAAGACTCTCCCTTTCCACCACACGTCCACCAGGGCTCGGTAACTACATGCCCTAAAAAGCACCATCCTCAGTGCCCCAGTCCTAGACCTTCTCTTACCTTTCACATAGCAAGAACCCACTCTTGGGCTCGCTATGACATTTATTCAAAGCACCTCGCTCAGGCCTGTGCGTGCCCTCAGCCTCCGTGGGTTGCACCATCCTAAACCCTTCTCTGCACAGCCCCCAGAGCAATCCTTCCAAAACACAGATCTAACCAATTCTTCCCGGTCCCTGGGCACCTTAATTCTCCGAAGCTCCTGAACTTCAACCCAGCTTGCACAGCCCCAACTGCGCGCCCTTCCCCTGTATCCCCAGCTCGCACTCAAACCTGCTACTGACCATAGCAGGACACTGAGCCCATTGGTAGGTGTGCTCAGGTGTACAAAAATCTATAATGTTTGTCTATTTTTAAAAAACTGAATATTACTCTTCTCCCAAGTCTCAGGCCCTGGAGCTGGCGGGAAGGTCACTATAAGGGCCCCTCCTCCCCCATCCTCCCCAAATGTAGAGTTGTCCCTTTTCTTTTTTTTCTTTTGTGTCATTTATTTATTTTCAGTGTGGTAATATATATATAACATAAAGTCTGC
This sequence comes from Tamandua tetradactyla, assembly GCF_023851605.1. Lineage (NCBI taxonomy): Eukaryota > Metazoa > Chordata > Mammalia > Pilosa > Myrmecophagidae > Tamandua > Tamandua tetradactyla. Next base: position 61,391,668 of record NC_135328.1, on the reverse strand, counting down.
CTCTTTTAAGTGTACAATTCACTGACATTTAATTTATAATACTGTGCTACCATCACCACCTTCCATTACAAGAATATTTTTACTAAACAACAGAAACTCTTTACCCAATAAGCAATAACTGCCATTCCCCCTCCCCCCAGCCCCTGGTAATCTCTAATGTTCTTGCTTTCTCTGTGGAGTCATAGAATATTTGTCCCTTTGTGTCTGGCTGATTTCACTTAGCATGATGTTTTTTTGTTGTTTGTTTGTTTTTTTACATGGGCAGGCACTGGGAATTGAACTTGCATCCTCTGGCATGGCAGGTGAGCATTCTTGCCTGCTGAGCTACCATGGCCCACCCTTTTTTTATTTTTTATTATTATTATTATTATTTTTTACATGGGCAGGAACCGGGAATCGAACCCGGGTCCTTGGGCTTGGCAGGCAAGCATTCTTACCTGCTGAGCCACTGTGGCCTGCCCAGCATGATTTTTTTAAGTTCATTCAAGCTGTAGCATGTATGAGAACGTCATTCCTTTTTACGACTGAATAATATTCCTTCGTATGGATATACCACATTTGGTTTATCCATTCTTCTGTGGACGGACACCTGGGTTGTTTCTGTTATTGCATGCATGGCACTTTTCATAGAAGGGCCTGCCTGACTTGGCACTACAAAGGAGAAACATGTCGCAGTGTGAAAGTGATTTACTGCAAGTGCATTTTGCAAGGAACTGGGAGAATCTTACCAAAGCCAGTTCAAAGTGGGGATGTGAGTTGGGGTTTTCATAGGTAAAGGGAAGGGGGTAAGGGTCAAAAACTAAGTAATGTCTGTATGATTCATTTTTGTCGGGTCAGCAATGATGCTGGATCTTCATGAGGAATATCTCATCCTGAGATGTCTCAAGCACGTCTTCTCGTTCCAGCATCAGTGGTTAGCTTTAGATATTGACTATGTGCAGGGTTTTCATGACGCTTTTCTGAACTGATCTTTAGGAATGTCAATTTTTGTCTTTAGAGGAGGAAGTCTTTGATTCACTGGGCCATTGGTGTTTTTTTTTTGTTTCATTTTATTTCATTTTGTTTATTTATTCCCATAAATTTCTGTTTATGTTAACATGTCCTTGGTTAAGGAAAACAAATCTCACTTTTGAAAAGGCTGTCTTTTCCTCAGCTTTCGTTAAACAGAAAACCAAATATTACTTCAAACCTGACAACTTTTAACATTTTGTTTTCTCAAAGTCAAACCCTGAAAGATATCTTTTTATTCCAAACAGTTGCAAAACATTTGTTCTTTCACCTTTTAAAACTGAAGTGCTAAAAATGGTTAAGCTCATTTATTATGTTATAACTTGCATTGAAAGTGTTTTTAAAATGTTATAAAAATTAAAAGAAATTCTTGATATTCTGTTATCTTATTTCTGTAATCAGAACTGAGACGTTCTGGTTAATGTCCTGGGAGTTAAATACAAAGAGTAAATTGCTAAGCTCAGCTAGGACAAGCATATTTCCAGGTATCAATTCCCCCCTTGAATTTTTACTCTTCTTATTCTTAAGAAGACATTTTGTGGGCATTTTTCATAGAAGGAAAATGAGAGAAGGTGTCATTTTTCTGAAGTTACTTCCTGCTGATCATGGGCAAAGAAAACTTTCAAATTATTTTGGAGAATGCTTTAGACATAAATATATAAAGACAATATAGGTAACCACAAGATAAGCATATGGCAAGCAAAATAAAGACAGTATTTCAGAAAGCTATTCTCCATTTCATAGGCAAGTTTATTAACTACTCAGAAAATGAGTTATGTCTGCCAAGATCTTTAGCATATTTAATATCACTTTGCATCTGATCTAATATAGAGGAACTATTGTTATATTCATTAGGTATGTAGATGCAGTACTTAATACTAATTGATACACAAGTTCTTTTTTGAGCTTCAGTGGGTGTTAGTTAGGCTTATTATACTATATATGCTGTCCCCTCATAGGAGTAGGACTTAGTGTCAATTTCATCTTTTTAGGTTCTAGTCATAGCACTCTGGCAATCGTAGCTCCAGGAGGTATGTTCTTTGGACAGTTGTTGTAGCACAGCATCATTGGTCCTTTGGAAAAGAGGATGGTGGGCTCCAGGGTTTTATCAGCCTGATGCATAGCACCCTCCACACGATGCAACAGAGCCAATCTGGAGGTAGTGTGCAATGAAGAGCTAAAGCAACTGAGCCTTTTCTGGCAGGCAGAGCTATAAGTGTCTATAGTAGCAAGGTGCTTTCAGTAACCTCAGGTTCCCATCTGCTTCTGGAGGATGTTTATGTGGTGTAGCTAATGCTTTATAGTTTAGGGACTGAAGAAATGGATCTAGCCAATAACTCAATGGGTTGACAGCATGCACGGTACTAACAGCCTGGCTTAAACATGCAAGAATTTTAGTTAAACAGAGATTCAACTTTTCCTTCACATTTTTACTAGGCAACAAAAAACTCTGACTAACAGCACTACAATATTGTGTAATATTACATAGATTTTGTAACTAACATAACTTTCTAAAATTTCTTTTAATTTATATAACATTTTAAAAACACTTTTAATGCAACTTATAACATAATAAATGAGCTTCACTGTTTTTAGCACTTCAGTTTTAAAAGGTGAAAGAACAAATGTTTTGCAACTGTTTGGAATAAAAAGATATCTTTCAGGGTTTGACTTTGAGAAAGCAAAATGTTAAAAGTTGTCAGGTTTGAAGCAATATTTGGTTTTTTATTTAATGAAAGCTGAGGAAAAGACAGCCTTTTCAAAAGTGAGATTTGTTTTTCTTAACCAAGGACATATTAACATAAACAGAAAGTACAAGAAGTTATTTTGATAAGACAGACTTTTTGCTTTTTACACTGATTATTTAGAAAAGATTTTTACAACTTCTCACTAAAACAAGCCAATAGTCTGTTAACTTTGTCACTTTAACAAAGAGGAAATTAAATCTTAGTCTTGTATCATTATATTATTTGATACTAAAGCTAAACAAATTTTTTGTTAGATAGACCCATCAAATTTTTCCCAACTTTCACCATAATTTCTTTTTCTGTGAATCTTCTGTGACCTACTATATTTATGCTGGTTTTGTCTTACATTTTCCTCATTCTGTAACAAACACTCACTTTATCTTAGGACAAAACTCCTCCCTTTTTCCTTCTAATAGAAACTCATCCCTTATATCCTTCATACTTAAGTTACCAAAATGATTTTGGAAACTGTCTTTGAGCAAACATCTCACCACATACAATTACCATCAAAATTAAACATCAGAATTAATGTCAAATGCTTAAAACACTTCAGCTAATGTGTTTTAAACAGTAATTTTACAATTTTTAACAAGAATTTGTACTTTTTCAAAGTTTCATGATCATTAATATTTTAAAAGCTTGAATATAAGGCACCTCATCTGATTTGTGACTTTTCTTCTTTTTTTTACAAAACCAAATCTAGTTGCTAGATGGTATTGAAATTTAAAGTCCCAATTTTAGCCTTCTTTTCACCAGTGTTCAATTTATACCACAGTCAGGCAGGATTGTAAGAGAAAATCAGTTTCTTTTTTAATAGGGTCCCCTCCAAATTTAGACCAGTTATTTAAAATACAACCCAGAGGAGACATAGCACATCCTAAGAGTTTCCCATGGCTAGGCAATACTAACAAAAATCACAAAGACAAAACATTAAGACGGACCATTTTTTGGTTTTTTTTTTTTTTTAATAAACAGGTTTTTCAACTTAAAAGCAAAGAAAAACCGTGAAGACAAAACATGCAAAACAAACAGCTCCTTAATACCAAACATCTCCCCCAATTCAAAAACACAAAATGCAAAACCAATGGGGAACCACAAAATATGCAAACAAGGAGTTAACAGGTTAAAGTTAACAGGTTCTTTAATGTAAAAGTAAAGAAAAACATAAAGACAAGATATGCAAACAAGGAGCTCCTCAATACCAAACAACTTCCCCAATTAAAAAAATACAAAATACAAAACCAATGGGGAACCACAAATCTGGGTTCACAGATAGCGGCGCTCAAACCCACCAAGTCCGCATTAATGAACCCAGACAATTCAGCAGTCTCCTCCTCACGACTAGACTGGCAAAGTGAAAGTCAACACAGATCAGAAGAGAAAATATCATACACTGAGCTAGCACTGGACAAGTCTTAAATTTAAAATCACTATCACACAAAAGGGCCTAATGTCGGCCCATGGCAGAAGCTGCACCCAGAACCTCCAATCTCAGTCCTCCAGGAAAATCCCTGGGGAGCTGCTAGGCATGGCGCTGGGGAATCTGGGGAGCCTCCATGGCTCACCGGGCTACATGGGGGTCCCATCTGGGTCACCAAATTGTTACCGCAAGCACAGCCCTGTCCGTAGAGGGGCCTGCCTGACCCGGTGCTACAGAGAAGAAACATTTCTCCCGGTGAGAAGGTGATTTATTGCAAGTGTATTTTGCAAGGGACTGGGGGAATCTTCCCCAAACTGTTCAAAGTGGGATGTGAGTTAGGTTTCTATAAGGAAAGGAAAGGGGCGTAGGGGTCAGAAACTTATGCCTATATGACTCATTTTTGTCAGGTCAGCAGTGGTGTTGGATCTTCATGAGGAAGACATTGGTAAATGTCTCGAGTATGTCTCATTGTTCCAGCATCAATGATTAGCTTTAGATGTTAACATGCAAGTTTTCATGCGCAGGGTTTTCATGAGACTTTTTTTAGCTGATCTTCAGGAATGTTAAACTTTTATCTTTTGAGGCGAGAGTCTCTGATTCACTGGGCTACAGGGTATTCTTGATGTTATTCCATTATGTTATTTCTGTAAGCAGATCTGAGAAAGTTGGTTAATGTCCTGGGAACTAAGTACAAAGAGTAAATTGCTAAGCTCAGCTGCGGCAAGTATATTTTCCAGGTATCATTTGCACCTTTTGGCTATTGTGAATAATATTGCTGTGAACCTTGGTGTAAAGGCACCTGTTTAAGTGCTTGCTTTCAAGTCTTTGGGGTATATATTGAAGAGTGGAATTGCTGGGTTATATGGTAATTCTAGGTTTGACTTTTTTGAGGAAACAACAAACTGTATTGCACAGTATCTATATCATTTTACATTCCCACCAGCAAAGCATGAGAGTTCCAATTTCTCCACAAACCCTCCAACACTTGCTATTTTCAGTTTTAAAAATAATAGCTATCCTAGTGAATGTGAAATGGTATCTCCTTGTGGTTTTGATTTACTTTTCCCCAACGACTAATAATACTTAGTATCTTTTCATGTGCTTATTGGCAATTGTATAACTTCTTCGAAGAAATGTCTATTTAGTATCTTTGTCCATCTGTCAATTGGGTTGTTTGATTTTTTGTTGTTGAGTGCAGGAGCTCTTTATTTATTCGGGATGTTAAACCCTTATCAGCTATTTCCAAATATTTTCTCCCATTTTGTAGGTTGCCTTTTCACTTTCCTGATAATGTCCTTTGATGCAGTTTCTGGATAATTTCATGCTGTGATTCTTGTGGTCTATGTTGAGACTCCCAGACTAGGAGCCCAAATGTTCAGGGCTCTCCCTTCTTAAGCCCACTGTGCCCCCATTCTTGGGGCAGCATGAGAGAACACTTGTGGGTCCTCTCTCCCCAGGCAAATACAGAGCCCATCCCCTCTTCATTTGAGGGGAACTCTCTGGGGTTTGTTGCCCTTCTCTCTCTTTAGGACGGTCCCTCCCAAAAGCTAAGACTTCCAGAAGGTCAGAATCAAGATGCTCCTGTTGACCTTAATGTTGGACCTGAGATCCTCAACCTGACAGACAAGGAGACAAAAGGCCCAGCCTTCTAGCTGGGACAGGAAAAGAAAGATTCAACTAGAACGAAACTCAGTTAATATCTTAGTGAGTTTTCCTGGCATACCTGGTCAAATCCCTTGTGAGCAGAAATCAAAAGGTATCCTTCCCTGTATATGCAAAGAAACACACACACACACACCAGCCGCAAGGCAGGGGCACACACACATACAAGCAAAGCGTATGCATGCAGACAGCATGCCTATCCGTGGACATAAGCATGGACATAAAAACACATCCAAACATAGAGGCAAACGTGTGTAACAATCACTACCCACATACCACACATCCAGAGAAACTGACACAGAGAGGTACACAGGGCTCCATAACACACACCCAGATAAACCTACTGACAGAGTCCCACAATAGATGTCAGCAAATGTGTTTTGGATCAGTCAGAGATAAGGACAGATCAGTTTTTTAGAGATTAGAGGAGAGGGTGTGTGTGGAGGATAGGCTGGTGGGAGAAGGATCTGGGCAGAAAGAAGCAAGGGACAGAGCCTAACACCAAGGGAAAAAAGGGTACAAACTACTCACTCCAAATTCATGTATTCATCTATTCATTCAACGTTCCTGAGCTGGGTCCCATGCTGGGCTACACAGGAAGAGAGGCAGGGCTTTGTCCTCCCATACGCATGGCCCATGAGGGACGGAGACCCATCCATAAGCAACTATAACAGAGGGTAGGTGCTGCGGTGGGGAACACACTTCGAGCCTCCGGGTAGCAGTGGAAGATAGGAGACGTCAGGGAAGCTAGAATCAAATGTTAAACAGCTCGGTTCGATGAAGACAGGGATGGGGAAGGCAACTCAGGCTAAGACAAAGGCCCATAAGAAGATATAAGTACTTCTCTCCTACTGCTACTGTAATAATTGGCACAGTGGTTCAAAACAACCCACGTTTTTTTTTTTTTTGCATGCACAGGCATCAGGAATCAAACCCGGGTCTCCAGCATGGCAGGCGAGAACTCTGCCACTGAGCCACAGGCACACTGCCTAGCCCACATTTCTTTTTGACAGTTCTGGAGGCCAGAAGTCTAAAACTAGTCTCAGGATGTCGGCAGGGCTCATTCCTTCTGGAGGCTCTGACTAAGAGAATTTGTTTACTTGCTCTTTTCAGCTTCTAGTGGCCTCCTGAATTCCTTGGTTTACGGACCCTTTATCGCTGCAATTTTGCTTTCATCATCCTATAGCCTTCTCCTCTGTCTCTGGCTCCTCCCGTCTCCCACTTACAAGGCATATTGTGATTACACTGGACCCACTTGGATACTCCCAGCTAACCTCCCCACTCGAGATCCTTAATCACACCCACGAAGTCCATTTGCCACATAAAGGAGCAATCACAGGATCTGGGAATTAGGACTTGGGCATATTTGTGGGGCATTATTCAGCCAACCACAGAAGGGTGGCGTATTATGTCACGATCCTCTTAAAACACCCTCAAATGTAAGTCTCGTTACCCTCAGATTACAGCTGAGGAAAATAGGTTCATGGAGGTTAAGGCATTTATGCAAGACCGAAAAATGAAATATTTAAAAACTTAAACCGGGAAAAGGTACATGCTCGTTATTCAAAAATATATGTCATAGAAAAGAATTCAAAGAAAAATGCAACAAATCACTCCAAATCCCACCACCTAGAAATGATCAGTATTAACGTTTGGCCAGCATAACCACGTATAGAGAAAGAAGCATCAAGAGAGACAGAGAAAGCCAGACAGGCAGAAAAATGATATAAGATGGGCTACTATAAAAGACATTTTAAAACCAAAAACGGAAAGTATGATTTTATTTGAATTTAATAAATGAAAAAAAAAAACTGAAGTGAAAATGAAGAGCAAAACTTCAGCTAAATTTTTCTTCACCTCAAAATATATTCATTCCCAAAAGACTCCCCTCAAATGAAGGGAAGCAATTTTGATTTAGAAATTGGAGGAGGATTTTTACCAATATGTTTCAGCCTTATACGATATTACTTGACTCTGAACTATGAAAGAAAATAGGGTTAGTACCTCTGCCCCCTTCCCATCCATCCCCTCCATTCCAGATTATGTTGTCAGTATTTTTTCCTTCTTCAGGATTTATATTACATTCTGTCCTATAACCAAAAATTCCTACAGTTTAATCTTAACCTAAAAGGAATTAATGTTCATGATCAATCCTTTTTTTTTTTTTTTTTACCAAGAATCTCGCTTCCTCAGTTCCTTATTTTGATTCATCTCTTGGCTGACTGGGCTTTGTCACTGCGTCTGTCGTTGCTTCTTGAGTTTCACATTCCCCAAATTCATGATTGAGATCAACCATTTTGTTGGATCTGCTCGGTTTTTTAATTTTAAATTATTTTATGGTTTTTTTTTTTTTTGGATCTGCTTTTGTATGACATGTTTTTAACCCTCAGAACTTCGTAGCTATTGCTTCTTCATCTTCACACACCGACGGTTACTAGGGAGAAGTCTGAGATCAGCCTGAATTTTCTCCCTTGTTAAGTGACTTTCTCTGCCTTGGTGCCTAAAAGCAGTCTTACTTTATCCTTAAAGTTTGATAACTAAATCAGTATGCATTTTAATGTAAGTTCTTCTATATCAATTTTTCGAGCATATGGTTTGCCTTTTCAATCTGAATATTTAGTTCTTCATTTCAAGGAAAGTTTTTCTGTGTTTCATAATTTAATATCTTTTTCTGATCCAGTTTTGGAACTTCTATTTTAGGACCACCAGTAGTTATGCTTGTTTAACTACTTTTTATCACCTCTGTTATCTTTAAATGCCTTAATAGATTTTTCTTGTCCTGCCATATATACTCTATCTCAGGCCTTTTCTATGCACCGTTACTTTGGTTTTCAGCTGTATGTATTCTGTTCTTTGGTGTTTCTAGTTTATTTGTTACCTCTGCAATGGTATTATTTTGGCCCTCTTATTATTTTCTCTTAGCTATGTGAGCTCCCTTTAAATCTCATTCTGTTCTTTATCAACTTGCCCTTGAGTCCTTGTTTTATGGACTTGTTTTATTGACTTCATACCATTATTAAGTCCTATAACAGGAAGCACTTGCCAGGAATCTGCTTTTATTCCTTTGGTTTTGTTTTCTTCTAGACTGGGTTCTTTGGCTATTTTTTTATACAGTCTTTTCTCCCTTCCTTCTCTCTTCCTTCCTTTCCTTCTTCTCTCCCTTCCTCTTCCCCTCTCATCCTCCCTTCTTCCCTTCTCTTCCCTTCCCCTTTCATTCCTTCCTGCCCGTCCATATCTAGGCTGGGTGGTCTGCATACGTAAAGGCCATGCCATTTCTTTTCCTCTCACTCCCGTCTACCATGGCTCATGTTTAGCAGCCCTCTCCTTGCTCTGGAGTATGAGTGAGCGCTCCTGGAGGCCTTTCCTATGTTGTTGGGCCTCCTGGGACCTGTGGTTTGAAGCATCTGCTGTCAACCATCCACCACCACCCCCGCCCCCTTCTGTGCCTGAGGCTGCCCACTGACCTTGACGGGGTCTGAGTGCTGTCTTTCCTCTGAGGTCCTATGAGATCCCAGGCCACTCTCCTAGCTGGACGGTGGGATGTAACTCACTGTTGTGGGCTTTGGCTTATCTCCTCCAACCTCAGTGTCACAACCTGGAAGTTGCCAATTCATGGCAGCTCTGGCCTCTCCTGAGCTTTCACAGAGGAGCATAGGGCCTTCTACTCAAATTTTTTTCCTAAGGTACCTCGTCTCCCACATTCCAGCTCTCTCAGATGACAAGATATTAGTGAGAATCTTGGTGTTTTGTTGATTAACCTTTTCTCAATTCTATTTGAGAACGGGGTTAGGAGACCTATCACTCACTCATGGCACTAGAATTTTCTGTTACTTTCCTTGGCTATCACTTGTTAAGGCTTATAAAAAGGATTTCCTTGTTTGGTTTCTTGGAGAGTTTGTGGTGACATTTTTGTTTTGGTTTGGTTTGGCTCTTGTTCATTTTGTTCGTAGGGAAGTTGGGAAGACTCTGTAATAGCTTCACTTTGCTGTCCTCACCCAGACTTTCCCAAGTCTTGCCTTATCCCCATGGAATCCCCCTGCCTCTGGGCAAGACCCAAGTATTCCAGCTCTCAGCACTTGCAAGGCCCTGGGGTGGGATAGAGGTTCACAGAACTAGGCCTCAGCACATAGCAGGCATTTTTCATGGAGGTAGTGTCAGGGGACCTCAGTGCTTCATGGGAAGGGATCTTGGGCAAGGGCACAGCATGAGCAAAGCCATGGAAGGGGGAGAGCACAGGGACAATGACTGGGAAACAGGGAGGAGTCCAGTGAGGACTGACTGAAGGGAGCAGGAGGAGAGAAGCTGGAGAGGTGGGCAGGCAAAGGCTGGCATGCAAGCTGGCACAGGTCTGCACTCGTACGTGACAAAAACACCCGACTCCTGTGTCTAGAACCTCAGGTAGTCCTATGGCAGGCAGGAGCGGGGGCAGGTGCAGGGAGAGCAGCCTGGCTCCTTGCCTCTCCTCCCCCTCTGCAGCCCCTCCTGGGGAAATCTCCCTGATGGTTCCACCCATTCTACCTCCTGGTCCTGTGAGCCCCACGCTGCTCCTTCTGTCTTCTCTCCAGCTACAGGGAAGGCCTCAGCCACGGCCACACCAGACATGTTCTCCGCCACAAAGCACACACCAACACACCCGGTCCCAGAGGCACGGGCATGCTTGGACTCCTGTCACCTGGCCACACAAAAACATGACTGCACAGTTGCATGCCATCACCACAGCATGCTGTTGCTGGCACACCTTGCACACAGAGCCGCGCTCGCTTTCTCACTCTGGGGCTTTCTGCCTCTGAGTCTCCTGAGAGCTTGGCCTGCCCTCTGGTGGCCACTGTCCAAGCCACTGCCCTCCTGGAAGGACCCACCCACTTCTTGGCCTGGTCCCTGTCCAAAGAAGCTTCTGGCCTAGAACAGCTTCCCCCTTCAAACTGGTCCTATCAGACAAGGTCCCGTCAGACCCACCACCCCTCCAACCTGTCTCTCCCACCAGATTGGTGCTATGAGGCCAGCCCCTCAAATAACCTCCAGACCAGCCTCCCCTCTCAGACTGCTACTGCCAGACAAGGCCTTCTCAGATAGAGTGACTGTCCTAATTCTCCTCGAACTGGGGGGTTTCCCAGGGCATGAGACATTCAGTGCTAGACCTGGGAAAGTTCCCGGCAGACCAGGATTCATTGGTCACCTTACTCTCAGATCTGCATGCCTTCAAATTGGTCTCCCCTCTCAGGCTGGACCCATCGGACACTTTCCAGATTGGCCTACCCCCTCCAATCGGTCCTTTCCAACAGGCTCTCTTCGGGGGTGCCCGGGTGGTTCAGTGGTAGAATGCTCACCTTCCAGGCAGGAGACCCGGGTTCGATCCCGGACCATGCACCCAAAAACAAACAAAAGAAGAATGCCACCAACAGGACCTCTTTAAGAATACGTCCCAGGCCAGCATCCCCCACCCCAGACTAATTGTCACCCAAGGCCCTCTGAGATCCGCTCACCTTCACATTAGCCTCCTCCCTCAGACAGGCCCTGTCAAATAAAGTTCTCTCCAGCCTCTCTCCTTAGACGAGCTCCGAGCTCCGTCAGACTCCTCCTCTCAGACCCACTTCTCCTCCCCGCTCCCCTGAGGACAGACGAGTGAGGGGATCACAGCTGCTGGCCCTGCCCCCAGGGCTCCAGCCCTGCACCCCTGGACAGGTGCCACCATCTGAGGGTGCTTCCTCTGCCTGGCCAGGGCCCGTAGCTCCGGGCTGCGAGCACAGGGGACATGTGGGCCTCAGGACATAAAGACAGGCAGGTGCAGGGCACAGAGCTGGGGTCTGGAGCCAAGAATTCCATTCTCTCCATGTAAGAATGAACTTTCTCAGAGTCCCAGCCTCTGGAGGTGGTGAGCTCACTCGCTCTGGGGAGTTCCCAGGGCCAGAGGCTGCCCAGGAGGGATTCCTGCCTAGTGTTTCCCTCCTGCCTGCCTCCCTGCCTCCTGGCTGCCTGGTGGGAACACAGATTGGGAGACGTGTGTGCTGATAGCTGCCGGCCTGGAAGCAGGAAAGGAGGACAGGCGGGTGGCCGAGAGGGGGCAGCAGAGGCCAGGACAGCCCCCAGTGCAGGCCAGAGAGGCGTGGTGGCCACAGGCGGGGGTCCAGACCAGAGAGGGAAGGACCCATGAGAGTCAAGGGAGAGGGTCAGAGACGCAGAGGGGGAGATGGGTCTGGAAATACACGCAGAGAGAGACACACACCCAGAGATGGGGATAAAGACACAAAAATAGAAAAGAAAGAGATGGAGATACACAGAATAGATATCCACAGAAAGAAATACAACGCGAAGGATCAGGACAGAGAATACAGAGACGGGGATGGGAGCAGCAAAAGGATGGGAGCAGAGACGAGCTCCGCCTTCTAGGATGGGGCAGAGTCATCCTGGGAGTTGAGGTCAGGTGGGCAGGGGGCTGATGGGCCACTACCCAGAGGGGCAACCCATTCCCAATGCCTCTTGGGAAAGCAAGAACGAGTCGGCAGAAAGGCTGGGCCACGGTGCACGCTGGGCCTGATATCCAAACCTTCCCTGCCCCCCTCCCAGCCCCTTGGCAGTGTTTTAATTCTCCAGGTTGTGTTTTAGCTCCAACAGCTGACGTCTGTGCTTATCTCTGGCTCCCTGGAACCATCATGGGAAATTACGGATGTGGAGGGAGAGTGCTAGGGGGAGGTAGCAGTAGGCAGCAGCCAAGACCCTCTAAGACGAGCAGCCTCTGTGGAGTTGAGAGGCCAGAACCTCCAAGGAGAGGTGACCACCCAAGCCCTAGGCCCAGTCCAGTCTGATGTGTGACACCGCCTGGCAAGGCACCCTGGGGCTTAGGACAGGGCTGCATCTCTCTGTCTCAGGAGACTTTGGGTTGGGGGCAGGGAGATACCCCAGTCCTCCTTTCCATTAGCCTCCGAGGCTCCAGCAGGCCCCCTCCCCTCCTACTGCCCCCTCCTCCTCTCCAGGCCCCACATAATTGCTTTCCCATGTTGCTAATAGAGGCCAGATTGCTGATGCCCAAGCCCTGGGTGGGTGGCGGGCAGTCAGGGCTGACCAAGGCTCTCAAAGCAAGAAGGCAGCACAGGCCAGAGAGCCCTTAACTTCCCCCATGGATGGAGGAGGGTGGAAGCGCACACATCCGTAGAAACAAGGTGATGGCTCTCTGCTCCCTGAGTACGGGGTGAGACCCGAGCCACACCTCACAGGGACCAGACAGAAAAGCAGAGCCGGAGTTCAGAGTACAGAAGCTGCTCCATGACACCTCTCAGACGTCCGTCCTGAGGCTCTCCCGCGAATGAAGAGCCAGGTGTCCCCACAGCTGAGGCTATACAGCTAAAAAGCCTCGGGCCTCTGGCTTTCCATGTTTGCTTTCCCACCTGGTATACCCTTCTCCTCCATAGTACCTGTCTGGAGGAGGACCAGCCATCTTCACTTCCCAGCCCCTCTCCAGGCCCCAACTCAGGGTCTGTGAGCTGTCCGGGCCCAATTCATCAGTGTGTGAGGTGCTGGGGACCCCCCCTCCCAGGGTATGACCCCAGGCGGGCTAGGTGAGACCAGCGAGAAGCGTCCGTTTCCTGGTATGAGAAGGGTTTGAATGGGGGTATGTGTGGCACTTTCAGGGGGTCTGGTCAGTGTAGGAGTGAAGTTCAGTACCTGCTGTACAGCTCAGTGCAGACATGTCTGTATAAGCGTCCGTGTGTTCGTGGCCTGAGCTCCATCACTGGCTTCTAGCTCCAGCCCCCTCCCCCCGGGCCAGAGGTGCCTACCACCTCGGCCCCTGCCCTGAGCTGTTCCAGATAAGGAGCCCGTGCAAGGGAGCTCTGGAGGGGCTGGCCCCAAGCATGCCTGGGCAGTCAGGGGCCCCCATCTGAGAAGTCAAAAGGCCCCTGGAACCCGATTGGGGGATGGAGGGATAGCAGGGTATGGAGCTGGACCGAGGACTGGCCACTCATATAAAACTAAAGCCCCCTCAGCCCCTCAATGGGCTCTAGCTGTAATCTAATCAGGGTGTAAACCTGGTGCTCCTTAATTCCAGTCTTGAAGCTCCAGGCAAATCCTCAGTCATGGTCCCATCAGCTTCCTCCGCCAGGAAGCCTCCCTCCCTGTCCAGGTCCGGGCCCCTGGCTGAGCTCCAGGTTTGACCTGCTGGAAATCCAGGACTGGATGTAGCTCCTGGCCCCACCCCACGGGTGAGACCCGGCCTCCTCTCCTCCTCCTCTCTACCCTGCGGGTAGGACCCTGGCCTGAGTACTCACGCAGAGCACCCTTGAAAGGCCTCTGCCCTGGCAGCATGTCAGCAGCCTCCAGAACGGACGGGTACCCCCGCGTGGGACTGCCCCCCGCTGGGACCCTCATAACCCACTGCTCCTCCCTGGACCACAGCTCTGTGTTCGGTGGTCCCCATGGCCCCGGGTTTTGGGGAAGGTTTGGGGCCGCTCTCCGGAGAAAGCCCTACCCTGCAAGAAGCAGGAAGAACCACCCTCCACCCACATGTGCCTGAAACTTAAACTGACTCTCCTCGCCTTCCCCAACCCTAATTTCTTTCCTCTTCCAGGCCTGGAAGGGGAGGGGTCCTAGGAAGAGGGGTGCCCTCCCGAAGTCTATGCCAAGGACTCATGAAATGGTGACGTTTAATGAGAACTCCCTACCCCTCCCCCCCCGTATATACATCTATAAAAAATTCAAATACAGCAAGTTACCACTGAGTCAGACTAGAAGGGACTGACAGGGCATTAAATACTGTGGGGTAGGAGCAGGGGCCAGGGGAGGGCCGTACAAAACAGGGGCAGTGGCAGGGGGAGGGACTGAAAAGTGTGGGCGCTGGGGGGAAGGGGATGGCTGGGTCCCCCCAGTGTCAGGAGCTTATAATCTGATGGTGGCAACAGAGACCCTGGGACAGATGGGAGGCTGGGGCAGGAGGGGACATTATGATGTGAAAGGCTCCCCTCAGGCCCCCCAAGGGCTCCTGGGAGTCGCTGGCGTTGGCGGGTCCAGCCCAAGGGGGCAGGGTGAGGGCGGGTCTTTGGTGGGTGGGTTAGCTGCATGGCCCTCCCCTCCCAGGGAGGAAGGAGGGCCGCCTTGGCGGGGCGGGGCGAGGGGGCGGCAAGCCCGGCCCGCCGGGGTCTCTACAAATTGTGTCTGAAGAGAATGCAAAAGGTCCTCCTGCCCGTGTGCAAAATAGGACCGGGGCCTGCTCAGGCTTCCTGCTCCTCTGCAGCTGCTCCGGCAAGTCCTCACCAGGCCGGCTCTAGGGAGACAGGGTGGGGGCTGTGAGGGACCAGGGTCCCCTGGGCCCCCTCTGCCTCCCCCACCCCTCTTACCACATCAGGAGACTGCTGGCAGTGGTGGCAGCGGCAGCCAGGGCCAGTGTGACGGGGACCCTGGTGAAGAAGGGTGCCGAGGGACCTCCACCGCTGCCCAGCTCCCCAGGCTCACAGATCTTCGTGGTGGGCGGGGGTGCCAGCGAGCTGCTGGTGCTGGTCGTGGTCTCTGGGGAGCATGGGGGAAACTCAGGGCAGGGCCAGGGCCAGGGTCCCAGCCACATGTGGGGGCTCAAGGCACAATGTCTCTGCTTCCTACTGCCTCCCTCATCAGACAGCCCCTCTATACTCTCTCAGGTATGCCCTTCCTCTCCCATCCGACAGGTCCTGCTTTCCAAGGCTCACAGGTTACAGAGCACCCAAAGATTCCCACTAAGAATGCCCAGCTAGCAAGGACCGGGACCCTGCAACAACCAGAGGTTGGACAGGCAGGCGGGAGTGTGGCAGTCACCGAAGGTGTGGAGACCACGGGAGCAGAGGCCCTGAGTCCTGACACTCGTTGGAGGGAGCAGGACGGAGCCAGGGAGACACGGGAGGCGCGGGGTGGGCGCACCTGGGGCCTGGGCCTCCGTGGTGAGGTGTCGGGGCTCCTCTGTCCAGGGGGTGGCGTGGGCAGCCACGCTCCAGTCGCTCCACGTGCCAATCTCGTTGTCCTTGGCAGCCACCTGGATGATGTACTCCTTCCCAGCGTAGGCATCCGTGATGGTGTGCGCTGTGCCGTCCGACAGCTCCACCTGCAGTCAGACCGCAGGGCATAGGGAGAAAGGACACCCCAGGGTCGGGAGAGTGAGGCACCCCCTGGAGGAAGCGAGAACACCTCAGGGAGAGGAGAGTGAAGACACCCCCGGGGGAATGAGGACTTCCCTGGGGGAGAGAGGGGACAGTGAGCACACCCCTGAGAGACGCCTCAGGGAGGACACGCCAGAGGGAGGGAAGACGTCCTGGGGGAGAACAAGAATCCTTACAGAGACCAGAAACACCCCCAGGGGAGAAGAAGGACCCTTTTGTTCAGTGTCTCCCACTCTCTTGTCCCAGCCTAGAGATGATGAGAGTGATGGGGGCAAGGGAAGGGATGGTGTCATGCTGCCCTCCTCTCATCAAGAAGCAATTTAGTAAGACACAGACCCTGGGGCTGGATGACCTGAGTTCAAATTTTGGTCTTGACCCTTACTAGCTGGGTGACCAAGTTACTTAACATCCACGTGTCTCCATATCCTCACCTGTAAGATGGTAGGAATAGCGGTCTCTGTCTCATGGGGCAGTGATGAGACATAACAGCCCAGGGGAAGCCCCAGGCTGCAGCCAGCACTATCATCAGGGGTCCCAGCTCAGAGCCAGGGTTCCCAGATGCCCAAGTTGGGCCTCCCCCCTCAGAAAAGTGACACACTGCCTGAAGCGGAAACAGGGTGTGTGTGTGTTGGGGGGACAGTCCCCAGGGCAGCAAGACAGCAGGACAGCTGCTTTACTTCCTCCTGGAGGCATTGCCACCGCCCCCCCCCCCCCAGGCTGGCCCCATCCTGCTGGTCTCTGCACGCCCCCCCGCCCCCCCACCACCACCCCAGGTTGGCCTGCCTGTCCGGCGCCCCTCCCAGGCCCAGGCCGGGCTCTGGTTCATCTCAGCGGCACCCGCTGCCTCATTAAGCCGCCTCGTAAACAGGGGCAGGCGGTGGGGGCGGAGGAGGGGGCCGCTCTGAGCCACGACGTCTGGCTTCAAGGCTTTCTTGGTACCTGTTTCAATCTTCCTCCCCAGAAAACGGGGGTCTGGGCTACCTGTGAGGTAGGCTGTGAAGACATGCACGTGTATGTGTATGTGTGTGTGTGTGTATGTGTGTGTGTGTATCTGTGTGCGCACAATGGGTGCAAAGGAAGCCCCTCCTCCAGTTCCCACCAGCCTGCAGCTCTGGAGGTGCTGGGAAAGGTCAGGGTGAGGTGGAGGGTCGGGAGCATTTTGGGCCCAGACCTGGGCTCAGTGAGTCCCACTCCCAGCTCCAGGAGATCGGTGGGCCTCCAAGACGCTCCTCTCCTGGAGCTGAGGCCCCAGTTCCACTTCTGGTCCCCATATCCCCTTTCTGTTCCATGAAGAACCCTCTGCCTGATGGCCCCAGATCCTTCAACAACTTCTCCCTCCTGCCAGGGTTCCACCTCCAGGCCTCTCCTTCGTTTCTGTCCCCAAGACCTCCACATCTATCTTTTTCAAAAGAAGAGAGCCATGGAGAAAAGTGCAAATTGTTCTCACTGGTAAAGCCTGTGGTGGGTACCACGCCTCTAGAAATGTGGCCCAAGAGCCCAAAGCTCTCCTGACACCACATCCCTTCACCTCGCCAGGTTGTCACTGATCTCTTAACCCATCCCCTTCTGGGAATGGCTGCTCAGCTGACTCCCTGGTGGCTGGCATCTGCCTAGGAGTCCCCCATCTGATGGCTGCAGACATCAGGCATGCCCCCAGGCTACCCAGCTGAGGTAGGGCCAGAGCAGGAGAGGCAGGGAACCCATGCTGGGTCCCAGGACTCATCTCCCTCCACCCTCCTGTCCAGGCTGAGACCGTCCCCACCATATCTCCTGGTGCCCATTCCGGTGCAATTCCTGTTCTGAATCTCTCATTTCCTCCTGAAAATCCAAGTAATGTTTTTCTCTGCTCCCCCTCCACACCCCTCCCAACTATATACCTGCCTCTCTCCAAGTTCAAGGATGTGGGAGAGCAGATTCCGTTCAAGACAAAATGCACATTCAAAAGAGTCATAAATTTAGCCAACCCCGATGCCAATGAGACACAGAGCAGGGCAGGGATATGCCACAGGCCACGCGTGTCGTTGCCACGGAGCCCACACAATCTGCCCTGACCACATGTGTGGGGAGCAGCGCTGCACATGGCACGGGCCAGTGAACGGTCCTGGCATGTTAGTCACATGTGTGTGTGGAACACAGTCCCTGCTGGGGGCCGCGTGTGTGCGTGCATGTTCCCGTGTGTGCGGCAGGCAGTGTGCCAGGTCCACTGCAAGGCGTGTGCGCCGCGACGCGCAGGGCTGCTGCCTGTAGCTCGTTAGCGGGGGAGGGGGGCTTGTGAAACTAGACCCTGGTTATTAGCAATGCATTAGGCGCGGGCAGCTGGCCAGGCAGGAGGGACTCCGGACTCTGTCAGGGAACATGTGAGCGTGTGAGCAGCCTTTGTGGGGGCCAGGCCCGCAACCCGGACAGGCGCCCAGGAATCAAATTACGTACTTTAAAGGCCAGACTGGAGCGGGGCATGAGGAGATGGAGCTGGAGCCTGGTGGATGCGGTGGGGGTAAGGCTGACCCCAGGAGGCAGCTTGGGCTGTCCCTGGAGTACCCTCCCAGGTCCAATCCCAACCCACAGAGCTGAATGCCCACAACTCTGCGGGCCTAGGGCTCTTGACGCGAGATAACCCCAAGTCTATCCCAGAATCCTGACTGCCCCCAGCCCATAGCCATCATAGCTTGATCAGCATCCCAGGCCATAGCCTGACCCTTGTCCACCACTTGGTTCCCAGGCCAGGTCACCTCCTTAAGTTGAGCCATCAACTAGGTCTGACTTCAGAGCCCTGACATGACCCTGGAGTCATGGCCTGAGCTTACATCCTGGACCAAGCCTGACCCCACTGTCTGATCCTGACTCCTTGAGCCCATCTGTGAGTCCTTGAGGACAGGGACTATCCTGTCTCTTGAGTCCGGCTCAGGCCCAGGGCCTGGGCAGATGCAAAGAGGGAGATGCCTGATCAAGGCCAAGAGCTAGAGGGAAGGGCAGAGAAATGCTGCCCAGGCTGCCTGCCATCTCCTTTCCAGCATTTCTCTCCACTACCCTGGGGAGCCCAAAGAGTTCCCTCTCCCCAGAGAGCTTCCCTGACTGCCCTTGGGCCCCCCGCTGGAGCTGCTACCACCTGGGGCATGTGTGCACCCTGTGGCTCTGGTCCAGGATGTGGGCAGGGCAGGGCAGGGCACTCACATGCTGCCACTGGTCCAGGATGAGGGGTCGGTAACGCAGAAAGAACTTGAGAGGAAAGGACTCAGGATCAGGCCAGGTGGAGGGGGTCTGCCATGTCACCTCCAGGCGGCGAGGGTTGCTGGGCACCGGCCGGGCTACCACGTTTTCTGGGGGGTCAGGCTTCACTGTTCAAGAGACACAGCTTCATTACCACAGTGATCTTGGGGACCAGCCCCACTTTGCCAACCCCGGCCATCATGTTGACCTTCTTATACTGCCAACCACTGTCATCATCATGGTCGCCAATCCCTCTTCTCTGCTGTCAATCCTGGCAACTGACATTAATAGCTATCTCATGACTTCCACCTCTGACATCCCCCTCATCACCAATGACTGTCACTTCATCCCATCATCCCACCCCCAACCTCATCATGACCAGCACCCCGATATGCTAAGCCTGTGCGATGCCTCCACTATGACCACCATCGCCCCCTCATCGCCTGGATGACCCTGCCCCCTGCACCAGCAGCACACACTCCCTTAGGCCTGGCTTTTCACCTCAACTTTTCCAGTTCCAAACTGAGACACAGCTTTCCTTGAAGAGTCTGGGTTTGAAACTGCTCTGTGGGTCAGTGTTGAAAGACAGTCCATGGGTGTTGCAGATCTGAGTTGGAGGTGGGCTAAGGACCCAATGGGAGCTCATGTAGAAAACAGTCTGGCTGGGAACTGAGTCATGGGGGAAGGGAAGGAGAGCAAGGGAAAGGCAGAGGGTCTGGCTGGGATGAAGCAGGGGCAGGAAGGGGTTCTGGCTGGGATAGGACAGGAGCAGGCAGGGGGTCTTGGCTGGGATGAGGCAGGGCAGGCAGGAAGTCTAGCTGAGATGGAGCAGGGGCAGGCAAGGGTCTGGCTGGGATGGGACAAGAGGAGGCAGAGGGTCTGCCTGGAATGGGTCAGGGGCAAGGGCAGGCAGAGAGACTGGATGGGATGGGGGGGGAGGGCGCTATCTGTCCCAGTCCTGTCTCCTGCTCTGACACCTCATTCATCACAGGCCGTAAGGAAGCCATTAGTGAGGGGGGGTACGCGGGGTAGAGGCTGCAGCTGCACAAGGGTCTGGCCCAGCCTGCCCCCTCCCCCTCCTGCATGCTCTAAGAGCCAGAGAGACTATGGGAAGAGCTGCTGGAGAGGTCTCTCGGCCCCCACAGGTAAAAGACATTCATTCACATGATCACAGGTGTGTGCATGTTGTGCATATATGCACAGGCATATATACATGCCCCGGGCACCTGTGCACACGTGAACATCTCTACCAATGCTCATATACACCTGTGTCACACATCCACTCCCTCATTCTCACTGGAGTATGCAGTAGGGAACCCCCCATCCACACACACCAATGGTGAACTCATCGAAGGTGATGGCTGTGGCGTTGTGGCCCAGGGCATTGCTGACACTTATCGAGACCTTGTACTTGACGGTGGAGAACAGGTGCATGTAGCGGATGTGGCAGCGGTTCTTGAGGGCCGGGTCCTTCTCACAGACCATAATTTTGGAGCCATGCCTGGGGAGGGGCGGGGCCCAGGCACCGTTACCAACAGCAAGGGTCAGGTGGGGCAGGGGTTGGGGGAAGGTCAAGCCCAAGGCTGGGCTGGGGTCTGGACCGAGAGCATGGTGGGGGGTCAGGCGAGAGGTTAGAGGGCAGGGTTGGGACCCGGTCACAGACGCAGCTACTCACAGCACAGTCACATTGAAGGTGTTAGGGATGTAGGTGGGGGTGGGCAAGTGCCAGCTGCAGTAGAAGCCTTTGGGGTAGGTGTTGGAGCGGCAGCTGAGCACAGGCTCCCGCGGCGGCACTGGGGGTCAAGATAGCATGGTCAGTTCCCTGCACTAGTGGGGGACAGGTGGGCCCCAGAGCCCCAGCTCTCCCTCCAACCTCCCACCGAACCCATCAGGGATGCCAGAGGTTGGGGGGGGGGGTGCTGTCAGCGAGGGTCTGAGGTTTCCCAGGCCACAGAGAGCCAGATGTTTAATTAAAGAAAAACAAGGGCTGAGCAGAGAGGGAGCCACCACCCCCCCACCCACCCCACCTGCTCAATGGAGGCGGGAACTGCAGAGAGCAGGGGGCTGCGGGCCTCAGCTCATCAATCACAGGATGGAGATGCTGCCTGGGGGAATCAGCCCCAACCCCATCTCTCCTGCCACACTGTGTCAATTCCTAGAGAATGATGGGCCTTTGGCAGACAGATGGGACACAGGCTGAAGGGGGTCTTTACTGGGTCCCCTGGCTGTGGGGTGACCAGGGTGCACTTCCTGAAGAAGAGACACCCCAGGCTTCCCTTGGTGGTGACAGCTTCAGGAGGCCCTCAGTAAAGACTGAGAAACACAAGGACAGGCCTGGTGGCTGCACAGGAACAACAGCGCTTGGTGGGAGTTTCTGTGAGTGTGTGCACATCTGGGTGCGTGGGCATATGTATCACCAGCATGTCTGTGAGTTACATGAATGAGTGACCGCCCAGTAGCTGAATGTGGGTACCTATGCAGGAGAGACTATGTGGATGAGTGTTCAAATCTGTGCATGGATCTCCAGAGTGCACGTCCACGGATGTGTGTGCATGTGTGTATACGGATGCCTGTTGAGGAAGCTGCTGTTCCCTTGGTGTGTGTGCTTCACCCCAGCTCTAGCTCCAGCCCCTCCATCACAGACCCTTTAAGACACCATGTACATAGTTAGCCGCTCTCTTCACTCTGGAATAGGGAGGCCCAGAGAGGGATGGGGACCCATCCGGAGTCACACAGCAAGCCAGAGCTGTACTAAACCCCAACCACATGACCACGCACACACACTTGGGAAGTCCTCTCTACTGTCTACCCAACTTTTTTTGTTGCAGTGAGCACTTAGCCCAGCTGTCCCACCCTTGGGCACTAGGCAAGGCGTGAAGATAGGCGGCTCAGGTTCCTGGAAGGAGGCAGCTTCTGTGATCTGACCCAGGCAAGGAATGTCCGTCCGTGGCTCCAGGGACACTGACACCACCCTCCTGTGCTTCCCTCCGCCCCCCTGCCTGACAGGTGGACAGGAAATGGGAGGGGGGGCAGCTCAATAAGTCAGGGACAGTAAAGGGGAGTGCATATCTATGCTTTTTAGAGTGGCCATGGTGACACATAGGAAACTGCAGGCTTCCATCCACAGTGTACACATGATTGTGTGTGTCTCTGTATTGCATGTACACGTTCAATATGAGAGAAGCTGTGGAGGGGCCCCGGGCAGAACCCCCAGAGCCTGGTTCTGACTTTGTAGCAGAAGGGATGAAGGAGGCAGGCAAGTATCAGGAAAGCTTGGGTGTAGCAGATGAAGTGGGCAAGGCTGGGGTCAGAGAGAGTGCCACTGCCCAGGGAAGAGCCGAGGCCCAGCTGAGCCCCCGATAAGGGGCAACCTCTGTTCAGCCCATTGCTGTTCGCCCGGGATGGCCCCAGTCCATCTTCTCGGTCCCATGCTCAACCTGTGTGCCTCTTGGGTCCCTTCCCTATCTGGCCAGGGGCACGGATGGGGGTGGGGTGGGGGGCGGCCAAGGACACAGGAAGTGCCTTGTGGGGGCCTGTAGGCCAAGCCAGAATTGGCAGCCGCCCCAGGAGGAAAGGACATTCCGAGGTCGGCAGAGAAGTCTCCACTCCCCGCCCCGCCCCGCCCCGCCACCCCCCCTTACCCCCAGCTTCAAAGGAGAAGGGCGCTGGGGACAGGGGGGATGGGGGGGGGACTGAAGCCTGCAGAGTCAGCTCCCTGCCACCTCGGACTCTTCGGAGGGCAGAGCAGGCCATGGCACTGGACTCGCAGGCCCCCTCCCTGGGCTAGACGCCCACTGACTAGTCACCTCCACTCTCCCGACTGTCCTCCGGGCTCAGACCAGCCTCCCCTCCCCAAAACCGGTTCCCCTCCCTGACTGGGCAGGTCACAGGGGGCTGGGGGGCGGGGCAGGGGCTTTGTCTGTCATCTGGCTACTCCTGCCTGGCCCTGGGCCCTGAGCAGAGAAGGGCTTGGGTTTCCTGACAGGGACCAGGTTTCTCAGAGGGAAAAGGAGGAAAGAAAAACAAAAAAAAAAAGGAAGGAAAGGAGTGACTTGCTGCAGCTGGAGCCCAGCTGAGGGGCCGGGTGGGCGGAGGTGGGGGTGCTGGAGGGGACCAAGTGTGAGGTTGTGAGACAGTGTGCGACTGGGAGGCCTGTTGTGAGAGCATGTTGTAGATCCGGGGAGAAGCTGCCTTTAAGGCACCGCAACTGTGAGGCTGTCTGTGTCACTCTGAGGGGCTGGCCGTGAGCCGTCAGCTGGGAGGTTTCACGCCTGTGACCGTGAGACCCGGGGCAATAGTGTAACTGTGCGACGGAGGGCGCATGTGCCTGGACGGCTGCTCATGCGCGTCGCAGGGCGAGGCTGTTTGAATTAGAGATTGCTTATGTCTGTGAGGCTGTGGGGCCGAGGGTCTTTGGGCGTGTGTGTGAATGTGCCATTGCGTGTGGAACACGGGGGGGGCAGCGAGAACACACACACGAGACACTATAGGAGATGGGGTGTACGACTCAGTATGCTTTTCAAACCGTAGCTGTGGGAAGGTGCCCAGAATTCCAAGCGTGTCCACTCATGGGAGCCAAACCCCATGAGAGCATGTTGAGAGTGTGTGGGCAGAAGCCTGTACGAGTTACACATATCACACTCTGGGCGTGCAGGCGTGGCCCCTGGAGCCTGGGCACCCAGGGTGGCCCCTTGTGGGGGGTCCTGAGATGCCCAAGTGGCCATGTCGATCTGGAGCAGGGAGTCCCTGGGTCTCAGGCGGGCCTGCGTGTGCATGTGCATGCGTGCGTGTGCCCCCTCTGGCCCAGGATTTGTTTGTTTTCCTCTTAATTGGCTTGTTTTTCCATGTCCAGCCCACCAAACCGCATGTTTTTCCTCTCATCTCGCCAGCCCGCCTGGGCTGGAGCCCCCGGCACACACGAGGCCTGCCCGCTGGCCCAGAGAGGAGGGGCAGGCTGAGGCTGCCCACACTCCTGGCCAGGCCAGATCAGGCAGGGTGGGGCCGGGGGGGCCCTTCCAGCTCCAGCCCTGCCCTGGCCCCACCCACACTCCTCCGACTGCCTGGCATTCAAGGCCCAGGGGCTGTCCTAGCCTTATCTGGTGGTATCCTGGGAGGCAACCTAAATTCTGGACTCCCAAATACTGCCCCTGTCCTGCCTCCCACCCGTCCTTTCTCCCCAGGTACCTTTTTCAACCACAACCCTCTACCTCCACTTTCCTTCCCAGCTGAACAGGACTGAGGGGAAAGCGGTGCAGGCCCAGGTGATCTGGCATTTCACATCCTGGTCAATCAAATAAAGACCTTTAAAAACCGGGTAAGAAACGGTCCATTTAAAAATGGTTTTAATCTCTGACTTGTTTTAGCTTAAAATCAGAACGATACTAAATCAGCAGAGTCTAGTAAACAAAAGAGTGCCACCAGGAGGAACCGTTTCCTCGCAAGAGGGTCCCTTCCTAACGCTGGGTGGGAGATGCCGCAGAGCTCTGCTCGCACCTGAGGAAGGAGGGTGGCTCCGGGGGAAGCAGGTCAGAGGTCAGCCTGGCCAAGAAGACTTTCAACAGAATATTGCTGTGATCAGTTTCCCTTGGAACTATGAACATGAAAATCTTACATGTTTAGGATAAAGAAATGACTCACAAATCAGGGGTAACTTTGTCCTGTTCTTGAGAGCTGGGGAGAAGGATAATTTGATATTGACTATTGCCAAATCTAGTCTCTTACTACTAATATAAAGTAACTGAGATCATCACAATTAATATCCCGTGCTGCTCTGACCAGGTCTGCAGAAGGGAATGAGGCAATGAGAGATAAGTACTTGATACTAATGCTACAGCCAATTCATGGCCAGCCCTCCTCCGACAGACAGGGCCGAGGGGAGTGGCAGGCACTATATATGAAAGGTCTGAGCCCTGGTCACAACAGGGCAGCTGCGGCATGTCCTGTGGGGATGGACATTACTTTAAGACCAATTCCTCTCCTCCAAGAAGGTCACTTCAAGCCGTTAGGAATGGGGCCCAGGGTCACTGAGGTTCAGACATGTGCTGCCGACCTTGTCCATCTTAAGGACTCTGGGGACCCAAACTGGGAAGACAGGGGTGAGGGTGACTGGTACAACTGGCCTCATCCTTCCATGGCCAGTCAGTGACGTTTTCTCATTGAAAGGCCGAGGACTAGGCTGTGTGTTCCAGTTTGATGGACTCCAGCTTCAGGTTAGGCGGGGCCTGCATTTCTCAAGCTGACCGCTTGCAAACAAGAGGTTCAGCTATGAATGCCACCTCGCCAGCTAAACACATAAAGGCTTTTCTACAGGGAAGTATCCACCCTACCAAAACATACATCTGTCCCTCTCCCAGCCCACTGGTGGGTCAGTGTCTTTGTGGAGGGCCCTGAGCAACCCTTCAACCTAACGTTCACATACGTGTCCACACCAGTCTCCCAATAAGGGGAACAAGGCTCTGCTCCCAGGGCCCTTAAGCATCTCCCAGGTAGTTCTGGTGGAGCAGAGAAACCATCTCTGGGCAGTGGGGTGAACCACACCCAAATGGGATGAGCGTAAGGCAGCTTGGGTTTTCAGTTCAAGATGAAAAGAAACTGAAGAAACATGATGCTGTTTTCAGGGTATTCGCACAGTCAGTGGGCACCTGTGGCTGAGGTCCAGGTGTGTGCCCAGGTGCTGGAGCTGGTGGCTGCAGGGCTGGCACACCCCCACTCCCACCAGAAGCCCTGATGACCTTTTCATGCCGACTTCCCCAGACCCCTCTTCCAAATCACACTCCCCTGGTCTCCCCACTGCTGCCTGCTTGCTCCTCATCTCTGTGGTTCATTCCTCTCCATCCACGCCTTCTTTACACACTGATGGTCTTCAGGGCTCAATCCTGGGTCCTCTTCTCATCCTACAAGCTCTCCCTTGGACACCTTACCTCCTCCCTTGATGCTGACAAGTCCCAATTCCCAGCTCCAGCACTCAGATACATTGGCTACCAAGTTCCAGTTGTCTCCCGAGGACCCCGACTCAAACTGTCTGCTGCTGAGGCTGCTGCTGCTGCTGCAGGTCCCCTGCCTGTACTGCTTCCACTGCCAGCTTCTGCAACTATTTGTCTAAGAGCTTTCTTTGGCCACCAAAGTCCACTTCGCCTGCCTGGGCATCAGGCCAAAAGTGCTGGGGAATTAAAGCACCCCAACCCCACCCCAGGAGGCTCCTTCAACCAATGACAGGCAGGAGTTGGTGAATAAACACTCCAGCTCCTTCACCTCTCAGGTAGGATGCCCCAGAGGTACATGCTCTGCAGTGGCTCTGAGTTAAGCTCCAGTAGATTAAGCTCCACTTGCCTAGAGGTAACAAGTCTCCACAACTCACTCACTATTGGCTAACTTGACTTGCTTTTTGTGTGGCACTTTCCTATTCCCTTCTGGTGTTTCTGTTACCTGCCAGATAAGCTACTTGCAAATAAATTCTCATCTTGGGATCTGCTTCTAGAGAAATCTAAACTGAAATGCTGTCCAAACAGCACACACTACCTTCTTCAAACTGACCCCTCTGCTTTGTCTCTATGGCAGCAATTCGTCCTGCCAGCTGTTGTGACCCCTCTTACCCTCTTCTCTCCCATCCTCCCCACCTCCAACCCATCACCACCTCCTGGAGGTCTGACCACCCCCTCCTTACTTCCCCTCACTTCATGACCTGGCCCACGCCCTCGTCATCTCTCCTGGATCCCAGCAAGAACCTCCTTCCTGCTCTCCCTCTCTTGGCTCTGCCCTCTCTAACTACAGGGAGAGGAATCTTTTAAGAACACGATCTGACCCTGTCCCTCTCCAGCTTCCAGGATCATGATTTGCCCCTGTTCCCTCCCCAGCATCCCTCCCCACACTGACACCAGCTCACATGGTCTTTTCATGCCCTCCCAGCCTCTGAGGACACAGTCATACTCAGATCTCTGCCAGAAACGGTGTTTCCAATGTATTTTCCAAATCCTCCAAGTTTCCCTGGGTCTCCCACTCCAAGAAGCCTTCTTCCTTCCCTGGGGCCTCGCAGAGTGCCCATACCTATACCTGTATAACTCTATGCCCCATTTCCATCCCTGAGACCCTTATGGCTAGCACCCATAAGAGCAGACATGGCGAGGGCACTCCAGTCAGCCCAGGATCCCTTCCCACCCGGGCCCAAGATAGGCCATACCCCACCTGTCCCTCTCTGCCCATCCTACCATGGGGAACAGGATCACAAAGACCCCCAAAGGAGAGAGATACACTGGAAAAGCCCAGGGGTCTAGAAATAAAGGCAAGACTGGGCTCGGAGGTCAGAACAGCAGGCTAGGACAGGGTCAGAGGGCAAGGGTCAGAGTGCTGCTTCCCCATAGGAAGGGAACTCGGTCTGGGCCAAGGGGCTGGGCCTCACTGACAACCCCCCTGAGTGAGGTGGGAGGTGGGATGGGGGGTCAGGGCAGTACTCACGGCCCACATGGAGCAGGACTTGGTAGCGCAAGTGCCAGGAGTCCCGGTGGAAGCAGGCGTAGAGGCCGCTGTGGCCCAGTTCCAGGCCGCGGAGCAGGAGCTGGGAGCCGTTGAGCAGGTCGGGGGCCAGGTCAGTCCCATTCACCCTCCAAGTCACAGCTGCATCCCAGTTTGCTGTCCCGCATGGCAGCGTCACGTCTGAGCCCAGGTGCTCGTACTGCACGTGGGGCGCCTCTGTGGAGGAGGAGGGACAGGGCAAAAGTCACAGGTCACAGCCCTGCCCAGCACCCCCCAGGCGATTTTGCATGGACAAGAGACTGTGAGGGCACATGTGTGAGGAATCTGGGCCCAAGAGACTGTGTGTCTGACAGCGTGAATGTCTTGGGGTGATAATGAGTGTGCAAAACTTCCCCGTGACTGTGCTAGTGTGCAGATATGTGAATATCTCCAAATGCGAATATGTGTGTGTGTGTGTGGACAAGGGCTATGTGCGTGAATGGGAGATCTTGTGTGTATAGAATGCTGGGAGGGGTCCATTCTCAATGAAAATCCAGTTTACCTCCGGTCCCTGGGTTCTTTAGAAAGTTTTCCTGACCCCCTTGACCCTAATCTCTTGCCACCAACAGGCCCAGCCCCAGCCACTGACATCTGCCGCCCAGTCAGGCTGGAGCGGAGGGGCCCCAGTCCTGGACTCCTCTTTGTCTCTCCCCATCTCTTTCTTTCCCCCATCTTTGTGTCTTTCTGTCCTGTTTCTATCTCTCTCCCTATCTCTTTTCCTGCCTCTCTCCCTCTTTCCCTTTCTGGCCCCCATGACCAGGCTCCCCACGCAACCCCCACCCCCACCCGTTCAACACTTGCGCAGCAGCAGAAGGGAGAGCGGGCGGGGTGCAGGACATGACCCCTAGGGGACTCCTGGTAGCTGTCAACTCCACGAGGCAGGAACTGCGTGGGGAGGGGGGGACTGAGTGAGCAGTCTGACCATTCCTCGCCTGCCCCCAGGAGGGCCTGTCAAAGCCAAAAGCAACCCCCCAGCCCTGGCCTCGGCAACCCTGGCGTGATGGACTGAGCCCAGGAGACTGGGGTGGGAGGGCGGGAGGGAGCACCTGTAGAGAGGCAGTACTAGGTGGGGGAGGCAAGCAGGACAGACAGAATCAGAGATGCAGATCCACAGCCAGCAGGAGAGAACGGGGGAGGCAGAGCCGGGGAGATGCGAATCCTAGGACCCCCTCCTCCCCACTCCCCTCATCCTGCCCCCCCACCCCAAGCCTGGACGGACAGATGCTTCCTTGGTCCCAGCCAGAGCCAGATCTGCTGAGGGAGGTGGGAGGGGGGAAAGGACTGGGGAAGGGGTAGTAGGGGGGTGGGGGGGTGCGGTTTGGGGAGGTGGGGGAGGGAGGGGGCGTTGTGGGGGGAATGCTGCCGGGCCCTCGTTAACACTCCTCACATCTCTCCTCCAGAGAGGCACCCTGCTGAGTTGGGGGATTTTCAGAGGTGATTCCTGTTAACGAGCCAATTAAGTTGGGCCAGTGGCCTCTTAATTAGGCTTGTTAACACTGCTGGGGTGGGGAACCCCCTTGGCCAGGCAGCCGCCCGCTCCCCCACCCCCACCCCAGCCCCCTTCCCTGTGCTGTTTCTGTCTGTGCTGAAACATCCGACCCTGTCTTCTGCCTGTCGCCCTTGTCTGTGCCGGGGTCTCTCTGCGCCTCCAGGTCTCTCTCCCCAAATGCCTGTCTCTGTCCTGCCCCTCGCTGAGCCTCTCTATCCTTGTCGGAGGAGAGGGAAGCAGGAAACCCAGCCAGCCCTGACCACTCGTCCGAGGGGCCTGGGACCAGCCGAACGGAGGACGAACGGGCGGAAGGGCGGTGGCTGGGGGCCTTGGAGGCCACAGCTGTGAGGCTGGACCAGAGACTGAATGGGGGCCTCCCCCTGACCAGAGGCCCAGTGTCCGAGGCTCAGGCCACAGAGCACCCCCCACCAATCCACCGGCTCCAGCCATCAAGCCCCCACCCCCTCGCCTCTAGCCTCCCTTCCAAGAACCCGGAGCTTCCAGGAAACATGCCAAGCCCCTGTCCCTGCGCCGCCACCCCCCAGTAGAGACTTTGCATCCAGCTGCCTGAGGAGGAGGCTGAAAACTGACCACTGGGGAGGGAGCGTGGCCATCATGGTCCCAGCGGCAACAGCAGCACTGACCAGCAACAGTGCAGAACTAACACTGACCTGGTCCGGGCCCTCGGTGCCTGGGAGCAGGTAGTCACGGATGAGGAAACAGCAACCCAAGAACACAACAAATACAACAGTGGTGGGACACTGCCCCATCACACCTTATCCGCCTCACAAAGGAAATGGAAACACAACCTGACAACGATGACAAACCAATGCTGTTAGGGCATGGGAGGGATGCAGAAATGACAACACAATGACAGAAGACAACTCCAGGCCACAGTGCAGAGGCAGAGGGGCCAGCGTGACATGACAATCACACCGTGTCACAAGTGCTACAGTCACACAACAATAATAATACACACAGTCGTGCAACAGCTCCAAGGATGGCAGTGATTTAATCCTTTGTCTCTGGACAGCTCTCCTCCCGCCCCGTGGGTGCCCCTACTGATGTGCTGTCCATTTCAGAAATTAAATCAAGCAGCAGGGGGAGGATGGGGTTCTTGGCCCTGACGCGGTGACAAATGCTCCAAAGGAATCAGCTGTGAAAAGGTTGTTAGAAGCCAGGATGAGAGACAGAGACAGGATGAGGTCATGGACATGGAGAACACAGAGGGACAGAGCTGAGGGCTCCCTCACACCTGCGCGCACACACTCACATGGGGACCGCATGCCGGAACAGGTCCCCACTCGGGCGTCCTAACCACACAACTTCACGCTGCCACACATACAGGAAGGTCACCCACAAAAAACAAATGTACACACAGCAGACGTCCGCAAGGTCACAGTCGCACAGGGACATCATCCCCCCTCAGGGATGTTAACACTTGACACAGATCACAGGCACACACAGAAGGACACTGGCACCAAGGGGCACAGTTAGACACGAAGACAGTCTCACATACGGGGGGACAGTTTAGCAGGGATGCAAACACACAATGGGATGGAAACAGAGGGACACTGTCACACACAAGGCACAGTCTCAAACACGAGGACACAGTCACATGGAGACACGATCACTGTGGGGCATGGCCTGTGAGAATACAACCACACAGAGCCACTCGGTCAGAGACTCAGCCTCGCCCACCCAAGAACACTGTCTAATGCCCACGGTCAGTCTCATGCTCTCTCGGCAGCCTTATGCCCAGGGCCGTGGTCACACATGGCCCCGCCTCGGCATACAAGGCATTTGCTCTCGTCCAGGGCAGAGGCCAGGCCCATGGGCGAGACCACCGGCAGGCCCTACCAGTCAGCTCTGGGGTCGAAGGTAGGCCAAACACAGGCAGGGGTCGACGGGCTGGGCTGGTGGTCCCTTCAGTCACTGCCCACTGGGGAGCAGCCCTGGGGCTGGTCAGGCTCTCTCTGGGTCTCAGTATTGGTCTCCTAAGGAGGCCACAGGAGCCTCAACCCACTGCCCTCCTTGAACCCATAGCCTTGAGGGTGGCAGAGCTCGGCCAGCAGGGTCTATTCCATGCCTCAGCCCTAGAGACGCTCTACCCACCCTGCCTTCTGCTGAGGAAGGGGCAGGACCCAATCCTGGAAGGCTCCTCACACTTGAACCTCATCTGGGGGGTTTCGGGTTCAGACCTCAAGCTCATGTGGCCATTTGAGGTGCTGCCCCAAATTCAATGGAAGGGCTGGTGGTCAAGTTAAATGGGCACCTGGCTCCCTGCAGCTGCTTGCCCTATGGGCTGGGAGGATTCAGTTCTCAGTGGACAAATGTGGGGGGGTGGGGGGAAGCTGCTAATGGCCCAGGCCGGAACAATCCCTCCCCTCCAGCCATAACAGCCCAGTGGTCTGTCCCCTTCCACAGGGCACCAGCTCTTTCCCACCTGTTTCAGTTCTCTCCCACTTAACCCATCCTGTCCATATTCTACCATCTCCCTCCCCATCTTCCATCCAGGATGGGGCTGAGAATAAGAAGGGACCACTGGTCTTGCCCACTGCCTCTTCTCAGTGCCTCCAGCTGCACCCCCTCAAGTATCCAGAAGGTGACCCCATTCCAGCCAGATACTGTTGTACAAGGGCCCTGACTCTAGCTGCCCCTCTACCCCACCCTACTTCCTGTACTCTATACCCACCCTGGTGGGAAGAGGGACAGATTAAGCTAGAGAAACCATCAGCACCCCGTTTCTCCATATTTCAGCACCCAGGAACCATGACCGCCCAGTGTAACTGTGAAGGGCTGGGCCTATGAGACCACGTCAGTGTGTCACCCTCCATGTCAGTGTCCTATGACACGCCCCTCTGGGTGTTTGTGTGTGACGATACCAGTGCACACTCGTGTGTGGCTGTGCCCATGAGGCTCATGCCCGCATGGGGAGGGGGCTGGCGGGGGACTCCCTGGGGTACTCACCCTGCGGGCTGTGTCTCTGGGCGTAGACGATGGCAGTGGCAGCAGCAAGCACAGCACAGCAGGCCCACGGGACGGGAGCAGCCATCTGTTGGGAGAAACGGGGGCAGGGGTGGGAGTGGCTTCAGCCCTGGCAGAAGCCCCCTCTTGTTCATAGGCAAGACTGGGAAATCCCAGCCTTGGGGCCAGGGTACTTTGACCCCAAATGCCCTTCTTAATGGGACTGGGGATCCTCCTTAAAGCAAGAGAAAATGACATTATTGGCATCTGTCGGCAAAGACGGTAGAAGACAACCTACAGCGGTTTGTTGTTCAATGTTGCTGCCGGTGGCAGGAGGGAGTCCACCGCAGATGAGTTACAGAACACTGGCAATGCCAGGACCATTCTTCTAAAAAAAAAATAACTTTACTCGTGAGGCTGGCTAATTAGTTAGAAACATCACAGACCAAAAGGATAATGTTTTATCTTTACTGGGTCCCCTACTTCTCCAAGTTGCCTTGAATGGAAGGTCCCCTGCCAGCACCTGGGGAAAGTCCCTTGCCTGAGGCTTAGGTGCTCAGGAACCCCTTTAATCTGTCCCCTCACTGCCCATGAGCCTTGCCACTGAGCTCTGGGAAACTGAGAGCAGCAGAGTACTGGGGACGTGTGGTACGCTGGGACCCAGGTGAGACATGGAGGTTGTGCATTTGTCTGTTTGCATATTTGGGTGTCATCTCCATCTACACGTGGTTTTTGCTTTAGTGTACACCAATGACCAAGAGAAAAGTGAAGTATTTTCACAAATAAGTCATTGTTAGGGACCCCAACCCATCCCTTCATCAGCCGTAATCTCCAGGAGCCTGTGACCCCCGTCCCTGAAATGTGCACCAGCATCTACACACACCTATGTGGCAGTGACAGCACACTCAGGCCACATCCCCAGAAGCCAGGCTGGAGCTAGTGCCCACCCGGCCCCGGCGCCCACCTGTTATCCTACTTCTGGGATGGGTGTAGCTGTATCCACCCCCCCAAGCACATGTCCGCACCTGAAGGCAGGAAAATAAATGTTTCCTGAAAACAAACAACAGGAAAACAAGTGTCCTGTTTCTGTCAACCAGAGGGAAGCAGAGACCCAGAGAGGGACAGTGTCAGAGATACAGCCAGACATACAGCAAAGACACTGGTCAAAAACACAGCCCAAACAACTGGACAGTTCCCCAAAGAGACAGCCACATGCACAGCTGGAGACACCATGAGAAGGCACTCAGACAAAGCCAGAGAAAATAGAAATAACCAGAGACAACCAGGTGCACAGCCAGAGAAAGTCAGGGAGTGGCCAATACACAACCAAAGAACCTGCCAGAAACACTGTAGAAGACTCAGCCAGACACAAACAGACATACCACTAGAGGAACCATCAGAGATATAGCCAGAGAGCTAGAGACACTGCCAGGGGAGCTGTCAGAGATATGGCCAGAGCAACGGTCTGACACACAAGCAGAAAAATACCAGAGAAACTGACAGACAAGAACAGGCATACACCCAGGAAAACAGCTAGTGAAATAGCCGGAGACACAGCCAGATGCTCAGTCAGGAAGTACCCGTACCGCTAAAAACACTGCCAGAGAAACTGCCAGACAGAGAAACAGCCAGACACACAACCAGAGAAACTGACAGAGACGCACTGCCAAATACATCCAGAGAAACGGCCAGGGGGAGAGCTAGAGACACCGCAGAAACAGCAATAGCAGAGGAGAGACAAATGTGGGTGTCAGAGCCTGTCACACTTGTGGGGGAGGTTTGGAGAGAATCAGACTTCCTGAGACTCCTTTATGAAGAAGGCTTCTGCCTGCCCTCCGCCACTTCTGGACCCTCACCAGGTGAAGTCCCTCATCTGAGCCTGGGTTCCCCTCACACATAGCTGCAGGCTGCCCCTCCCTGGCACAGCTCCTTTCCCCATGCCCCATCTGGCCTTGGCTCCCCTCCCACATCAGTAATTCCCAGGCCTTAGCTACCACTTGGCCCAGCTCCTCCTGACCCTCAGCAACTCCTCCAACTTCAGCTACTCCTCAAGACTACGAGGTCAATACAGTGGCCAAAGTCCAATGGCCAGCAAGCGGCAGAGCCAGAAAATGAACCCAGGACTGTCTGAATTCAGAGCTAGTGCTGGAGAAAGAGAGAAAGAAAGAGAGGCTGAAGGCCTACCCATTCCCTACCTCAACCCCTGCAGAGGCCCTCAGTCCCTCCACCATCTCTGCCATCTGTCCATTCCTTCCTCCTCACAGCCAGGAGGATACCCCACTTCGGTGCCAGGCCCACTGCCCACCACGTGGGAGGGAGCAAGAGCCAGAGGAGCAGGTGGAATAGACCCAGGTCAGATCACAGGACAGAAGAGGCTTGGCGGGAGGGACGAGTTGTCCAGGCACGATGTGCATGCATGCAGACACACCCCCCACACACACATACAACAGGCACACGTTCAGGCTCCTGCAGGGGGAGGGGCGGCTTCTTCATCAAAGTCGCCTCCATCAGCTGGATGAGTTACTGTAAGGGCCGGGCCCTGGGCCAACGGGGCTGCAGCCATGAGAGACGGGCACTGCTGAGAGCGAGCGATGCAGAGGGTGGGGGATGGGGAACCCAGGCAGACACTGTAGGGTCTGGGGTTGGGGGGCACCCAGAGAAGAGAGAGACCCAGAGAGGCAGGGGGAGAGGGAGAGGCAGGAGTGGAGACCCCAAGAGACAAGGTGAGACTGAGACAGGAAGAGATGGAGAGAGAAGAGACACAAGGAAATGGGAAGCACAGGAGATGGGCAGAGATTCAAGAGCAGAGCTTGAGACAGACTCAGAGAGGATGACAGAGACGCCTGGCAGGGTCTTGGTGCCTGCCTGGCAGCATCTCTCACCCGTGCAGGTTCTGCAGTGTGAGCAGAGGATGGAGGCCAGTGCAGCAGCACTGCCTGAAGAGAGACAAAAACAGGGACTTCCTGGGGACTGTAGGGCTTTTCCTGGGAATCCAGGAGCTCACACTACACGCCACCTCCTCCCTGCCCCTCCCAGCCCAGAAAGTCCTAGGTCAGTTTCCCTGCCCCCTTTCCTCAGAGTTCCAGGGGGTCTCCATTTCCCAGGTGGGGAGGCTGAGGCCAAAGGCACCCAGGCCACACCTCCACCCTGCCCTCGCTCACCTCAGGCCGCCCAACCCCTGGCCAAAGAGCATTTTCCCCAGGAATTTTCCAAGTCCACACCCCATGGCTCTGGTATAAATCTGGAAGGAAAATCCCATAAAGCCTCAGATAGGGTTATGCAAACTGGCCCTGGCTCCCTGCAGAATCGTCCCCACCCTCCACCAACAGGGGCCAGTCGGGCCTCCAACCCCGATGCTAGAATGAAGAGGGAACAGAGGGCACCCCTCTAACAAGAAAGAAGCCCAGTGCTCAGCAGCCCCTAAACCCCTGTCAGCACAAGGGACCCAACACCTCTCCTGACCCTGAAGTCATCCTTATACATGCAAAACAAAGGTGCAATACCAAGGGACAAATCCTGGGGCCCCACCTTACTGCCACTGTCACAAAAACATCATCACACAGTGATACCATCATCCAGCGAAAATGACACGGTTGCAACAGGGACAATGATCAGCAGTGATCCAACAAACAGGACCTTGATACCCACCGACACAGACAGAGTGGCAGGCACGCTGGAAGGAAAGATGCAATGAGAATGACAGTCATGCAGATTGACACTGACACAGTCGGACTCAGTAACAGGGTAGCACCAGTCCACAGTAAGACTGACACCATGGAGGCTGATGGTCACCCGCAGCAACACCGACAGACACACTGACACCATGATGGGCTCCAGATCAGGGACCTCAATGACCTGTTTCTGACCCTAGCTTAGGATCCAGGCCACAAGACTCCATTTCCCAGCCCAGAAATGCCCTGACTGCCCCAACCCCCAGCCCGGTTGAGGGCCCAACCTGGGGAAGGGGAAGTACAAGGCCTGGAAAGCCCTAATTTTCCCCTGCAGACAAAGCGGTTTAGGTGGGGTTCACAGGCCTGACCCTGGGAATTCCTGCTACATCCGGGTTTGGGTGCAGGACGGGAGGGCTGAGCAGCACCAACGTGGGTCTCAGCTGTAACCGTGTGTGAGTGCTGATCTGCAGTAATATGCCCAGAGCTCCAGGGAGCTGGTGGGCGTGGGTGTGCTGAGGGTCAGAGGTCAGCTCAATCAGGCATGGAAAGTGAATGAGTGGGGAGGCCTCAGGTGGTGACCTCAAAGCAAGGCTACCATCCTATCTCCCAGGTGTGGGAACTGAGGTCCAGACAAGCTCAAGGGCCTGGATGTTCCCTGACCCTGGGGTTGGGGAAGGGTCGGGAATGTCCATCCCATGAAGGTATCTGTCCCACGTCAGGGCCAAAGTGACATCTCCAGTGCTTCCAGTTCTCTCACTGGCAACCCCAGACTCCAGAAACCCACGGTGTGAGGAGAAAGGCACCCTTTGTCCTGGGGCCTAGTTCCTGTCCCCTCTCCCCACAGCAGCACTGGAGAACAAGGCAAGAACACTGGACACAGCCTGGACGAACAGAGTCCAAGGCCTGGGGAACTCTAGAGGCCTCAGACCTGCAGAGGAAAGAGGTTGGAAGGAGGAAGAGAGACACATCTTCTTGGAGATAGAGAGAGAAAGCGAGAGACAGTGCAAGGGCAAGAGACAGGGGTGAGGACGTGGTGGGCAGGGAGGGAAGGTACTGGCCAAGGGGGAGCCTGGGAGAGACAGTCAGGGCCAGCGGGAAGCTCCGGGAGGGGGAGGAGGGGCCAAGGCCGGGAGGCCCCTGGATCCCACCAGGCCCAGGCAGCCTGGACAGCGTGGGCGGAGGGGGCGGGGGCAGAGGCCTGAGCAGTCCAGGGGCTGGGGCTGGGGGGTGCAGACCAAGGAGGGAGGCCTGGTCCCTGGCAGCTGGCCAGGCAGGCCCCCCACCAGGGAGGGGGTGGGTCCGGGTCAGGGGCCAGCTCCTCGGCGGGGGGGCTGGCTGGCCAGGCAGGCTCCGACTCCCCAGGGCGTCTCTCCCTCCTATCTCTCTCCAAATCTCTTGTCTCTTTCTCTCGTCCCTCCCTCTCTCTGAATACAGACCTAACCCTTCTCTCAGCTCCCAGTGCCCCCACCCCTAAGTGGCCTGAAGGACCCAGGAACCAGGTCTGGATTCAGGGTTCAGGCCCTATCTTCTCGCAGGCTACCACATCCCCACCCACTGCAGGGCCACTTAGACCACAGACCCCAGTGCTCAGGGGAAAAGGCCCCACCCAAGCACAGGCCCCCTTCCTTCCCCCTTAGAAGAGGGCAGAATGAGCTGAGCACCAGTGGGAGGGGGGCCAAAAGGGAGGCAGGGGGAGCAATCCCCCAGCTCCAGCCGCTGGCCGAAGTTGTGGAAAAGGAGGCGGCCCAGTGTGAGTTGGGGGGTGGGTATCCGCACCTGCTGCTGTGACCTCCACAGCCGGAGATGGGGGCCTGGGGGGGACAAGATTCCATTGGATTTTGGCAGCAGACTGGACTCTGAATGCTTACCCCCACCCCCAGCCTCCTGCACCGCAGGGACCCTGAGATCAGCATGTGCGTGCCCTGCTGCACGTGTGTGCAGGCGTGTTGTGGGGGGAACAGGAGCCCTCACACAGTGGGCCTGGCTGGGCAGCTGGGGAGGTGTCTGGGGAGGTGGGAGCCTGGATCCCACCAATCTGTGTCCACATCTAGAGGTCCGTTTTGCATGGTGCCTGATGGCCTGGGCCCAGGCTTGTAGATGTGCACACAATGAAGGCTTGGGCTGAAGCAACCCTCTAGGTGCAAAGGGCCTGAGCTTTCTCCCCAGAGAATCATGGGGGCCCCCCCCCCCCCCCCCCCCCCCCCGCCTCTCAAATGAGGAGCAGAAATGGGCAAATAAGTTCATATCCTCCCTTTGGGAACATGGGCTCTGGACAGCTTCATAGAACCTGAGGCATAAGCACCAAATCCACCACCCCAACCTCAGCCCAGAGTCCCTTGGGCTTCCAAGAGAATCAGGACCCTCCATTTAGGAAAGGCCCACAGGCCAATTAGGTTGTGGGGAGAGGGACTGCTTCTCTTGGAGGGACAGAAAGCTGCAGACAGCTGGAAGAACTCCGTGAACCATGGGGGATGGGCTGGGTGATAGGGTCAAGGGAGACTTCCCTTAGCCAGGGGATGGAGGTTCACCAGCGATGTGACAGGGGCAGGAGGGAGACTGCAGGCCCTCTGCAGAGACAGAAGTGTGGATAGAATGGCCTTACAGATTTGGGGGCTAGGATAAAGGCCTATTTGCCTTAGCATCTTCCACCACATCCCACTTCTGGCCCCATTACTACAATGGTGCAGACATACCCTTGAATACATACCCAGACGCCATATGCATGCAAGTTTGTACACACATGCGCAGGGTGGGGGGATGTGGAGGGGGAGAGGGCACGCAGCGCATGTGAAGCATTGGTCTGTAACAAAAAAAGCCCGAAGATTGTCTTTCCGGTAGAGCCACGGTTGAGTGGGGGAAACAGAAGCTTCGAACGTCTTTGTGGGACAGTGTACTCTACTCCCTGCCCCCCTAACATGCCTGTGCACAGTGCATACTACTTCGGAGGAATCTTCTGGTCTGCTGGGCAAGAGCAGGCCATCCTTCCTCCCCCTTACTCTCCCCTCTTCACAGTGGGGAAGCCAGAGCAATCTGTTCCTGATGGGTAAACACAGGCGTGAGTACGCACACACACACACAAACACACACACCAGCCACTCAGGGTCACACGGCACCCGGTGCTCTCTTCACCCCCAGCCGTGGCACACACACGGGTTCTCACTATCACCCAGCAGGGTTCAGCAAAGCCATACACACACACACACACACACACACACACACACACACACACAGCCACAGCTTTGCAGACACACCCAGGCAGCCTCTCAGACACTGGCATTCAGAGGCAATATCATGGCCACACATCACGTCCTCCCACGTGGACACTGGCTGCCACAGCCTTGCACACGCTGGTGTGCATGCACACAGGCATTATGGTCACAGTCACACGCACACAGACACATGGACTCCCTCACACACATTCATTCAAAACGGTTGTGCTCTAACATATGGATACCATCACACGCTCTGAACAGTCCATCTTCCAAACACCATCACACACCTCCAGAAACTCAGAGTCCCCCAGTCCCCCTAGCCTCTCACACTCCCACACGAGGCTGTGGGAAATACACAGATACACGCTCAGAGGAGCTGCACCATGCTGGGACCTCAGGCTATGGAGGCTGCACTTGGGGTAGGAGGACAAGCCCAAGGTGGCCTAAGGCAGGAAGGGGAAGAAGAGGGGGAAGTTTCGTGTCCCTTAAAAGTAAGGAATTAGATGGTTATTTCCTAGGCAGCTCCTTACTCCCCTAATTTTGCTTTCAGCCGCTTTAGAAAATGAGGGGAGATCCAGGCCAGACGGGAGGGCGAGGGAGCCCCTGTATGAGAAAGATGGCAGCAACGAGAAGAGCAGAAGACAGAAAATCCTAGAAACCAAGCCCCTTCCCCTAGCCCTTCTGCAGGATGAGAAGCAGCATGCAGCAGCTCTCAGCCTTGCTACCTGTTGTGTGACCCCAGGTCTGTTTGAAACCTCTCTGTAACCTACAGTTGCCTAAAGGACACCCAAATGTCAGGCCTGGCTGCAGAAGGGGGAGGAAAGAGGTACAGGGAGGTAGGAGGTGGGACCACAGCCTCAGTCCTGTCATCACTCAGCAGGTCCAAAGAGAGGTAGAAGCGGACACTCAGCAGCAGGTGAACAGGAGGGCGGCAGGCCAAGAGGGTGGGGATGCTTCCTAACCAACCACGAACACAGAGTCCTAAAATGTCCCTGGACCCTGCAGCACCCCCCCCACCCCCCCACCCCCCGCCACACACACACACACAGGCACCCCTTGGCAGCCGCAGGGACCATGGAGCCATGCTGGGTCGCTGTCCAGGCAGAATGGAATCTGGGCTGTGCTGGTCTGGCCTGGCCCCAA
The DNA here is from genome assembly GCF_023851605.1 of Tamandua tetradactyla. NCBI lineage: Eukaryota > Metazoa > Chordata > Mammalia > Pilosa > Myrmecophagidae > Tamandua > Tamandua tetradactyla. Next base: position 61,351,518 of record NC_135328.1, on the reverse strand, counting down.
CCGGGGAACAACTGGCAACCCTGTTGACATCCTCACCACCTGCCACTCCAGGTGTAGCTGGGTCCCCAATGTCCCCATCCTAAAGGGAGCCTAATAGGGCTCCATGGAAGCCAGGCAGGGGGTCAGACAGGCACCAGGGCTCAAGAAAATCAGACAGGAGCAACCATATAAAGCCAGGTGTAGGGACTTATGGAAACCAGGCAGCAGTCTAAGGAAAGTAGGCGGTGGAGGCTTATGGAAACTAGGCAATAGGGCCTAAGAAAACCAGGTGACAGGGCCCAAAAGAAGGTAGCTGTGGGAGCCAAGTGAAACCAGGCAGTGGGAACTGAAGTTAGCTAGGAGGTGGGGATGAATGAAGCCAGGCAAGAGGCCCACAGGATGTGAGAAAAGAAAGATATCAGGAGCTCATCACCTCTGTCTAGATGTCACCCCCCACACTCTGGGCCTCTCTCTCAGTAGCCCCTCTCCCACCCAGCCGGTGGTCCCCTCCCCCAGGCTGCTGGACACAGCCAGAGCCCCTTTCCTTCGCAGAGGCCTGGTCCGGTTGCAGCCAATGGGCCCCGACTCCATCCCTGGGACCTCAGGAAGTCCCAGTCCCTCCCACCGGCTGCAGAGGCAGGGGGGCTGGGGGGGGGCGGGGGGAGAGAAAGAGAAGAGAAGGGAAGAGAGACAGCTTGGCAGGGGGAGCGCGCCGAGCAGCCGCGGGGGGCGGGGGCCGAGAAAGGAGCGGGAAGCTCCGAGGCGGGCTGGCGGGCTGGCGGGCGGGCGCGGGCGGGGGCGTCTCGGCGGCGGCGGGGGTGACAAGTCCGCCGGCCCCGCGGCCGCGCGCCCACTGACCTGGGTCCCCGCGCAGGCGCCCGGTCGGTCGGTGCCTCCGGCGCTCCGTGGGTCCGCCCCGCGCCCACGGGCATCGGGTCCCCCGGGCTCGGGGCTCGGGCGGCCCGGGCCAGGAGTCAGGAACGGGGGCCCCGGGAGTCGTGGAGCGCGGGCGGGCGGGTGGGCGAGGGGCCGGGCTGGGCCAGGCCGGGGGCGACGCGGGCAGAGCCGCGAGCGAGGCAGTGAGCCGGCCGGGAGGAGGGGGAGGAAGGAGCGCGCCGCGAGCGAACGAGCGAGCGAGCCGAGGGAGCGAGTGAGGGACGGCATGCAGTGAGGTCATCCTTTGAATCTAATTGTCTGAGTCAGGAGGAGATGTGGCACTTGATGCAGGGGGAGGGGAGGGAGAAGGGACCCTCCCGGCTCGGGGCCGGGCCCCTCCTCACACCCAGGGACCGCCGAGGATCTCCCTTCCCCGGCCCCGCCTGGCCCACGAGAAGTCCGCTCGGCCAACTCCGGTAGGGGCTGCCCGTCTCAGGGCTGACCTCTGCTGCCCGGGGTATCAGTAAGTGGTGAGATATGGGACCCAGTCATTCAACTTTGGGACACCTTCATACTTTGTGAGAGTGATGGGAAGTGCCCTATCCAGGCACAGTTCATCTTCACGCATTTTTAGGGGGTAATGGGGGGCCTCCAACCCTTCTCCAGTCATAGTCCTGCCCTTTGATGGTAAAGAGGGAACTTCAGCCAGCCTTCCAAGTTACCTCTGGGCATTTTAGGAGCACTGGGCCGTGACTCTATTCCCCAAGCCACTTCTTGCTCTAGGAATTTGGGGGGATTTGGACACTGAACCCCAGCTAAGCCTCCGGCCCTTTGGGAATGACAGTGCAATGCCACCCAGTCCTCCAGTAACTTTCTGCACTTTGGGGGTCCTCAGGAATCTCCCCATTCTGCATGCTTGACCCCACCCCCATCCCTGCAGGAGGAGGAGGGGCTGGGCCAGACTCCTAGAGTGCCCAGGGGGCTGCCCAGGAGATCAGGCTGCCCAGATGGTGGTGGTGATGGGCAGAGGGGGGGGGGGGTGAGTCAGAGGCTGGTTCCTGGACCTTTTGGGTGTACACACCCATGCATGTACATATGAGCACATGCACATGTGCATACATACGCAGGGGGTGGGTATCAGGCAGCTGGGCATGCTCACACAGAGGGCCACACACCCCTCCCCTCGCCCTCGTGGGGGAGGGGTGATAAATATTTAAGGGGCTTTTAGCTCTGAAGGGGCTGAAGCTGGGGGAGGGAGGGGGATCCACACTGCCTGATTAATGGGGTTACGGGCTTGGATCAATCCGTCCGCCCGCCACTCCCTCCTCCCTCCTCCTCCCTCCCTCCGCCTAATGCGCTTTATCAGGAGACGCTTTTCTGACTTGGCAGCGTCGGGCGTTTTAAATAGACCCATTTAGAGCAGGGCTTGGTGGGGGGAGAGATAAGGGGGAGGGAGACAGAGATTGAGACAGGCTGGGAGACAGAGACAGGCCCCGGAAGAGAGAGACTAGGAAAGGAGAGACAGAAGGCGATGCAGAGACACGGAGACAAGGGACTGACAGCGAGACTCCCATCAAGTCTCGCTAGCGAGAGAAGGGGTGACAGGAGGCCAAAGGGAAGCTGCCCCCCACCCCAAGAAGCAAAAACAAACAAACAAGAGACGGAAACAGGGAGGAAAGGAGCCACTGGCCGCAGGAGAGACCCAGAGAGAGGCTCTCTGAAAGCTGAGTGCTAGCCTGGGAGACAGTAGATATCTTTTATTTCTGAAAACAGTTTTTCATCCACTTTGTTAAATTAAAAAGCTGTTTTTAAAGTGTTGCTGGAGGTGCTGCTGGGGGAGGGTGGACTGAACTGCCAAGTCCTCCCTCCCAGGCCTCCTCCTCAGCCCCCACAGAACCACAGAAACTGCCTCAGTCTGAGCCCCCAGGGCATTCTCCAGCTCCCCAGCTCTCTCCGATCCTCTGGGATCCTGAGGGACAGGGTCAGGGCATCTCAGCTACTGTTCACTGGCAGGAAGTCCTTCCTGCTGTCTGGGCTTAGTCCCTCCTGCTGCAGGGAACCCACTCTCTTGCCTGACTCCACTAGCCTTGTCCTCTCCAGCCCCTGGCCTGGAGCTCCTGAAGGTGTTCCAAACTTTGGGGGAGGCTTACTGGGGAGGGGACAGGGTGCCCTCACAGCTCAGTAGCTCACTTTCCCAAAAGGCTATCAGACTCCTCCCAGGTGTGACCCCATAAATATTCATTGTCTTCTATTGTTCAAATCCATTTCCTAGCCTCATCCTAGGCTGGACTTCTATCAGATATCCCACACCCTGTCCTTGAGTCCTGTGGGAACAGTGAGGTGGAAACTTAAATCTCCATAGTCCTCTGGGACTTCCCTTTCTCCTCTCTAGGGCCCTGGCCCCATCTTAAGCCCCTTTTCGAGCCGTGTGTCAATCTGAGATACCCCACCCTATGCTCAAAATCACCCTAGTCCTAGTTCTGAAGGATCGGTCTCCCCTACCCCACCCCCAGGCCGGGAAAATGGCCAGTCTGTTTGGGAGCTGAGATGAAAAGCCCAGGCAGCCTTTGTGGGCCTCTGGCGGGTTTCGCACAATAGGCCCTTCCGTTCCGCTCCAGCGCCTCAATTCCTTGGACGCCCCCTGCCCGGGGCTGCCAATCCGGGGGCCTGGCCTGGCCTGAATGAGAGGTGGGGAGAGTCAGGTCCAGCCCTGCACTGGTCCCAGAAGACTCTAGACTTTCCGACCCCCCATCCCATCATCCCCAAGCCCAGCTGCATCCCCAGTCAAACCAGAGAGGTGTTTCAGGGGCAGAGAGGAGGCCTGGGGATACCCAGGCAGAAACACACACCCACACCCAGGATTCAGCTTTATTTAAGGCAGAGCCTGTTTTCCTGACCTGGCTTTGCTCTTGCCTTTGTGACCACGGTTTGGTTAAGTCTCTTCTCTTCTCTGGCCCTGTCTTGGGAGCACGAAAAGTACTATCCAAGCTGAGCCCAAAACCTCAAGATGGGGAAGGATTGGGGAACAGAAAGAAGGGATCTGAAGTCCTCCTTCACTTGTGTCTCCCAGACCTACAGCCCCCCACACCTGCCTGGCGCCCTGCCACTGCCCTGCCCTGCCTGGGCCCCTGCTCCTACCTCTTCACCACTGGCCGCACACCAAGTGCATCAACGTCCTCCTCCTCCTTCAGGCCAAACTCTTCCCAGGACTTCCAAGACCAAGGGGGCGGGATGACGTGACACGGCTGGATTCTGGAAGGGCAACGGGCACAAATCAGAAATCACAGTATAGCCACAGGCCTTGGTCCATCTTAGAGCTCATTCCACACTCCCACCCCCATTGTGAGAGGGGGAGACTGAGGCAGGCAGCAGGTAAGTCCCTGGAAGAGGAAAAGCTGGAAGTGGTCCAGACTCCCTTGCTGACTTCGGGTGATGAACCACAGGGACAAAAGGAGGCCAGAAGCCAGAGCTCTGACAAAGCATACAGATCCATATGCACACGCCCCCACAGGCAAGCCAGATCCCCCACACAGCCAGTTCCCAGACACAGTCATCTAACACACACATTCTCACACACACACACTCACACATGCACACACGCATACAGAGACACATGGTCACAGGCAAAGTGTAAACATCCACCATCACACCAAACTCCTCTTTCTCGTCACCACCATGATTCACTGAGCACCTGGATGTGCCAGGAGCTATCTAGGCACTGCCTATGCATCATCTCATTTAATCCTCATGACTTCTCCATGACCTCATGTTTCTATTATTATGATTCCTATTTGACAGCTAAGGAAACTGAGACTCAGAGAGATTTAGTAATTTGCCCAAGGCCACAGAGATCATCAGTTCCAGAGCCCAGATTTGCGCCCAGGTCTAGACCTGAAACCTTTCTGCTTATACCAGTTTGCCTCTGCAGGTCTCTCGCCCTCCTGTTCAGAGTGCCTTTCCCAATGATATTAGCAGCAAGCACTTGTTTGCTGGGTCTTTGATTAGCCAGACACCGTGATAAGCACTTATACAGTTTTGTACTGAATCATGAAAATAACTTTCAGAGGTAAGCCCCCTTCCATTTAATAGATGAGGAAACTGAACTCAGAGCAAAAGCCCAAAGTCACATAACTGGCAGCTGGTAGTGGGGACTGGTGCTAAACTCAAGAGATATCTTGACAGCCACCGTTGTTTCTACAGACTCCAGCTATTTAACGACTCCTTGCCTTCTACAAGCCCCCAAAAGATCCTCAAGGTCCAACTGCAAGCTCCAGCTGGTCCCATATGTATCTGCCAAAGGTGTGATCAAATGCTTAAACATACCCATTAGAAAGGGACTCCATGAATGTCATCCAGCAAAGATGCAGAGATACCACTAGCCACTAAGCCAGAAACTAAGACATGGTGCTGGAAACAGGCTGGCCAACGATGACAGATACAGACACATCAAGACACAGCTCCAAAGAGCGAGAGACAGAAGCCAGAGACAAAGAGACACACATCAGGCCACAGAATGTCAGAGACAGTCAGAAAAGAAGATGAGAGGAGTAGGGGACAGGCTGACTTGAAGAAACAAAGACAACGTGCACAGACACAGAGACATATAGACTCATCCAACCTTCACAAGGAAAAAAAAACTGTAAAAGCAAGCAAGACTCGGGCTCTGTGTGTGTGTGTGTGTGTGTATGTGTTGGGGGGGTACGTGCATAGTCTGTATCGCCACGCACATTACACCAGCTGCTTCCAGCAATTTCATCTGATTAATAATAAATGTCCCGTAATTACAGGCGCTCCCCCAGCCCTTCTTCCTGTTTTTTGTCAGCTGCCGCCAGGCCAGCCCCCACAGACCCCATGGCCTCCCTCCATCCTCACCTGCTGCCTTCTAGGAGGCTGGGAGAACATGGGCTCATGTGGGAGGCCACACCCCCAAACAGGGGGGAATACCCACGTCTATCTTAGATTACTGCCCTCTGCCTCAAAGGAAGAGGTCGTCTCACTTAGGTCTCACCCAGAAATCTCTCTCCGTACCCTTGCGATGCACAAGAGGGAGGGCCGGAGGGCCCTCGGCCCACCCTTTATCACTCACTGGCTGAAAAAAATCTCCATGCATGCGCTTCGCCTTGGAACCCCACAGCCTCAAAGGAGGAAGGAACCAGCAGTGGAGCCCCCACCCCATCATTCCAATGCCAGGCAATCCCAGAGGCTCTGCCCACTTAGGCACCCTCAAGCACTGGGCATTTAGTGGCTTCACCCCCCTTCCATTCCTGAGCCCCCCAAGTCTACCTCCTTCCAGGCCTCCCACCCTAGCTCTCCAAGGCAGCTCTATCAGAATCAGCTGCGGGTTTGTGCTGATCTGTTTCTAATCGCTGGGGCCTGGTTCACGCTTGCCCCCCCACCAATATTGATTCCATTATTTGGAGAGTCATTGACGTCAGGGTCTTGGATGGGTGCCAAAACCGCCTTCTCTCTGGGCCGGGGCCGGGGCCCGGCCCCCCCACTCCACGATTTCATGGAGGGGCCCAGAAAGGTCAGCTCACGGGCCAAGGTCACATGGCATCTGCCCTCAGAGGCTGGGTTCCTTGTGACTTTGGAACCGCAGCCGGGCAGCTCCCTTCTCCTGGGGAGAGGGGCTTCACAGAGGCGGGGGGGGGGGGGGGGGGGGGTAGAAATGAGGTGGGGCCTATATAAGGGAGTCTGCAAGGACCTCATTGTGACTCTGGTTGCAAGAAAGAACTTTGAGGGTGTAGAGATGGGGACAGTGGTTCACAAAAGGCTACTTGGAGAAGATTTTGTTTTCTTTGCCACACACTTATTTTGGAACATCCTAAAGCTGGACTTGAAATGGTTCCTGCCAACTACTTGAGTCTTATGGCTGATATTAGATGTATCTCCATACTCTCTGCAAAGGAACTTTAGATCTAAAAGTGTAGGATAGCAGATTACCCTAAACGTTGCCATAATTTTACTAACTGGTACCACTAATTTTATAAATCTTTGCTCCATAAAAAGCAAAGGTTCTGTCTCCTGTGCATCTTTCACCAATGCTGCCTCAGTTTCCCCAGATTCACATACTCTCCAGCAGCCTGGCTCCGGGTGTGTGTCTCTTTCCTCTCTGTCTCTCTCCCTCTCTATCTGACCAAGATGCAGCCACTGCTACACCAACCCACGCCGGCAACTCCTGGGATGTGGCCGGACGGGATATTTTTAGGATCTGAACCCTGTGTTCTCAGACAGATGTTAATAACCAATAAAGACAGACTGTGGTGCCCGCAGCATCTACACAGGCTCAGAGCCCAGCCCTTAGAGGCCCGGAGATGGGGTTGGTTCCCTCACCTAGATCCAAGAAACCCAGACCTAGAGAGAACAAGTGACATGCTTATGCCTGTGTGAGGAGAAAGGGACTTCACCATCTTCTGAAAAATCCTGAAGCTGGGGAGAGGACAGAGGTGGCCTCTCACCTCTGCCACAGAATCAGGGTCATCGCCCTGCCCCCATCTCCCCTAGTCCAGACCTTTCCAAAGAAGAAGGTGTCTGTCTTCCTGAGAACAGGGAAGTCCTTTCTGTAGCCTGCAAACCACTCAGGATTCCCGCAAGCCAAATAGGGGTGTACAACAGGGGCTGTTGGGTTTCAAACCACAAATCCTGGAGAGCCCTTCTCCCTGTGGTCTGTCCATCTCAATTCATTCCATGACACTGATTGAGTGCTTACTCCCTGTGAGCCACTGGGGTGAGAGCTGAGGACATGGAGGGTGACAGAGACCTGACCCTGCCCACAAGGGACATTCAGTCTGATGGGAGAGAAAAAGAGCTAGAGTGCACTCAACACTGACCTCCTACTGTGTGCCAGACCTGTGCAGGGCAGGAGGTGCAGCAGTGAGCAAGCAAGACCCTGACCCTGGGCGCCACAGAGCTCACAGGCCATTGCCACGCCGCCCTACTGGGTGCCGTGACGGAAGACTATAGGTAGATGTTGGAAGCCACACTAAACACCCCAGTTTGGAGAACACTGCCCTCCTGCAGGGGTGAGGATTCTTCAGTTCATTCTTAAACTCCAGGAAGGTTTCAGGAGGATGCCAGATGGGCCTTCGTGCTGATCAGAGGCACCACCATAGTCTAACTTCAGTCCCTCCCCCTGCAGCTCTAGTGCTAGTGTCTGGGAGCTGGTCCCCACAGCACTGGGGTCAAACTCTGCCCCCACATCTGTCCTAGCTCCTCCTTCTACTCCTTGTCCCCCAGAGCTCCCAGCTCCAGTGACCCCTAACCCAGCCTGGCTCTGTGCTTGGAGGCTCTTTGCCCTCTGCAGAGATATAGGGAGTGGTGACCTCTCTCAGTTTAGGAAGACCACTGGCCTCCCCAGTCCCTCCCCACAGGAAGCCAAGAGCCTGGGTGAGTGTGATCACCCAGGGCCACAGGAGTTAACCCAGATGAGGTCTCCTCTGCTCCCCCACCCCCACACCATGGTGGATCTGGAAGAGGGGTCAGCTCTTTCCTCTCAGCCTCCTTTGCTCTCTGCTCCCCCCCAAAACCAGGCACACATGGTCCCCCCCAACCCATCTGCATTTCAAAGAAAATCCGCTCCATATGTTTCCAATTCATTTACACTTCAACTCGCCATGGTGGTGGTGGGGGGTGCAGAGAGAAGGGCGCCTTGCCTCCAAGCCCCCCACCCCCATGGGGGGCTGGAGAGCATGTGTCCCCTTTAGGGACAGGAAGTAGTTACAACCCAGCCATCTCAGCCTGAGGGGGGCTACAGGGCCAAGTTCCTGGTGTGTGGGCTCCCTTGAGGAGACAGTGTACCTAAGGTAGCCCCATTCACGTTCCTTCAGAGGGGGAGGGAACATAAAGCCCAGGCAAGTGTCTCTAAGACAAGTGGAGTCCCAGGGCTGGCCATTAGTTAGGCCCCCAGGGGGCCTGCGCTTCTGGGGAGAAGGAGGTGTCAGAGAGTGGGGAACCTGGGCATACCTTGGAAACAGGATAAGGGCTCCACAGGCATTCCAGGAGACACTCTGAGACATAATGTGACATGGCCCCCCTAACCCTCTCCAGCTAGGGCAGAGGAGAGAGGAAAGGGAGGGCCCCAGGCCAGTCTTCTTCTCCAGCTGCTTTCTCACTATGGCTCTGCCTTCGACTCAAGAGATTCAATACCTTGGGATGGACTTTAGAAGGGTCGCCAGGCCAGTCTTTACATCCCTCCCAATCTAGGGATGACTGGGATGGGGCGGGGGCATGTCTTGGGAGGATATGAGCCTTATTTCCCCACAACTGGCCCTCTCTACAACAGAGGAGTTATCTAAGACTATATGAAGACATGGGACAATGCATACACATGGCACATGGGGTACTTGAAGGGTACATATCACCCCTGCAACAATGAACCACTCAGAACTTTCTGCCAAGACTCCAGTGTTCCTGTGCAAAGAAATGCGGAAAAGTTCAGCTGGGTCAGTGTTTCCCCCCTTCCCCCCCAGCCCACTGCCTAAGTGAGGGACATGATCGAACGTGTATCCACCACCTCTGGAGGGGACATGTCTTGAAACAGTCTCCGTTCCTCATCCCAGTTGCTCAGATATACACCAGAAACCAAGGAAAGCATGGGCATGAGTATTTGACTAGTAGTCCTAAGTTCCACTGGGAGCACCAACCCCACGATCCTAATATGGGTCTGAATATGAACCCAGGATGGAAGTGTAAATCTGGATGTCAGTCTAAGTGTGAGTGAACCCCAGGGACCCCATGTGACTTTGAAATTTTCAAGATGGAAATGTAAGTGTGAATGTGAGCCCAGGATGGAAGTATGAGTATAAATGAAAGCCCCAAGGTCTCACAGTCAGAATGTGAGCTCCAAAGTGGAAGCACAGTTCTGAGTGTGCACCTGACCGTAAGTCCCAGGTGTCTCATGTTGAGTCTGAATATGTGCTCCAGGACTGAAGGAGGAATCTGATTGTAGGTCCTGGAATTCTCATATAAGTCGATGTAAGCATCAGAGTTCTAGTGTAAGTCTGCGTGTGAGCCCTTGGTCCTAAGGGCATTGAGTAAGAACTAAGGTTCCCCTTTGTGAGTCTACATGTGAGCCCCAAAGTCCCCATGTAAGCTTGGGTGTGAGCATTAGGATCCCAGTATGATTCTGAGTGTTAGCTCTAAGATCCTAATGTGAATCTGAGTGCAAGCCCTAGGATCTCATGCGACTCTGAAGGAACCATCAAGAGCCTGGCATGAGTCTTAAGTGTGAGCACTAAGTTCCCCATGTGAATCGGATCCCCAGAATCCTCACGTGAATCTAAGTATGACCCAAAAAGTCCTAGTGTAAGTCTGAGTGTGAGCACCAGGGTATCTGTTTGTCTGAATGTGAGCCCCAGTACAGATGTGAAGCCTGAGTGTGAGAATTACGGCCCTAGTTTAAGTGAAAGTATGAGTCTGAATATGGACCCCAGTGTCCTGTGTGAATCCTTCAGTTCAAATGTGAACTGAAGGGTTCCCATGTGAGTTTGGGTTTGAGCCCCTGGGCTTCGTGTGACTGAATATGAGACCCAAAATATGAACCTGAGTAAGCTCCAGGGGATTAGTGAGCCCCAGGACCCCAGTGAAATTCAGAGAGTGAGCTCTAGGTCTCAGTGTAATCCTATGAGCCTCAAGGTAGAAATGTGAATCTGAGTGGTAGCCTAGAGTACCAATGTGAGTCCAAGTGTGAACGGCGTTGCAATGTGAGTCTGAGTATGAATCTCAGAACTGAAGTGTGTATCAGGATGGGATCTGTTGTCCTGGTGTGATTCTGAGTGTGAGACCGAGTCTGAGTCTGAGTGTAAACCCCCCCGAGACCCTAGAATGAGTTTAACTGTCCCAGTGCAAATCTGCACACGACTTCCAGAGCCCCAGGAAGTAAAAACATTAAACTCCTTGTCTCTGTAGAAGACTCAGGGTCCCAGTTGGAATAGGAGTCCTAGCCCAGTGTGAACCTTAGCTCCATCCCACCAGTCCTAACTAGGAACCCCAGGAACCTGCCTAAAGGATGGTGTTTTGTATGGGTTGTGACAACGGAATCGGAGGTTAACGCTTATTGAGACACACAGACCCCTCCACCCCCCAACCCCTGGATAGCTCGACATTCACAGGAATATCCAAGTGTTCAAGCCACATCTGCACACATGCACTGGCATACACTCACACATAGAGTTAGACACACAAAAATACACTTGGTGTTTCAGACCCCCTGGACAACACAGCAATTACAGATGCACAAATGCACCAGCATTTCAGACCCTCGTCCATCTCAGTGATTACATCCACACAAACACTCTCAATAATAAAGACACAAACATACACCAAATATTGCAGGCATAACAACCGGTGTTACAGACACATTCCTACAGCGACATGCAGACACATACACAATATTGCAGACAAGCTGCCAGCAACACACAGACGATTCTCAAAGAGAGGGACTAGATGGAAAGAGAAAGAAAATCCTGAATTTTCAACAAGGCGTGAAATAGTCCTACCCGCCTGAAGCTACTGAGGGGGGAGGGGGCCGAGGCAGTGAGCGAGCGCGAGAGCTAGACGCTGGAGGAGAGGCTTAGGAGAGGAGAGGAGCCCAGGAGGAGAGCTGTCCGTCTGGTGACCTCCCCGTGGCCCAGCCCCCACGCACGGGGAGATACACTACTCCGAGCAACACAGGGACACCCAGGCCGGCTCACAAAGAGCTGCACCAGAGGAGACACACAGGGCAGACTCACAAAGAGACACTTGGGATACACCATAGGCTGACTCACACGGACACACAACGCAGTAGGACTTAAACGAGACACACTGGAGGAGACCCACTCCAAGGGGATACACACAGGCGGACTCACGTGGAAACCACAAGCAGGCTCACGCCGAAACACACACACACAGAAGCAGATTCACACGGACACACACACTAGCAGACGCGCAACCGTCGGTTCACACCCCGGGAGCTTTGAAGTCCAGATTTTGGCCCGAGGAGAAAGCCGCCTCACGGGAGCGCGGAGGTCACTGAGACACCACCACCACCACCGCCCGTTCTCAGCCCCGGAATTTTCCCAAAACCCGCGCGCGCGGCTGGGGGGCGGGGGAGAATAGGGACGCTAGGACAATCCGTCCGGATTGTCCGCCCCCAACCACCACCACGCCCAATCCTCCGCGCGCCCGGACGTGGGGGGCCGCTTCTCCTGAGCCCCCGCCCCCGAGTTTGCAGGCAAAGTTTCCCGTGAACTTTCCTGTCGCCCCCCGGCCGCGAGCCCACGCGTGTCCCTGCTCTCTCCCCGCGCGCACGAGGGCCGCGGATCTCTGGGTCCGCCCGAGGGTTGGAAGGTCCGGCAGCGCGCGGTCCGCTGCGGAGTACTCACCGCGCCCTCGGGCCGCCCGGGTTCCGCGCCGCGCCCTGCGACCGCCCCCGGCAGGGAGCGAAGCAGGGAGCGCAGGGCTAGTGTCGCTGCCCAACCCCGCCACCGAGCCCCACGCCGCGTCGGCTGGAGCCGCCGCCTCCGCTGCCGCCGCCCGCTCTGCACCGGCTCCTCGGCGCTCAGCGGCTTTAACCCCCCCATCCTCCTCCCTCCCTCGCGCGCTCCCTCCCTCCTTCCCTCGCCCATGTGACCGCGGGCGCCCGCTCGGCCGCGCGCGCCCTCGTTCCCCTCCCCCTCTCGCCTTCCCTCCCCGCGCCTTCGCGGCCGCGCGCCACGGCCCCCTCCCCGCCACGGCCCACGCGCGCCCTCGTCCTGGCACGCTCCCGCGTCTGGCACGCGCGGGCACGCTCGCCCTGCGCAGCCTGTGAACCCCCACTCCAACTCGCCCCGCGCTGGCATGCGCCCTACCCCCCGCTGGCACACACGCCCGCTCTGACACGCGTGCCCCCCTCACACTCGCCCTTGTTCGGGCACGCCTTCCAGACGGCTGTGGCCCTCGCGCTTCACGCGCAACCCCGGCAGCGAGTCTCACAAACGCTCGCGCGCACACACCCACACCCGCTCCGCCCGCTCCCCTAGGGCCGCTGGGCGCGCAGCCCCCGAGGTCGCTCAATCTCACTCACTCGTCATGGCCAGGTCTCTCTTGTGCACACTCCTATACCTTCGGGCCCTGACTGCCTCACACCGACATCCTAGCACACCCCAGGCCAACTCTCAGGGTCCTCCCTCCGGCACTGCGCGCGAGCCAGAGCCCCCCCCGCCCCCACTCCCGACCCTCCTCCCGTCACATATAGACAAACCTTTCGTCTTGGAGGGAAGGGGGACTTTACTCTTCCACGTCTCGGGTAGGCTAAGTTGGGACCCCAAGCCCTCACCTCCCATCACGTCTCCGGTGACATCATCCCCCTCTCCTTCCTCACCCCCAGGGGCATACGCCTGGGGAGAAGTCTCCACTGGAGTAATGAAGGAGAGAGAGAGGGTGCGTCCGCGGTACCAGGGCACCGGGCACTAGCCTCCAAGAGCTTGGCGCTGGCGGTTCACCCCTCAAACCTTCCTTTCGCACCCTGGGCTTCAGAGGATCAGTGTGCTCACTTCAGTCGCCACCCCGGGACTCTCGTCTGGCTGCAATGTGGGGAATTAAGGTTAGACAGCCGGATCAACTTCTAAGACCACGCGGGAACCCAGTGGAAAGGGTGAATGTCAGAGGCCGGAGAACCAGTGGCTCCCCCCTCTCTGCCCCAATGGGTTTTCACCTGACCTTTGACCCACAATCCCTGCGCCTTCGGCTGACCCTTTCTCTCTCCAGGGAACTGCTCCAGGGCTGGGGTCGGGGAAGAGAAAGGAAACAATCACGCAGTTTCCTCACACCTTCCGGGAGGAGACAGCCCAAAGCGCCGGGCCTCTTCCCTACAAATACCATAGAGACTCGGGTTGCAGAGAGGTAAAACCTTCCCGCCACTGCCGGGTCTTTTCACTTTCACTTCCGTGGCCGCAGAATCCCCCAGTGCAACCCACAGAGGTCTGAGAGGGCCAGCGGGACTTAAGAATACACAGCGAAACGGTGGCACCCAGCTGAGATTGAGCCCATTCCCATCCACAATAGGTGTCTCCTACCCGGCCTCTCTGGGCCCGCCAGCCTCCAGGTCGCGGGACCTCAGGCCAGGATGCGACGGTGGGTGTGGGGGAGGGGCAAGGGTGGAGTGGAGCGCGACAGAATCTGTGGGGGGCGACAGGAATCGCCCCTCCTCCTGCGCCGGGGCTGTGCCTGGGTGAGGTTCAGAGCCGACGGGGCCGCCCCTCCCCCCCAGGGGTGGACGGGTCAGGTCTGTCAAAGAGGGGCGGGAGAGGGTCGGCGGGGCTTCGAGATCGGTGGGTCATCGTGGGCTGACTTGACATCCGGAAGCCTCCGCGTCCCGGGCTCTGCTGTGTTCTGCCAGATTGCGAGCAGCCGGGAGTTCAGCTCCAGACCCACGTCCGCTTTCCAACTGGGAACACAGGAGCTGCATGCCGGAGGCTGCCGTCGGCTGAGCCACAGTCAGCGGGTGACCACGCAGCGTCAACGCGGGACCGCTGGGGTCGGGAAGCGGACGTGCCCGTGTGTGCGAGGGTGGAGGAGGCCGAGGGGCGCACGTCGGACCGGGTCCGGGCGTCTGTCGGTCGGCAGCAGCTCGGTGCGCGGGATCCTGAGGCCGCGCCCGCTTCCCCGGCGCAGCAGCGACACCTGGCGGCTGGTGACCGGCGTGCTTTTCCCTAGGCTGACGCATCCGCTTCGGGCAGAGGCAGCCTACGGCCCCCTCTCCATCCCATCACCACTGCCTGAGCTAGCACCGATTCTCCTCCCACCTGAGCTGACGTCACAGAGTACTCTCGTGTTTCCATTTCTGCAGCCTCCGATGCCTCATCTGCACGCTAGCTTCTGACCATCTTAAGCCTCCCAGTAGAACCCTCCTGTGGCTCCCCATTGCCTTGGGGGCAAACGTAGGCTTCTTAGGGTCTTTGTCCTGTCTCCTCCTCAGCTTTATTAGGGGCTCTTATTCCAGGACGCTCCAGCTCCAGCCAACCCCCTTCCCTGCCATGGTTACGTATCCCTAAGTCAAATCGCACTTCATTACACTGATCTCCACCTCATGCAGGCACTGGCTCTCCCGTCTTCACCTCTTTCAGTGCGGGAACTAATATCCCAGAGGCAGGAGCCCTGGTGCCCTGCAAGTGAGGGGCGTCTCAGATTTGGTAACCCTGGGAGGCCTTGGGAGATTGGAAGAAGTTCTTGACTTTGAGTTCTTTGAGTCTTACACCCACCATTGAAAGGGTGTCTTTGATCAGGACTTCTGGCTCCACCCTCCACCCTTCACTCTGGCAGGTGATCTAAGCTTGGACCCCCCATCCCCATCCCCCAGCAGTCAGTTGGGCCATCCCAAGCCTTTGGGGAGCAAGGACCCTTCCCCAGTCATACTGTTGTGTCCACAAGGAAAGAGAGCCCCCCCTCCCTTCTGTGTGCCATCCTTTAGACATCATGCTGATTTCTAAATTGCTTTAAGTCAATTCCACCCTGGTGCACATACCTGGCTACCAAAAGTTGCAAACACTCTTACACACAGGCTGTTTTACCCACATTTTGCAAACACAAGGTCACATAAAGTCACGAACAGACTTAAGTTGTCAAATGTGTATATTCCACCTCACTATGGCACACTGGGAGTTCCCTGCTTGGAGCCCGGAGCTAGAAGTCCTAGAATAGAGGGACTGAGTTCCTGAATCACACATTTACACATCGTACCCACACACAGACACAGTCACACATATTGCCATGTACTCAGTCACGCCCACGTGCCACACAGGCACACACGCAGAGTCACACACGCTCTCAATCACACAACGTCCCTGGGGTTTGGCGGGTCGGGACGGGCTCTGGGAGGCAGTTATGTAAACGCCCTTACGCCACCCCCCCTCTCCCCCTCACCCCACCCCTCTGCTTCCTTGCGCAGTGCCAGCGCCCGGGGCGGCTTGGCCGGGGCCCGGGAACAGCTCGGCCTCGCGGAGGCTCCAGGCGCCGAGAAACACGATCCCGACACAGCCCGGGGCTGAGCCAGCGAAGGGGGCCCAGAGCCTCCCCCGACTCAGGGACCAGCCCAACCCCCCGAAGGACTACTCACTCCCATCCTGGGACAGCTCCCAGACCCGACACCTAGGCTCACTCACACACCCGGAGCCTGCAGACCCCTTCGTGGAGTCCTATCATCTGGACGGCTGCCTAAGTGAGCCCTGACCCTTCCAACCTCGGGCACCAGAAAAGGGCTTAGATTCCCTAAAGGTAGAGAATGGGGGAAGGCTGAATCCATAATGGGGGAACCTAATTATTCAGCCTGAAATTGCCCTTCTCTTCATCCTTCTCACCAGAGTCCTCTAAAATCACTGTAATAGGGAGAAGGTCTTTTACTTCTACCCCAGACTTCTGTTCCAGACACCAACATGTTCCATCAGAATTCTGAGTTCTTCAAATAGGACCAACGCCTCCCCTCCTTTTCTTTAATATCCTTCTTCTTCCTTAATTGGAAGTTCTAACTCCAGTCTAACTCTATTTCCTCCTGTTTTGCTAAGAAGGAAGCTTGAGGGCAATCAGGCAGTGGGAAAGAAATCTTGGAAAGGAGGAAGGATTAAGACTTAGGAAGCCCCCTGGAAATCAGGGGCTCAGTGCTGAGAAGAAGGGAGGGAATGTCGGGCCCCCTCTGTCCCCCCACCCGCCCAGCACAGCTCCTCCTCCCAGCACAGCTCCTACCCAACTCTGCAGCCCAGACTCTATTTTTCACAATAGCTTTTGAGTGTCCGCCTGGGCTGCCCAGGCCCCGGCGGAAAGGGAATTTCCCCCTATGTTCTCTGTTAATGAACAAAACATTTCATGTTGAAATTCCTCTTCTGCCCCCAGCCCAGTGTCTCCAGGGCCCCTAGCCTAACCAATCAGGGGGACCCCTAGGAAGGGGAGTAACAGAGTAGGGGGCAGCCCCCAGGGGCAGCATAATTTACATTGAGGGGCATCTTTTTTCATAAATAATTAGGGTGGCTTCTTTCTTCACTTTTGGCTAAAATTATCCCCTCCTGTGGCAGCTTCCCAGAAAGGGCGGCGGAAGGGCAGCTGGAGCTGTCCCGAGGCCCAGGACATGGCCCCCCTCCCCGGGCAAGAAGCCTTCCCTGAGTTGTTTTCCTGGTCCCTTCCTCTTGGATGTTTTTTTGATTATTAATCACATTTTCCATCCACAGGCTCAGTCCAGACCCCCTCCCCCCGGGTCAGGGCTGGAAGGGAGGAGGAGCGGGCTCCAAGAAGATGAGTTAGGGACAAGACGGGCAGTGACCCCTGCTTGGCCCCAAAGAGGTTGACAGTGGCATGTCACAGATCACACCATCACCATCCCGGCACATAGTAGGACCTTAACCAATACAGATAGAGTAAATGAGTGAACAGGTGTAAAGTTGTCTGTAGCACCTAGCTGGCACTGAAAGGCAAAGCCCCCAGTGCCTGTCCCCTATGTGTCACACAGGGAAAGGGCCCCAGAGGAGGGGAGTGTCATGCTTTCTCTGTGGGGAGTTGGTAACTAAATGGTTTACTGGTTTACTGTGGCTCCAGAGAGAGGAGGCCTCCAGGGGAAGGCTCCCAAGGGGCCCCCTGGGGGAAGGTTCCCTAGCCCCAAGGAGTAGGATCTAGGGTGTGTCTTTAAAGACACAGTCAAGGGTTTATTACTTACCCTTGGACAGGGGACCAGAGAGGGGTAGATAGCAGTCCTCTGCCCCAGACCCTAGCAGAGGGGTAATGTGTACTTGGGGAAGCAGCCTTCTCTATTTAAGGGGAGCTGAGGGTAGGGTATGTTACTTTCACAGGGTTGTATCCTACCAGGTCTTTCAAAAGGCTTTGGCAGCAAGGGCCATTGTCTGACCTGGCCCGGTTGAGATGACCAGGCCTGGGCAGCAAATAAATGGTGTTCCGACTGTTCCCAGGACAGGGAGTCATCTGCTCAGAGTGACACAGAAAGCTAGGGTGAGGAATAGAGCAGGACCCCAGGAATGCTGATGGCTCCCCCTATTCATTAGTCAGTCGATAAATGTGTATTGAGCACCTACTATATGCCAGGGCAGGCACTGAGCTAAGTGCTGGTTTACAGCAATGAACCGAACAGACAAAAATCCCTGCTCTCAAAGTCCCCTTGGGGGAATGGTGAGAAGGAGAAAATTCAACTTCCCCAAGTAGAGAATTCATGATACTCTCACAAGCAGTGGGGACAACCAAAGCAATAAGCTGAGTCCCCAATCTTGGGGTTTGTTCATATGAAACTTAACCCCACAAAGGATAGGTAAAGCCTACTTAAAATTAGGCCTAAGAGTCACCCCCAAGAGAACCTCTTTTGCTGCTCAGATATGGCCTCTCTCTCCAGCCAACACAACAAGCAACTCACTGCCCTCCCCCTGTCTATGTGGGACATGACTCCCAGGGGTGTGGACCTTCCTGGCAATGTGGGAGACAAATCCTAGAATGAGCTGGGACTCAGCATCAAGGGATTGAGAAAACCTTCTCGACCAAAAGGAGTAAGAGCAAAATTAGACAAAATAAAGTGTCAATGGCTGAGAGATTCCAAACAGAGTTGAGAGGTTATCCTGGAGGTTACTCTTACGCATTAAATAGGTATCACCTTGTTAGTCAAGATGTAATGGAGAGGCTGGAGGGAACTGCCTGAAAATGTAGAGCTGTGTTCCAGTAGCCATGTTTCTTGATGATGATTGTATAATGATATAGTTTTCATAATGCGACTGTGTGATTGTGAAAACTGTCTGTCTGATGCTCCTTTTATCTACCTTATCAACAGACGAGTAAAACATATGGCATAAAAATAAATAATAGGGGAAACAAATGTTAAAATAAATTTAGTTTGAAATGCTAGTGATCAATGAAAGGGAGGGGTAAGGGGTATGGTATGCATGAATTTTTTTCTGTTGTCTTTTTACTTCTTTTTCTGAATTGAGGCAGATGTTCTAAGAAATGATCATGATAATGAATATGCAACTACGTAAAGCTATTGTGAATTACTGATTATATATGTAGAACAGAATGATCATATGTTAAGAATGTTTGTTGTTATATATTTTTTTAAAAATTTAAAATTAAAAAAAAAAAAATCCCTGCTCTCCCAAGGATGTGGAGCAACTGGAATGCAGTATCCTGCTGGTGAGCATGTAAATTGGTACAACCACTTTGGAAGAATTTTTGGCAGGATCTACTAAGTTGAACATATGTGTACCCTATGACTCAGCAATTCCATCCCTAGATATATACCCAACAGCAATGATTGCATATGTTCATCAAAAGACATGTACTTGCAATGGGACTGGATATAAAAACTCAGAAATGGACAGCACAATACTACCCAATTGTAATGCAATTATGTTAAAACACTGAATGAAGCTGCATGTGAGGTATAGGTTTTTTGTTTTTGTTTTTTTTGTTTTTTTTTCTTTCTATTATTGTTTTAATTCTTATTCTGTTGTCTTTTTATTTCTTTTTCTAAATCGATGCAAATGTACTAAGAAATGATGAATATGCAACTATGTGATGTTATTAAGAATTACTGATTGTACATGTAGATTGGAATGATTTCTAATTGTTTTGTTAATTCTTTTTTTAATTAATAAAAAAAAAAGGAAAAAAAAAAAAAAAGACATGTACTTGAGTATTCACAGAAGCTTTATTCATAATAGCCCCATGCTGGAAACAACCCAGATGGATAAATAGATTATGATAGAGTCATAGCAATGAAAGAGAATCAACCTTAGCTATACACAACATGGACAAATCTCACAGACAAAATGTCGAACAAAGAAATAGACACAGAAGCATACATACTGAATGATTTCATTTATATAAAGCTCGAGAACTGGCAAAACTAATTTATGGTGGTAGAAGTCAGAATAGTAGTCACCTTTGTTGGGGGTGGGGAGAAGTACAAGCATGTATACATACATGTCAGAATTCAAGCTGTACCCTTAAGGTTTGCGCGCCTTACTGTATTTTTGCCTCAAAACCATGAGTTTAGAAATCCCCTGTCCTCCTGGGGCTCATATTCTAATTGAGGAAGATGGATACTAAACAAAATAGGTGACTATATGTTTGTCCATGCTACAGGGTCTGCCTGACTCTCCAGCCCCTCAGGTTCAATGTCATTTACAAGAGGCCTAGACAAGGCCCCCTTGTCCTCTCTCATAGTGCCATACTCTTTTTCCATATACTGGTTATGTGACTTTTACTTGTGGGGTGCCTGTGAGCTCTTTGCAGGCAGAGCTGGGTCTGGCACAGCTGCTCCTAACATTTGAAACAGATTCAAATAGATGTTTGAATGAATAAAATGATGAATGAGTGAATGAAGCAAGAAAGCAAACAAGCAGGACATCCTTGATCTGGGAGAAGGAAACCCAGATCCCAGGGCACAAGGCAGGGTGAGAAGACCTAGGGTCTATGTGAATGGGTGGCAACCTCAAAGGATGGGAAAGAGGGTTTGGTATCCAGCAAGGGATGAGACAGAGGAAACAAGGGGAGCAGAGACCCAGAAGGTAAGCAGTGGCTCAGAGACCACATCTTGAAGTGCCTTTGATGCCAAGGCCATGGAGGGCTAGAAGGACATAAAGTAGGCGAGTAACACAACTAGATTTCAGCCAGGCTTCTGGTGAGGAAGGCTGAGGCTGGAGGTGGAATGGCCAAGGAGAGAGAACTTCTCTGCCCTGGTGCAGGGCAATGGAGCTGGAAAGAGAGGACACGGCTCCAGGGGTGGGGGTGGGGGCAGCGAGGCTCAGATTCTTCTTCATCTGCTCTCATAACCTCTGGAAGAAACCCTGCCCATCTCCACACCCCCTCCCCCCCATGTTCCCCATACAGAGCGAACAGGTTCCCTGAACACTCTGTCCCATGTCTGCTCTCCCAAAGCCCTCTGGGTGATCCAGGGGTCTGGGCTAAGGTTGGAAAGAGAAGCAGGTCCAGATAGGGGTGAGAAGAACAAGGAAGGACAATGGAACTGGCAGGAGAGGGAGAAAGGCAGGGAACTTTGTGTATTTGAAGTTAGGAGCAGGGAACACAATCATAGGTATACTTTTTCATTTTTTATTGTGGCTGTGACCCTCCCCACTCCCCTTTTTCATGGAGGGGGCATCTGTCTTGAAAGGGTTGTCCCTTTCCTGTGCCAGTCCTGATTCTGACCTTGGTCCCTGTTGCATTGCCCTGCCACCCTGCTAACAGAGCATTTCCAAGTAAGACTGAGAGCTTTGGGTCCCAAGACTGATTCTCTCCCTTCACTTCCCACAGCTCCATTCCTGGCCAGCCTGTGATTTGCTAGGATATGGGGAGGGGGAAGAAAAGAGGGCAAACTTTCCCCCAGAAACTCAATCGTGGTGACTGGGAAGACACAGGAGAGGTCAGAGATTTAGAGGGTGCAAGCCAGAGACACCAAATCCCAGGAAAGCAGACAGAGGTAGAGGAAGATTCCAAGAGAAAAAAATTGTATTAAGTTCAATTCAACAGACATTTACTAGCACCTACTGTGTGCCAGGCCCAGAGGGAACACTGTGTGCAAAAGCACAGACAACTCCCAGGTTTTGGCATGAGTAGCTGGGAGACAAGGGTGCCATTCACTGAGCTGGGAAAGAAGAGGGGTCAACATGTCCAGTGGAGAGGTCTGTGAGAGGATGGCTGGGCAGGGGCAGGCTGGGGAGGCGCAAAGTGGTCCTCAAACATTTGAGAGAGGGCTGGCTGGCTGGAGGTGTGCAGTCCCATTTTGGCAAATCTGGGTGCCCTCCATGCCTGGCATTGTGCTGGGGACTTGGGCATCATCAGAGTCCCAGACTGACCTGGACACTAAGGGATGTGCGGGGGGATGACAAGGTGGACTAGGGAGGGGGGAGATGTGGTGTGAGATGGAGGGGGTGGTGGTGGTAGGATTGAGGCTAAAGCCCTGAGAGTGGAGACAGAGAGAGAAAATGGGCTCCCAAAACCCAGGGAGGGTACAGTGGCCCCAGAGGTAGAACAGCCAGGAGTCAGAATTGTCACAAGGCTCAAGAGGAGTGTACTGAGGCCAAGAAAGACCCTGGGCTTCAGCAGCCAAGGGCGGGGACAGGGCCAGTAGACCGAGCTGGGGCCATGGAGATGGCCAATGTGGACTCCCAGGTTCCCCTGAGTGGAATGTATACTTCTTATCCCTCAGCCTCCTCGGCTGTTCCCCTGAGCCCTGCTTTTCAGGGGGCCTCCCTCAGCCAGGCACAGGGGCAAGGGAGAATGAAAAAGCTCCTCCCAACCCACAGACTCCCATGCCTGAGCCCCTGGCTCCTGGCCTTCCCGGGAGGGTCCTGCTCAGTCCTCAGGCTCAGGAGCCCGGAGCGGTTGGGGAAGGCTGGGGACCCTGGGGGTAATTGAAACCAGGGCTAAGACATTAGAAACCATAACGCCGACTCCCCGGCTCCCCCAGGATAGCTCCTGGTTTTCTTCTCGCCCTGATCCTCCCTGCTGCTGACAGCTCCACTCTCCCAGCTCCCACCAGCTGGGCTGCTGACCTTCCTCTCCCAACCAACTAGAAGAGGCCTCGACCAGGAGGCACCCAACACCGGTCCCCGGAGACCTTGCCTCTGTGCGCAGACAACCTCAGTGCACACTAGGCTAGCCCCCATATCGAAGTGTCCCCAAACTCTCATCTTAATTTCTTGTTGCAGAACCTATCTGAGAGAGTTGAAATTAGATAACAGGAAGGCTTTCCCAGCAGCGGGAAAGTAAGAGATGTGGGGCAGGAGTACCTATCAATTAGCAGGTGTTCAATAAAGGTGTGGGGGAGACAGAGTGAGTCTCACAGCCTGGGGTCCCACCAGAGCTGGGCGTTGGCCGGGCAGATGTGAAGCAGGGGCCAGGGGAACGCGGAGGATGGTCAGATAAGGAGTCCCATAGCCTGAGGCCCCCCCAAAAGCAGTCCTCCCACCCCCCACACCCCTCACTCCCCTCCCCCAGAGTCCCTGCCTCTGACAGGAAGGACAGGAAGCCGCATGCATGTTTGTCGGCCTGATGGGAAGGCCCTCCCACTGCACAGCTGTCTAAAGATGCCAGGAGTCCCAGATTCTCTGTGAGCGCTGGACTGAAGAATCTATCCTTGCCTCTGTCTGTCTGTCTGCCTTCCTCTTCAGACAGACCGAAGTGTTCAAATACCTACTCAACCACTTACTGATTTTGTGGCCTCAGGCAAATGGCTTGTCTCTCGGCCTCAATTACCTCAGGAGTAAAATGGGATCATAATTGTGCCTATTTCCTAAGGCTGTTGTGGAGATTCAATTACATGAGAGAATCCAGTCAAGGCCTGAGGGTAAAAAAGCCCCTTCCTGCGCTGGCTTTGGTTTTCTCGCTATCCCTCCATCACATCACCCTGCCTCTGTCTTTGTCTCTGTCGCTCTCTCGGCATCTCTCCTGATCTCCTTTCCTCTCTCCACATCCGACTCTGCCTGCAGTCGCTCAGGCGGCCCTGCTTCCTCACCTGCATGGCACAACTGGCCCAGGTGCGCTGGGATGACGGTGCCCAGAGTTTCTGGTTGGAACATGGGATTCCTGGAGCACATGGGCCTGAACCTGAGTGAATCACAGTCGGTGGGGGAAAGTGCTCCTCTCCTGTCTGTGGCCCTTCCTGCCTGGGCAGGAAAGCCAGGGGCTCGGCCTAGCAGCCCCTTGGAGGCGGGGAACTTGCCCTGACTGCTCTGGCTGCCCCCACGCCTGGGTGCAGGCCAGACCCCCATTCCTAGCCCTGTCTGGAAGTGAGATAACCTACCCAGTGCCAGAACTCGAAAGGGAAACCCCTCCACCCCCTGAGCCCCCATACAACACCCAGACTCCATTGAAGTGTCTGTGTCCTTCACCTGGAACAAAGAGCCTCTTTTGTGTGTGTGTGTCAGGTGGAGGAACATAAGAAGTCCAGATATCATTTCCATGTCACTGTGGGCCTAGGAGGGAAGAGGGCAAGGTATGGAATAGGTGCTCATCAAATGTAAACCAAATGAAGGAAGGGCAAACAGACCTCCAAATGGAATTGAACGGCCAAGGCGTAGCAAACAGGAGCATGGATAGACATGGAGATTGTTCTCCAACTCTACGGCTCAGCAAAGAGTCTCCTCTGGGGTCAAGGCCTGGTCTCAACTAGCCCCAGACTCTCCCATGCCTGGGCCTCAGCCAGAGCCTTTGTGTCAGCCCTTATGCAAAGGGTCAGATGAGTGGGCTACTAAGATTTCCCTAACACATCCTTGCATCAAGGTGTCCACCAGCTTCAAGAGGAGAGTTAGGACTGCAGACCCAGAGAGTAAGAAACACTGGGCAGGGTCACATAGCAGGCAGAGGCTGGGTCAGGAATGCTGGGTCCTGGCAGCCAGCCTGGGCCTGTCATGGGGACCCTGTGCCAACACTATGACAGGGGCCAGCCCCAAAGCAACATTTGTGTGGGGAGACTGCTTAAGAATCCTTGAACATGTGGGCAGCTGGGCCAGGGGTGGAGCAGCCCATAAGGCCAGGACAGATGTGCGGTTTCCTGTCCTTCCCGTCAGATAGTGACCAGCGTTGAGACAAGAGGCTCAGTGAGACAGAATCAAGAAGAAAGAGAGGAGTGAGAGTCTGGAAGACAGACCAAGAAATAGACACACTCAGAGACACAGAGACAGGGAGATGCAGAAAGATGGAGAACCATAGAATTAAAAACACAAAAAAGAGAGAAAGAGAGAGACATAAAGTCAGAAACACAGTATCTCAGAATCACAATGAGTCAAAGATACAGAAACTGGGAGGCAGAAAAAATGAGTTGAGAGGGAGACAGATGAAAAGACAGAGATAGAAAGATCAGGTGAGGCAAAGAGAGACAAAGACAGAATGAGGGAAAGAAAGAGATCAAAACAGCAGGAGCAGGAAAAGCAGGTGACAGAGGAGTCTCCCAGTCTGCAGTCTCTCCTGCCTGGTCTCCCTAGGGTGGGGGCCCCCCTTGCTATTCTCTGGTTTCTATAGTAACAGGGAGGGCAGCATCAAATTTGCATATACATTTACATTCTTTCTGTCTGCATAATTCAACAGGTTCTGTGCATATTCATGAGACTGTGAATGAAGGTGACTCTCCCAGTTCTCTTCAAAACCTGGCTATGGTGCCCTGTGCTAACAGTACGTGGTCAAGGCACTAGGCCTGGCTTTGCAGGCCCTGACTTGCCCCTGCCAGACCCAGCTAACATTCCCCACTGCTCCCCAAACACTCCCTTGTACTTTCCTCGGGTCATGCCTCTTGGCCCGCTGGGGATGCCCTTCCCTCAGCATCAGTCCTGCCAACAAAATACACACACATACACACACACACACACAGGTGACTTGCTATGGGAGGGAGGATGGCAGGAAGTGAGTGGTGCTCACTGGTTCCCTTGTAGAGGAGGCTCCTTAGACACACCCTTCCTCTCCGGGTGTTTCTGACTTGTCAAAGAAGAGGGTGCATGAATAGGTCACACTGAGAGAGCTGGGGTGTAAGCTGAGCTGAAGACAGTCATCTACCAATAGGGAGAGACCTGGGACACTGACAGAGCCCCCTGCAGGCCTGGTTCCCACCAGAATAAACAGAGCCAAAGGGAGCCTCAGGAACAGAAGGGCTGGGGTGGTTCATCTGGGGAGAGGTCAGGGCAGGGAAGAGGGTGTACCTGGCCAAGAACCCTTTAAGAGTACCAGATCTTGATAGCCCTTATGGGCTTTCTTTTTGACCTCACCAACTTCCCCTGGATTCCTAGAACAGCCTCCTCATTGCTCTTCCTGCCCTGAGCAACCATCTGCTCTCCACACTGTAGCAGCCAGAGTTCTCTCTCAAACACAAATCTGATTTTCCACATTTCTCCTTCCTTAAAGCCTTCAGTGACTCTTCATTATCCTCAAAATGAAGTCCAAATTCCTGGCCAGGCACTTGGGCACCTCCTATTTGGCCCCACTCCTGTAAGCCTCATTCCTTTTTTCTTCCTTGTTTTGAACTTCACGCTCCAGCAATCATATCATTCTTGTCCCCAAGTTCTAATGCTGCCTCTTACCTCTATTCTTTGGTTCATGCCTTCCTTTCATCTGGAATTCTAGGCAGGCATCATTCCTCTTCCTTGAAGCTGGACAGGGGTTGCTCCTCTGAACTCGTGAAGTCTCATAAACTTCAAGGGATATTCTGTGTACTCACCATATCATGGTGAAATTACATACATACATACATACAGACTGTGTTTATTACATTGTGGGTGATCATTAGATGTTTTTGAACTGAGAGCCAGCCAAACCATTTAGGACCAGATTTCAAGCCTAGATTGTATTTTCTCTGCGTCTTAGGGTTCTTGGGGCTCTGGGCACAGGACCTGCAGAGGGAAGGAATGAGCCATCCCTTTGTAAATGCTGCCACCTTGTGGCTAGATGCAGAAGTGCACCAGAACATCTCCCCTTCCTAAAGTAGGTATCGATACAGGAACTGGTGATGCCCAGTTGAATCAGGCCTGATGCCTGCCTCCTGGAGTTCCAGGCTGGCGGCCTAGACCAGAACAGTGCAGGAGGGAGAGACCCAGGTGCTGTGAAGCCATGAGGAGGGAGTGCTTAGAGCCCTGTCTTGATCAGTTCCAAGCAGACAAGATGGCAAAGAGCAAAGGCTCAGAGGTATGGCACTTGTGAAACATTCAAAGTGGACAGAGCACAGGATCCAAGGGGACCAGGCTAAAGATGGGCCAAACCACAGGTAGTGGCCAAGCAGGGGGGTCCTTAAAGGCCATCCAGAGAAGGAATTTGGATCTTTGTCCTCTAATCTGGGCATGGGGAAGCCAAGGGAACAAAGGAATGACAGGATGAAATCTGGGTGTGGCCACACACTTGGAGGCTCAATATTCATATATATGAACACCTACGATTTGCCAAGCAACCCTTAGTAAAGATACATCAGCGAACAAAACAAAGACTCCTGCCCTTTTAGAGCTTATGTTCTCATCAGGGGAAGATGAGACAATAAACAAAAACACTATTACTAAGAAGTAAATTATGTTACAAGGTAAAAAAAGAAAGTGAAAAAAAAAACAGCAGGACAAGAGAGACAGAAGTGCTGGTTTGCAATTTCAAATGGAATAGTCAGAGTAGGCCTCTCTTTAAGGTGACATTTTAGCAAACACTTAAGGAGGGGGGTGGGTAGCTAGCCACGCAGGCATTGGGGAAACAGCATTCTAAACAGGGGATTGCCAGTGGCTTGGTATTGAGGAGAGCTAGGAAGGGAGTGAAACAGGGAGATCAGTAAGGAGACTGTGATGTAACAAGAGGCACAAACCAACAGAGGCTGTGGAGATGGGCATCTAGAAGGCAAAACTGGCAGAACTGTTTAGATATGGGAGGTTTATAAATTGTCCAGTATTGTGTTCTGAAGTCCCCATTCCAAGGTTAACAAACTCCTCTACGTTCCACCTCTAAGGCAGATGAGAATGCTCAACCCATTTCATCCTGACTTCACCTGGACGCTCTCCCCGACCCCCAATGCCACAGTACACCCTCTCCAGCCTCCTAATTTCTCAAGCATATCTCCAGCAACTTTTCCTCTAGACCCATTCATCTACCTACTAAATCCTATCAACTTCCCAAACTCTCAAACACACTGACTCCTCTATCCCACTCTTTAGCTCAATGACTTATCCTTCTAGTTCTCTCAACTACTCCATCTCAGCCCACCCCACTTGACATCATCATAGGGCCATCAAGGCCACTGACCTCTGTCCTCTATTTTCATTTACCTCCCTCCCCAGTTTAGAGTCCTTGGTCCTTCACCACATGCACTCTCTTGCTAGTCTCACCTTTCTTCCATCATTCCTGCCTGTCTTAACCAGTCTGGAAGAATACAACAGTGATTTCTCCGAGTCCTCAGGTGTTCTTAAAGTGGTACTGCAGATCACATACCTTCAGACTGATGACACTAAAATTTCATGGTTACCAACTTTAGCTGGGCACTTAGCCCTACCTGGCCATCCTCCTGTGGCTCCCTACACATCTCTTCCAATTATAACAACTATCACACTTCTTTCCCATCAGCCTCCTCACCTCATTCTCAGCAGAGGAGCTGGACTCTTGCTTCAAGGACACAGAGGCCATCTGAATTCCTTCATGCCTCATCTTCACCTTCACACCCATCCTTAACTACTTCCCTTCTGTTACTGGGAGTCATCTCTACGCCCTTGGAGATCCACTCTTACATGCTTCTGGATCCCATTCCCTTTCACTCTCTCAGGAATCTCATTCTGTTGGTTATCCACAATCTCCCGCATCGTTGATACTTCTTTTCCTACTGACTTCCTCCATTAGTCTACAGATGTGCCTAAGTTTCTACTAGTACATTCAAACAAAATAAAAGCAATGGGGTGATGTGAAAATTTTGGTAATGGATCATGGTGATAGTAGCTCAATACCATGAATGCCATTAATACCACTGAATTGTGTATTTGAAAGTTAAAAAGGGAAATTTTATGTTGCATGTTATCACATCACAAAAAGAGTTCCCTCTACCCCACAATCCTCTCCAGTTGTCAACTCTCCTCCCATTCACAGTCCAACTTCTTTAAAGAGCTGTCTCCACTTCCTTACCTTTTGCACCAAGGTATAACCTTTTTTAAATGATGGAGACAGAAGCCACATTGCAGTAGACTGAGGAGAAAGTAGGAAGAAATGGAATCAGCAAGTATTTACAACTCTTTTGCCCCCTCCTAAGTTTATCAGGCTTTCTGACTCCGAAGGCCCCACTTCTCTTTCTGGTGTGTTCTCTGTCTTTACTCCTGTGGGCCCCAGCTAGTTCCTATGGAGGCCAAAGGAGAGGGGAAAAGTCCCAGAATCACTGTCATCCCTCTCTGACCCTGTGATCTATTTTCTGTTTCTCTGGGCTACACATCTTGATTTTCCCAAGAGATTTTGGCTGCAGCTGTTTCCCTCCACACTAACCCTTCTCATCATCCCGGGAACCCCAGGGGGTGATTCAGTGATGGGCTGCCCAACTGTGAGCCCCTCCTGGGACTCCCAAAGCTTGCATATACACACACACACGTCCTACTGAACCACTTCTTAGGGACAAGTCACTATGCTTATCACATATGATCCCATAACTCTGGCTATAGCAGATAATCGGAATGGAGTGCTGAGTCAAAGATCAATAGGCTGCAAGGCAGCTAGGCCCCAAAGCTCTGGGGAAATGACATGCAGAGAACTGTGGATGGAAGAAGACACACAACTGGAGACAGAGTAAAAGTGATAAACAGAAGCTGGGAGGAGAAAAACCCTAAATTAACTATAAGAATGGAAGGAAGTCAGGCAGTCACTGGCGGGAAGATGCCTGAATGATTACCAAAGTAAAGTCACAATCACCTCTAGGGGCATGTTCAATGCCATGATCCTCAGCGTTTGAGAGGCCCGGCTGGGTTGCTGCCATGAGTCTCCTATTTGATCTCCTTCAACCCCCCTCATCTGCCCAACAGTCAGGGTCCTTTTACTCCTGCTCTCAGCCCTTACCAAAGCAGTCAGGTTCCCACCTCCACCTTTCTCAACATCTCAACCTCTCCTTGCTGGACTCACAAAATACCACTTTAACATGCTCAAATAAAAGGGCTTTAATCTGCTACAATGTGAGCCCACAAGAGCCCCAACCTTCTGCTTTCCTGGTAACTGGACACCCAGGCTGCTAGATACACTGTAGAAAACCTCAAAACCCAGTGGGAGACCCAACTGATTCAACTTTTCACTGAGTCCACCACTGTCCACAATCCTTCTCTGGTCCCTGTAGCCCCACAGCTACTGTTGCAACCTTTACTTCTCTCATCGTGCCGCTGGCCTCACCATGATAGATCTGAGAGTCTCAGTCCAAAGTGAAGCAAAGAAGCCAAAAGGGGCAGAAAGGCAAGAATCAGACCCGGAGGGGGATGTGTATTGAAGTGTTTTAAGATAGGAAAAAGTATGTTTATAGACTGAGTCATTAATAATGGCAATTAACATCTATAGGGTACCATGTGTTCAGGTGGTATCTAATGTGTATATTACTTCATTTAATCCTCATAAAAACCCTATGAGGAATTACAGGGAATCCTGAATTGGGTGTGAGATCTTGCTGGTTTGTACAGATTAGTGTGATACCCTGATACATCCCAGAGTAATTTGGGCAGAGAATTAAAAAGTATTTGCAAAGCCCCCTTAGGGAACTGGGGAGAAAGGAGGAAATATTAAACTTCCCTATCTGGAGAATTGCTGATATTCTTGCAAGCAGTGGGGACTATTAACAGGCCAAGCCCTTCATCTTGGGGCATGCCCTTATGGAATTTATTCCTCCAAAGAAGCTAAGCCTACTTATAATTAGAACTAAAAGTCACCCGCCAAGAACTCTTTTGTTGCTCAGATGTGGCCCCTCTCTCTCTAAGCCAACTCAGTAGGTGAAATCACTGCCCTCTCCCCTCTGTTGGAAAAGGCTCCCAGAGGTATAAATCTCACTGGCAATATGGAACATGACTTCTGGAGATGAGCCAGAACCCGGTATCATGGAATTGAGACAGCCTTCTTGACCAAAAGGGGGAAGAGAGAAATGAGACAAAATAAAATTTCAATGGCTGAGAGATTTCAGAGTCAAGAGGTTATCCTGGAGGCTATTCATATGTGTTATATAGATATCTCTTTTTAATCTGTGGTATATTGGAATGGCTGGGGGGAAATATCTGAAACTGTTGAACTACTGTTCCAGTAGCCTTGATTCTCGATGACTGTACAACTATATAGCTTTTACAATGTGACTATGTGATTGTGAAAACCTTGTGGTTGACACTTCCCTTTACCAGAGTATGGAGAGATGAGTAAAAAAAAAAAGGGACAAAAAAATAAATGTGAGGGGGATGTATAAGGGATAAAAAAAAATTGCGGTACATTGCAATACTAGTGGTCAATGAGAGGGAGGGATAAGGGGTATGGGATGTATGGGCTTTTCCTTTTTATTTTTTTTTCTGTTGTGATGCAAATATTTTTAAAATGATCATCGTGATGAATACACAACTATGTGATGATATTGTAACCCACTACATATTTTGGATGGATTGTACATATATGAAGATATCTCAAAAACATTTTTAAAAAAACAATAAAAACTCTATGAGATAAGCACTAAATCTCATTTTGCAGAAGAGAATACTAAGGCTCAGAACAGTAACTTGCCCAAGGTCACAAAACAATTAAGTGGTTGAGCCAGGATTCAAATCCCAGCAGCCTGGTGCCTAAGTTCCATAAGATATGTCCGCAGATAGAAAAGTGTCTGACCTGAGGGAGAGTCCCTAAACCAACCCAAAGCAGGTGGCAGGCAGTCACCCAGAAGCCTAGATATATTCAGGCTTATTAAGTTTCTCATAGATTCTAGACCATCCCCACACAAGCCTGAGCCTATTATATCTGTCTCCAGCCCATGAGCTCCCAGAAGGCAAGGGCATCCATTCCCCCAATTCCACCTCCACACATCAGGCTGAGCAATGGCTCATCAGACAAATGGGCAGAACCTTTATTTCCTAACTCACTCCCTGGATCGCTGTCCAAAAGGCAGAGCAGAGGCACTATAGGTGGAAAGCAGCATGGGCCCTTCTTAAGTAATCCAGAATCCAGACCTAACACCTGTTACTCTTTATAGCAAACCCTTATCATATTTCAGGCGGCAGAGGAAGGACAGCAAAGCCACTTCTGTGGATCCAAGTCTTGTTGGAGATGTTGAGCAACTGGAAAGGATTCTGGAAGAAGGCACAGCCATCCCAGAAACTGAGGCTTGGAAAACAGCCTGGCTCAGCATGTCCTCAGGATCGGGTGTCTCGAGCCCTTCTTCGGGGTCGGGGGCCATAGCTGGAACTGGGTGTGGAGCCCAGGCCAGGGGGTGCCCCTGGGGGCTGGTAGCCATACTCATTGGGGTCCAGAGGGTCCCGGCTAAGCAGTACCCACACTGCAGGCACGTGGCGGCGCACTGTGAGGGGGTCTAGGCCTGTGTTGGGTGAGGCTGGGACCCAACTGTCCTCAGTCTGCAGGAAGAGTAGCTTGGTGAGCTGGTGCAGGCCTGGTACCCGACGCTTGACAATCTCAGCGCAGCTGACAGCCTTCCCTGCAGCTCGGCCAGAACCTGAGAACACCACATGCCGGGTGCTGCCGCCTTCCAGCTGACCCAGTGCCAGTCCCAGCAGGTTGCGGATTTTGCTGCCATCTCGGACCCGCATCTCCAAGGTATCAGGAGGTAGCTGAGGCATTGGGGAAGACACTGGGAGCTCCACAGAGCCAGCTTTCCGGTAGTGCTCCATACTGCTTGATCACGTCTGCGACTCTTGCTGCACACTGCAGGGAAGTATCAAATATGAGTGCTAGGCAGTGTGTCCCAGGTCATCCCCCACCCTGACTCTCCAGGACACAGCCCTACTCCTCACCCTAGACTTCCAGGAGACAGGACCATATTACTTCATCCTCAGCATCTCAGGACATGGACCATGTCTGCCTCACTCTAGGATGGACTGTACCCTATACTTCCTGTTCCCTTTTCCTCCGGACAAAGCCATACCGTCCCCATCCCCGCCCCCATTCTGGAGCCCCTGAGATAGCATCAAGCACCCACATCCCAAGCTCCCTAAGCCTGGGACTGGTGTCCTCATTCTGGGATCCTAGGCACAGGGCCCGGCCCCCGCGTCCTTGTCAAGTTCCCTCTCCGCACGCCAGAGCCAAGAGTCCTCACCTAGGGCCCCCCAAGAAGAGAACCGACCTCTCCACTCGGGGCTCCCCTGCACAAGGCGGGACATCCCCGACCCCAAGATTCCCAGGGTCGATCTCTCTCAGCTCAGGTCACTCAAGGAGCAGAGGTTCGACACCGGCGGCTGCTTAGCGTGTTCTTGACGTCAACCGGTGGCCTGGCCGGTCTCAACAGTGTCCTTCGCCGCCAAGCCGCTCCCAGTACCCCGAGGGCCGCAGCCGTTGAGAAACCCGCCTGCCCTCCCTTCTCTCCACCTCCACGTCCAGGCGCCCCCCACCCCACCAGGTCCCAACTCTCACCGCGCCGCAGCGCCCCACACGCCGGGTCCAGAGCTAAGATGGCGCGCGGTCCGGGAGCGCGCCGAAATTGCGGGGCCGCGCACGCCGCTCGGGGGCGGGGCCGGAGGCAACGCGGCCCGCCCGGCCTCTCTGCAGTGGCAACTGAGAACCATTCAGAACACCCAGACTGAGCAGAGCTAGGACGCCCGGGACTGGGTGCAGGCGCAAGGTATCCGCTGCCACGCCCTGGGCAGAGGCACTCCCACAGGTGGGACGGTGAGGAGGAAAGAGCCTTGTGGATAGAAGGGACGGCCTTCAGAGGAGTTCAGAGTCTGAAGCATGGGGAGGATTAACCTTTGGAAGATGGGAAAACTGCAGTTAACGGACACGGCAATAGCAAAGGGAGCAAAAGGTTTAGTTGGAAGTGGCTGCTGCTGCACAGGCAAGACACTTGATTACTGAGTTCTGAATTTCAACCTCATCCTGTGGGAACTGGCGAGCCACGGAGGGGTTTTCAACACGGGCCAGTTGAACCAGGTCGTGTGCACAGCTCACTGTAGCCACAGAGAAGAGGTTGGTGGGGGAAATCGAGCCGCAACCGCTGGTAACCTTTGGCCGCGGGGTCCCGGGGCCGTGTCATGGAGCTTGTTACCGTGGCCAGCGGCTAACCAGACGCTCCGTTATTTTTTAAATGATTTGTTGAATGAATGAAATAGAAATGGCAGTGGAAATGAAGAGAAGTAGACTAGGTTGGGAGATACAGAAGAGGTATTCAGTAGAAAGTTGGCGACTGTTTGGATAGACAGGAAGGAAGGAAGGAAGGAAGGAAGAAACGAAGGAAGGAAGGAAGAGTCTAGGATGATTCTCAGGTTTTAGACCAGTTTTGACAGGCTGAATTTGAGGCTAATGAACCCGCGTAGGTGGGGTGGCAGGCAGGCAGTTGGAAAGGGGTCTGAAGCCAGAGTACTCTTTGAGACCACAAGGGGGCAGCAAACACTTTTTGGAGTTTGGTACAGAGCTCAGTCTCTCCCTGCTGTTTCTCATCACGTTCCCCCATCTCCTTCCCAATTCCCTTTCCCCAGAACCTAAAACTCTCGATATCCAAACCTTCCATCTCTTCTGGGGCTCCCCTTCTCAACTAATAGCACCAAGTAGGTTCCCAGGAAAGAAACTTCAAGGCACCTCTCTGCCTTTATACATACTGCTTCCTTGGCTCTCAAAATCATAGCCTATCACCCACCAGGCCTGCCTCCCCTATTAGCCTCTTTTGGACCAAACGACCCTGTGACCATCTGGTGTGACTGCTTTTTTCCTTGGCTGGCTTCTCCCCTAAATGGGTTCTACCTGCTTCCTTCCCACCATGTATGGGGTCTGGCATTTAGTTGGTGCTTAGACATAGGATAAATAGATGCATAAAAGAATGTGCCACTCATAAGAATCAAATGGGAGCCTCCACTGTGAGAGCTCCACACCTCCTTGAAAGACAGACCAAGATGAGTGTAGTTCCCAGTCCAACCACTAGGCTGGTTGTCAGCTCTGCGCTCCACCACCCCCATGCTAGAACAAAAGCCAGCACACTCCCATTGGTATTTATAGTTTATTGTCACTGAAATGAGGGCACTGACTGGGGGGTGGTGCAAATTGCAAATCCCAGGTAACCCCTGATCTCTGGCCTCAGAGCCCCACCTGAGTGTGAACAGGTGGTTGTAGGTCCAATAAATATAGAAAGCTGCCTCTGCACAGCTACAGAGGCAGCTGGAACAGGGCCTTGGAGCCTGGCCATCCTGGGATGGGGAGCAGTATCATTCCTCCACCGGTTTCACTTGCTTGGCAGCCTCTAGCTGGCAAAGCAACTCATCCCACTGCACAAATTGCTTGGAGAGAAGCATTGTCTGTTCACACACAAGTCAAGGTGAAAAGAACAGGAATTTAAATGAGGGATTGGAGAGACTTCTTGTGAGCCAAAATGGGTGGGGTGGGGGAACAGGGGAATAGACAGGCTGGTTGGGAAGGGCTGAGAGAATTGATGTGGGACAAAAGGATGGGGCTTGGGGACAGAACCCATTAGGGGCCTGGTTGAGCAGAAAGGATACAATCTTGTTGTATTCCTCCAGGAGAGCCTTGGACTCCTCAGTGATCTCCATACACTGGTCCTGCGGGGCCAGGGAGGGGCAAAGAATGGAGTTAGGCAAAAACCCCACCTCCTACTTCCTGCTCACCAGAGACCCCCACTCCCCATACAGCCCAGAAAATGTGATGCTTAACCCCAGAATGAAGGAACAAATTGCCAAGGGAAGAGAAGGATGGGGAGGATTATACGAAGATGGTGTAGTAAAAAAGACCAATAACCATTCCCAACACTCTGCCTCCCCCATGCCCAAAACAAATACTGAGCTGGCAGGAACTATCTGAATCAATTATTTTAGGAAACAGCCAGAGGAAGAAGCTGGTAAATATCTGTGACTTTCACCATCCATGCAGTATCTACTATCTCCCATCCCCCAATCATGTGGCAGGCAGTACTGGGGACTAAAGCCCAGGCTCCTGGTGCAGCTTAATAGTGCCATGAAGGATATAAGGACTAAGTCCTCCAAAGCCTGGGGTGGTGGTGGTGGTGGTGGTGGTGGTTTGATCACTGCTCACTGCTTTGGATCAGCTACTTCAGATTGCTGGGGAACTGGCTTTGAAGACAGCTATTGTTCCATCCTTCCTCAAAGCAAAAGCAGCAGAGGGCTTTTAAAGAGGCAGTATCTTTTTTTTTTCTCTTGTCTTTTTCCATTCCTCATTTGGAAGCAAAAATAGTTTGGAAAAGTCACAAACTGATGGTTCCAGCCCTCAACAACAAAACCAAACAAAAAACCTAGCAATCACAGAGGAGTGGGAGAACTAGATTTCTAGAGTTAAAAAACATAATTCTCAGCATGTCTAGTTCTCAATAAAAATTACAAAGAAAGATGAAAGTATGGCCCATTCACAGGAAAAAAAATTTGTAAGAAACCATAATGAGGAAGCTCATACATTAGAATGACTAGTCACAGACTTTAAATCAACGGTCTTAAACATGTTCAATGAATAAAAGGAATCCATATACAAAGAACTAAAGGAAATTATGAAAATGTCTGACAAAATAAAGAAATGAAAATTATAAAAAGGAAGCAAACAAATTTTGGAGCTACAAAGTACAGTAATGGAAATGAAAAACTCAGTAGACTGATTGAGTAGCAGATTTGAACAGGCAGAAAAAAGATCAGCAAACTTGCAAAGAAGACAACTGAAAGTGTCCAGTGTGAACAGCAGGAAGGAAAAATAATCAAGAAAAATGAACAGAGCGTGAGGTATCTGTGTGATATCAAGTATACCAACGTATACATCCTTAGAGTGTCAGAAGGACAAGGGAGAGAGAAAGGGGCAGAAAAAGTATTTGAACAAATAATCGCCAAAAACTTCCCAAATCTGATAAAAGACATGAATATACACATCAAGGAAGCTCAACAAACTCCAAGCAGGATGAACTTTAAGAGCTCTACACCAAGAAAAATTACAGTGTAATTGTCAAAATCCAAAGACAAAAAGAGAATTTCAAAAGCAGCAAGAGAAAAGCAACTTGTCACATACAAGGGGTCCCCAATAAGATAAACAGTGAATTTCTCAGCAGAAACCATGGAGGGGGTACACAGGTGGTTTGGTGGTAGAATGCTTGCCTTTCATGTGGGAGACCTGAGTTCTATTTCTCGACCATGCACCATCCCCCACAAAAGAACCCATAGAGGCCAGACGACATACTTAAAGTCTTTAAAGAAAAAAACTGTCAACTAAGAACTCTAAATTCGGCAAATTATCCCTCAAAAATGAAGAAGAAATCAAGACATTTACAGATAAACAAAAGCTAAAAGTGTTCATTACCATAAGATCTGCCCTACAAGAATTGTAAAGGAAGTCTTTCAGTCTGAAATAAAAGGACACTAGACAGTAACTCTAAGCCATAAGAAGAAATAAGGAACATTCCTAAGGTAACTGCCTAGGTTAATATAAAATCCTGTATTATTGTACTTTTGGTTTATAAGTGCTTTTATCCTCCTCTATATGATTTAACAGTCAAATGTGTAAAAAAAAATATTTAAAATCTAGGTTGATGGGCACACAGTGTAAAAAGATGTAATCTGCATAACATATAAAGGGGAAGCGATGAATATATATAGGAATAGAGAGTTTATATATGTCTGAGACTAGGTTAGTACTAGTCAAACTAGGTGGTTATTAGTTAAGAAGTTAATGGAAATGACAATTTTACCATTATGAAAATAACTAAATATAGATATAAGGAAAGAAAAGGGGAATCAAAGAAGGCAATACAAAGAAGCAAGTAAATATTTTTAAAAATATTTACTGGATATAAATTTACTGGATATAAATAACCTGATATTTAGAGATAAGAATGAAGCCAATCAGGTTGGGATTAAGTGTTTTTATTTTAGAATCACAAATACTCTTTGAGACCAAAGGAAGAAAGGTTTATTTGGTCTGGAACCCAAATTTTCTGTAGCACATAATCTAACTCAACCTATCTGTATAGCTCATTTGAACAAGTCAAACACAGGGAGCACAGAATAAGAAAGAGGTCCTTTAATCCTGTATAGCTTAATGTAATGCCTGGATACATTCTAGAGTATATTAAACAGATCATCAAAAACTATTGACAAAGTACCTTGAGGAATGTGAGCAAAAATATGCAACTATTAAACTTTACCAGCAGGAAATCCCCTGCTACCGTGTCAAACTATAGGGACACCCAAATCAATAGGCCATGCCCTTGATCTTGAGGCTTACTCTTGTGAAGCTTATGTAGGTAGTGGAAAAGTTTAGCCTACCTGTAGGTATGCCTAAGAGTTACTTGTGGAGGACCTCTTTTGTTGCTCAGATGTGGCCTTACTCTCTCTAAGCCCAACTCTGCAAATGAAATCATTGCCCTCCCCGCTATGTGGGACATGACATCCAAGGGTGAAAGTCTCTCCGTCAATGTGGGAGATGACTCCCAGGGATGAATCTGGCCCTGGCACTGTGGGATCAACAATTCCATCCTGACCAAAAGTGGGAAAAGAAGTGTAACTAATAAAGTATCAGTGGCAGACAGAGTTCAAATAGAGATGAGAGGATACTCTGGATGTTACTCTTACGCAAGCTTCAGTTAGACATTGCTACCTATCATAACCTGCCAAACCCCAACCAGGATCATTCCAGCCAATCCTAAAGAACACCTAGGGCAATATATAAGATTTCAAAAAGGGTTCCATGCACTGGTGTAACTTTCCAGAAACCTACAACCTCCAGATGGGTCCCTGGACCAGAAAAGTCCTGAAACCTACAGGGTCCAGCCTCTCCAGAACATCAGCTAATTCCATCTCCCTACCCCATATTAGTGACAGCCTCTTCCAACATGAAAAAGTTAGAATGGCCAAAGCCCAAACACTCCTAAAGAGAGGGATAGAAAGATCAAAGGTGATGGTGGACTTATACAGAGAAGATAGGATTTAACAAATGAATACGATTGCTGAATCATTAAATTGATATTCTTTTAGTCTCCAGTATCTTAGAGCAGCTAGAAGTAAAAAACTTAAAATTGTGGAACTGTAACCCATGTCAAACTCTGCAATATGTTCTACAACTAATTGTGCTGTGCTTTGAAATTTATTGCTTTTTTGTATGTATGTTATTTTTCACAAAAAAAGAAAGAAAAAAAGTTCATTGTGGTGATAAAAAAATATTTAAGCCTTCTAGCCTCCTATATTCTGGAGCAGCTAGAAGGAAAAATCTGAGAAGATTGTGTGGTAGCCCATGACAAACTCTGGGATCTGTCCTGTAACTACTTGTTGAAGAGTGCTTTGAAAACTACTGCTTTTTTATTTCTTTGTTTTGTGTATATGTTATACTATACAACAAAAAAGTTAAAAAAGAAAAAAAAAAAAGACATTACTGGGATTGCAGGAAGATGGCAGAGTTGGGTGGATTTAATTCACCCCTGCTCCATGGGACAAGATAGGGGATGGAGAAAGAATGACCAGGACTGGAAAGTGATTGAAGAAGGTTTTCAGAGTTTCATGGGGAGGAGGGGAAGCAGGGTCAACACAGGGAGAGCAAGGTGGGTCTGTTTGGCCGAGTCCAGAGTACACACCAGTGCATGGGGAAGTGCAGATCAGAAGGAAACGACCGTCCCTCCACTCTAGCCTTCTGGCTGGGGAAACCTCCCTGAGTGGTGCAGCAGCGCCTCCAGGGAGCCGGAGCCATCCATGCACTATGAAGAGCCACGGGGCACTGGGAGCAGTTGCCCAGCAGGGTGCCCTCAGTGGCGAACCCACGGGGTGCGGTATGTAGCAGATCTGCCAGGAGCTGGGCACTGTGGATTATCAGTTCCACTGTCCTGCTGCCACAGGACAGGACAGCCACCCTGCTGTGTGTACCATCTCCCCAGCCAGGCACTGCAGTCCAGGAAAGGCAGGCCTGAGGAGAGGAGATGCCTCAGGAATGCTATCTGCTGGCAAGAAATAGTAAGTGCAGTCTGGCAAACTCCCTAACTGCCTAGTTTTAAAAATATATATATTCGGGCAGGCAATGGTGGCTCAGTGGCAGAGTCTCGCCTGCCATGCTGGAGACCCAGGTTCGATTCCTGGGGCCTGCATATATATATATATTTATATTTATATTATGGATATACTTATTTATTAGTATTACTTATTTTTGAATTTTACTTCACATTTTTAATTTTTAAATATATTTTTTATATATTTGTATTTTGACAGGTGTTTTATCTCTCATTTTAAATTTTTTTCTTCTCTCTCTTCTGTGGGCACCTGCCCGAGTTCATTTCCAATATCCTTGGAGTGTCTCCATCTGGCTTTGGGACCTACAACTCTTGAAGACTATTTTTCTCTAATCATATATTTATTTATTTATTTATTTATTTATTATTATTATTATTTATTTTTCTTTTTTGGGTGCATGGGCCAGAAATCAAGCCCTGTTTAGCTTTTAATAGACCCTCAAGTAGAACTGTACCCCCTACATGAGATACAGGCCTTGGTTTGGTGGGGAATTACTGACAAACCAAGTGCAAAAAAGGACATTCAATGCAAAACCAAGTAAATATAAAATTTTAGATCAGTGAAGGAAACCAACTTGCAAAATAATCTTAAGATAATTAAATGCCTTGAACATAACAGAAAATCACAAAGCACATGAAGATTCAAACAGAAATGGCCCAGCTAAGTAACCAAATCAAAACTCCAGAGGGGACACAGAATATGGAACAACTACTCAAGGATGTTTATAAAGAAATAAAGGATATCAGGAAGACACTAGATGAGAATGAAGGAGAATTTGAAAGATTAAATGGAAAAATGCCAGCTCTCACAGAGATGAAAGATACAGTAGACCAAATTAGAAATATACTAGAGACACACAATAGCAGATTCAAAGAAGCAGAAAAAAAAATAAGTGAGCTACAGGACAGAACAATTGAACTAGAGTGCACAAATGAACAAATGGCAAGAAAGATGGAAAAAATGGAACTGGATCCTAGGGAAATGAGAAACAACAAGAGGCACACAAATATAAAAATCATTGGTGTGCCAGAAGGAGAAGAGAATAATAAAGGGCTGGGAAGGTTCGTTGAAGATAAAATCAGGGAAAAGTTCTCAGCCCTTATAAGACATAAATATGCAAATCAAAGAAGCCAAACAAACCCCAAATAGAATAAATCCAAATAGGCCTACTCCAAGACACATACTAACCAAACTACCAAATGTTTGTTTGTTTCAGAAACAGTTCTAAAAGCAGTATGAGAAAAGAGATCTACTACATACAAGGGAGAACACAAAGGACTGAGTTCAGACTACTCAATAGGCACCGTGGAGTCAAGAAGGCAGTGGTATGATATATTTAAGATCCTGAACAAGAAAGACTTTCAGCCAAGAATTTTTAATCCATCCAAACTATCCTTCAAAATTGAGGGAGAGATGAACATATTCAAAGACAAAGACTGAGAGAACTAGTCAACAAGATACCTGTCCTACAAGAAATATTAAAGGGAGTCCTGACAGCTGAAAAATTAAAAGACAGGAGAGGGAGGTCTGGAGGAGGTCACAAAATTGAAGAATACCTGTAATGGTAACTTAGAGGATAAAAAGACAGAGAAAGAAAAGAATACATAAAAAGATTTGACAAAATTAAAGGATAAGATGATAGATTCAAGAACTGCTTTTACAGTAATAACTTTGAATGTCAATGGACTAAACTCACCAATTAAAATATATAATCCATCTATATGCTGTTTATAAGAAATGCATCTTAGACCCAAGGACACAAATAGATTGAAAGTTAAAGAATGGAAAAAGATGTTCTCTGCAAGCTATAACCAAAAGAAAGCAGAGTAGCTATAGTAATATCAGATAAAATAGACTTCAAATGTAAAGATATCACTGCATATTAATAAAAGGGACAATTC
Source organism: Tamandua tetradactyla (assembly GCF_023851605.1). NCBI lineage: Eukaryota > Metazoa > Chordata > Mammalia > Pilosa > Myrmecophagidae > Tamandua > Tamandua tetradactyla. The sequence goes on along the minus strand of NC_135328.1, from coordinate 61,310,171 downwards.
ACCAAGAAGAAATAACACTCATAAATGTTCATGCTCCCAATCAAGGAGCTCCAAAATACATAAGGAAAACAATGGCAAAACTGAAGGGATCTACAGACATTTCAACAATAATAGTGAGAGACTTCAACACACCAACCTCAACTATAGACAGAACAACCAGACAGAGGATCAAGAAGGAAACAGGGAACTTAAACAATGTGATAAACAAATTAGACTTAATATATGTATATATAGATCATTATACCCCCAAACACCAGGATATACATTCTTCATTAGTGCACATGGGACGTTCTCCAGGATAGATCTTATGCTGGGACACAATATGAGTCTTTATAAATTTAATAAGATTTAAATTACTCAAAGCACTTTCTTTCTCTGATCACAATGGAATGAAGCTAGAAATTAATAATCACAAAGAACCAGAGCTTTTACAAATATATGGAGATTAAACTTTTAAATAAAATCAGTAGGTCAAAGAAAAAATTGCTAGAGAAATCAGTAAATACCTAGAGACAAATGATTATGAGAATTCAACATATCGAAATTTATGGGATGTGGCAAAGGTAGTGCTGAAAGGGAAACGTATTGCCCTAAATGCCTATATTAAAAAACAACAATGAGCAAAAATTGAGGACTTAACTGCTCACCCATAGAATTTAAAGAAAGAACAGCAAACTAACTCCAAAGCAAATAAAAGAAGAACAATTACAAAGATTAAAATAGAAATAAATGAACGGGAGAACAGTAAAATAAACAAAAAGTCAACAAAACCAAAAGTTGGTTCTTTGAGAAAATCAATAAAATTGATGGACCTCGAACTAGACTAACAAAGAAAAAAAGAGAGAGGATGCAAATAAACAAAATCAGGAATGAGAGGGGAGTCATTACCATGGATCCTGAAGAAATTTAAAAATCATAAGAGAATACTATGAACAACTATATACAAACTAGACAACTTAGATGAAATGGACAAATTCCTAGAAACACAGGAATTACTTACACTGACTGGAGAGAAATAGATCTCAACAAACCAATTACAAGTAAAGAGATTCAATAAGTCATCAAAAATCTTCCCACAAAGAAAAGCCCAGGACCAGACACCTTCACATGGAAATGTTATCAAACATTCCAAAAAGAACTATTGTGAATCCTGCTCACTCTTTCAAAAAAGTAAAGAAAAAGGAATGCTACCTAACTCTTTTAATGAAGCTAAGGTCACTCTAATACCCAAACCAGATAAAGATGCTATAAGAAAGGAAAACTACAAACCAATCTCCCTAATGAACATAGATACAAAAATTCTAAACAATACTAGCAAATCAAATTCAACAACACATTAAGAGAATTATACTTCACGACCAAGTGGGGTTTATACCAGGAATGCAAGGGTGGTATCAACACAACAAAATCAATCAATGTAATATAACATATTAACAAATCAAAAGGAAAAAATCACACGATCAGCATCAACTGATGCTGAAAAAGCATTCAACAAAATCCAGCATCCTTTCCTGATAAAAACACTTCAAAAGGTAGGAATCAAAGTAAACTACTTTAATATAATAAAGGGCATATATGGAATACCCATAGCCAGCATCATACTTAACTGTATGAGATTAAAAGCATTCCCCCTAAGATCAGGAAGGAGACAAGGATGCCCACTGTCACCACCATTATTCAACATTGTACTAGAAGTTCCAGCTGGAGCAATTAGACAGGAGAAAGAAATTAAAGGCATCCAAATAGGAAAGGAAGAAGTAAAATTTTCATTATTTGCAGATGATATGATCCTATACTTAGAAAACCCTTAGAAACCTATGACAAACCAACTACAGCTAATAAAATCAGCAAAGTGGCAGGATATAAGATTAATGTACAAAAATCAGTAATGTTTCCATACACAAGCAATGACCTATCTGAGGAGAAAAGTAAGGAAAAAATCCCATTCAAAATAGTGACCAAAAGAATTAGGTATCTAGGAATAACCTAACCAGGAATGTCAAGGACTTGTACACAGAAGACTACAAAACATTGCAAAAATAAATTTAAAAATTATATAAATAGATGGGAAAACATTCCATGCTCATGGATAAGAAGGTTGAATGCCATCAAGATGTCAATTCTACCCAAATTGATTTACAGATTCAACACAATACCAATCAAAATCCCAACAACCTGCTTTGAAGACTTGGAAAAGCTAGTTATCAAATTTATTTGGAAAGGAGAGACCCAAATAGCTAAAGATATTCTAAAAAAGAAGAGCAAAGTGTGAGGAATGACACTTCCTGACTTTAAAGCTTACTAAAAGCCACGGTGGTCAAAATAGCATAGTACTGGCATAAAGATAGAATTATCGACCAATGGAATTGACTTGAGAGTGCAGAGATAGACCACCAAATCTATGGACAACTGATTTTCAATAAGGCCCCCAAATCCACTTAACTGTGACAGAATAGTCTTTTCAATAAATGGGTATAGGAGAATTGGGTATCAATAGCCAAAAGAATGGAGGACCCCACTTTATATCCTACAAAAAATTAATTCAAAATGGATTAAAGACCTAAATATAAGAGCTTATACCATAACATTTCTAGAATAAAATGCAGGGAAACATCTTTAACATCTAGTAATAGAAAATAGCTTCTTAAACTTTACACCTAAGGCACAAGCAGCAAAAGAAAAAAATAGATAAAGAGGAATTCCTTAAGATCAAAAGTTTCTGTGTCTCAAAAGACTTTATAAAAAAGGTGAAGAGGCAGCCAACTCAATGGGAGAAAATACTTGGAGACCACATATCAGATAAAGGTTTGAAATCCTGTGTACACAAAGAAATTATAAAGCTCAACAACAAAAGAACAAACAACCCAAATACGAAATGGGCAGAAGATATGAATAGACAGTGTTCTGAAGAGCAAATACATAAGGCTAAAAAAAGTACATGAAGAGATAGATGCTCATTTTCATTAACTATAAAGGAAATACAAATCAAGATGACAAGGAGATATCACTTTACACCTAAAGAATGGCTGCTATTAAACAAAAAACTACAAATGTTGGAGAGGATGTGTAGAAATTTGGAACACTTATTCATTGTTGATGGGAATGTATAATGGTGCCACTGCCATGGAAAACAGTCTGGCAATTCCCCAGAAAACGAAATATTGAGTTGCCCTATGACCCGGCAACACCAATATTCGGTGTACACTCAGAAGAACTGAAAGCAGTGACATGAACAGACATTTGCACACCAATGTTCTAGCAGCACTATTCACAATTGCCAAAAGATGGAAACAATTCAAGTGCCCAACAACAGATGAGTGGATAAACAAATGTGGTATATACAGATAATGGAATATTATGCAGCAGTAAGATGAAATGAGATCCCAAAGCATATTGACAACAAGGATGAATGTTGAGGACACAATGCTGACTGAAATAAGTCAGACACAAAAGGACAGATGCTGTATGATTTAGCTATTATGACTCTGGTAAAGGTAATCTCAGAGGTTACACTGTAGCATATAGCAGGCCTAGAGGTATACAAAAGCTAGAGATGGGGAGAAAGGCTATCCAATGAGGTTGAACTAAATGCAAGTGAATGGACAGAAGTGATAATTAATTAGTGGGGTTATAAGTAACATTGCCATATTGAAGATGAATATGATTAAAAGGTGATATATAGTACCATGCATCCCACTGATTAGATCTTCAAATATAAATAAATTCTTGCATGAACTATTTCAATATTGATATTGGACAAAGAATCAATAGTAGAAGGGTATGGGGGAAAACTAAAAATGTATGCTATGATTAACAGTTAACAGGAAAACATCAACCGTAGCACAGTACTACCAGGGACAACTAATGGGGTGGGGGGACAAGTAATAAGAGGCAGATTTCATTTGATGCTGTGTTTGTCAGTTCTTTGTCACTATGGATCAATAAAAATTGTCTAAAATTGAGAGTGCTGATTAATGTACAATCAAGTGAGGATATTACAAGACATGGTTTGCATGCAAGGACCCAAGGTGGAGGGAGCCAAAGGGTACAATGACTGAGAAGCAGAAAGACGAACAGTGATACATTTATATGATGGAATATGGTGTGGCTACAAAAAGGAAGGATGTCAAGAGGCATGCAACAAACTGAATAAACCTTGGGAACAATGTGTTGAGAAAAATAAACCAGAAACAAAAGAACAAATTTGCAAAGGTCTTGTTCAGAAAATATTTATAAGAAAATTGGAGCCTAGATTGCAAACCCTTATAGAAGCCACACTTAGTCTGAAGTTGTAAACATATTTCTAGATTCTGAGACACTGAGCTATATGTGAATCAGCTGGTATTTCCCTAGAACTTTGAGTAAACCTGAGAGTCCTAAGACCCAGAAATGGAGTGCAGCAGCCCTGAAAGGTAGCACAGTTATATACAATATCAGTTAAAGTAACTAAAAAAGAGATCAGGCATCAATTAGAGATAAAAACGAAGCCAACCTGGCTGGGACTAAGGTAAATCAGAATACAGGGTAAAAGATGACAGCGTATATACTCTAGACTTTCACTCACTGTATGATAACAAAGAAGAGAAGTTTATTATGTCTAGAACCTAAACTTCTATTATAAATAATCTAAATCAACCTGTCTGGATAGCTCATTTAAATAAGCAAAACTACTGGAGTAAAGAATGGGAACAAGGCCTTATAATTCTGTATAGCTTAATGTAGTACCAGGAAACATCTCAGACTACCATGGGCTTATAATTAAAAAGTATTTGTAGAGTCCCTTGAGGGTTGGAAGGGGGTTAAAATAAAAAAGGAACTATTTATTAAACTTTTCCATTTGGGAAACCCTGGATACCCAATCAACCATTGGGGATTCCCAAGAAAATGGGCCAAGTCCTTGATTTTGAGGCTTGCCCTTATAAAACTTATTCCTGTAGTGGAGAAGCTAAGACTACCCATAACGAGGCCTAAGAGTTGCTTCTAGGAAACCTATTTGTTGCTCAGATGTGGCATCTCTCTCTCTAAGACTAACTCTGCAAGAAGATCATTACCCTCCCCCCTTACATGGGACATGACATGACATTCAGGGGTGAAAATCTCCCTAACAGCATGGAGCATGACTTCTGGGGGTCATTAACACTTCCTGGCCAAAAGGGGGAAAAGAAGTGTAATAAAATAACACATCATAAATCAGAATACAGGGGTATGCTGGTTTGAAAGGATGTGTGTCCCCTAGAAAAGCCATGTTTTAATCCTAATCCCATTTTGTAAAGGCAGCTGTTTCTTCCAATCCTTATTCAGCATTGTATGTTTGAAACTGTAATTAGATTGTCTCCCTGGAGATGTGATGCAATCAAGATTGGTTGTTAAACTGGATTAGGTGACGACAAGTCTCCACCCATTCGGGTGGGTCTTGATTAGTTTCTGAAGCCTATAAAAGAGGAAACATTTTGGAGATAAGAGATTCGGAGAGATCAGAGAATGCTGCAGCACTATGAACACTATGAAGCAGAGAGTCCATCAGCCAGTAACCTTTGGAGATGAAGAAGGAAAATGCCTCCTGGGGAGCTTCATCAAACAGGAAGCCAGGAGAAGAAGCTAGCAGATGATGCCGAGTTCGCCATGTGCCCTTCCAGATGAGACAGAAACCCTGAACTTCATCAGCCTTCTTGAACCAAGGTATCTTTCCCTGGATGCCCTGGATTGGACATTTCTATAGACTTGTAATTGGGACATTTTCTCGACCTTAGAACTGTAAACTAGAAACTTATTAAATTTCCCTTTTTAAAAGCCATTCTGTTTTCCGTATTTTGCATTCCGGCAGCTAGCAAACTAGAACAAGGGGTAAGGAGGACATTGTCTGTATTTTAGAACTTCACCCACCCAATGAGAACAAAGGAAGAGAGGTTTATTTTGTCTAAAACCTAAATTTTCTGTAGTATATAATCTCACTCAACCTGCCTGGATAGATCATTTAAACAACCCAAACACATGAAGCCCAGAATAGGAATGCGGGCTTGTAATTCTGTATAACAATGTAATGCCCAGATACATCCCAGATGTATGTGAACAGATAATTCAAAAGTATTGGCAAGGTCCCTTATAGAATGGGAGAAAAAATATGGAACTATTAAGCTTTACCACTAGGGAAATCCCTGATATTGTTTCAAACATTAGGGATGCCCAGTCAACAGGCCAAGCCCTTGATCTTAATGCTTGCTCTTGTGAAGCTTATTTATGTAGCAGATAAGCTAAGCCTACCTATAGTTATACCTAAGAGTTACTTCCAGATGATCTCTTTTGTTGTTCAGATGTGGCCTTTTTCTCTCTAAACCCAACTCTACAAGTAAAATCATTACCATCTCCCCTACGTAGAACTGATATCCAGAGGTGAAAGTGTCCCTGGGAACACAGGATATAAACACCAGGTATGAACTTGGCCCTTGCACCATGGGATCAACAATGCCTGCCTCACCAAATGGGGGGAAAGAATTGAAACAAAATAAGTTAGTGGCTGAGAGTTCACATAGAGTCGAGAGACTATTTTGGAGGCTACTCTTATGCAAGCTTCAGCTAGATATTGCTAATTGCCATGGTTGCCAACGCCCAATGAAAACCATTCCTGCAAATCCTAAAGAACACCTAGGGCTCTATATGAGATTTTACAAAAGTCCCATGCACTATGATTATTTTCCAGAAACCTACAACCTCCAAATGGGTTCCTAGACCAGAAAAGTCCTGAAACCCAAAGAGGCCAGCCTCTCCAAATCATCAACTAGTTCCATCCCCCTATTATCATTGACAGCCATTTACAACATGAAAAAGTTAGAATGGGCACAGACCAAATACCCCTTAAGATTGGGAGAAAGATCAAAGGCGAAGGAGGAGTTTTAACAGAGGAAATATGATTTAACAAATGAGTATGACTACTGAATCACTATAACTTACAGAAATAAAAAGAACTATAAGAAGTTACTGTGAACAATCATATGCCAATAAATTAGAAAACCTAGATAAAATGGAAAAATTCCTAGAAAAATACAAATTACCTAATCTGATTTAAGAAGAAATAGAAAATCTCAACAGACCTATTACAAGTAAAGAGATTGAATCAGTAATCAACAATCTCCGAAGGACAAGCTCGGGATCTGAATGATTCACTGCTGAATTTTATCAAACATTTAAAGATTTAACACCAATCCCTTTCAGTCTTCAAAAAACTGAAGAGGAAACACTTCCTAGCTCATTCTATGAAGCCAACATAATACCACAAGTAAAGAAAATTATAGACCAAATCCCTTATGAATACAGATGCAAACATCCTCAACAAAATACTGGCAGACCAAATCTAACAATATATTAAAAGGATCATGCACCATGACCAAGTGGGATTTATTCCAGGAATGTAAGGATGGTTCAATATTTTAAAAATTAATGTAATATACCACATTAATAGAATTAAAGGGGGAAAAAACCACATGATCATCTCAGTTGACTCAAAAAAAAAAAAGTTACAAAATCCAACATGTTTTCACAATAAAAACACTCAGAAAATTAGGACTAGAAGGGAACTTTCTCAATATGATAAAGGGCACTTATGAAAAACCCACAACAAATTTACTCAATTGTAAAAGACTAAAAGCTTTCCCCCTAAGATCAGGAATAAGACAAAGATGTACTCTATCACCACTATTATTCAACATTTTACTGAAAGTTTGAGTCAGAGCACATACACAAGAAAAAGAATAAAAGGTACCCAAATCAGAAAGGAAGAAGTAAAATTATCCCTATTTGCAGATGACTCAAATATAGATAATCCCAAAGAACCCACAAAAATCTACTACAAGTAATAAATGAATTCAGCAACATTGCAGAGTACGAGGTAAACATGCAGTAATCACGTGGGGATCTATATACCAGTAGTGAACAATCTGAAAAGGGACTCGAAATAACTCCAGTTACAATAGCATCCAAAAGAATAAAATACCTAGGAATAAATTTAATATGGAACTGAAGGACTTGTACACTGAAAACTATAAAATATTTCAGAAATAAATTAAAGAAGACCTAAATAACTGGAAAGACATCCCATGTTTATGGGTTGGAAGACATAAAATGTTAAGCGTTAAGATGTTAATACTAATGGGTACACAGGTGGTCTGGTGGAAGAATGCTCGCCTGCCATGTGGGAGACTGGTTCAATTCCTGGCCCATGCACCAAAAAAATAAAAAAATTAAAAAAATAATAATAATAATGAAAAGGAAAAAAAAGATATCAATACTGTCTAAAGTGAGCTACGAATTCAATGCAATCCCTATAAAAATTTCAGCATCCTCTTTTTGCAGAAATGGAAAAGCCAATCTTCTAATTCAGAAGGAATTGCAAGGGGCCCTGGATAGCTAAAACAATCTTGAAGAAGAACAACAAATTTGGAGGATTCACAATTCCCAACTTCAAAACTTACTACACAGCTAAAGTAATTAAAACAGTGTGGTACTGGCATCAGTATAGACAAATAAACAACGAAATAAAATTGAGAGTCCACTCAGCATCAAGGGATTGAGAAAACCTTCTCGAATGAAAGGGGGAAGAGAGAAATGGGACAAAATAAAGTGTCAATGGCTGAGAGATTCCAAACAGAGTTGAGAGGTTACCTTGGAGGGTATTCTTACGCATTAAATAGATATTACCTTTTTAGTTAAGGCATAACAGAGAGGCTGGAGGGAACTACCTGAAAATGTAGAGCTATGTTCCAGTAGTATTGTTTCTTGAAGATGACTGTATAATGATATAGCTTTCGCAATGTGACTGTGTGATTGTGAAAATTTTGTGTCTGATACTTCTTTTATCTACTTTATGGACAGATAAGTAAAACATATGGATTAAAAATAAATAAATACTAGGGGGAACAAATGTTAAAATAAATTTGGTAGATTGAAATGCTATGATCAATGAAAGGGAGGGGTAAGGAGTATGCTACATAGGAATTTTTTTCTGTTTTCTTTTTATTTCTTTTTCTGAACTTATGCAAATGTTCTAAGAAATGATCATGATGATGAATATACAACTATGTGATAAAAAAAGAATGCTCATATTGTATGTTGATTGGTTAATTAATAAAAATTATTTTAAAAATTGAGAGTCCAGAGATAAATCTACACATCTATGAACAGTTGCTTTTCTACAAGAGTGCCAAATTTATTCAATGGGAAAATCATATTCTTCAACCTATGGGGCTAGGACAACTGGTAATTCACAGGCAAAAGAATGAATGTGGACCCCTACAAAAAAATTAATTAAAAATGCATCAATGATCCAAATATAAAACAAGATACTATAAAATTCTTATAAGAAAACATAAGGAGATGTCTTCAGGATCTTTCTAGTACGCAGTGTTTTTTTTATATTTTACACCTAAAGCACAATCATCAAATGAAAAAATAGACAAAATGGACTCCAGAAAATTTTTTAAAAGTTTGTATATCAAAGGACATTATCAAAAAAGACAACAGTACAGAATGGGCAAAAATGTTTGGAAACCATATGTGCTAGTTTGAATCTGTTGTGTACCCCAGAAAAGCCAAGTTCTTTAATTCTCATTCAATATTGCTGGGAGGGATCTTTTTATTATTTTCATGGAGATGTGACCCACCCAATTGTGGGTGGTAACCTTTGATTAGATGGTTTCCATGGAGATGCATCTCTACCCATTCAAGGTGGGACTGCTTACTGGAGTCTTTTAAGAGGGAACCCTTTTGGAAAAAGCTCTACAGCCATGAGAACTGACAGAGCCAACAGAACAAACAGAGCCCCAGGGAATCTGCTGAAAAAGCCTGGAAAGAAAGCTAACAGATATCGCCCTGTGCCTTTCCACCTGAGAGAGAAACCCTGAACATCATTGGTCTTCTTGAACCAAGGTATCTTTTCCTGAATGCCTTAATTTGGATATTTTCATGCATTAGAACTGTAAACTTGCAACTTAATAAATTCCCCTTTTTAAAAGCAGTTCCATTTCTAGTATATTACATTCTAGCAGCTTTCAACTAACACATCATATATCTGAAAAGGGTTTAATATCCAGAATTTATAAAGAACTGCTACAACTCAACAAGAAAAAGACAAAGAACTCAAATTAAAAACGGGTCTAGGATTTGAAGAGACATTTTTTCAAAGAAGATATTTCAATAGCCAATAGGTATATGAAAAGATATTCAACATCATTAGCCATTAAAGAAATACAAATTAAAACTATAAGATGCCACTTCACACTCAGATGGCTATTACTTGAAAATCTGAAAGGAAAAAGAACTGTTGACAAGGTTGCAGAGAAATAGGAACCCTCATACATTGTTGCTGGGAATGGAAAATGGTGCACGCAGTTGCTGTGGAAAATGGTTTGGTGGTTCCTTAGAAAGTTAATCAGAAGAGTGGTTACCAGGGTGAGAGGAGGATGGAATAGGGAGTTATTACTAAATGAATATGGGTTTTGGTTTAGGATGATGAAAATAGTCTGGAAACAGAGAGTGGTAAAATTTACACAGTATTGCCAAGGTATTGAACATCAAAGAATTGTCTACTTAAAATGTTTAAATGATTTTCATGTTATGTATATTTTACCACAATTAAAAATTTTTATACTGTAAAAATAAATAAAATAATATAGTCTACAAAATTTAAATTTCCGATAGTTTAAGTTTCTGTAGTAGAGACAGAAAGAAACAATAGAAAAACATTGTTATTTTTTCACACACATATTATTTGTTTAATTAGTCCTACCATTAATTAGTGCTCACTGCCACTGTTAACTATTCTTATTGTTGATTTGTTTAAATAATAACATTTATGTAATAGAACAGTAAACAGAATAATATAATTTTAAATAAACTCCTCTTTTTTATTAAAAAACCTGCCTAGGGGGCACTTTCAGGTCTCAGGCTAGACGCTCTAACAGTAGCATGGCTGGTGCCATTTTTAATCAAAAGGCTGATGGAAGAGGGAGTGGGCCTCATCTGTTAGGAAACATTCTCCCTAGTATATGTCTCCTCCCTGTCCCCTATTTTGGACTCTTTGAACTTTACACTAGGACCTGGGAATACTGAAAAAAGAGCTCCTCTACCTGTTCAAGGAGACACCATCCCCAGGAATTCTTGGATACCTCCCAAATCAACCTTCTGGTGTTTCAAAACAGGCCTATACTGAGAAGCAGAGGACCTGGATGTAGCCCGAGGCAAGTCCCTTCCCTTTCTCAGGTCAATGGAAAATAAAGATAAACCCTTAAGTTTGTTGCAGGGGTGGGGACTAGGGTCCCTCACCACATCACCTTCCCTTCTGGTCCTCTTTCCTCCCATACCTGCTGCTGGATGTGGATCTGAGCCAAGCGCTGCAGGCGGGCGGCATGCTCAGGGACAGCTGTAAAACACAACACACACTGCCCAATGCTGCTTGTGCCCTCCCCCGGGACTGCTCAATAGTCTATTAGGTCTTCGGCAGGATTAGAGTATTGAGTGGGGAAGCTAAACAAAACGCCAGGCCTCATCGACCACTGCAGCTGGAGAGGGACTGGTGGCCGGGGTGGGGGGGGGGGGAGGGCTCCTTTTTCATCTAGTCTTACTCTAGGACCATAGGGGAGGGGAGTATACAGGCCCCTAGGAGAAGACAAAACCCTGGGGTCCCCCGATTTGCCTCCTACCTCCACCCAGGCGCTGTAAGCAGAGTCAGATGGAGAGAGCTTTGCTTGTCATGGAATTTGCTCTTAGCCCAGGGGGTCAGCTCTGCCTAGTTTACGGAGCAGAGAACCAGCAGGTGGGCTGAGAATGAGTGCCAGGTCCCTAAGATGGCCACCTGGAATCCAACACCCAGAGCCTTAGCCACCATGCTGGGTCTTTAGCTTAATGCTGTCAGATGTTCAGCAGGGAGCTGATCAGGGGTAGGGAGGGGCAGGTGGGAAAAATGCGTCCAGAGACAGACAAGATAGATATCTGGATTCAATTAAAGCCACTGTCTGTCTGTCAAAGCTTAGGCCCAGGACTGCTCTGAGCAGTGCAGCAGAAGGAATTCACACACATTCATACTCCCACAGTGAAACTGAGCTCTGCAACACTCTAAAGGATGGATGCTAAGGGTTGGGATAGATGGCAGAAGAAATCCTTAGAGTTGGGGACAGCTAGAGCTTACAGTAGTGACCTTGGGCACAAATTCCTCGAGATCCTGACTTAGGCCCTTTACCCTGGTAACTGTAACCCCAGATAGAGGTGATAGTTACTCCAAGGTTGAGGGTGAAGACAAGGGGCAGACCAAGCCTGAGCTCAGGGAATCCAGGACACGGGGAAGTCCTGCCTATTCATCCCTATCCCCAAGCAGGGTAGTGGAGTTGCAGCCCCAGATAGGTACCTTTGATGGCAGTGCTGTCCAGCATGGGCACCAAGGCCTCCACCTGCTCCAGGAGCGCAACCTGGGAGAGGATAAACTGCTCCTCTGAATCATAAGCAGAAAAGAAAGTAACAGTGAGGCAGACCTGAGCACTGCTATTCCCAAGAAAGGGGCTGAGGACCTGGCTGGGTCCTGGAGCTTTGGGCAGGTATTCTGTACACCTTCCTCTTTCCAATGCATACTCCGCCATCCCCCCAGCACCTTTCCTGGATACCTATGTTCTGACCTGTTTGGGTCCAGGGGACCTCTCAGTTTCTCCAAAGTCCACCTTTCCCCATGTTTCAACTCCAGAGCCTCTTTCTCTAGCCTCCTATCAACAAACCCTCAATGAGCCTCTCCTAGACCTTGGATAACAAAGTGCTTCAGACTTGGGACCCTACACCCAAGGGGCTCTCAGGAAGGTCTGAAAAAGGAGACATGTGGCAGACTATACTAGGTAGGTTCTGCTCAGAGGCACAGACAATTACAAGCTTCAGGAGACCTGGTACAGTAATGGGAAAGTCGAGTGAGGAAAGCAGAATCTGGGCTGGGCCCTGTTCAGAGGATTTCAATGGTTGCAAAGAGTGGGGAGAACATTCAAGAAGAGGGACTGTTATGTGTAAATGCTTGGAGGCAGGAGTGCTTGTCAATTAGTAAAGGAAAAATAATTCAATTGAATTCCTGAACACAGGAAACAGAGCTAAATGGAGGGTAAACTCGGAAGACTATGGAAACCCTTGAATGACAGGCTAAGGAATTAGCACATTATCCTGTAGGATAGAGAGTCCCTGAGGTTCCATATAGGGAAACTGACATGTTGAAAGTGTTTGGGAAAGATGACACTAGCATCACATAACAGAAGAGAAAGAACAGGGTCAAGAAGATGACTTAGGAGACTGTGAAACTCTTCAGGTGTGAGGGATGAACCCTGGGGCAGTGGCCATGAGGAAGTAGAGAAAAGCTGGACAAAAGAGTCAGGGCAAGGGAAAATCTCCTGAAGTTGGTGCGTGAGCCACAGGAACTGATTAGGAACCTTTTGGTAGCAATTCCAGCCTGTAAGCAGGAGACGCTCATCCTCATCCAGTCCCTAGTGCTGTACTGCCTTCACCTCAGTTTCCCTCCTGGGAGTCTGATCTCCCAGCTAGATTACAAGCTCAGGTCTCCTTGAGCTCTGCCAGTACCCACAAAGGCAGGGACTTTCTGGTTCACTATCATCTACATCACACCTAGGATATAGCCTGACTCACAGCAGAAGATCATCAAACTTCTTTTGAATGAATGAATGTACATAGTAGGTACCCAGCAAACCTTAGCTTGTGGAGTGATTGACTGACTAATTAGCAGACATTGCCAAGGCAACAATTCCTCCTTAGAACTCTGAAATCCTGATGCCTTCTCAAATGAAAGAAAGATGCTGAAACTCCTACTAATATTTCTCCTCTTCCAGATGCAATGCCCTCTGCCCCTACCCTGTCCTAAAAGCTCCTCTCTCCAGCAAGCAAAAGTAAAGAAGGTTTTGAAGGAAAATCCTAGGGTCAGAACATTAATAGAGCATTGGAGTAGCTCTCAAAGTGGCTGAAACCATTGCTTACAGCTGGCCCATAGGTAAATCCAGTCCCTACTGGAGGACCTACAGGAGGACCTACAGGACCACCTTGGGCTTTGGCCCAGAGCCAAGCCAGAATTAAAGAGAGCAGCTTCCAGAGCTGTATCTGCGAGAAGACTGGATGGGGAAGGCCATCTCTGTACCCAACCTCTCCAATAACCCACATTCCCAGATACACATGCACACACTGTCCAGCACTACCTGCTAAGATGAACTGCAGCTTAGAGGCATCAGGTATGGCAATGCGGTCAATATATTCAGGATCCAAATATTTGATCAGGTCTTCAACTAGAAAAGTAGCAAGACAGAAAATGGAACCAATAGGGATGGGGAGTAGGACTCTCCATCTTATGAAGGATGTTACGGGAGTGGTCAACCTTGGGGAAAGTGAGGAGCTGACACTTACACTTTCCAGGCCCCCAATCCTTACTTCCCTGTCTGTCCACTCTCATCACCAACTGGTCAACTTTAAGTGTTAGAGCTGAGAACATAATTGCTTCCATTACCCTGGGGCCCTCAGCTCTCCCACTCACCTATCCTCATCAAGGGTTCAGGGTCAGTGCCAGCACTTTCCAGTTACTAAGCAGGGATTGCTAGCTCTAACATAACCAAAAAGATTCAGCTGACCCAAGGCTGGGGCTCTCAGTGCCTGATTTCTTTTCTGCCTTTTAACATTACCTGGCAAAATCCCACACCTTTCTTCCCTTCTCCACCAAGAGGAGCCGTGAGGCAGAGCTCAGGTCTAATAACTTAGGACACTGTCATGGGCTTGGAGGTTATCCATGAGAGAAAAAGAAAACACACACCACCTTACCACCCCAACAGGAAGATGTCTTCACCTTCTTGCTATCTCTGAAGGGCTACTCCAGTGACCTACTGGGCTGAAGGGCCAGAACCCAATCCCAGGAATGATGAGGGCAGGTAGGCACCCCAGAGAACACTTACTCTTTTTGTACAGAATCTTCACCCTCTCCCTCTTGCTGGCAATGTTCCCCAGAGCCACTTGTACTTTGACCAGGCCATCAGCCACCTAGAAGGGGAGTAGAAGTCAATTCTCAGACACCACCTGGATCAAACCTTGGCAGAGGTAAAGAACTTTTCCTTATTTTCCTAGACTTCTCAAGATCTGTGTCCCAAAAATGTAGGTTGTCCTTCTCTTCTTTTAAAGGAGAAGCAACCCTACCTTCAGGGAACCCTTAATGTGAAGCAGGGAGATAATCATGTACTCTTTGGAGTGTTTAAAGTCTAATTTGGGAGGTAATGAACTATTTGAGTATATGGAGCACCAGCATATACTATATATTTCCTGGTTCCTGAGTCCTGGATTTAGGCATGAGAAATGCAAACATCCACATCCATGCCTCCATTACCTCATGACTGGATGACTCTATTGGTCTCCAGATTGGTTGGCTTACCTCTAGCCCTATCGATTTTAGTGGGGCAGATGTAAGACTGTCGAATGACCTCTAAAAGATCCCAAAGACAGTACAATCTCTGTATTAGGAAATACAGAAGAGAATCAAGTTACAGGAGAGGAATACAGGGGTAAGAGAATGTGGATTAAGTATGAGATGCCTGCAGGATATCCAAGTGGAAATATCCGGTTGGCAACTGGACATACAAATTTGGTTCTGGAAACAGAAATTTGGACTGGAGATATACATTTGTGAGATGATAACATGTAAGTGGTAGTTGAAACTATGGGAGTGAATAAGCCAACCTAGTGTTTAAGGGTAGACGGTGAGAAATGCCAGTATGCAAGAGTCAAAAATATGGGGAGACAAAACTGAGGAGCAACTAGAGAGGTAAGAGGAAAACCACCAAGGTTGGTATCATAGATGCCAAAGAAAGAATGTATTGAAAAGTCAGTTCTCAAATGGCAAATCTGCTAGTGACACCTAATTCCACAAGAAGCATATAGAAGGATGGCATTACTTCTGATGCACAGATTATGCCTGACAGTCCAGCAAGAAACCTCATTAAAAGGTCTTCTCATAGTAGAAAGGAAATGGAAGGACACCAGCATCTCACAGTTGTCACTAACTCAGAACCGGTTCAAATCTGAACACCAGTATCCAATCTCCTCCCCTCCTAATCCTGGACCTCTCAGACTCACCTGTCATCCCTTAGAGCCTTCCTTACCCACCTCTGTTCTACCTCCTTTGAGGTCCCAACGCTCTCTGAACAATTCATTCAACAATGAATTACGCAGGGCTCCATGACGGCCCTTCCTTGGAGGACTTCATTTTTTATTGAACCTCTCATTAGTCAGCTTCTCGAGTGCGTCATGTCTCCCCAACTTGCCCTCGACGACAAGGGCAGAATCTTAGTTACTGTACGCACTGAACCCATCTCAAGCGGATCTAAATACCAGCAGAGCGCCCCAAGGGAATGGACACTGAGTGTCAGATCTACTCAGGGAGTTCCCGGACGTTTGTTACTTCAAAGGTCGGGAGTGGAGCGTCGCATCCATCCTGGGGGCGGGGTCAATGGGCCGCTTTTGCTCTGGCCCGGAAAGGGACAGCCGGATCCCAAACCGCTCACCTTTCGCGAGCCGCGCGCCACACCGCGCCCGTACACCCAGCGCTCGAGTTCCTCCACACGGTCTTGTAGCCGCTGCACGTCTGTCACAGCCGCCATAACTATCGCCCGTCCCGGCACAACCAGAGGGCGGGATAGCTGTCAAAGTAGGAAGGCCGGCCAATCAGAAGCACGGGTGCCCTTCCATACAGGAAGTGACGCAAAGACTCTCTCTTCAGTGTCGGAAGTGACCCGCGGGATTTGTAAAAGGTGTCAAACGCTGCCTGGTTACTAGTCAACGGCTACAGGTACCGGCTGTACCCTGGCTCTTAGCGCCTGGCTGACAAGACAACCTTTGCCTTTCTTTTCCTAATTCCGGGGTATCAAAGAGGTTTCCCCACTCCTGATATTGATCATATACACACACCCACTATTCCCAGATATATTCATTCCCATAGGTCTGTAGAGGCCCCGTGTGTAGCTAAAACCTTTTGGAGTCTTCTGAGGTTCTGAACTGCCGAAGACCACCCAGAACTTTTGTGATAGAATTGGTATTCGAACTCAGGCAGTCTAGTTCAGTGTTATTCAGTGCCACATCATTCCTCCTTACCCCGGCCCACTCTAACCCTCACCCCTACCCTCCCTACCCCCAAAACAAAAGGAAAGGAGGCACCAGAAAGGGAAAAACTACAGCTTTATTACTCAGATGTGGCCTCAGGGAAGCCTCTCCACAACGGCCCAATCCAACTCTTCACCTGGCTCCTAACGAGGAGCAGAGTTGATTCGAAGCGGGTGGGGTCCTAGAGATGACATTGACACCAGGGGCACATGGAGGGGAGGATGAGGATTACAAGGGGGGAGAACTCTTTGGTAGACGCTGCCGGAGTTGGCCACGAAGAAGGTGCTCTCCCTTTACAACGAGGTAGATATAGGAAAGAAAATTCTTTGACTTCAAGACGACATAGCATGGGGTGGGGAACGAAGTGGCCACCTTCCAGAGTTGGATCCCAGAATGGGTGCCCTGTAAGAACCAAGGTGGGGTGTCCCCTCCCCCTCAGTAGTGGCACTGGGACTCAGTTCTGAATGGGAGCTCTCAGAATGTGGTGCCAGATGGGGGCCCTGTAGGGGGTGGGGGTGCAGGGTTGGTTGGGCCCTGGGAAGCCGGCACAGGCTGGTGGCGGGCAAAGAGAACACCTGGCAAAGGGGTGAGGAGATAGTAGAAGGAAAACACCAGCAAGAGAAGGTGGGCATAGAAACAGAAGGGGGACAAAAATAAGTGTCCTCATTCCTAAAACACAGTACACATTCCCCTGCCACAAACCAATGAAGACAAGCCCCTTGTGTCAATGAGAGATTCCTATGTGAATGGGTGAAGATGAAATTTCCACACTGATACACGGGCCCATGACAGGGCAGACAGTCCACGGTACCCATGCCAGAGAGGTCATGCCTTGCACCCCATGCCATGTAGACACCCCCCTTTAAAATCATGCCAGCATAGCAGTCCCTGGAATCCCATTTTACTCATGCGAGTTTAGACTGACCCTCATGCCAGTAGAGACAGTCTAAAATTCCCATGCCAGTATAAACAGCCTGCAGCACCCATACCAGTGTAGACCACCCCGTTGATCTCTAGGGCCATGTTGATACTGCTGATGCCACTGCCTGCCAGATTGAGAGGTCCATCCAGCTGCTCTTCTGTTCAGGAGGGAGCAGGGTGTCATAGTTTTGGAAATCAGATTTCAGACTTAGAAGTGTCCCCCACCATTCGTGCAAACAACTCTCACCCCACTTCAGCCCCACACCTGTAATCAGACAGCTGTCTATAGAGGGATTTGTGGGCCCCATTTCCAACATCTATCAGGCAATGTGTGTGTCTTCCCTCAGCACAGAGGCCCAAAACTCCCTCATCAACAAGCCCTTCCTCACCCCTCAGCAGGACCTTGCCACGAGGCAAGAAACTGGGGGGTGCCCCAGGTCGAGGTGGGTCCATGGACCCCATGAGCACAGCCTTCTTTTCCGGTGGTTCCTCTGGTGCCACCTTCTCTCGCACGGGTCCCAGGGCCAAGCCCACAGGCAGGGCCAGACGATGGGTGGGAAAAACACTCTCCTCTGAAAGAAAAGGTTACTCAGCTCCCCTGGCCCAACCAATCCAGCCTCTACATTTGGTTCTCGCACAGGTCTGGGACCCAAGTTTATGCACCAAATCAATGCCCTCTCCCATCCAGAGACTTAACCTAGAGGCTCTGAGGTTGGAGAGTTCAAAGGGCTGATATATATGACTAGGGTGATCCAAGACAATTTAGGAGAGAAGGCTAATTTTGGGGATTTTCTTGCTTTGGATTGTTAGATATGCAGACAGGAGCCCTGGAAGGACAGGTGTGGAATGGAGATGCTCTGCTTAAAGGGTCATTTCCTGGGCTTCAGCCTCACACTGCAGTGACCTGTACCCAGAGCCTCAAGGTTTCAACTAACCCCAAACCTCAGGGCTCTTAAACTTCAGCGATATCCCCCCAATCTAAATTCCCGTTAGACCCCATGCCTCAATGCCTCCCAGATCTCAACCCCTATATTTTAATGTCCTCTATAGCTCAGTGTTCCCTAGACCTCAGAGACCCTCCCCAAAACACCGCGCCCTTGTTCCTCGCACCTTTCTTAATGGGGCTCGGGCTCAACTGGGCGCACGCGTGCGCGGGGAGCGCTGGGGCGGAGCCCTGGGCGGGGCCCGGCGTTGATGGGGCGGGGCCAGTACCCGAGGCGGGGCCAGGAGTACACCGAGGGGGCGGCCCAGGCAAGCCGAAGAGCGGGGCTGCACCGTAAGCCTGGCGACGGCCCTCGCGTCGATTGCTGTCGATGGCGGCCTGGAGCTCCCCAGGGGAGCTAAGCGCCCGCGTCTCGCACTCGTATGGGTACAGGTACTTCATGTACCTAAGGGTGGACGGGGGTGGGGGGGATGGGAGGCTGGTACCAGTTGTTCAAGTCCCACATCCCGACCTCTGCGCAGGGTCCATTAAGCCGCCCCCGCGCGCCCCGCCCCCTCGGCGCGCGCCCCTGGCCTCACTGGGTGCGTAGAGTGAAGGCGGCGGAGGTGATGGTGGTGGGCAGGCTGAGGCCGCGAGTGACCTCCCGCCACACTTTGCGGTTGATGACCTCCACCAGGCCGCCCTTCGCGGTCACTAGGCGAAACAGTGCGTACAGGTCCAGCACCTGCTTTGCCATGATGGGTACGCGGTTCACTGGCGTCCCTGGCGGGGAGATGGACAGAGAGTTGGAACACTAACACTAAAACCCGGCTACGAACATCCCCGGGGACTGTAGGAGTCGGGTGCCCGGGCGAGGCCTGAGTGCAGGGCAGGATCCCAGAGGAGGGAGGGTTGGAGAGCCAAGTCCACGGAGCCCCCACGGTCTCCATTATAGCTGGAAGGACAAGAGGCTAGACCAGGGGTCTGCAAACTTTTTCTGTAAAGGGCCAAATGATAAATATTTTAGATTTGCTGGGCCAAATGGTCTCCCTCACAACTATCAACTCTGCCGTTGCAGCAGGAATGCAGTCGAGAGGATACTGAAAGGAATGGTGTAGCTGTATTCCAATAGTACCTTAGTTATGGACACGGAAATCTGTCCGGAAATGTTATTCTTATTTTGATTTTTTCAGCTATGTAGGAAATGTAAAATCCATTCTTTAATTTTTTATTTTATTGTTATTATTTTTATTTATTTTTGCATGGGCAGGCACCAGGAATCCAACCGGGTCTCCAGCATGACAGGCGAGAACTCTGCCTGCTGAGCCACCGTGGCCAGCTCGTAAAATCCATTCTTATCTCGCAGGTGGCTGGATTGGGCCCGCAGGTCCTAGTTTGCCCACCCCTGGGGTAGACCTTAGGAAGGACTTCCTGACAGTGCTGAAGAGCGCGAGCTCCTTTAACAGTGGCCCCGGGGTGACTGCCCGGAGACCTGGGGGTGGCGGGCGGGAGAAGGAACTGCCCCCGCCTCCGCCCGCAGACTCCGCAAGCCGCGTCGCCCTCGCCGTCCAGTCCTGACAAAGGGGCCTGTCTGCGCTGAGCGATGGGCCCCAGTTAATTCCTTACCGATCCCGTCCCCTCCCGTCGCCGCCTTTGGACCCGAACAATTAGCCGCGGCCTGATTAATGGGGGGAAATTATCGGCCCCGCGGGACCCCTCCCCCCTCGGCAGGCGCGGAGGGAGACACCGCCAGAGGGAGGCAGAGCCCGAGGCGGGGTAGGGTGCTGGGGAGGTTGGAAAGGGGTGAGCGGCAGTGCTGAGATGCGTTCAAACCCCTCAGCCCAGGCCCCCAACCCAGCGGAGGGTAGGCCTCGAGGAGGGAGCAGAGAGGGCACTGGAACCGAAATGACTGGACCTCTCTAGGGAGCAAGAGGATCTGGGGCCCCGTCAGAAGGGAAGGAAGAGACCCCAAAAGGGTGTTGGGCTTCGGGTCTGGGCTTGAGAGACTTGGGCAAGCAGCTGCACTAAGGGGTGGGGGGCGGGGGCGGGGAGGCAGTGCAGCTAGTTAATTAGCGGCTTATCAGGCTGCGCTGGAGTGAGTTAATTAGCTTTGTAGAGAGAGATAATGAGTCAGTCTTCGGGTCCATGAATCTGGGGAGCAGCGAGTGATGGACTGCCGCCCACCCTGCTCCCCTCCTGGACACTTCTTGCATTCTCTTCCAGCTCTGGAATTTCTGGAAAGGAATTCCTCCTCCCTCACAGCTCCAATTCACATAGTCCCCACCCCGCCCTTTAGGAAGTCCTTCCTTCAGTCTAACCCTAGTCCTTCCTGCTGTAGAGCACGAGGTGGCCTCTCCTTGAAGCAAGGGGATACTGAAGGGCGACAAGCCTGGAAGAAGGCCTGTGGTAGGACCAAGGCATCCCCAGGCCCCGGTCCTGGGACTCCCCCATCTCAGGCCAGCCCCTCACCAGTACCCCCTCTCACCCTCCCAATTGATCCCACGTTCATCCCTGCCAGTGGGCTGGCCACTAATTAATCACGGGGCAGAGGAGGGGGGCAGGGTCAGAGGTTAAAGATGCTATTGAGGGCCCAAAGGATAAGTGCTATGCAGCTCAGGCCTCTGCAGGAGGACCCAACCTGGAGATCAGAGTCTCCCCTGCATCATCCTCACTCACCCCTCTTCTGCATGAAGCTAAACAGGTCATCCAGAAATTCCTTCCTCTTGGGGTCTGCATCGAGCTCGTAGAGCTGGGAAAGGACCGAGGTCATTCCCCAACTCAACTAATCCCCTTCCCCCCAGGACCCCAACTCAGGTTGTACCCTGAACAAGGGCCACTCAATTGAAGGCACGAGTAGGGTCTGAAATGTGGACTCCCTGGCATTGGGCTCTCTCCCCCTGGGGGCAGACAGGGGTGACTTTTTCTAATACATAGACCAGCGCTGGCTAGTGGTGTCCTGGGCAGCTCGACCCCCCATCTGGGGAGTAAGGGAAGAGAAGATGCAAGAAGGAGCTACAGAAGCTCATCCTGTCCTCCCAGGA
The DNA here is from genome assembly GCF_023851605.1 of Tamandua tetradactyla. Lineage (NCBI taxonomy): Eukaryota > Metazoa > Chordata > Mammalia > Pilosa > Myrmecophagidae > Tamandua > Tamandua tetradactyla. The sequence continues at coordinate 61,288,133 of NC_135328.1, read as the reverse complement.
TACTTGGAGAGCCCCAGGGAAGAAGCCCGGGCACCCTTTCACTCTCATTCATTCACGCAAGAGTTTTATACTGTTAGCCTCCCAGTGTGACAGGTCTTAGGGTGAGGAGCAAGGATACCTCCATCCTGTCCTTCAGCCAGGATGGATGCCTAGAATCTGCTGGATTGAAGCCCATGGCTCCTCTGATCACCCCCTTATCTGGTCTTCTCTAAGAGCAGTGGGCAGGGTCATTGCAGAAACAGCCACAGTGGTACTATCCTTGTGTCACCCAGGACATCTGGGGTCAGGGTTTGCAGGATCCAACAGTCACCCTATCCCTTCCCAGTCACCTTCCAAACACCACCCAAAAGGAACAATCCCCAGGATAATATCTGAGTGACACCACAGCTAACACCCCATACTCCAATAAGAATTCTCAGAGTAAGGGGTGCAAGGGTAGTTCAGTGGTAGAATTCTCTCCTGCCATGCAGACCTGGGTGGCCCATGCACTACTCCCCCCCCAAAAAAAAAATTTCAACAAATGTTGCTGCAATAACAAGATATTCACATGGAAACAGAATGAAATGTGACCCCTGCCACAGACATACAAAAAAAAATTCTCAGAGTAAAAAATACCCATGAATAACAAGCTTGAGATCCACAACAACGAAAGCCTAAATCTTAGATAGATGGCCACAAACAACACAGACACTCTACAAGTAATAATCCCCAGAATCACACCCAGGAGAAATAGCCACTAGAACCTCATGTTCAGAGTGACATGTCCTAAGTAACACTCCCTTCTTCCACTAATGCCACAGAGTACTAGCCCCAGATAACAATTCTGGAAAATACCCAAGACCAACACCCTATACAAGTTATACTACCATAACAAAACACCTAGAGTTACTTCCATGAATAACACTCCACCAAAAAAAAACCAAAAACCCATAGACCTGCATAACATCTTCATGGTGATAGCCTGAAGTAGCATCCTTAGAATAAAACCCAAAGGGGCCCTGAAGGGAAGAAGGACCTCAAATTAAGGTTCTATTAATAAGATCTTGTCATTCCCAGCTGCACTGGGACCATTTGGACACACTTTAGCTGCAATGGCCATCACAGACTGGGAATTGTCACCCATGGATATCACCATGTCAGGCCAGGGAGAGGATTGGGTGGGTGGGTGGGTGGTGTCATAGAATAGGGGGAGGAACAGACAGTCAAAGGAGCATCTCCCTCCATTCTGGGTCCAGATACTCCTACTGGTCGCTGGAATGTGACCTTGTGACTTGATGTGTGAAAGGGTAGGGTAGGATGGTGTTGACCCTGAATCTCCAGCTTCCAGGCTCCCCTCCCTTAAAGGACTTCTTGGAGATCTCTATACGTCTCCCCACCTCCCCTTCTCACCCCACCAAGGGCCTCCTGTCTGTTTGTCTCCATGTTTCTGGGGGTCTCTCTCCTGCACCTCTTCCTTTCTCATTTAGGGTGTGCATATGCACTTCTTTCAGTGTCTCTGGGTATCTCTCTGTCTCTTCCTCCGTGTCACTAACTATCCCCCTGTATCCCACTGTCCTTCTCTCTCTCCATCTATGTCTCTGTCTTTCTTGCCACTGTCAGATGGCTGTTGAGGGGTGGGTGGGCTACTGGTCACTTAGAAATGCTTTTGCCCAGTAGGGAGGAAGGGGAAAGGGCCCCATATCTAGGGGGTTCTACCTGCTTGAACTGTTCCTCGTAGGTCCACTCATGAGGATGAGGTCCAGGGGGCTGGCTGGCAGGTGAGCTGGGGCTCCGGGCCCCTTGACGGCTCTCTTCCGCTGCCTCCTCCTCTGCCCCGGCTTCTTCCCCCTCCTCCTCCTCTTCAGCTTCCTCTTCTTCCTCAGCCCCAACCTCCCTCAAGGCCCCCTCAAGGGCCTGCAGGGTCCGGGGTCCAGGCAGGGGAGGCCTTGGTGGCGGCAGGCAGGGAGGAGCCAACGGCCCCACCTCCCGGGCCAGCCGGGCTGCCTGCTGCCTCTGCAGGGCCTCCATTACAGCTTCCAGGCGCAGTCCCCCGGCTGGGGGGGGCCCTGGCATCAGGCGGGGCCCTGAGGAGAGGGCCGCCTGTGGGGGAGGGAATCATGGGTGCTGGGCCCTCTGCCCCACATCCCCAACATAAGGGGTGGTAGTCATGGATGCAGAAAGAGGTAGAAAGACAGCTTTCACAGAGATGGCAGAGACAGAGGTAAAAAGAGAAGGGAGAGACAGAGCCGGAGCCTAGGGACACAGAATGGGCATTGACTGGGAACAGGGAGGGGGATCAGAGAAGGCACTGGAGACCAAGAGACGCAGAGAGAGAGAGAGAGAGAGAGAGAGAGATGGAGCTGGGAGAAAGAGATGACAGAGATTCAACAGAGAGACAATGACAAGGAGATATGCAGATAGAGATGGGGATGGGACAGAGAGGCAAAGAGAGGTGGGATGAGACAGACTGGGAGAGACCAGGATCAGAAGAGATAGCTATCAGGCAGAGACAAGGATGGAGAGACAGAGATGGGAAAAAATGAGATTGATAAAAAGATATTGGGTAGAGAGATAGGGAGGGTAAGAGGGTAGTGAGAGATAAATAGCCAAGACCTAAGTGACAGGAAACCCAGAGAGAGGGACAGAGTCAGAGAAACTGAGGTGGAGAGAGAAGATAGTGAGGCAGGGGCTGAGAAGGACAGGGAAGGACCGATGCAGTGAGAGACCAAGGCAGAAGCTAGAGATCAGAAAGAGATGGTGCGATACAGAGACCGGGACGGGAAGAAACAGACGGAGAGACCGGGAAGAGACGGGACAGAGACTCAGAAGACGCGAACCCAAGAGGCACGGGAATAGAGGGCGGCCGGGGCAGAGCCCAGCACCGAGACCGGCGGGCAGCGGCGGCGGCGGGGTCGCGATACCCTACCTTTCCCTCCCCGCACCCGGCGGCCGCACTCACCAGCCTGGCGCGGGCTCCTGCCCCGGGCGTCTCCACGGTGCTCCCTCTGCTCCGCTCGCCTCCCGGCGGCCCCGGCCTCGGCTCGGCTCCCAGCGCCGGGTCTCCCGCGGTGCGCTCCCGCCGCCGTGCGCTTCTTTGGCTGCGGTGCACTCACTCGCCGCTCGCTGGCGGCGGCCGCGGGGGCGGGACCCGAGCGGGGCAGGACTGGCGGGCGGGCGGGCGGGGCGCGGGGGTAGAGGCCCCGGGGGGCCTCTGCCGCTCCCAGACCCCCAACAGGTGTTCCCCCAACACACACACACACACACAATCCACACAGCCAGGTTCGGGGGGAGGGGGCCTGGGAGAGTTGCAGGGAGTCGTCTGAAGGAGAGTGAGGAGTCCACCCTTGGGACTCCGGACCAGGGCCCAGTAGTCGCGCCCCGCACACACACACACACACACACACACACACACACACACACACTCAGTGGCGGGCATTCATGCACAAACAGCCGCGTCCACACACCAAGACAGCCTGTCACAAGTTCAGGCACACACTCGGTTACATGGGCGCTGGGTTGCCTAAGGCCTGGGGAGTCAATCTGCAGGACGCTGGTGTGAATGTGGAGGACCTACCCAGAACAGAAGCTCTTTCCCCTGCCCTGCCCTGGTGCTGTCCCCAACTTCACGCGCATGGCGGGGACACACGCCTATGTACTCCCACACTCAGGGGTCCCTGAATCGACTACTCACCCACAGCAGGGTATACACACACCACCCGTACAAACAGCCACACACACTGTTTTTTAACATAATTTTTTTTTGCTTTCTATTATGGAAAAGACAAAAGAGTGAATGATAATGAATCCTTGGTACTTATAACCTGTTTCAACAGTGACTGGCATTTTGTCCACCTTCACACATGTTCTCCATCCATGAGTGTGTAACTCCCTAAACTCCTTAATCTGTATCTTCAGACCCATTTTGCCAACTGCTTGGTGCCCACCCCACCCCCAGCTGTCTCCCTGATGCTGCGTTCCCCAGTTTCTCTATGTGCCCACCCCAGCCCTAGCTGTCTCCCTGATGCTGCGTTCCCCAGTTTCTCTATGTGCCCATGGGGACCTACCTACCAAAAAGCATGAGAGTCACCCTGAGGTGACGCCAGGTATGTAAATGAACAGGTGTGTGTAGGGGTGACCCCTGGCATGGGTGTGAAACTCACTATAACATACCTAACATGGGGACCCTCCTTTGGCCTCACACCCTGTGAGGCTTGCATTCCTCTAGGGACAGTTGTGACCTTTACCTCTTCCCACCTCCCCCACCCTCCCCCAATCAGCCCCACCCTGCCCTAATCCAGACCACGAGCTCTCTTCACCAGGACCCTGGTAGAGGGCTTCCCCCTGCTCTCCCACCCTTTAGTCTCTACCCTTCTCCCCAAGACCAGTCCCACAGCAGCATTAAGTCCTTGTTCTCTTTGGCCCATCCCTGGACACACTGAGGCTCAGCCCTGCTCACACCTTTGGCTCACCCTAGTGCCCTCCTGCTCAGATATCAGATTTCACAGCTAATCATCCTCCAAGAAGCCTTGATCCTACCTCTGGTGCCCTATTCCACCTAGACCCCACTCTGGGCTCTTCCCCCCATGGCTTGTGTGAGCATGCGTCAGAACTTCACTCCTATTAATGGCTGGATAGTATTCCATTGCATAGAGGAACCACATTTTGTTTATCCATTCATCTGCTGATGGGCAATTGCACTGTTTTCTTTTTTAGAATATTTTTAACATACATTCCATACATGATATACAATCAATAGCTCACAATATCACCACATAGTTATGTATTCATCACCATGATCATTTTTTTGAACATCTGCATCGCTCCAGCAAAGGAAAGAAAAAAGGAAAAACTCATATATACTATATCCCTTAACTTTCCCTCTCATTGACTGCTAGTATTTCAATCTACTCAATTTATTTTAACCTTTTTTTTTTTTTTTTTGGATATTGACTGTGTTTTTTTTTTAACTTTTTTTTATTAATTAAAAAAATTAACAAAACATTTAGAAATCATTCCATTCTACATATATAATCAGTAATTCTTAATATCATCACATAGTTACATATTCATCATTTCTTAGTACATTTGCAACGATTTAGAAAAAGAAATAAAATGATAATAGAGGAAAAAAAAACTATATGTACCATACCCCTTACCCCTCGCTTTCATTTACCACTATTTCAAACTGAATTTATTTTAACCTTTGTTCCCCCTATTATTTGTTTATTTTTATCCATTTTTTTTAATTTTTTTTTTTATTAATTAAAAAAAGAATTAACAAAACAATTAGAAATCATTCCAATCTACATGTACAATCAGTAATTCTTAATAACATCACATAGTTGCATATTCATCATTTCTTAGTACATTTGCATCAATTTAGAAAAAGAAATAAAAAGACAACAGAATAAGAATTAAAACAATAATAGAAAGAAAAAAAAACAAAAAAAACAAAAACAAAAAACCTATACCTCACATGCAGCTTCATTCAGTGTTTTAATATAATTGCATTACAATTGGGTAGTATTGTGCTGTCCATTTCTGAGTTTTTATATCCAGTCCCGTTGTACAGTCTGTATCCCTTCATCTCCAATTATCCCTTCTCTTTTTTTTTTTTTTTTTAATTAACGGAAAAAAAGAAATTAACCCAACATTTAGAGATCATACCATTCTACACATGCAATCATTAATTCTTAACATCATCACATAGATGCATGATCATCATTTCTTAGTACATTTGCATTGGTTTAGAAGAACTAGCAACATAACCGAAAAAGATATAGAATGTTAATATAGAGAAAAAAATAAAAGTAATAATAGTAAAATCAAAACAAAACAAAACAAAACAAAACAAAAACCTATAGCTCAGATGCAGCTTCATTCAGTGTTTTAACATGATTACTTTACAATTAGGTATTATTGTGCTGTCCATTTTTGAGTTTTTGTATCTAGTCCTGTTGCACAGTCTGTATCCCTTCAGCTTCAATTACCCATTGTCTTACCCTGTTTCTAACTCCTGCTGAACTCTGTTACCAATGACATATTTCAAGTTTATTCTCGAATGTCCGTTCACATCAGTGGGACCATACAGTATTTGTCCTTTAGTTTTTGGCTGGATTCACTCAGCATAATATTCTCTAGGTCCATCCATGTTATTACATGGTTCATAAGTTTATCTTGTCTTAAAGCTGAATCCATTCTGCCATTCTATGTCTTTTGATTGGGAAATTCAGTCCATTAACTTTTAGTGTTATTACTGTTTGGATAATATTTTCCTCTACCATTTTGGCTTTTGTATTATATATATCATATCTGATTTTCCTTCTTTCTACACTTTACTCCATACCTCTCTCTTCTGTCTTTTCGTATCTGACTCTAGTGCTCCCTTTAGTATTTCTTGCAGAGCTGGTCTCTTGGTCACAAATTCTCTCAGTGACTTTTTGTCTATAAATGTTTTAATTTCTCCTTCATTTTTGAAGGACAATTTTGCTGGATATAGGAGTCTTGGTTGGCAGTTTTTCTCTTTTAGTGATTTAAATATATCATCCCACTGTCTTCTAGCTTCCATGGTTTCTGCTGAGAAATCTACACATAGTCTTATTGGGTTTCCCTTGTATGTGACAGATTGTTTTTCTCTTGCTGCTTTCAAGATCCTCTCTTTCTCTTTGACCTCTGACATTCTAACTAGTAAATGTCTTGGAGAACGCCTATTTGGGTCTATTCTCTTTGGGGTGCGCTGCACTTCTTGGATCTGTATATTTAGGTCTTTCATAAGAGTTGGGAAATTTTCAGTGATAATTTCTTCCATTAGTTTTTCTCCTCCTTTTCCCTTCTCTTCTCCTTCTGGGACACCCACAACACGTATATTTGTGCGCTTCATATTGTCATTCAGTTCCCTGATTCCCTGCTCAAGTTTTTCCATTCTTTTCCCTATAGTTTCTGTTTCTTTTTGGAATTCAGTTGTTCCATCCTCCAGTTCACTAATTGTAGCTTCTGTCTCTTTAGATCTACCATTGTAGGTATCCATTGTTTTTTCCATTTTTTCTTCTTTGTCCTTCACTCCCACAAGTTCTGTGATTTGTTTTTTCAGATTTTCTATTTCTTCTTTTTGTTCAGCCCATATCTTCTTCATGTCCTCCCTCAATTTATTGATTTGGTTTTTGAAGAGTTTTTCCATTTCTGTTCGTATATTCAGCATTAGTTGTCTCAGCTCCTGTATCTCATTTGAACTATTGGTTTGTTCCTTTGATTGGGCCATATCTTCAATTTTCCGAGCATCATCCATTATTTTCTGCTGGTGTCTGGGCATTTGATCAGATCTCCCTGGGTGTGGGACCCAGCTGGTTGAAAGGTTTTTCTGTGGAATCTCTGGGCTCTGTTTTTCTTTTCCTTCCCAGTAGGTGGCGCTCGTGGCAGTCGTTTGTCTGCGGGGCAGTCGGCCCGGGAAACCGCGCGTGGAGGCGGGGGTCGCTGGCCGTGGCTTGGGGGAGTGCCGGTCCAAATTGCCCAGCTGGCCCGAGACGCCAAGCGTGACGGGAGGGCCCCGCTATCCAATGTTCCCAGTCAGACCGGGGAGCCACGTGCGTGGAGGGGACCCCAGACGCCAGCCACCCCAGCCGGGAAAACGTGCACCCCTCGGGTATCTCACAGCAGTGGATTCTCCCTACCCGTTCAGCCGTTCCAGAATGGGGTACGCTGTCTTTTTTGGTCTCTGTCGTGACTCCGGGAGCTGTTTTGTATTGTTTCTGTTTCTTTAGTTGCTTTTCTGGAGGAGGAACTAAGACCCGCGCGTCTTACTAAGCCGCCTTATCCATATTTTTTACTCATCTGTCCATACCCTAAATAAAAGGAACATCAGACACAAGATTTTCACAATCACACAGTCGCATTGTAAAAGTTATATAGTTAGACAATCATCTTCAAGAAACATGGCTACTGAAACACAGCTCTACAATTTCAGGTACTTCCCTCTAGCCATTCCAGTACACCATAAACTAAAAAAGGGATATCTATTTAATGCTTAAGAATAACCTCTCCAGGATAACCTCTTGACTCTGAAATCTCTCAGCCACTGACACTTTATTATTATTTTTTTTTCATTTCTCTCTTCCCCATTTTGGTAGAGAAGGTTTTCTCAATCCCTTGATGCTGGGTCCTGGCTTATTCCAGGCTTTCTGTACAGCATTGCCAGGGAGATTTACACCCCTGGGAGTCATGTCCCACATAGGGGGGTGAGGGCAGTGAGTTTACTTGCCATGTCGACGCAGAGAGAGAGAGAGAGACCATGAGGTTCAAGGGGTGGTGGGTGGGGTGACTTTTAGGCCTAATTTTAAGTAGTCTTAGCCTATCCTTTGCAGGAAAAAGTTTCATAGGGGTAAACCCCAAGATCAAGGGCTCGGCCTATTGATTTGGTTGTCCCCACTGCTTGCGAGAATATCAGAAATTCTCCAAATAGGGAAGTTGAATATTGCCCCCTGTGCTGGTTTGAAGGATGTATGCCCCCTAGAAAAGCCATGTTTTAATCAAAATCCCACTTCATAAAGGTAGAATAATCCCTATTCAATACTGTATGTTTGAAACTGTAATCAGATCATCTCCTTGGATGATGTGATTTGGTCAAGAGTGGTTGTTAAACTGGATTAGGTGATGACATGTCTCCACCCATTTGGGTGGGTCTTAATTGGTTTCCTGGAGTTCTATAAAAGAGGAAACATTTTGGAGAAAAAGATTCAGAGAGAGCAGAGAATGCTGCAGCACCATGAAGCAGAGAGTCCACCAGCCAGTGACCTTTGGAGATCAAGAAGGAAAACGCCTCCCAGGGAGCTTCATGAAACCAGAAGCCAGGAGAGAAAGCTAGCAGATGATGCTGTGTTCGCCATGTGCCCTTCCAGCTGAGAGAGAAACTCTGACTGTGTTCACCATGTGCCCTTCCATTTGAGAAAGAAATTGTGAACTTCATTGGCCTTCTCAAACCAAGGTATCTTTCCCTGGATGCCTTTGATTGGACATTTCTATAGACTTGTTTTCATTGGGACATTTTCTCAGCCTTAAAACTGTAAACTAGCAACTCATTAAATTCCGCTTTTACTTAACTCCACAAAGGATAGGTCAAGCCTACTTAAAATTTAGGCCTAAGAGTCACCCCCAAGAGAGCCTCTTTTGTTGCTCAGATGTGGCCTCTCTCTCCAGTCAACACAACAAGCAATCTCACCACCCTCCCCCTCTCTGCGTGGGACATGACTGCCAGGGGTGCAGACCTTCCTGGCAACATGGGACAGAAATCCCAGAATGAGCTGAGACTCAGCATCAAGGGATTGAGAAAAACCCTAGAATGTGCTGAGACTCACCAACAACGGATTGAGAAAACCTTCTCGACCAAAAGGGGGAAGAGTGAAATGAGACAAAGTGTCAATGGCTGAGAGATTCCAAACAGAGTCGAGAGGTTATCCTGGAGGTTATTCTTACGCATTAAGCAGATATCACCTTGTTAGTCAAGATTAATGGAGAGGCTGGAGGGAACTGCTAAACTGCATTTAGCATCACTAATTGCAGAAGACACTCCCCTTTGGCTGATTACAAATGGAATCAGCTGTGGATGTAGCTGATGTGATCATGACCTAATCCTATGAAATGTCCTCATTGCAACAGACAGGCCAGCGCTTGCCCAATCAGATGAACAGGTACCACAACTTGGCCAAGTTGACACCTGTCCCTAACCATGACAGTCCACCCCTTGTCAACTTGGCACCTATATATATATATATATATATATATCACCTTAGACCATACTTAATCTCCAAATGAAAACAAATAAGCACACATTTTTTCTTTTACCTGACAATACTCAACTGTCCTGCATATAACTGGAAACACATTAAATCTCTCCAGAATAGGGTGCAAATCCTTGGGCAACATTCATTCTTAAACTTGATATCTTACAACTTAAATAGTATAACACGAACAAAAAAACAGCATTACAGTCCTCATTTCTGTAACTGATCACGTGGTCGAAGTTCATATTTATCACTACCTTCTTCCACTACCCATTCCATGCTCCCTTTCCCCTCAGCAAGCACTTCAGCTGGCCGTGGTTCTTTGCCTGGTGGGGTGACCCAAACCTTCATTCCTGAAGTCTCAGAGCCATTAGTGGTCCTGCCTGGATTGTGTTGTTGCAGTTTTCCATTGATTTTAATCACAGGGCATGGTAGTACTAATAGACGCCCCAGGGGATCTCCTATATTCCAAGAAAACTCTTCTTTACCTCCAGTATGTAGTTGCAGTCCTACTTCCTTCTGATAGTCAGGGTCAATTACCCCAGACAATAATGTAATCCCCTTCTTGGTGTGTTGATCCAGAGGCATAAGTAGCCCAAAGTGGCCAGGTGACAATCTTAACTTCCAGTTCAGTGGTATCACTGTTGTTTCTCCTGGAGAAAGCACACCCCATTTTGGAACTAAAACCTGTAGACCAGCAGAACTCAGGGTAGCAGGGACAGGAAGCAAAAATTTTCCTAGTGGATCACTAGGAGTAATAGTGAGTGGCACCACACCCATTTCCACCCCTTGGTTCCTGGACCCATGGATCCTGGCTATGGGAGAAACAGCACCATACAGCGGACGCTGATTCAGAGCATACACAGCTTCCTGGAGAACATTACCCCAGCCTTTCAAGTTTTTGCCACCTAGTTGGCACCGTAATTGAGTTTTCAAAAGGCCATTCCACCGTTCTATCAATCCAGCTGCTTCTGGATGATGGGGAACATGGTAAGACCAGAGAATTCCATGAGCATGTGCCCATTCCCGCACTTCATTTGCTGTGAAGTGTGTTCCTTGATCCAAAGCAATGCTATGTGGGATACCATGACGATGGATAAGGCATTCTGTAAGCCCACGGATGGTAGTTTTGGCAGAAGCATTGTGTGCAGGGAAAGCAAACCCATATCCAGAGTATGTGTCTATTCCAGTTAGAACAAATCGCTGCCCCTTCCATGAAGGGAGTGGTCCAATGTAATCAACCTGCCACCACGTAGCTGGCTGGTCACCTCGGGGAATGGTGCCATATCGGGGGCTGAGTGTGGGTCTCTGCTGCTGGCAGATTGGGCACTCAGCAGTGGCTGTAGCCAGGTCAGCCTTGGTGAGTGGAAGTCCATGTTGCTGAGCCCATGCATAACTTCCATCCCTACCACCATGACCACTTTGTTCATGAGCCCATTGGGCAATAACAGGAGTTGCTGGGGAAAGAGGCTGACTGGTATCCATAGAACGGGTCATCTTATCCACTTGATTATTAAAATCTTCCTGTGCTGAAGTCACCCTCTGGTGTGCATTCACATGGGACACAAATATCTTCATGTTTTTTGCCCACTCAGAAAGGTCTATCCACATACTTCTTCCCCAGACCTCTTTGTCACCAATTTTCCAATTATGGTCTTTCCAAGTCCCTGACCATCCAGCCAAACCATTAGCAACAGCCCATGAGTCAGTATACAAATGCACCTCTGGCCAGTTTTCCTTCCAAGCAAAATGAACAACCAGGTACAATGCTCAAAGTTCTGCCCACTGGGAGGATTTCCCCTCACCACTGTCCTTCAAGGACACCCCAGAAAGGGGTTGTAATGCTGCAGCTGTCCACTTTCGGGTGGTACCTGCATATCGTGCTGAACCATCTGTAAACCAGGCCCGAGTTTTCTCTTCCTCAGTCAATTCACTGTAAGGAACTCCCCAAGAGGCCATAGCTCTGGTCTGGGAAAGAGAAGGTAATGTGGTAGCAGGAGTGGAAACCATGGGCATTTGTGCCACTTCTTCATGTAACTTACTTGTGCCTTCGGGACCTGCTCTGGCTCTATCTCGTATATACCATTTCCACTTTACAATAGAGTGCTGCTGTGCACGCCCAACTTTATGGCTTGGTGGGTCAGACAACACCCAACTCATGAGAGGCAACTCAGGTCTCATGGTAACTTGGTGGCCCATGGTTAAGCGTTCAGTCTCTACTAAGGCCCAGTAGCAGGCCAAAAGCTGTTTCTCAAAAGGAGAGTAGTTATCTGCAGCAGATGGTAAGGCTTTGCTCCAAAATCCTAAGGGTCTGCATTGTGATTCTCCTATAGGGGCCTGCCAAAGGCTCCAGACCGCATCTCTATTTGCTACTGACACTTCCAGCACCATTGGATCTGCTGGATCATACGGCCCAAGTGGCAGAGCAGCTTGCACAGCAGCCTGGACCTGTCGCAGAGCCTCCTCTTGTTCAGGTCCCCACTCAAAATTAGCAGATTTTCTGGTCACTCGATAAATGGGCTGGAGTAGCACACCCAAATGAGGAATATGTTGTCGCCAAAATCCAAAAAGACCAACTAGGTGTTGTGCCTCTTTTTTGGTTGTGGGAGGGGCCAGATGCAGCAATTTATCCTTCACCTTAGAAGGGATATCTCGACATGCCCCACACCACTGGACACCTAGAAATTTTACTGAGGTGGAAGGCCCCTGTATTTTTGTTGGATTTATCTCCCATCCTCTGACATGCAAATGCCTTACCAGTAAATCTAGAGTAGTTGCTACTTCTTGCTCATTAGGTCCAATCAACATGATATCATCAATATAATGGACCAGTGTGATGTTTTGTGGGAGGGAGAAATGATCAAGGTCTCTGTGAACAAGATTATGACATAGGGCTGGAGAGTTGATATACCCCTGAGGTAGGAAAGTGAAAGTATATTGCTGACCTTGCCAGCTGAAAGCAAACTGTTTCTGGTGGTCCTTACTAATAGCTATTGAGAAAAAAGCATTTGCCAGATCAATAGCTGCATACCAGGTACCAGGGGATGTATTGATTTGCTCAAGCAATGATACTACATCTGGAACAGCAGCTGCAATTGGAGTTACCACCTGGTTGAGTTTACGATAATCCACTGTCATTCTCCAAGACCCATCTGTTTTCCGCACAGGCCAAAAGGAGAGTTGAACAGGGATGTGGTGGGAATCACCACCCCTGCATCTTTCAAGTCCTTAAGAGTGGCAGTAATCTCTGCAATCCCTCCAGGAATACGGTAATGCTTTTGATTTACTATTTTGCTTGGTAGGGGCAGTTCTAGTGGCTTCCACTTGGCCTTTCCCACCATAATAGCTCTCACTGCATGAGTTAGAGAACCAATGTGGGGATTCTGCCAGTTGCTCAGTATGTCTATGCCAATTATACATTCCGGAACTGGGGAAATAACTACAGGATGGGTCCGGGGGCCCACTGGATCCACTGTGAGACGGACCTGAGCTAAAACTCCATTGATCACCTGGCCTCCATAAGCCCCCACTCTGACTGGTGGTCCAGAGTGACGTTTTGGGTCCCCTGGAATTAATGTCACTTCTGAACCAGTGTCTAATAATCCCCGAAATATCTGATCATTTCCTTTTCCCCAATGCACAGTTACCCTGGTAAAAGGCCGTCGGTCTCCTTGGGGAAGACTTAGAGGAAGGTTAACAGTATAAATTTGTGGCAGTGTAACAGGTTTCTCCCCCATAGGGACCTGGCCTCCCCTTCATTCAAGGGGCTCAGGGTCTGTAAACTGTTTCAAGTCTGGAAATTGGTTAAGGGGCCGTGACTCTGTGTTTTTATAATTCAGGTTAGACTCTGTTCCCTTGACCTAGAACTCTTTTGTTTATACAGCTCCAACAAGAATTTAGTAGACTTCCCTTCTATTGTATTTCTAGGCACCCCATGATTTACTAGCCAATGCCACAAATCTCTGCATGTCATATAATTTTGATGCCTCCTTTGAGTTTGTTGTCTATTATAATAGCCGCGTCTACCCTGTCTTTGGTGATTAAGTGCTGCCACCTGGCTTCTGCCAACTCGGGATCCTGTCATCCCCATTGTGTTTAAGGATTCCAGCTCAGTGACAGCAGTTCCCACAGTAATATCTGACCTACAGAGAAGTGCAACCACAGAGCTCTTGAGGGATGATGGTGCTAGTCTCACAAACTTATTTCTCACTGTTCTGGTAAAAGGTGCATCCTCTGGACATTCCTGGGGTGTAAGAGCAGGCTTTGCATGATAAATCCACTCTAACATCCCAATCTCTCTAAGCTTCTGGATCCCCTCATCTACATTATACCAGGGCAGTTCTGGCATTTCAACCTCAGGTAATGTTGGCCACCTTTTGATCCATGTTTCAACCAACCACCCAAACAAGCTGTTAACACCTTTTCTAACCGCTCGAGCTATAACATTGAATGCAGAATCTCTGCTTAGTGGGCCCATATCAATAAATTCAGCCTGATCCAGCCTTATATTCCTCCCACCATTATCCCACACTCTTAAAATCCATTGCCACACATATTCCCCTGATTTCTGTCTATATAAATTGGAAAACTCACACAGTTCTTTTGGAGTATAACGTACCTCCTCATGTGTGATACTTTGTACCTCACCTTTAGGGGCCTGTTGGGACTTTAGTCTAGTTATAGGTCTAGAAGAAAGGAGGGGTTGTGGGGGTGGGTCATTAAAAGAATTAGAAATATCTTCCAAGCCATTTGCTTCAGGGCTTTCATTTGCAGTTTCATCTGGTGAAACAGGATTAATAACTCTAGGGCTAATCCCTTCAGGAGGAGGTTGGGTGGTCAATTCCTCAAGGCAGGCTGGAGGTGGGGCGGCTATGTCCTCAGGGCAGACTATTACAGGGTTATCTAAAGAAGGCTCAGCATGGTCTAGGGTTTCAACCTCACCCCCAACATCATTATCAATCCGTACGTCACCATCCCATTTTTCAGGGTCCCCTCCTTTCCAATCAATGCCCTCACTTTAATGGCAGACACCATGCAAGACTGAGATTTCAGTTTACGCTGTAAAGTTGCTACTCTAACAATGAGATTCTGAGTCTGATTTTCAGAGATCTCAAGTCTACAGCTACACGAAATAAGATTTTCCTTCAGGATACTCATAGAAACCTCTACATCTTTCAGACGGCGCTTAAGCTTCTCGTTTGAAGCCTTAAGCCCATTGCTTTCACCCTTTAATGTAGACAGTGTATCTAACAACAACCAACCAACATCTCTATAACTCTTATTTCTACAAAACTCTGTAAAGGTGTCAAAAACATTATCCCCCAGAGTCTGGCTTCGTACAAGCGAAGCATTAGGAGAATCGAATGATGATATTTTGACTATCTCCTTTGCCAACTCAGTCCATGGATTGGGAGTGTCATTCTGATTACAGGAATCAGAGTCCTTAGTGTCTCTGAGTCCAGTCAGAGTAGAAAACCATCCATAAAAACCCATTTTTAAGATTCTGTTCCTTAAGAACCACTCCTGGTACCAAGATGTATTAGTTAGGGTTCTCTAGAGAAACAGAATCAACAGGGAACACTTGCAAATATAAAATTTATGAAAGTGTCTCACGTGACCGTAGGAACGCAGAGTCCAAAATCCACAGGGCAGGCTGCGAAGCCGATGACTCCAATGGATGGCCTGGATGAACTCCACAGGAGAGGCTCACCAGCCAAAGCAGGAATGGAACCTGTCTCCTCTGAGTCCTCCTTAAAAGGCTTCCCATGACTGCCTTTAGCATCACTAATTGCAGAAAACACTCCCCTTTGGCTGATTACAAATGGAATCAGCTGTGGATGTAGCTGATGTGATCATGACCTAATCCTATGAAATGTCCTCATTGCAACAGACAGGCCAGCGCTTGCCCAATCAGATGAACAGGTACCACAACTTGGCCAAGTTGACACCTGTCCCTAACCATGACACCCCCTTTCTCTCCATTCTTTGGGACTTTGCAAACACTTCCTTATTCACTGTCCAGATCACTCTGGGATTTATCGGGGCATCACACTAACCTCGACAAGCCAACAAAATCTCATACCCTATTCAAGATTCTATGTACTTATGGTGCGCAATTCAACTGACCATACAAGTTAAATTAGGAAATACACTAGCCAAAATATAAATTTTGCAGCAAATAAACATTTCTGCCTTTAGTCTCACACAGAAGTTGAAATTTTGAAATATAGATATCATCCTTTACCCAGTCTTCTGATATAACTTAGTCCTATCCATATCAGCTTCATTGTATCTCTACTCACTGTCTAATCACTTTTTCAAATTTTTAAACAGTTCATGTATGGAGTGCTGCTGACTTTCATAGCTTCAGAGCTCTAACTCTGAGTTTCAAGTGTCACATAAATACCCGAAATTTCTGGGAAAGACCATGTTATATACAAACATATCAGTATCTGAGAATTTAGAATTAACAGTTACACCTCCTGAATGTATACATGACTACCGTAGGAGCTTACAATCTAGGACCCTTTACAATAGGCCCCAACCTGATATCCCATTCTCTTGACTTCAGTTCACCAAATTTTTATATTACAGTTAGTCCATATGATTGAGGCATGATAATATTTGTCTTTTTGTTCCTGACATTTCATTCAACATACAGCTCTTAAGATTCATTCATCTAGTTGCATGCATCACAACTTCATTCCTTCTTATGGCCACTCAGTAGTCCGTTGTATGTATACACCATAGTTCCCCCTTCCATTCCTCAGTCATTTGTACCCTTGGGCCACCTCCATTCATTGTGGATCATGAGCACTGCCACCAGAAACACCAGTGTGTGAATGTCCATTCATGTCCCCACACGCAGCTCCTCCAGGTATATACTGAGCAATGGGGTTTCAGGATCATGTAGCAACCCCACCCCTAGCCTCCTGTGGAACCACCACATTTCCATCCAAGGGGCTGCACCTCTCCATTTCCCTACTGACAGTGAATAGGTAAATCTTTTTCTCCACATTTTTCTCTAGCACTTATTTCTCTCTGTTTACTTTTTTTAAAAAGGAAAGTAAACTCTAATATTATACTGTCTCTAGAGAAACTAACACATATTTAGACAAAACCAAAAGGTCAAGCTTCATAATGACCAAATTTATAACTTGTAGCTGGAATATTTTGCTGTGTTTTGGCATTATGCCGTAACTTATAGTATACAATTATCTGAGGACTCTAAGATCTTGGCATAAAAGACTAACTCCTGCACCACACCAGAGGGGGGAAAAACCAAATTGTTTCCTCCACACAAATGTCTGAACTTTATATCATAAGTTAAATCAAAGTGAGAGGTATAAAGCAAGGTTTCAAAGCAACTCTCATCACTTTTGCATTATTTTCCTCTGTGACATAGACAAGTATATTTTTCTTTTTGGAGTAGGATACTGCTTAATTTAGCAAACTTAAAAGGTTTTAAAATCAACTTTTTGAAAAAGAAGAATATCTAGGACTTTATGGCTATTAATTTTACTACCAAAATATCTAAGGGACTCAATCTATGTTAATAATTATAGTTTTTTAAAATATCATTTGAAAAATACTTTGTGGACAGTGGACTAAGACTTATACTATATCCAAACAAAATACCTCTGACCTGGATTTTGAAGTTTTTCAACCTGCTACTTCCTCTCAAGCTTTCTTCATTTACTAAACACAAATTGTGAGATTTTTTACACTGAGCCTTCTCCTACAAGGCCCTATCAGATATCCTCGTAAACATGCATTTACAGTCTTTGAACACCAACACCTTAAACTGAGACTAATGCCTAAAGCCATATTTCTTATTAAAAGTTTGTCACTAAAGATTTACCATTCTGAGGAATTAACTTAACACTATCTGAAGAAGGAACCAAGTTATAGATATTCCCCTAAATCTTAAAACCCCAAACTGGAATTCTAATGAATTTTTAAAAAATATTTTTACTGATGAAAAGGCAACTACACTTATTTCATCAATACTATTAAATATAAATGACAGTAATGAAGAGACTTACTCATATTTCCAAAGACAAAGATTTACCATGGCAATGTCAAAAAAATAGCAAAGGAGACGAGATTCTAAATATCACTATCATAAAAATAATTGATTTCTATCTTTCTCCTTCTTCTGCTGCATAAGGAACCAAAGAACTCAAATAGAGGATTGTTCTGCTGAACCAACCATGAAAACTTTAAGAACAGATAGGTATATATCCCCTGTTATTCTTTCAGGGCATTATTTTGTACATGTTTTTTTAAAAGCTTCAAAAATAAAAATTAACAGTTATTTAGCCTTGTAAATATTTTGCAAAAAAGTTTCTTGAGTTTCTATGAAAACTCTTCAAGCAATTCACCTTTTCAATTGCTGTCACTCAAAAAGTCCCTTTGACATGGGATCTATCCCACGGTTACAAAGTGGCTTCCCCCTTTGTTGAATATGAAAGTGGCTCTTTGTTCCTCCAGGGTCCCAAATAGCTCATTCAAAGCCATCCCTGTCTGTCTTCCAATTTTTTGACAAGTTGTAGGGGTACACCTTTAGGAACCTTCTTTACATCAGAAGAACGAGGGAACAGCAGTAGGACTTGATCGCGGTTTCTGAGTTTCCAGACACTGCACTGCTCCAGGATTGTCAATGGATACAGTTAAAATCCTGCATTTGTGATGGAAGCCCGCCACTGGCCAGTTCTTTTTGCTGCTACATCGTCTGGCAGTTGTTCTGTGTTCAACTGGGCCTGAACTTTCTGGCCTCTTTTGCAAAGAAAAGTTGCCTGACGGGTGTCTTTCTGATGGCTTAATTTATTTCCACTTCTGGTAAAATTGGCTGGAATATTATTTTTTCTGTTTAACTGGTTAGGTCTCTTGAGAACAGCAACTGCTTTCCTCTGTACTACATTTTGTCTCAGAAGGTTTGCCTTCCTTTTTAACACAGGAAAATATTGCTCTATATTCTTGTCACTTAAAGGTGGTTGATTCAGAGGATTTATAGGACTAATTCCTTTTTTTTTTTGTATGCTGTATGGCAGGGGTCACATTTCATTCTTTTTCCATGTGAGTATCCTCTTATTGCAGCACCATTTGTTGATTTTTGTTTGTTTGTTTGGTTTTTCATTTGTTTGTTTGCTTGGGAAGTGCATAGGCCAGGAATCGAACCCGGGTTTCCCGCATGGCAGGTGAAAATTCTATCACTGAGCTACCCTTGCACCCCCACTAATTCCTTTTTGAATTCCAATTGATTTCCTAGCTGCGAGGCCAGTGATAAAACCCCAGCAGGGAAAAAAAAACCAAACAAACAGCAGGACATCTCTTTCCAGGGATGACTCTTCCTCTATGGTTCAAACTTTTCTTACCATAACCGGAATCCTGTTGGATTCCCCTTTGTATTCTCATCCTGAATCGCCAGGTACCACTTTGTTGGAGTCTTCTATCTAGTCTTAGAAAATGTTGCTTCTTTCCTTCCTTTTGATTCAATTTGATTATATTATCCAAAGACATATCAATTTTGTCGAGGTTTTCATTGCTGCGGGTTTTCGGTGGTGGCACTGTAGCTGCCGTGGCTCTCACCAGCCAGTTACTAAACTGGTTAATTCTAGTGGGAAAAAAATACATATGTCAGATGGTGATAAATATTATGGAAAGAAAATAAAGCAGGAAAGAATAGAAAGGGGAGATGTATTAGTTATCTAATTTATGCCATGTCACAAATTACCCCCAAATTTAGCAGCTTAAAACAGCAGACCTTTATTTTATTATAATTCTGTGGGTCAAGACTTTGAGAGTGGCTTAGCTGGATGGTTTTGTTTCAGTGTCTCTCAGGAGGTTGTAGTAAAATTGTTGGCCAAGTCGCAGACATGTGTAAGCTCCACTTTGAAGATGGTTCACTTATGTGGCTGTAGGCAGGAGACCTCAGTTCCTATCCAGGTGAACTCCCCAGTATGGCTGTTTGAGTGTCCTCCCAACATGGAAGTTGGTTTTCCCCAGAGAGAGAGAGAGAGAGAAAGAGAGAGAGAGAGAAAGGGAAAGGGAATTAGGCTTCATCTCTTGAAGAGAGGAGGATGAAAATTTTATAGACATATTTAAAACAGGGAAATTATTGCCCTCCCAGCTATGTGGGACATGACATCCAAGGGTGAAAGTCTCCCTGGTGGCATGGGAGAGGACTCCCAGGCCTGAGTCTAGCCCTGGCACCTTGGGATCAATAATTCCATCCTGACCAAAGGAGGAAAAGAAGTATAACTAATAAAGTCACATAGAGAAAGTATAAGTGGCATAACGCGTTCAAATAGAGTTGAGAGGATACTCTGGAGGTTACTCTTATGCAAGCTTCAGTTAGACATTGCTACCTATCATAACCTGCCAACCCCCAACCAAAACCATCCTTGCCAAACCTAAAGAATACTTACAGCAATATATAAAATTCTACAAAGGTCCTATGCACTAGGGCAACTTTCCAGAAATCTGTAACCTCTAGGTGGGTCCCTGGATAAGACAAGCCCTGAAACCTAGAGGGCCCAGCAACCCCAGAACATCAGTGAGTTCCATCTCCCTACCCCATATTAGTGACAGCCTCTTCCAACTTGAAAAAGTTAGAATGGCCATAGGCCAAATACCCCTGAAGAGTGGGACAGAAAGATCAGAAGTGATGGTGGAGTTATACAGAGAAGGTATGGTTTAAGAAACGAATATGATTGCTGAATCATTAAATTGATATTTATCTCTGTCTCTAGGATCTTAGAGCAGCTAAGAGTAAAATCCTAAAATTGTGGAATTGCAACCTGTTCCAGTTTGCTAGCTGCCAGAATGCAACACACCAGAGACGGATTGGCTTTCAGTAAAAGAGGATTCATTTAGTTAACATATAGTTCTTCAGAAAGGCAGCTAACTTTCAACTGAGGTTCTTTCTTATTATGTGGGAAGGCACAGGGTGATCTCTGCTGGCCTTCTCTCCAGGCCTCTGGGTTCCAACAACCTGGGGTGAGTCTGTGTTAGTTAGATTCAGTTGTCAACTTGGCCAGGTGAGCATACCTAGTCTTGTTGCTGTGGATATAAGCCAATGGTACTGAACCTCATCTGCTAATTACATCTGCAGTTGGCTAGGAGGCGTGTCTGCTGCAATGAGTGACCTTTGACTTAATTGGCTGGTGCTTAAATGAGAGATCACAATGTAGCAAAGCTAAGCAGCTCAGCATTCCTCATCTCAGCACTAGCAGCTCAGCCCAGGCCTTTGGAGATGCAGAAAGAAGTCACCCCGGAGAAAGTTGTTGGAACCCAGGGGCCTGGAGAGAAGACCAGCAGAGACCATCTTGTGCCTTCCACGTAAGAAAAAACCTCAGTGGAAAGTTAGCTGTCTTTCCTCTGAAGAGCCAACAAAATAAATCCCCTTTTATTAAAAGACAATCCCTCTCTGGTGTGTTGCATTCCGGCAGCTAGCAAACTAGAACAGAGTCCTTTCTGCATCTCTAAAGGCCTGGGCTGAGCTGCTTGAGCTGTGCTATGTTGAGCTCTCTCATTTATGCACCAGCCAGTTAAATCAAACATCATTCATTGCAGCAGGCACACCTCTTAGCCGACTGCAGATGTAATCAGGAACATATGAGGTTCATATGTCATTGGCTCATGTTCACAGCAATAGAGCTAGGTGCCTTCACCTGACCAAGTTGACACCTGAATCCAACTACCACATAACCCATACCAAACTCTGAAATCTGTTCTACAACTAATTATTGTGTTGCACTTTGAAATGTATTGCTTTTTTGTATATGTTATTTTTCACACAAAAAAAGAACAAAAAACTTGATTGTAATGATAAAAAATATTTATTCCTTCTAGCCTCCTATATTCTGGAGCAGCTAGGAGGAAAACTGAGATGAATGGTAGCCTATGACAAACCCTGGGATCTGTCCTGTAACTACTTGCTGAAGAGTACTTTGAAAACTATTGCTTTTTTCTTTCTTTGCTTTGTATATATGTTAAATTATACAATAAATACATTTTAAAAAACCTACAAAAGGGCTGCTATCACATAAAGTATAAAGTGAAGGACTCACTGAGCAAGGATTGAAGGGGTAGAAGAAGACAGTCATGCGGATATCTGGGGAAGAGCATTGCAATCAGAACAGTAGATGCAAATATCCTGAGGTAGAAGTTTGTCTTATATGTCAAAAGAAAAGCAAGGAGGCCACTGGACTGGAATGAGGTTGCCAAGGGTATGTGTGGTCAGATGGCTGATCAGAGGTAGTGTGGTCTTGGGGCAGGTCCTTGAAAGAACGTAGAAAGATAGAAAGCCATTGGGAATGTCTGAGAAGAGAGTGAAAGTCTGACTGATTTGTGTGATTTCTCAGGATGTAAGCATAAGGACTTGCTGAGTTATTGCAGTAATCCAGGCAAGAGATGATGGTAGCTTGCACCAAGATGGTAGCTGGGGAGGTGGCAAGAAGTGGATAGATTTTGGATATGTTTTGAATATAAAACTGACAGGACTCGTTGATGGATTGGATTTTGTGATGTAAGAGAAGAAGTGTCCAAGATGACTCCAAGGTTTTCGGCCTGGACAGCTAGGAAAAAGGAGGCACCCTTCGGTGAGATACTAAAGACTGCAAGAAATGCAGGAGTGGGAGAGAAATCAGTTCACATCGGATATTTTAAGTTTGAGATGCCTATTAGACAACTTTGTTCGTTTGATAGTGTGTGTACCCCAGAAAAGCCTTGTTCTTTAGTTCTGACTCAATATTGTAGGGTGGAAACCTTTGATTAGATTGCTTCCATGGAGACTGACCCATTCAATTGTGGGTGTGATCTTCTGATTAGATTACTTCTATGGAGATGTAATCCACCCCACTGTAGGTGGAATCTTTTGATTAAGTGGTTTGCATGGGGATGTGTCTCCATCCATTCAAGGTGAGTCCCTTATTGGAGTCCTTTAAGAGGGAATCATTTTGGAAAAAGCTTCAGAGCTGACAAAGACGTTTGGAGATGCAGAAGGAAAATGCCCCTGGGGAAGCTGTTTCAAACCAGAAGCCAAAGCACCAGCAGATAATAACCACGGGCCTTCCCAGATGAAAGACGTGTTCATGACATTTTCTTTACTTTGGTCAAGGTATCTTCATCTGGATGCTTTAGTTTGGACATTTTTATGGCATTAGGACGGTAAACTTGTAACTTAATAAATCCCCTTTATAAAGGCCAACCTATTTCTGGTATATTACATTTCTGGCAGCATTAGCAAATTAAAACAACAACAAAGTGTAAATGTTGAGTGGAGATGGAGGCAATCAGAAACCTGAATTGGGAGCTCGGAGAAGAGGTTCAGGCTGGATTAAAATAATACAGATGATATTTAAAGTCATGAAATGGTTAATATTGCCTGGGAGAGGATGCAGAGAAGAGGTTAAGGACCAAGCCCTGGAAAGTCAGAGGTGGAGGGGAAAAGGATTCAGCAAAGGAGGCAATGAAGGGAGAACTGAATGATACCCTGGAAGCCAATAGAAGAGAATGTTTAAGAGTGATTGTGTCAGATGAAAGTTGAAAACTAAGAAATGACCAGCGGACTTAGCAACAGAGACTGGGAGGGGTCTGGGAGACTAGTGTTACGTGGAAGAGAGGGAGAGATTGATTACAGGAGAAACTGGGATATCCCTGACAGATGTGCACTCTGAATCTAGAAGCAGAAGTGGGTTACAGGTGGGGTCAAATTCTCAGAGGCATGAGTTTGCAACCAGTGAGCAATGGAGAGGCCCCAGCCAGGGCCTGTCACAGGCCATTTTGCCTGGGCCTCATGTTCATTCAAAGCCACAAATTTAGACCTTTGATATGGTTCCCAAATGAGTTTATCATGTAGCCATTTGTATTTTTAATTGAAATGTCAAGTTTTTAAAATATATAATTTTTATAACCCTGTGTCTTCCAATATCAGGAGACTTAAAGGGTGGGAATGGCTCAGGCCTTACTCAGCGTCAGCTCAGGACCAGGACTAGAGTGAGACTTATAAATTGCAAATCTAAGAAGGCATGTGCAGGGTCCTGGGCAAGTGTCTCCTTAAATCTTACAGCCTAGGCATGGCTTTTGCCTTACTCGAGTCCTGGCCCTACCTCAGACACTGCCATGGAGTGTGCGTGCCACCCACCCCGAGTCTCCTGGAGAAGTGGGGGTGCCAGGAGAAAGCAGACCATGGAGAAGAAGAACTGGGCGGGGGTGGACAGGATGCCCTAAAAAAGCCCAAGAAAAACAAAGGGAGAAAAGCTGTTCGCTTCTTCCAGTTCAAAAGTGAGTTCCCATCGCCACCCTGTGGCCATCCAGGGCAGGGCATGGATTCTTAGGGCTATTCTCACTCAGTACCACACTGGCAGAGGAAAGGCCAAGACACACATCTCATCCAGCTCCAAATTCCTCAAACTGTGGCATTCACAACTGTGATGGAGAGAATCTTTTAAACATGCGGATCTCAAGGCCTCAACCCAGAACTGACCTCTGGGAACTAGGTCCAGGAATCTGTAGTCAGTGAGCCTTCAGGCAATTCTATGCACATGCAAGTTTGAATCCTGATTATATTCCAAAATCACTATCATACAGGTAAGGAAACTGAGGCACACAGCAGAGAGGCCTTCCTGAGATCCCCCAGGAGTTAGCAGTTTTTCTTGCTGCTAAGACACACAGAGAAATGGAACCGTTCAAAAGGTCTTTATTAACAGAGGGACAGAAAACACAGCAGGGGCAGACTCTGGAAGCTGTGATGGGGGCGTGGGTGCACACAGATCTTCTCTAAACCAGGGACAGCTCCTTGGACCTAGGCCCACCTCTCCAGGTATTCTTTCTAGTAGTGGAGCCTGGACTGAGGCCAGTTTTCCCATCATATACCTAAGAGGAGAATGGAGGTCTTTCAGGGATGGAGGACCCTGACCTCAGCATTCTGTTTCTCTGGTTCCCCAGCTGACTTGTTGGTAAAGGGGTGGGGGGTGGGGGTTAGGCCACAATGGGCACTTGCATAGCAGGGGTGTGGAATAGGGATAAGGCCTATGGTGAGGACAGGAGATGAAGGGAAGGGAATCACAGCTGCAGGGGAAGAGGGGCTCCCAAGGGCAGCTCCTCTTCCCTCTCACCCTCATAAACTTCTGCTGGGTTGAGGGGTCAGAACTTGACACAGTATAATTCCCATCCCCATTTTTAACTCCAGAGTCCTCATTGCGGGTGGGAAAGCTCTGGAAAGGCCTGAGTTAGTAAGTCAAGCTTGTGGTATGTGTGTCTGAACATGAATTGTTCCCTTGGTGTATGCGGGGCTCCCTTCTGGATGGGTTTTGAGTACATGGTGCTGCCATACACATGGATCTCGGTATCTGTATATGTGTCCCATATGTTCCCATGGGTCTCCGTGTTTGGCTGGATAAGCATGTATGTCCCTGCTTGTACACCAGGAACTCAGGGTCTGCATGGTGTAGGTCTCTGTGCATATGGGCTCCAGCAAGTGGGTGTGTGAGGGCCCGCCCACTCCTGTCCATCCACAGGTCTTCCTCCAGGCCTGGCTGGTCAGGGATCTTGGCCAAAGAGGTAAGTGGTGAGCTCAAGTCGGAGTCCCCGGGCATAGGCGCGAAGAGTATAGAAGAGGGTGAGGAAGTCCTGGGTGCTGAAGACTGTGTCAGCCATTGCGAAGGTCAGAGTGGATGGGATGACACCTCGGCCGTACTCCACCATCCACGTGTTTGGCCCCCATTCCACAGCCGTTGCCTCTCCAGGTCCATGCACCACTGTCTCTCCTGGGGGACAGGGAGCACCCACGTGAGGAGCTCAGTGTAGTTCTGCCCCTCCATCACTGCTGCCTGCCTGAGCCACAGGCTGTCACTTCACCTCTACCTCACTTGGCCATTGTATGGGAGTCTCCAAATTCTGTATTCTCATTTAGGTAAAACAGAAATTTAGCTAAACTTGGGCTGGACCGTTTATATATGGAAGGATAATTTCAAGATGTGTGATTCCATCTGGGAGATGTAAACTGTTGAATTACAATGCCTATGATGACGCCTGTAGCACAGCAACCTCAAAATTATTAAGTCCAAAACTCTACTTTCTATGTAAACTGTTTCACTACTTTTAAAAAAAGAAGACCACCGTCTACCTTGTCTTAGGGGCTATGAAAGCATCTCTGAATACCCAACTGTGTCCCCAACAACTGTTGCAATGTTGGCCGAGTAAGAGTATCTAGCAGATAAAAATCACACACGTTTAACAGGAAGCTGTTAGGTTTTGTTTCCCTTTGATAGAGGAAAGAAATAGGAGCCCACAGCCCTGCCCCAACCAACCACCTGTGGCCTATCCAGAGGGAAAGGAACAATGGAGGTCACCCCCCAACATACCCCCTTCCATTTCCATGGTTCCCTCCCCCAGCTCTGGGTACCTCTCTGACAATGCCTACCTACCCACCTGGGTAGAAGACCTCACTTTTGGTGGTGCCCTCTCTCCACTGGTGAAAGGTGCCAGAGATGATGGTGTCCGAGATCTCAGCCCAATAACGCCCTGAGGGACAATCAGATGGACACCGAGTATCAGGGTATCCGCGCCATCACACGGCCAGCCAAACATCAGAAATGAGGGTGTGGGCCTTTGTACAGCCCCCGCTTCCCAGTCCGGCCCGACGCCAGCACTGACCCGAGTGGCCGCTGGAGCCCAGGGCGGTGCCGAAGAGCAGCACGTACTCCGACAGCGAGGCGTGTAGAAGGCACATGGCGCCCATCCAGCCGCCTGCGTTCACGAACACCCACTGCAGCTCCTCGTCGGGCAGCACATGGCCTGGGTGCAGCCGCCGCAGCTCCACGATCAGCCGAGAGAAGGCCAGTTCGTGGTCCAGCCCTGGCGGGGGGCAGAGAAACCGGGAAGTCAAGGCTAGCCCGAGTCCCGGGCTCGCGGATGGCACCGCTACCCGCCCCGCCTCCCTAGGTTGGGGCCGGACCGCCCCCACTCCCACCACCTGCCCCCACTCCCACCACCTTCCCCCGGCTCACCCGCGTACTGCCGAGCCAGCTGCGCTATCTCTTCGTGCTGGAAGACGAAGCTCTGCGTCCCCAGCCAGAGCCAGACGACCTGCGCCAGCACAGCCGCGGCAGCCAGAAGTAGCGCTGCCCACACCCACCGCCGACCCAAGGCCCACTGCATCCCCGCCGGTGGCCCGCACTGCTCGGCCAAGGAGGCGGGAAAGGACCCAAACCCGAGTCTGAGGGTGTTGACACTGCGTCCGAGCCCGCGGCCCGCGGTCCGCCAACCGCTCCCCCGCCACTGCCGTGGTATGTCTCGCCCTAGCCAATCGAAACAATCCAAGAACCCCGGCACCGCCCCCTTGGGTTGAACCATTTCCTAGGCGGGAGCGAGGAGGGATGGCGTCGCGCACGTGAGGTGAGGGGGCGGGGCCAGGCCGTCTAAGCCGAGGGCGCCTGCGCCTCCGGACATAGTCCCTCCTAGCGCAAAGCTGCGTAAGGGACTGGGTGGGGGGCGATGAGGCCAAGAATGGACTGTTCTGCTTGGGATCGCTGGCTGGTGAAGGAGACGAGTCCGGAAAGGGAGCCTTCCGGGACTCGTGATCATTCAGGCCCGCCTTTGCCAGCACAGAACTGGGAAGGAGGCAGTTAAACTTAGGAGTCTTTAGGGAAGGCTTTCTGGAGGCGGTGACACCTGAGCAGCGTCCAGCCAACGGGACCTACTCCACGACTCACCTAGAAGAAAGACAGTATGGGGTCGTTCTTTGCTCTGAAACACAAAATATGAGCAGAGGGCCTTGCAAACCACTGAGGATCATCAGCGGGAAAGCGATGGCATCAGATTTTGTCATGAGGGCTACAGAGTGGAGGTTGAATTGGACAGGAGTAGGATGAGAGTCAGGGAGAGCGTGACGAGTCTGGGTGAGAGAGGAGGTCTGCTATCAGTGGAGGTGGAAAACAGAAATGAGTTTGAGAAGTACTCTGGAAATAAGGTTGACAGGGCTTGATTTCCTCTTCCTGGAATAGTCTTTTCCCTCCATTCTAACTCCTCATTCCCTTTGCCTTCCCTTTACTTGGCTAACATTGTTCAAGTCCAAAGGTCAGTTAAGTGTACAGGTCTGGAGCTCAGATCCAGTCTGGAGATCGAGAGCTGGGAGTTGTCATTCACTGAAGGAACAGATATTTCCTTAGTATTTGTATGTGCAAGTTCTGTAATGATAACTGGGATATGACTGAACAATGCAGGCATAGTCCCCATAACATCTTAGAGATCTCACTATGGAGCCTACAGAAAAGGCAGTTATTAAAACCTAAAGAGTGGATCAAATCACACAGAGAGGGAGTATACAGTAAGATAAGCCGAAGGATAGAGCCCTAGAACATACCAGCAGAAGGGATAGGCAGAGGAAAAAGCAAAAAGGAAGAGAAGCAAAAGAGAGAAAAGCAGTGGCATGGTGCATAGTTAAACGCTTGAACTGGACTGCCTGGGTTCAAAGCCACCTGCTAGTTGTGTGGTCTGAGGCAAGTTACTTAAACTCTGTGTTTCCCTTTTCTCATTTGTAAAAAGAGAACCATACCTACCTCATAGGGGGACTAAATGAGTTGGTATAATATAAAGCAATTAGCTTCTGGCTCTCACAAGTATTATATTATATTATATATAATATATTATATATATTATATGTGTTAGGTATATATGTATAATATAACAGAAGAGAACTGCAAAAGAGGAGCCTTACACATGGAAGTGAATGAATGAAGGGTCAGCTCAGTCACGTACAATTGAAAGCTTCAATAAAATGATGGAAAACGGTCAGTAGATTTCTCAGTAAGGGCATGTGGCAAAAACAATGTTGTATGTTCACACATCCATTTCCTTTTGCTCTTGGGCAGCCAGATTACATTTCATAGTCAACTCTGTAATTAGATGGGGCCATGTGATCGAGTTCTGGCCAATGAAATGTAGGCAGAAATGATATATGTCACTTCCAGTTCTGGCTCCTAAAATCTGTGAAATTCTTCTTCCCTCAACTATTGTCATAGATACAGAGGATCTAGAGAATACTGAGGACACAGAAAATAGCAGAGCTATTAGGTGGATGAAGTATGAGTTCCTGAATGCTGCGTGGAACATATCCCAACCCCCCCATCCACAGTGGACTCTGGTGCTAAGTCACTGAGCTCTGAGGATTGTTCGTTACAGCGGTTAAGATTACTTGCCTTGACCAGTACAGGGCAAAAGACACATTACAGTATATTGTGCAGGTAAAATGAGAGGCTGTGAAGATAGAGCACTTTTTTGAGAAACTTGGGCAAAAAGGAAAAGACGAAGATAGGAAGTGTCTAATGGAGAATGGAGGATTGAAAGAACGTGTCTTTTTTTTTTTTTTTTTTTACTGGCTCTGGCCTTATGTGGCTCTCCTGAGCTGACCACTTTCTAAGAACACTAGGCAGTAGGAACTAGCCCCCAAATATGTTCTCTGTCTTGCTGTTCTAACTCTCTGAAACTGTTGGAAGTTGCAGCTCTTCTAGTCTTTCAGAAACTTTTTCTTGCACACACTGTTCTAAAACAAAAGGGGACTGAGAGACTGGGGTGTAACAACAATTTTCCCCAGAGCTCTGTCACAGCAGAGATTGTAGCGGAGAAGTCAGGATTTAGGGGATGACTATTATTGAATCATGTTGCCAGATTCCTGGTTCTTGGCCATCCCATGAAAAAGAATTCAAGAGCACAGCACAGATTCAGTAAACAGGTAGAAAATTTATTGAAATTTTTTGGCAAAAAGGACAAGCCAGACTCCTGGGCAAGAAGCCCAAGTGCTGTGGGGCAGTCTGCTTTTGTTGCTTAGCTTTACTTACTCCCCCTCCCTCTCCTTGTCCAGGCTCTTTCTCTTACTCTCCCTCCTCTATCAGGGTGATGCCTAGTGGTAGACAGTGCATTTGGTAGTTTTTGTTTTGTTTTACACGTGCAGGCCCCAGGAATCGAACTGGGGTCTCCAGCATGGCAGGCGAGAACTCTGCCAGTGAGCCACCCATGGCCGGCCCTAGATAGTGCATTTGGGCAGGCTGGCTGATTACCTGCCAACCTGGATTGCCTGGCTGGGTAGCACCCAGACAGGGTGTCTGTGTAGGAAGGCCCTCCTGACTTTGGTTAACTGTCCTTGCTCAAGGGCTTCTACACAGTATTTTCTCTCCTGTCTCGGGTCCCTGTTCTAGCCTGCCTCAATTATATAGATATTCCTTTTTATTTTCTTATGTATTTGAATAGACAGAGAAATATCTGTAATCTCTGAACTGCAATCCAGCTGCCTTGATTTCTGATTATGATTGTATAGTGTTTATCTTGTGTCCTTGTGATTGTAAAAACCTTGCTTGTAATCACGAAGGCAACCCCTAAACTAATGGAGGAACCTGAATCAGCTCAGAACTGACCATTGACTTGTTCTTGTTTTCCTAGTTCTAGTAGTTTCACTCTTTTTGCATTTGTAAATGGTTTCTTCCTATATTGAGATGATGCCAGTTTGAAACTGTTTGCACCCCAGAAAAGCCATATTCTTTAATCCTGATTCAATATTGTTTTTAGTGGGATCTGTTGATTAAGTTGTTGCCAAGGGGATGTGACCCACCCAGTTGTAGGTGGGACCTTTTGATTAGGTGGTTTTCATGGAGATGTGTCTCCTTCCATTCAAGGTGGGTCACTTACTAGAGTCCTTTAAGAGGGAACTGTTTTGTAAAGAGCCAACAGAGCTGACACAGACAAGAGATCTTTGGAGATGCAGGAGGAGAACGCCCCCAGGGAAGCTATTTGAAAGGAGAAGAGAAGCTGGGATAGAAAGCTAGCAGACATTGCCATGTGCCTTCCCAGCTGACAGAGAGACTCTGAACGTTATCAGCCCTTTCTTGAGTCCAGGTATCTTTCCCTGGATGTCTTAGTTTGAACATTTTTTATGGCCTTAGAACTATAAACTTGCAACTTAATAAATTCCCTTTTTAAAAGCCGTTCCATTTCTGATATATTGTATTCCAGCAGCTTTGGCAAACTAAAACATGATAATTCCATCTCCCCTTGGTTCTACTTATACTTATTACTGAAATGGTAACAATTTCATTCCCCCCTTGTTTTTGTTTATACTTGTTATTGAAATGGTAATGACTCCATCTCCCCTTGTTCGAATCCATAAAAACCGTGAATTCCTTAAACTCAGGGTGATGGAATTTTAGGCTGATAGGCTATCTGATCTCTTGCTTCATACTTAGCAATAAACTCTCTCTTTGAAACTCGGGTGTCTCAGGAATTGGTCATTGAGTGCATTAAGCAGAGAACTCACCACTTTGTAGTAATAAGGTCACATCTCAGGAATCTGGGAAGGGAGATGTCCAGGTAGGTTCCATTCAGACCATGCTCCTCTTCCCCAAAGGAGTGACCCTTGGGGAGACCCAAAAAGAGGAGAGGTTTGAAGATGTTCTTTAAAAGATGTTCCCAAAGGGGGGTCAGGGATTAGTTGGCATGATCCAGGGGGTGACACTGCAGCATTAGTGTTCTTGGGAAAATGGGGTTGCTTCCAAAATCCAATCATTCAAACACCAAAGACATCTGAGAAAACAAAAAAAACAGATCTCCCCCCTTCCCCCTAGACTTTAGTCTGAAGGCCCTAGGGCAGAGTTTAGATAAACAATCAATTTTTTGCAGCTCAGCTGTAAAGCACCTGGTTGGCCCAGCCTGGCCCAGCCTAGAAGGCTGGGGCTAAGGACTGTCCTGGCCCTGGCCAGGGTCTCCCAGCTACTGCCCTAGCCCCAGCTCACTAGGTTTATGTCCTCAGTCCCACTGAAGTCTCAAAGGCATCTCAGTGCAGTGGGAAGAACCTGGGAGACTTGAGGTCAAATCTCAGCTTGGCCACTCATTTTCTGGCTGATCTTGAGGCCTCTGTTCCCTGTCTGTGAATTGAGCAAGAGGCTTAGACAATATTTGAACGGCTCTTTAAAAGTGGCAGGGGAGGAATTGATTTAAATTTTATCTTAATGTTAGCCAATTTGTCTGATCCAAGGAAAAGTTGGAGAGGGGGAACGGGGTATATAAAGGAAACACCTCTGTTCCACCCAGGCAGTGGCTGGAGTTCTGACAATCCTGTCTTCTCCGCTTGTTTAGATATCGTATAGCCCTCTTACCCATCTCACTTGTGCTTTTGGTGTGGTTGTGTGCATGTGGTGTGTGTGTGTGTGTGTGTGTGTGAGAGAGAGAGAGAGAGATGATATGATATGATAACTTAACCCTTGACTCCAAACCTCTTTCTGCTGCCTGGGGGATGGGGTATGGTAAGGGTGAATTACTTATGTCTCTAGTAACACCTGAAGTTAGAATTCAGCTATAGGAGATCAAGGGCCACCCCACCCTCCAAATTTGCCTCTCCTTCACCACAGACTGTAAGCAGGGAACTGAGGTGATTGTGGGTCCAGGGTCATACACTTAGTCTTAGAAGGTAAGCTGGGGGAGTGGGGAGGCGCATGCCCGCTTGTGCACACAGAGGTTATTCCTTGTCCACAGAAAGCCCAGGCGCCTGGTGCATGGTAGATAACCAGTAAATAAATATTTGTTGAATGAATGAATGCTAACAGGTCTCATAAGCAGCGGCTGCCGAGGGACTCTGCAGTAGACAGCTTCCACGGAGGTCCTTTCAGGGTAGCGGCTCAGGCCCCGGGGAGGCCGGGGGAGGCGTGGTATGATCAAAGCCGTCCCTGGTAGTGCAGAAGGGTCATGAGCCCCGCCCCCCGGCCCCCGCAGGCAGTCATGTGACGGCGACTGGCCTGTGGCCTGGGAGCTGGCGGAGCAGACCCAGAGATGGAAGGGTGAGAGGTGGCCCGGCAGAAGACCCAGACCCTGCGGGTGGATTCATGTCGCGGAACTGTGCGGGCTCTGAGCAGCGCCAGCAGGCGTCGGAGGCGGAAGTCACTGCAACGACTTTCTGCGCGAGCGGTAATTTGCAGGGCGGCGGGAACTCGCAGGGACGTGGAGCCGAGCCGGCCCCTTCCTCAGGAAGTTCTCGCCCCCAGCCCCAAGGTCGGCGCACCCACCACCCGAAAGGCTGACCTGGAGAAGGGAGACGCACGTGCTGGTACTGCAGGCGGGTCGGCGCCTGGAAGTTCCAAGCTCCGGCCTTTGGCCTCAAATTGGGGTGGGGCCGAGAGGGAGCCTCCGAGTTGGGGCTGCCGGTGGGGGAGACCCTGGGGAGAAAGGGAGGCTGATTGACCTTGAATATCTACTCCCAGACCATCAGCATATTCGCTATAACCCGCTGAAGGATGAGTGGGTGCTTGTGTCAGCTCATCGCATGAAGCGGCCCTGGCAGGGCCAAGTGGAGCCCTCACTTCTAGAAACAGTACCCCGCCATGACCCCCACAACCCCCTGTGCCCTGGGGCTATACGGGCCAGTGGAGAGGTAAGCCTTTCGAGTCCACATCCCCCTTCCCCCTTAGAGCTGCCCCTCACCCACAGAGGCAGTGGTCCTCTTGGTTCCCTTGTAGCCCACTTAGTTTTTGAAGCTCACCAGGTGACTTGTCCTACAGCAAATGCTTTCTTACCCCATTCTTGCTGGTAGGTGAATCCCCATTATGATGGCACCTTCCTGTTTGACAACGACTTCCCAGCTCTGCAGCCTGATGCCCCCAATCCTGGTAACTGCTGGCATGGTGTGTGAGGGGAATCTGGGCATCTTGGGGGGCATCTGCTGCAGAGAGTGGTTCCCCTTCTTTCAGGACCCAGTGATCACCCCCTTTTCCAAGCAGAGGCTGCTCAAGGAGTTTGGTAACTATGCATTTCCCCTCCTACAGCCTTCAGCCCAGGGCTTGGATTGAGCACTGGTGGTGGGCCTCACCCCCAGCACAGCCAAGCCCTATCCCTCTGTCAAACCCTCCCCACTTCCTCCCAGTAAGGTCATGTGCTTCCACCCCTGGTCGGATGTGAC
This sequence comes from Tamandua tetradactyla, assembly GCF_023851605.1. Taxonomy (NCBI): domain Eukaryota; kingdom Metazoa; phylum Chordata; class Mammalia; order Pilosa; family Myrmecophagidae; genus Tamandua; species Tamandua tetradactyla. The sequence continues at coordinate 61,254,437 of NC_135328.1, read as the reverse complement.
ACTGCCACTCATGTCAGTCCCTGAGATCCGGGCTGTCATCGATGCATGGGCCTCGGTCACAGAGGAGCTGGGTGCCCAGTACCCTTGGGTGCAGGTCCGTGAGGCCATCCCTTCCCCTAAATGGGCAGGAAGGGGGTGGTGCAATTTTCTTCTGGGAAGTGACATGGAGGAACATTCCTGTTTCCACTCAGAATGTGGTCCACTGAGGTTGGGGTGGGGGGGTGACTTAATGCTTTTTTTTGTCTTCTAAAGTTCCCTACCCTTACCCACTAGATATTTGAAAACAAAGGAGCCATGATGGGCTGTTCCAACCCCCACCCCCACTGCCAGGTGAGTGTGCCAGGGGCTCCACTTGGGTTCTCCACTCCACTTGATTGGGTCCCCAACCAGCTCTTTGGTGAAGGGAACTGGATTCAGGGAGGGGATGAAGGAAGTATGTTAGTGATATGGAGGCTTGGGGATGAAGAATCTGCTTGCTTTTCTCTGCTCCTGCCCTTGACAGGTGTGGGCCAGCAGTTTCCTGCCAGACATTGCCCAACGTGAGGAGCGATCTCAGCGGGCCTATCAGAGTCAACATGGAAGGCCCCTGCTAATGGAGTATGGTCATCAGGAGCTGCTCAGGAAGGTGGGAGAGATCCAGGCCCTGTGTCCCCAAGGAGTCCCTAGCCTTCTCACCCCAAAAGAGAGAGGTGTGTGAAAGAGTAGGGTAAAAAGGAGGTAGTATGGAGACTTGCTAGGCAGCCCTAGCAGTTATTTAAGGAAAAGCTGATGGTGGCTTAAACTAGGATGATAGTGGTGGAGGTGGTGAGAAGCCATAAAATTCCAGGTACTTTTTCCCTTCCGCTTTCCCTGCCTATTTTCCCTATTACTGACTCCACCCCCAACACTGGCCTTGATGACCTCATCTTCATTCTATCTGCCCAGGAACGTCTTGTCCTAACCAGTGAGCACTGGTTAGTGCTGGTCCCATTCTGGGCAGTGTGGCCCTTTCAGACACTGCTGCTGCCCCGTCGGCATGTGCGGCGGCTGCCTGAGCTGACCCCTGCGGAGCGGGATGGTGAGTTTCCCAACTGGGACCCTGGGGCCAGGCTCTGGATAAGGGTGGCTCTGGCAGGGCCTGGCAGGGCCAGCATCTGGGCTCCAGGCTGAGAGTCAGGCTCTGGTTCCAGATCTAGCCTCCATCATGAAGAAGCTTTTGACCAAGTATGACAACCTATTTGAGACGTCCTTTCCCTACTCCATGGGCTGGCACGGTGAGGTTTTTTGAGTACCCATATCTAGCCCCAACACTGTTTCTGGGTTCCTGGGGTTCAACCAAGTGGACTACAACTCCCAGGAGGCCTTGGAGCACTTGCTGGGAGAAGTGTGCAGAATAGGGATGCCAGGACTGGGGGTGGAGAAGCAAACTTGGTGAAACTGTCTCCCAGCGTGCTTTCCAATGTCCGGGCTCCTCTCTGGTAGGGGATACTGGGAGATGTAGTTTACAGGTACTTCGCTTGTTTGGGAATAGGGGTTAGGCTAAAGAATTGAGAGAGGATCCACTCCATCCTGACACCTTCTTCTTGTTAGGGGCCCCCACAGGATCAGAGGCTGGAGCCAACTGGGACCACTGGCAGCTGCACGCTCATTACTATCCTCCACTCCTGCGTTCTGCCACTATCCGGAAATTCATGGTTGGCTATGAAATGCTGGCCCAGGCTCAGAGGGACCTCACCCCTGAGCAGGTCAGGACATGGAGCATCCTGGGTCCCCAGATCCCCTTTTTCCTCCCACATCCTCAAGAGATTTCAACAGTCATGACCCTCCAAACCCCCATGACAACCTGGGCATCCCAAGGGACTCAGGAGCTACCCAACTCCTTTATTCTCCAGTGACTCCAGCAGTCCTTATTCCCAGCCTCCCAAATCCCTCAGGCCCTCGCCTCATGCCTCCTGGGTGCTCAGAACTCCATATCACATTTTGGGGCTGCCCTTATCTTCCCTGATTGCCCCCTGTTCCCCTTCCAGGCTGCAGAGAGACTAAGGGCACTTCCTGAGGTTCATTACCGCCTGGAGCAGAAAAACATCAAGACAGCAGCCATTGCCTAACCACACTGACCACAGGGTCCTGACTCCTTCTGCCCGAGGAACCAGGGCCTGGGGTTTGGGCAGATGTGGGATCAATAAAACAATGCTTCTCAAACTTTAATCATATGTTCTAATGCCAGAGGAGCAGGAACTCTAACCCTCAGGGTCTGGGGCTGAAGGCTGAAGGTACAGCTCCAGCCACAACTTTTCTGTGCCTACATCTGTGCAAAAACTTAAGGGTGTGAAAGTTCCAACCTCTCCCCCACCCCAAATCTCCAAACAAAACGCAGTATCCTCCCTATCCTATAGGTTCTCTTACTTCTGGCAAAACTGCTGCATCCTTAAATTGGAATAACCCTATTCCAGTTTAAGAAACTTTTAAAATCTTGTGCTCTTGGCTGTGGCTAAGGCTTTTGGGAGGCCAGAGCCCCCTTTCACCACCACCCTTGGGTGTCTGCTCTCCAAGCGTGGGTTTGGTGGAGAGTAAATAAGCAGGATCCTGGTCCTGTGGTCAGTGGCCAGACCCTAGGCTGCTGGCCAGGACCCTGGCTTTGTGAGTGGCTGCAGTTGGCTCTGCTCCAGCCCACAGGAGCTGAAGAAGTGGGTAGGGAGCATGGACGTGGCTTTCTGCCCTTGGCATCTCCAAACTCCTGTGTACAGCATGTGCAGGTTCTGTACATTTCTCTTGCCCCTGGCAGCCAGTCATTGCACCCTGGCAAGGAAGGGGCTGGCCAGAGTTAGGAGCACCAGGGCCTAGAAGGGAAGGGGATGGCTCTCAGAGTGACCCTGTGGCTGCTGCTTCCCTCTGGATCTGTTTCTCTGCTATGACTGTAGAATAGCATGTGAACAACAGAATGCAAACCATGAACCTGATGTAGGCTGGGGCAAGGCTTGCAGCAATGCAGCAATGACCTGAACACTTTGTCTTCATTCTTCCCTCAGGGGAATTGAGTCACTGATAGGAGAAATCACTCTAAGGCTGGATAGTGACTGGACCTGGCTTAGGAGAACCTTGGCTGCCTTCCTTCCACTCCAGGGTTCTTTCTGCCCTGAGACCCAGAAAGGGAAAGGTGAAGGGATTCCCTTAGTCTGGAAGGAGCTCACACAGGTATGAACCTCCAGCGTTGAGCCCACAGTGACTAGAGAGGTGGCTGGTGTTTTACTCAAGGCCACATACACACACCACTCTAATTTTGTTTTTTTTTAATTGTAAAATATATATACAAAAATGAAACATTTCAAAGTACATTGTAACAAGTAGTTTTAGAATAGTTTTCAGAGTTTGGTATGGGATTCAGTTTCACAATTTTAGGGTTTTTCCTTCTAGGTCTTCTAGTTGCTCCAAGACACTGGAGACTAAAAGAAATATCGATATAGTGATTCAGCAGTCATACTAATTTGTTAAATCCTACCTTCTCTGTTATAACTCCTCCTTCTCCTTTGCTCTTTCTCCCAATCTGTAGGGGTATTTGGACTATGCCCATTCTAACTTTTTCATGTTGGAAAGGGCTGTCGTTAAAATGGGGTAGGGGGATGGAACTAGTTGATGTTCTGGAGATGCTGATCCTTCTGGGTTTCACCACTTATCTGGCCCAGAAACCACATGGCAGTTGTAGGTTTCTGCAAAGTAATCATAGTGCTTGGAACTTTTGTAGAATTTCAAATAGAGGCTTAGGTATTCTTTAGGGCTGGCAGGAATAGTTTTACTTAGAGTTTGGCAAAGTATGGGAAATAGCAATATTTAGCTGAAGCTTGTGTAAGAGTAGCCTCCAAAATAGTCACTAATTCTATTTGAATTCCCTCAGCCACTAATACCTTATTTTGTTACACTTTTCCCCTCTTTGGTCAGATAGGCATTGTCAATTCCATGGTGACAGGGCCGGGCTCATCCCTGGGATCCATCTCCTATGTTGCCAGGGAGTCTTTGACCCCTGGATGTCCCGTCCCACGTAGGGGGACACATCTGTAATCTTAAACTTCTAATTCTCAAACTTTTCTGCATTTTCAGTTTGTGCGATACTCTTGTCTAGGTCCAACACCCAGAGATCCTGATTTAATTGGTATGGGGTGTGGCTTCACAGCTTTAAAATCACAATATCCAGCAAAGTTTGAAAACCACTGCCCTACACCAGTCCTCCTCCTGCCTTATCTTATGTAGAGTTAAAGGCACCTTCAGCTTCTCCAATCACCTGCCAAGTGGCTCCTCAGCCACTGAACTTGAGGCTTTTAGGAGAGCTGGGTGGGAGGAGGGGCTTGCAGACATCTAGTCCTTCTGTCCCCTGGAGGAGAGGCCTTCAGACCGGGACTCAGGTTTACAGCTCCAGACTCTGTCCCCGGCAGCCTCCTCAGTCCCAGACGGGACAGGAAGTGTCCGGCAGAGGTGGGAATGGAGGTGATTGGCAGTTGAAGGCACCAATGGGCTGGGAAGGCCCCCTATTTCACCCCTCTCCCTCCCTTGGCGCCTGGGTGGAGCCATCCCTACTGCAGGGGCCCAGGCGGGAGGGAGCAGAGGGCGAGGGCGGAGGGCGCTGGCGGCGGCAGCCGCGGAAGGTGAGGCCTGGGGGGCCGTAGGGAGGAGGGAGGGGGGTTGTAGACCACACAGTCTTGCCAGAAAGGGGCAGAGTGGAGTAGTGTATGATCTGAAAGGCCCCAAGTGACTGACTGGCTGGTAGTGGGTGTGTGTATGTGTGCAGTGATGCTGGTGAGAGACTCCATAACTGAGTGTCACTTGGTATAACTGTCAGCTAGCGTGCCTGCGTGTGCCAGTGTGCATGTGGCTTTTCAAGTGTGGGATTACGTGCATATCTGTGACTGCTCAGTGTTTGGTGAGAAACCAAGCTGTGTGTTTGTGTGTGTGCGAGCGACTGTGACCACATCAGTGCATGCGTCTGGGGAAGGTCTCTGTGGTCTGTCTTTAAGACTGTCTGCCAGCGCTAGAGTGGATGGCTGGGTTTCTCTGTGCCATGTGACTTCAGCAGTAGCAGAGCAAGAGTGAGACTTTTGAACTTCATGTGTGTTCTGTCCAAAGTGTTGGCTGTGTTTGTATACTGGGGGTCCACTTCAACACTCAGTGGGACTAGCCTTTCTACCCAGTGCCCAGCACAGGGGACCCACCCTTACCACACCGCTGCCCCTCCTTCTGCTTGAGAAGCCCCCAGTCACTGGTCTCCTACTCCTGATTTTCTCTGTCTCCCTGTCTGGCTTGGTTTCCTTGTATTTCCCTTCTCTCTTTCTGCTACTGTCCTCCTAGAGCTCTGTTATCTCTGTCTCTTCCCAGTTTTTTTCCCCCAGGTGTCTCTGTGCCTGCTGTTCTAGTTCTGTTGCTCACATTCTGTATCTGCCTCTGTCTTTGTCCAAACCTGACTGCCCCGCTTATCTCTTTATCTCTGGTTCCCTGGGGCTTTAAGAGCAATGAGATAACATACCTATGGGTGCCACGGGGTCCCTGGGAGAGGAGGCTTAAACCATGATGAGGGTTGCTTTCAGGGAGTGCTGTAATCCTATCCCAGGGGCCAAGTGCTAAGTGTGCGTGTATTGGTGACCCTGTGAGGAAGAGTAGGATGTGTGTGTCAGGGTGAGTGTGTGGGTATGTGTGAATGTGTCTGAGTGAGTATGTCAGAGTGGAGCGGTGTGACTGAGTGGCTGTATCTGAGAGAGCCTGCCTGACGGGGAGTGCAGGTCTTGAGTATCTGGCACCAAGGGACCAAAGGCATTTCCTGGTGCTGCGGCCCAAGGAGTACAGGGGGAGGTGGGAAATACGTGGAACTTCAGGAGAGGGGAACTTGACTCTTTGGCCTCTCTTCGCTTCCCCCAGCCTACGGCCTCCCTCCCCATCACGCAGCACAGTCAGCTGTGCCTTAAGGAAACATTTGCTGGGCAGTAAGAGTGGGAGAGAGTGTGTGAATGTGTCTGAATTTTTGTTTGATTGTGTCCACATGTGTTCAGTGGAGGATCCTTTTTGTTGAGTGTGCCTGAGTGAGTCCACTTGGGAATGTGGCTGTGTCTGGCTGTGTGAAAACAGGGAAGCTCTCATTGACAGGGACATAAGCAACCCTCCTCTCCCTCTTCCTGGCCCTGGCTTTGGCTGTGGCTTCCTTTCCAGACTTGGGGGAGGCCTCTTCCCTTCTCAGGGCCTCGGGTGGGAGGGGAGGAGGGAGGAGGAGGAGGAGGGGGCCTGGCTAGGGGCGGCTGAGCTCCCGGGCCCAGAGGGGCGGGGGCAGGGAAGAGGAAGAAGGGGATGATTCTGGGGTCCCAGACCTGAGGAGCTGGAGACTGGCACTGCAGCTGGCAGGAGGAGGTCCTGGAGGCCATGGACACTCAGCCACTGGGATCACCGAGGTAGGGCGGGGCTGAGCAGGGTGAATGTGGTCAGGGTGCTGGGGCTGCTACTAGACACACTCAGACTCACAGACGTGTGGAGGCCCTGCTGTACTCCTCTCTGGAGGGACCAGGGCTCTTCCTCCTCCGGTGTCCTTGCCCAGTTCTCTCCCTATTTGTCCCTTCTCTTGTCCCTATGACCACTTCCTCGTGGCCTTCCTTGTCCTGCTTTCCCGGGTCCAGAATCCCTCTCTCCCAGCTCCCAACCCCTACTTGTTATCTTTTTCTCCACCTTTAGCTTTTACTGTCTTCAGCCATCAGCTTACTGAGCCCCCATCGCCTCCCAGTTTTGATCTCTGAGTGTCTCCTGGTCCTGTGGCCGCAACCCAGGCCCTTGTCCCTGCAAGCTTCCATTTCATCTCAGCTTCCCCTCCCCTCCTTTCCCTACCAGCCACCCTGTCTCCATGTGCTGGCTCCCTGCCCGCCCCCCCCCCCCCCACCCCCCAGCTTCTGGCAGCAGCCAGGGCATCTGGATCTGCTTAATTCTGCAGCCCCAGCCTGCACACTAGCCTCATCCAGCCTCACAGGCTTGAGACCAACAGGATTTCAGAGCCAGGTCCTGCTGAGTGGCCTGAGTAGCCAGAGAAGGGAGCCAGGTCTAGGGGAGAAGCTTGGCAGCTAGAGCCTCATGGCAGGGGTATAGGGTGGGCTCAGCCCCACCATCAGAGTCCCCCATCCTAGAGTAATGACAGCTGCTCTGGGTCAGTCAGAGGCAGTGACTAGCTGGGGGCAAGGGAAGGGTGGGCACCAGGAGTCCCACCAGCTGATTGGAGGGTTAATGGGAGTGGCCAAGCTGGTGCCAGTACTTGTGCCCGGGGTGGGCGCCAAGGGAGGGGGAGGGGGTGATGTTGGCACAATCTTTTGCCTCCGGCTTTTGTTCTGGGCCCTAAGCCCAGGACTGAGATGGAGTGTGTGAGTATGTGTTTGTGTGCGCGTGCGTGCACATACATGCATGCAGCACTTGGCTGTATAGTGGGAAGGGATCTCAAGTCAGATCTCATGGTCATCCCCAATGATTTCTGATATCCTTACCCTACTTGGTCACTTGGGTTTGGAGCCCCAGTTTTGGAGAGTAAGAGCCAGGTTTTAGCCCCTTTTCCCAGGGACAGGACCCCTGACCTTGCCTCTCTTCCTGCAGATGAGCAGCAGCTGCTCAGGGCTAAGCCAGGTCCTGGTGGCCATAGCTACAGCCCTGGTGTCTGCCTCTTCTCTGTGCCCCCAAGCCTGGGGCCCCCCAGGTGAGAGAAACCCTGCTGTATGGGCCCAACTCTGACTTTTGACTTGCCACCCTCATTGGTCCCCATGCTTAACCTGTGACCCTCAACCCCTGACACTTAACCTGGGTCCCTTCTCTACCCTGTCCTCTGACTTCTGTCATCAGATTATAATGTGATGTTTGACCCAGGCTCCCACCCAGGGTTCAAAAGTCTATCCCTACCCTACCATTCTCACAAAGTAGGCAGGGGGTGAGGAAGAGCCTCATTTCAGAAGTGTCCTCCAACAGGGGTCCAGTATGGGCAGCCTGGCAGGTCTGTGACGCTGTGTTGTCCTGGAGTGACTGGGTAAGTGCCCACCTGCCTGTTGGTCTGTACTCATGATTCTTTCTTGATCCTGCCTGGTCCTCATACCCTCCGTCTGTAATCCTACCTCTCCATCTGTTTTGGTTTGCTAAAGCTACTGGAATGCAATATACCAGAAGTGGGTTGGCTTTTTCAAAGGGGATTTATTAAGTTACAAATTTACAGTGCTAAGGCCATGAAAACTTCCCCATTAAGGCATCAACAGGATGATACCTGGACTCTGAAGAAAGTCTGCCAGCACCTGGGACACCTCTGTGTGATGGGAAAGCATGTGGCTGGTATCTGCTGGACCTTGCACCCCATTCTCTTGCTTTTAGGTTCTGATTCCAGTGGCTTTCTCCCTGTGTCCTGTGGGTCTTCTCTTAGTGTCTTTTCTCTCTCAAAAAGTCTGTGGGTCCTCTCTTAGCTTCTCTGGGGCAAACTCTGGATTTCATCTTTTAGCTTCCCTTGGCTCTCTCCAGGGTCTGGCTCTTTAAGTTTCTGTGGGTCCTTACTTAGCATCTCCCAGGGCATTTTTGTCTTTAAGCATCTGTGCATTCTCTAAAATATATTCCTCTTAAAGGATTCCATTGAGCAGATTAAGACCCACCTTGAATGGCAGGGTCACATCTCCATGGAAACAACCTAATCAAGAAGTCCCACCCAGCAATAGGTCTGGCCTCACAAGATTGATTAAAAGAATATGGCTTTTCTGGGGTAAATAACAGTTTCAAATCAGCACACTATCCTAACCCTCTACCCCATCCCTATTCAATAGAAAATTTAACCAATACGAATTGAGCACCTACTAAGTACCTGGTCTATTCTAGGCTTTGGGGATTCAGCAGGTAAGATCCCTGCCCTCAGAGAGCTTATATCCTCGAGAGGAGGACAGACAATAAGCAAAAAAGAATCTTTTTTTTTTTGTATGGTAGATAATCCAAAGAGAGTGAAGTAGAAGAGGATAATTGAGTGGTTATTTTTTACTGGTGACCAGGGAAGGCCTCTCTGAGGAGGTGGCATTGACGCTGATTGGAGTGTAAGCATTCCTGATGGAGGGAACATCTAGTGTAAACTCCCTGAGGTGGGCATGAGATCCACACTCCTGAAGAACAGAAAGAAGGCCAAAGTGGCTGAAGTGCAGTGGGTGAGGGTGAGAGAGCTAAGAGTTGAACAAGCAAAGAAAAGCCGAGGGTAGAGCACAAAGGGCTTTGTAAGCTGGGGAAAGGAGTTTGGATTTTATTGAAAGTGCAGTGAGAAGCCAGTGGAGTGCCGTGGTGTGGTGTGGTCTGACATACTTTAAATCTTCCCTCAACCCACACCCAGGGCTCCAGTGTCCTGGCTTCGAGATGGGGAGCCAAGGCTGCTGCAGGGACCTGACTCTGGGCTAAGGCAAGAACTGGTCCTGGCCCAGGCCGACAGCACTGATGAGGGCACCTATGTCTGCCGGACCCTGGATGGTGCTGTTGGAGGCACAGTGACCCTGAAGCTTGGCTGTAAGTTGGAGATGGAGTATTGGCAGCAGTGATGAGACCTGGGCTCCTGAGGGAACCCGGACCCTGAGTGAACCCTTTGGGATGGGGAGGACCTGGGGACTGCTCCATCTCCAGTTGTACCCTCTGCCTCTAGACCCTCCAGCCCGCCCTGTTGTCTCCTGCCAAGCAGCTGACTATGAGAATTTTTCCTGCACGTGGAGTCCGGGCCAGGTCAGCGGTTTACCCACCCGCTACCTCACTTCCTACAGGTGTGTACATGATCGGGTGTGCCTATACATTTGCCAGCACAAGGTAGGTACCAGAGGCAGGTAGGGAGGTCCTGAAGGAGCTGTCCAGAGTCGGGGGAGGGAAGTGCACAGGTTGTTCAGTGGTAGAATGCTTGCCTGCCATGTGGGAGACCTGGGTGTGCTTCCTGGCCCATGAACCGCACACCCCCCTCAAATAAATAAAATTAAAGTGGGAGAAGGACCCTGTTTTCTTTCCTGACTTCAGATTACCCCTCCCCACCCTCTAATCAGGAAGAAGATGGTGCCAGGAGCTGATGGCCAGAGGTAGGACATGAGGAACAGGGTGAGGGGTCTAGCTGGGTCCTACCGTGGGCATTTACAAAGCCCAAGATCACATCTTCCCTCTTAGGATGAGTCCTTCCACAGGGCCCTGGCCGTGCCTGCAGGACCCCCCAGGGGCTGCCCGCTGCATTGTCCATGGGGCAGAATTCTGGAGCCAGTACCGGATCAATGTGACTGAAGTGAACCCCCTGGGGGCCAGCACACGTCTGCTGGATGTGAGCTTGCAGAGCATCTGTGAGTGCCCACTCCACCTTCTCCCACATTTCAGAGTACAGATGCCCCAACACAGACCCACACCCACAACAGCCTCCTCCTAACATTTCAGCACACAGAATGTCTTGAATGATGCCTCTCTCTCCCAACAAATGACCCCATGGAAACTAAGAAGACAAAGGAGGCAGGTTTACCTCAGCACACATTCAAGAACCTGTGGCCACTACCCCTCTGCCCCACAAATCCTTTCTGGCAGCCTGGTCCTGGAGCTGCCTCCTTGATTCTAAGCCCTTTGCTGAACAGACAACCTTATCTTATGTTCTTCCTGCCTAATGGAAGCCTTGCTGACCTCTCCTTCCTCTTGGTCTGTGTGTGGGAAGGGGGCATTAAAGCTCTGACTGGAATTTGGGGTAACTCAACTTCCTTGATGGAAAACAGAATTGCTCTTTTATTCATACCACAAACTTGTCAAAGTCCCCCTCCCCCCATCTCAGCTCATTTTGCAGTAGGGACATCAGACAGGTCCTGAGCCCAATGGATGATCAAGCTTAAAAGACTTCCCCTCCCTTCCCTTGGAAGTGCCTTACTCAGGTGCCTTTAAGCACACATCCTCCTCCCCATGGGAGGTGGTGGGAAAGGGAGGGGGTACCTGTTGTCCCCCTGACTTTGTCTCCCTGCTATCCTCAGTGCGCCCTGACCCACCCCAGGGGCTGCGGGTGGAGCCGATACCTGGTTACCCCCGCCGCCTGCGTGCCAGCTGGATGTACCCTGCCTCCTGGCCCCGCCAGCCCCACTTTCTGCTCAAGTTCCGGCTGCAGTACCGCCCAGTGCAGCATTCAGTTTGGTCCACGGTAAGGCCTGGAGCATGTCCCAACCTGGGTCCTATCTCTGATTTCATGTACCTAGGTGTCATGCATGGCTTCCCGGGCTGGCAGGTCACCAAAGTCTGTGGGGCTGTAGTCTGATACACACCCATCTGTGGGAATATAGCGGAGGTTTAAAAATCACTTTTCTAGGAAAATGAAGGGGTGCCTTTCATCCAGAGGCACATTCACACACAAACACTTATATACCCCACTGAAGATAGTGAATTCCCATCTCTGGAGATGTCAACAATTGGATGGCATCAGGCCTGGGAGGGACTGCTTCTGATAACAATAACCAATATTTTTTTCTATGCTGCAGTACAGAGAAGTCTGAGATTTGAACCCGGACAGTTTGAGTCCACAGTCTGTCTACCTAACCACTACGTACTGAAGCTCCGTTTAGACCCAAACTCACCAGCTACCCCCATACAGACCAGACAGCTCCACCAAGCTGAGAGGGATGGGACTGGGCAGAAAGGATGCTCTTTACAGACCTGGGCTGGCGGCAGGGTGGATAGGTGCTGCATTTACAGTCTTGATAAGGCCCCGATGAACCATTTTCACCCCCAGGTGGAGCCGGCTGGGTTGGAAGAGGTGATCACGGACGCTGTGGCTGGGCTACCCCATGTCGTTCGAGTCAGTGCCCGGGACTTTCTGGACGCTGGCAGCTGGAGCACCTGGAGCCCGGAGGCCTGGGGGACTCCAAGCACTGGTGAGAGGCAAAGCCACGCGAAAGGGCTGAAGCCCAGCCCGTTCAGGTTAGGCACCCTCCACCCCCAGCAACTATCAGCCAGCGGCACTCCTGTAAACTGTGCCCCCAAGCTCATGTCTCATGGGCACAGGAAGGGCTTCTGCAGTCCTAGGTTTCAGTCTTGTGGCCTGTGGCCCAACCCAAGTTTAAATCCTGTCCCTCAGGCCCCTCAACTGCATTTACAGGTGCTACATCCTCAGAAGCTGGCCTGTACTTTTGGACTCCATCCCCAAGGCGTTCTACGGTCAATCCAGGCCCTGGCCTCTCCAGGCGGGCCCTGGGCACCCGTTCCCACAGCACAAAGACAATTCTCCTCAGCTCTAGCCTTCCTTCAGAGCCCCTAAGGAAGGAGATAACATCCCGGGGCCAGCCACTCTTGCAGCCAGAGGCAGAGTCACAGGTGGACAGCTCTTCTTCTCCAAGGCCTTCCCTCCAGCCGGACCCTCGGCCACTTGGTGAGCTTGGGCACGTGGGTAGGGGACCTAGAGGATGAAAAGCCACAGAAAGAAGGGGACACCAAGCTTTGTGCAGGCTTGCTCTCACAGTGACATGTGACCTTCCCCATCAGACCACAGGGACCCTGTGGAGCAGATGGCTGTACTGGCCTCATTGGGTATCTTTTCTTTCCTGGGACTGGCGGCTGGAGCCCTGGCACTAGGGCTCTGGTGAGTGACAGCCCTTGGGCATACAACCTCTGATCCCCACGAACCACCCTCATCCCTCATAAGTTCCACAGACCTCTCCCTGAACTTGTCTGATTCTGGAGTACTCCCCCCAACTCCCCACTCGCCCCACCCTAACTTCATGTTTCTCATGAAATCTTCTGACTCCCTATACTAACCTTTTTGGAGGAGACTGAGATGCCCCACATTGTTGGGGAGACTTAGCTGCCTTTTTATGTCCCAGGCTGAGACTGAGACCTGGCCAGAAGAATGGACCCCACAAGTCTGGGTTCTTGGCCCCGATGATTCTTGTGGACAAGGTTCCAGGTGAGTAGGACCTCTAGGAGTTTTGGGCTTGGAGATTCATGCCCCCAAATTTACAGTGTATAGAATAAGAGTTGGGTGCCCCAGTCACCCACCTCAGGGTGCTGGGATCAGAGTCGGGTCTCTTCCTCATTGCAACATCTGGACTAAGGGTAGGCTTTCTTTCTTGAGATCCTGGGCTCAGAGGAGGGTCTTTTGCCTTTCTCTCATAGTATTGGGGCTCAGACTTGTATTCCTCTTCTCATCCTCAGGGTGTAAGGTTCAAAGTTGACTATCCATCCTTTTTCTCGGGATGTCTTGGGGCAGAGCTGGGTGCCTCCCTCAATCTTGATGTGTCTGGGCCCAGAGCTGAATCTATCCCCTTATCTTTAGGGTGTAGAGACTATGCACTGGGCTCCTCTACTCATTCTCTAATTGTTGGGCTCAGAGCTGGGTCCTTTCCCCATTTTAGGGTCTCAGTCCTTCTCCTGCCCCTGATTTGCTTCTTGATTCTTCTAGGAGCCCCAAACCTGTAGAGGACCCAAGATGGCACAGCTGATTTCACCTATATCTTTGTCTTGCTGGTATGGATGGATGGACAGAACCTCAGGCAGGACAGTAGATCCCCATGGAGGGGTTTTGTCCCAGCTGGAAGATTTGTCTGTAGCCAAATTCTGTGAGCCTCTGTATACCAAACTTGCCAGCTGAAAGGTGCCTGAACTTCTGGTTTTATTCTACAGCCTGAGGAACATGTATATATGTATGTATCCATGTGTGACCATGTGTATGTGAGGCAGGGAACGTATATTCTATGTGTGTATGCAGGTACCTAGATAGCGTGTGGGGGACCTTGGCTCTTGGCCTTGCCCCGGGTGAGAGTTGTTGAGGTGTAAATAAAGAGGATGAAGAAATTCTGTTATTGATATGTCTCATTTAGGGCTCACTGAAGAGTGTATAGAACTTGGAGATCACAGTCAGAGACCATTATCCAATGCTGCTTTATTATTTTGGCTTTTGGGGTACCCAGCCCATTTTCCTGAGCGGCCCAAAGTTCAGGTTGGGTAAAGTCCCCTGGAATTTCCTTCCATGATGCTGAAACCACTGACCCAGGCTATGGTTCTCAGGGTGGATGCAGACACTGCGTTCATGTAGGTAAAGCCTGGGAAGGGAAAAGATCCATAGTCCTGGTCAAGGCTTGGGAGTGAAGTTAAGGTCCAGAGGTTAGGGGGGAAGAGCCAGATGAAAACCCGAGTCAGTACCAGAAGTAGTTGTTTGGGCTGGGGTTGGGATCACCATCTGGAGTGAGGACTGAGGTCAGAGTCAGGGGTCAGGATGAGGGGTGGGGTCAGAACTCACACGAAGGCCTGGAGGTGGCAGTCTCCATCAACCTCCTGTAGCTCCACCCGGGTGACCTTCTTCAGTAGCTTGTGTGTCAGTGGCTTTCGGTAGAGCTGAGTACAGCAGGGGGTGCTGAGTGGCAGAGGCAATGCTAGGAGACATTGGAGCTATGTATTCAGAGGCTTCCTATCCTAAGAACCCCTCCATCAAACAGCTGGAGGTTAGCTTTCTTGGACCCTTCCCCTCCTCCCACTTACCCATACTCCTGGCCTTCTAGACCCCCCAAGCACTCACCTGTCCCAGGGTCTGAACTCAGCAGCAACAACAGCAGTAGGAGATTGCCGGTAGATCGGGGCCCCTTCATGCTCAGCCTAAATACTTCTCTTTCCTCCTCTTCCCCTATCTTTTATCTTGGTGCCTTTTATCTGGGATACCAGATGAGTGAGAGGCAGCTGGGCATGTCCCTGCTCATCCTGTGATAGCTCCAGGGCTCTAGTTCTTGGCCTGTTTGCACAGACCCCTTGCTCTTCTAGAACTGCAATTCTCGTGGGCTCCTAAGCCATGGCAGAGAAACTGGGAAGAAGGGCAATGCATGATATGAGGATTGGTTGTAGTGGCCGAGGAAGGGCAGCCAAGGATCCAGACCAGACTGCCATCCAGTGATGGGTATTCACATTTACATACCCATAGCCACACAGTCACAATCACACCTTGATCACACGACCAGCTTCACAGAATCAGTCAACTACAGGCAGAGTCATACAGTTCCAATTACACCCAAAGACCCCCCTCTCACACACCTGTGTTTTCACAATCATCCAAACCCTCACAATCATACTAGTATACAGAGGTTCTGATGGGGGAGGTTGTGGGTGGGGTGGGAGCAGAGAGGAGGCCAGTGCCAATTTGCCTTCATCTTCCCCTCCCTACTTCCTGCTTTATCAGGAGAAATAGATAGGAATGGGTCCCCAAAGCCAGCCCTTCTGCTGAGAAGTCTTGGCTGGGCCCAACCACATTCAGAGTGAGAAACTGGGAGAAGCCCCTTTTAGGTGGTATTGGGGGTGTTTTAGTGATGCTGAGGTGGGAGCTGCTTTCCTCAGGGTGGGGTGGATGAAGAGGGGAAGATAAGGGCTCTTTGATGCTGGGTTCCTGCTGTCAAAACAGGTAAAAGACTCAAGAAATCTTATCTTCCTGTTTTTGCTCAGTCCTGTCCCAGGAATGTCAGCTTCTTGCCAGCAGTAGCCTTGGGTTTCCAAAGCATGACTAGACCTACCTTCCCTGCCTGGAGTCCCAGTCCCTGGCTTGTCGGAAACATCTGACTCGAGCTAAATGACTTCTTTTGTTCTACTCAAATTCTAGCCTCTCAATACTGTGAGGCTTGCAAGAATACCCCTCCTCCACTCTCCATCCTATAATATCCTCATCCCCTACCCCTACACCTTAAATTCCATCCTCTTACTACAGCCCTATCTTGTCCTATGTCTAATCTCCCCATCTCCTTCCTGTCCATTCCATTCTAATCCCAGAATCCATACCCATCCCTCATTCCCCTCCCCCCAGATATCCAGATGCAAAACTTTAACCCTTCTCTCATCCAGGAAAGGAACAACTGCCCAAGGTGGGGCTATGGGTGCGGTGGGGTGGCATGCTGCTGTATTTTGGGCCCCTAGCACCTTGAAGAATTTTCTACTCCTAGTCTGGAGATTTCAACCCTCAGGTTCTGCTCTGTATTTGAAATATAAACTGAGTCATAATCCAGTAATCCAGCCCTTGTCCGGTTGTTTTAGGATTGTCTCCTGTTCTGTGGCCAGCACTCTTTATGAGACAGGGCTTCCTGTGGGATGTGGACTCACAGTTTCCCCGGGTAGCCCTTCCTGCTTCAGTGATGCTTCAACAATCAGAAGGGACTTCAGCTCCAGAAGCAGGGACCAGACCCTCTCCAGAGGAACTAACACAGTCTCTTCTCTCTCCTGCCCAGGGTGAGACTTGAAGTTTCCTCCCTGGAGTTTGTCTCATGGATCTACAGATTTTTTGTCTGTATCCTGGTGAAGTGTAGGCTGGATAAGGTACTCCATATTTGAAGAGGTTCTTGATTTGGACATTGTGAGGGAATGGCTCAAAAGCTCAGGTGCTTTCGTGAAGGTGGCCACAACTCAGCTGTCGGTCATCTTAAACTTCTGGTACTGCAGAGCTTAGGGTCTCTCTCCCACCCTCAGGTCTGGACTTGTACCCCACAGCTTGTGTGCAGCCATCAAGAAAATTTCCCAAGGCCTACTGTATTGTCATAGGTCTCCTTCATCAGCTAGCTGCATGCTATACACTTTATGGTTTTTTCTGGACTTGCCATTCCAGAGACCTGGGAAGGTAGGAAACAAATTCTTCCAGATGTGCACCCATCTCCCCCTTTTGGCTTCTCCAAAGTCCCATGTCTTCTCAGGAAGGGTCTCCCCAGCCTTAATCTGCTGTGTCAGGGGCAGCCCCAGGCTGAAAGTCAGCTTTGCTCCCAGCCAAAAACTAGGCTGTCTTTTTAACCTAGTCCTCTGGTGCTGGAGCCAATCCCTGAACAAAATCAGGCCCACCTAGCAGTCCCTGGCCCTCACCACTTTAGGAGCTGGTAGGTCCCAGGCTGACTGGATGACTAAGCAGAACGGGGTGGAAAAGAATAGTGGCCCCTGGACTGTCCTAGGAGGGGAGCAAGAAGTGCTAGGTTGGCAGATGCCAAGTGTCTCTAAAGCTAGAGTCGGAGAGGAAGAGCCAGAAGTTGGGGTACTGACTAGGAAAGGTCCCCAACAGGCCCACGTCACTCCCCTGTGGCAGGCTGAGGTCAGGCAGCTTCTAGCTTTTTTCTCACTTTCAGCCTGGATTTAAAATACTTTGGATCCACTCCTAGGAAGAGAAGATCCTTCAGACACATGGCTAAGTCCTGGCCAGGAGGAAGGTGGGAGCACAGAGCTGGGGTTGGTAGAGCAGAGGAGGGAACACATCAGTGTGGGAATAAGGTTGTCAGGAAGCCCAGGCCAGGACTACTTAGTCCCCTCTATGTAGGCTGACCCCAGTGATGGTGAGTGTGAAGGGGAGGGCAGTCACTGATAGTGATGGGAGGCTGGACACTGATGAGGGGCCCTTAGGGATAACGGGGGCCTTGACATAGATGGGCATCCTATCAGGGAGAAAGGTCCTGTCATTAAGGAAACGAAGCCGGCGTGAAGAGGGGCTCCCAGCCGAATGGCGACAGCCGCGTCAGTCAGGAGGGCAGTACGGTGGGCTTCGGTTTAAATTTTTAATGCACGGGCTGTCTCGGCGGCGGCGGCGGCGCGGCGAGGGAGCCGGTGGCGCGAGGGTTGGGCGGCAGGGCCCAGGCTTCTCGACAGACAGCTCATCAGGCCCCGCAGAGGCTCCAGCTTCTGCTCCCCGGCGTGCGCCGAGCTGTAGAAGGAACCAACACTGGCATGCGGCGGGGCGGGGCTCCCGAGTCCGGGCTCCACCCCCACCACCAGCCTTCGACCGGCACTGAGCCTCGCCCACACCCCAGGCCAGTCCACGGTGTCGCAGCCCCTCACCTCCGCTCCTTCCGCCAGGTGCGCAGCCAGGGGAAAAAGTAGAAGCAGCCCCAGTAGATCCTGCAGTGGGAAGGCAGAGCGGCGCCGCGCGGGGCGGGGCTGACTACACAGACTCGGCCCCTTGGGCGCCTCTCCCCTTTTCTGTTGAGCTCCGCCCCACTCCCTAGGGGCGGCTCCCTTCGCAGACCCCGCCCCACGAGGGGCCACGCCCACCTGCCCCCACTGCCCACCACCCCCAACCCGTCCATGGCGTGGCGACTCGGTCTCTCCCCGGCAGAACCCCGCCTCCACTCACTCCTCCTCCGCCTCCAGCGCCACCTCGTATCTCTTCACTCCGGACATGTCCAGGGCTCCGAACGTCTCCTGGGAAGCGGCATCATTGGATCAAGCTTCCCAACCCCAGTTCCCTTTCTCCGCCATCCTTATGACGACTCTGACTTGCTCTCAGGCAGACTAAGGCAGGTGTCCCTGAGAAGCCTCAACGGCCACATTAGGACAGGGTGGGACTGAAGATTTGGGAGCCACTAGAAGAAGTTATGGGGTTAGGAATGTCGGTCACTTCTGCGGCCT
The DNA here is from genome assembly GCF_023851605.1 of Tamandua tetradactyla. Taxonomy (NCBI): domain Eukaryota; kingdom Metazoa; phylum Chordata; class Mammalia; order Pilosa; family Myrmecophagidae; genus Tamandua; species Tamandua tetradactyla. The sequence goes on along the minus strand of NC_135328.1, from coordinate 61,236,107 downwards.
GGGGGATTTAAGGAGTCAGCGCGAGGGGTTTGGCAGTCATAGGGCTGGGAGATCTGGGGCCGTGGATGAGGATTTTCGGGGGCTGGGGTCACCTGGAGGGAGGGCTGAGGGGCTAGCCGAGCCTCAGCTCCCGCCCTCCCGGGATCCACCCCGGAAACGGGCCGTTGCCGTTACGTCACAGGGACGACGGTGCGCACCCGGAAGAGGTGGAGCCAGAGCCAATCCCCAGAGTGGGCGCAGTCAGAGCATTTCACGCAGATGAGGTGGCGTCAAGGTATCTCGCAAGGAGGTGGAGCCAGGGCCTGTCGCTAGGGGACTTATTAAGATGCGGGGCACAGGACCGTCTTATGGGGATGGAGTCAGATTTTGGAGTTCCACCCTCGGGCTCAGGGCTCAGCACCAGGAGGCAAGAAAAGAGCTTTGGGCCTCTGTCCAGCACTGTACTGTTCTCCCCATACCTTCTCTCCTCTCAGTCTTCCTGGCTTTTGGGCCTGCCCTTCTTGCCTACCCCACACCCCTTATATGACCCTGTGCTGAGGAGGAATAGGCCGTCAGAAAAGGCCCACCCTAGAGCTGACCAAGCTATGGAAACATTTGCTCCTCTTAACTAAGGTCACTTAATGGCCAAAGGGTCACAGTGATTCCTTTATGAGCTGAGACCTACCTTCCTATGATCCCCCCCCCCCCCCACATAGTCATGAAGTCATTAAATATTTATTGAGTGTCTGCTACGTGCTGGACACTGTGCTCGGCGTGGAGGTACAGAGTAGAGAAGATAGACATCGTCTCCACCCTCAGGTTGCTTATCATCTGGGGTGGCGATGAGGGTCAAAAGAGACAATTAGGTCAATAACTTAAACGTAGCAGCTGGCCGCGGTAGAGTTCAGAAAGGGCAGTTGTCCCAGTGTAGGACATGTGTAAGTGGGTGAGGACGTCGGCATTTGTGTCTTTGTGTGAGTATGTGTAGCTATGCACTCTAGCTGCTTGTTCACTCCATCCATCCCTTTGTGGTGCTCAACCTCACATGGCCTGCAGGGGGCATCTAGTGCCTAGGGAATAGAGGATGTGGGGTTCCTGACTTTGGCTCTCAATTTCGTTAAATCTGCAGAGGGAGTCTTATGCATAGGGAAAGAGGGTTCCTGGCCTGAGCAGTTTGGGCTGTCTTGTTCCAGAAAGGGGCTGGAAATATGCAAGGAAACAGATGACTCAGCTCTGGTTCCTGAAAGTCCCTGATCCTGGGAACGCATCTGCCTCACTCCATCTACTTCTCCAAGTCTCGGTTCAAATCCAGGGGGTTGTGGCCCAGCTTGAGAGGCAGAGCTTGACCTACAGTCCCAGAGTGTGGGTGGAACATTGCTCAGAACTTCCAGAGGTGGCAGGACATTGGGATGAGAGGAAGTCTTGAGCAACAGCATACCCCCCTGTCCCCACTCTCTGGACCTCATTTCCAGCTAAGCCCTGTCTGAGTCTCTTGGATGCCCTCTCCCCTTCATTCCCTGCAATTTGGGCCACTTTGAGTCTCAGGGTGCCAGGGCCTAGGCTGAGCTTGCTTGGGGGGAAACTTAGGAAAAAAGGGCACCTGTAAAGAAAGCCAGAGGTGACCTGTGTGGAGATGGAGAGTACTGAGGAGTCAGTGACTAGGCAGAGAAGGCTCATGGAAGAGAGAACTCTGACCAGAGTCTTGGGGATGGGTAGGGCAGGAGGGAGGACATTCCGGGTGGAAGGATCAGCAATCCTAGAGGTTCAGAGGAGGGACAGAAGGTTTTATGATTAATCCCAATGTAACTGAGGTGACAGAAGAGTAGCTATGTGTGTGGGGGGTATGTGCATGGGAGGCAGGAGGAGTTGTTCCGGTCAGATCTTCTTTTAGAAAGCTTTCTGAATGGTGGAGGATGGAGCTATGGGGATCGCCAGCCCAGGGGCTGCATCTGCAAAGAGGAGAGAGGGTGAAGCCAGGGCTGGATTATAGCAGTAGTGGTTGGGGAAGAGGCAGATACCAGACTCATTAAAGAGGTAGAAAGCCCTTGACTTGGTGGCCAACCAGAGTGAAAGGAAGAAGAAGGTGGAAGAGCCAGGGATGACATCCAGATCCCCTTCTAGATGCCAGGCTACAGAGCCCTATCTATTTGTGATTTCCTCTTGGACAGCTCCCAGACACCTTATTCCAAAATGAATGTCTTGATAAACTCTTGATTCCCAACACACCCCATGCAGCTTGTCCCCCAGGCACTCATCTCAGTGGACAATCGTGTTATCACTCTAGTTGCTCAGGCCAGAAGCCTGGCATCATCCCTGGTTCCACCCTTTCCCTCGTCCCTCAAGTATAATCTATCAGCTCAGCCTGTTGTTCTGCTTCATAAATAAATCTGGAATCTCTCTCCACTTCTTGATCCCAACTGCCACCACCTGAGTTAGGCCAGCAGTAGCATCTCTTTCTTGGACTACAGCAACAGCCTTCAGACCTCCCCACTCTTTCTGCACAAATAGTCCATTTTCCAGACTATCAGGTCTTCTTAAAATGTTCATGTTACTCTTCTGCTGAACATTAACATTTCAGCAGAAATGTTAATTCTAAGTGCTTTCACAGCACTTAGAACAAAATCCACCCTTCTTCCTGTGGCCTGCAAAACCTTGGATCGTGTGACTCCTTGTCCTACCTCACCTTCTCCCCTCTCTTCCTTTTTCAGCATGCTGCAGCCACGCTGGTCTTTTTTCCTTGAATGGCTGGTTTTTTCTCTCTTAGGTATTAGCTTAAATATCATCTCCTCCAAGAGGCCTTCCCTGAGCACTGTATTTAAACATGTCAGTGCCTTCTTCTATTTTTATCTTTCTTAGCCCTTTTTATTGTGTCTTTCATGCACATACTCAATTTGAAATTCTTTCATTTATGAGTTGTAGTTATCTTTGTTATTATTTTTGCCTGGCCAGCATTTGAACACCCTGTCCATATTTGAGAAATCTCATACTATATAACTCTTGGGTTGGAGGCAGGGTCCATCACCATATAAAAGCCCAACAGGCCATACACTCACTTTCTCTGTATCCCTCACAGATAGAGTGTCCTGTGATCTAGGTTTAGACCATCAAATGTACCCTCCCAGGACTGTGAATCAGAGCTTGTGAGGCAAAGAGCAGAGACAATGGAGAATCCATTTTGGTGGTGCTGATGGCTTTTGCCTGTCAGTCCTTTGACTCAGCTGACTCAATGGTGTTTGGAGTGTCTGTGGGCCATTGCCATGCTATATCAAGAACGTGAGCAAGTTGTTCACACTCCTGGCATGCCTACTCCTGGATTAGAGCCTTCCCTCTGGCCACACCTATGGTCTCATGGAGAGTTCCCTATGACCTAATGACCCATAAGTCAAATTTTGAGCCATATTTATATAGCTTGAATCAGCTATGGTGGATCACTACTGCATTAAATCTCCTTTCAGGGTGATCCTGAAGGACAATGGAGAAGAAAATTTTCCCAATGAGTGGAATGTCTGTTTTTTTCCAGGAAGGGGAGTGGTTTCCTTGAATTGGAAGCTGAGACTGCCATCTGGCTTAGGCTTCTCATACCCCAGGGCAAATGGAGATATCTCATTGGCAGAGATAGTTGATCCTACTTATCAAGGGGGAAATAAAGCTGCTGCCTATACAATGGGACATGGAGGTGTGTAAAGGCATCTAGGTAATCCCTGGGGCACCTGGGGTACCTCCTGTGAGGCATGTCAACTGATCAAACCTAATGGGAGACAAGTGTACTCTTAATCAAACAGGACCATCAGGGGCTGCTATCCCTTGGGTGTGGATCCCTTAGCAGGCAAAGAATGTCAACCAGTTGAAGTGCCAGTTGGAGATAAAGGTTCCTTGGAATGAGTCATTCAAGGAGTGTGGTGTACAGGATTCTAAGATTCCTGCTCCTGATGTGCTCATCCTGTATATTCTTCTCATTTTAGGGGATCCTCTTGATCATTGGACCTATGAATATGATGGAATATCACCCATATGATTAGGTTAGGATATATGACAAAGATGAAGAGATTTTGCAGATTTAATGAAGATCCCTAATCCCTTTGAGTTAGTCAAAAGAGCAGCTATCCTGAGTGGGTTTAACCTAATCCGGTGAGCCCTTTTAAGTAATGTCCAGAGGAGAGTGATAAGGAGCAGCAGCAGATGTTCTCGACATTGAAGAAGCAAATTTCCAAATTACGGATAGGGCTATGTGGTAGGGAATGACAAGTGGCCTCTAGATGCTGAGGGCCCCTGTCCTACAACCAAAATTGCCAACGGTGAGCTTGGAAGAAGATCCTAAGCTTCAGATGAGAGTGTGGCCCTGGCTTACACCTTGAGTTCAGCCTGGTGAGATCCTGAGTAGAGAACCCAGTCAACCTGCACCCAGATTCCTGACCCATGGGAATGGTGAGATAATGCATTTGGATAGTTTTAAGCCTCTGAGTTTGTGGTGACTTGTTACATAGCAATAGAATACCAGTACAGGAAGGAGTAACAAATGCCAGCTATGCCTTAGAACCAGTTTCAGAACTGACTGTAGTTTTCATCCATATCATCTTTGTTGTGAAATGTGTCCATTTTTCTATACTTTGACCCCCTTTTGTTTCATCCATGTTTATTCCATCCTTTTTTTAAACTTTTTTTATTAATTAAAAAAAATTAACAACAAATAAAACATTAAGATATCATTCCATTCTACATATATAATCAGTAATTCTTAATATAATCACATAGTTGCTTATTCATAATTTCTTAGAACATTTGCATCAATTTAGAAAAAGAAGTAAAAAGACAACAGAAAAAGAAATAAAACGATAACAGAGAAAAAAAAGACTATACATACCATATCCCTTACCCCTCCCTTTCATTGATCACTAGCATTTCAAACTAAATTTATTTTAACATTTGTTCCCTATTATTTATTTTTATTCCATATGTTCTACTCTTCTGTTGATATGCTAGATAAAAGGGGCATCAGACACAAGGTTTTCATAATCACACAGTCACATTGTGGAAGCTATGTCATTGTTCAATCGTCATCAAGAAACATGGCTACTGGAACACAGCTCTACATTTTCAGGCAGTTCCCTCCAGCCTCTCCGCTACATCTTGAACAACAAGGTGATATCTACTTAATGCGTAAGAATAACCTCCAGGATAACCTCTCGACTCTGTTTGGAATCTCTCAGCCATTGACACGTAGTCTCATTTCACTCTTCCCCCTTTGGTCGAGAAGATTCTCTCAATCCCTTGACGTTAATTCTCAGCTCATTCTAGGTTTTTTCTCAATCCCTTGATGCTGAGTCTCAGCTCATTCCAGGATCTCTGTCCCACGTTGCCAGGAAGATCCACACCCCTGGGAGTCATGTCCCATGCAGAGAGGGGGAGGGTGGTGAGATTGCTTGTTGTGTTGGCTGGAGAGAGAGGCAACATCTGAGCAACAAAAGAGGCTCTCTTGGGGGTGACTCTTAGGCCTAAATTTTAAGTAGACTTGACCTATCATTTGTGGGGTTAAGTTTCATATGAACAAACCCCAAGCCTGGGGGCTCATCCTATAGCTTTGGTTGTCCACACTGCTTGTGAGAATATCAAGAATTCAACTTGGGGAAGTTGAATTTTCCCCCTTTCTCACCATTCCCCGAAGGGGGCTTTGCAAATACTTTTCCACTCACTGATCGAATCACTCTGGGGTTCATCGGGGCATCACTCTGGACAAACCAACAAAATCTCATGGCCTACCTGAGATTCCAAGTACTTATGGCGCTCAATCAAACTATCTACATAAGTTATATTAGGAAATGCACTAGTCAAAATATAAATTTTGTAACAAATAAACATTTTTTGCTTTAGTCTCACACATAAGGTGACATTTTAAAATATTAATTACCATCTATTTTCAGCACCCTGCAGTAATGACATTCCTTTGTTCTTCCTCATGCAAAAACATTTTAAAAATTTGTACATTGTACATTTCACTATTATTATACACTCTAGGAATTCATAGATTATACCATCTCAATCTTTAACATCTATCTTTCTTTCTGATTTCATTTATGTCCCCAGCCCTCCTCCCTCTATCATTCTCAAATGCAGCTTCATTCAGTGTTTTAACATAATTATGTTACAGTTAGGTCCATTTCTGAGTTTTTGTATCCAGTCCTGTTGCACAGTCTGTATCCCTTCAACTCCAATTACCCAATATCTTACCCTATTTCTATCTCCTGATGGTCTCTGTTAACAGCGACATATTCCAATGACTCCATTCTTGAATATAGATTGTTGTGGTGATATTAGTGCAACTTTCCAAGATTCTGATTCTCTTCTCCTTTCTGGCAGCTGCCCCCTTGAAATTAAGCATATGTTACCTACTTTGGTCAATGAAATGTGTGCATAAGTGGCATTTAAGAACTGATGTATTCTTGGGGGAACCCCTGATACTGTGTCAAACATTAGGGACATTCAAATCAATAGGCCAAGCTCTTGATCTCGAGGCTTGCATTTATGAAGCTTATGTATATTGCAGAGAAGCTTAGCCTACCTATAGGTATGCTTAAGACTTACTTCTGGAGGACATCTTTTGTTGCTCAGATGTGGCCTCTCTCTAACTAACTAACTGTGCAAGTGAAATAATGGTCCTCCCCTCTACGTGGGACATGACATCCAGGGGTTAAAGTCTCCCTGGCAGCATGGGAGATGAGTCCTAGGGATGAATCCGGCCCTGGCACTGTGGGATCAACAAAGCCATCCTGACCAAAACGGGTAAAAGAAGTGTAACAAATAAGGTATCAGTGGCTGAGAGAGTTCAAATAGAGTTGAGAGGCTATTGGAGGTCACTCTTATGCAAGCTTCGGTTAGACATTACTACCTACCATAACTTACCCAACCCTAACCAAAACCATTCATGCCAATCCTAAAGAACAGCTAGGACAATATATAAGATTCTGTAAATATACCATGCACTAGGGTAACTTTGCAGAAACCTAAAACCTCCAGATGGGTCCCTGGACCAATTAAGTCCTGAAACCTAGAGGGGCCAGTCTTTCTAGAACATCAGCTAGTTCCATCCCCCATCCCATATTATCAACAGCCCCTTCCAACATGAAAAAGTTAGAATAGCCATAGCCAAATACCCCTAAAGAGTGCGATAGAAAGACCAAAGGTGAGGAGTTATACAGAGAAGGTAGGGTTTAACAAATATGTATGATTGCTGAATCATTATATTGATATTTCTTTTAGTCTCCAGTATCTTAGAGCAGCTAGAAGTAAAAACCTAAAATTATGTAATTGTAACCCACACCAAACTCTGAAATCTGGTCTACAATTTATTGTTACCCTGAAATTTATTGCTTTTTTGCAATTATGTTATTTTTCACAAAAAAGAAAAATCAATTGTGATGATAAAAAATATTTATTCCTTCTAGCCTCCAATGTTCTGGAGTAGTTAGAAGGAAAAAATGAGATGATGGTATGGTAGCCCATGACAAACTCTGGGATCTGTCCTGTAACTACTTGTTGAAGTGCTTTGAAAACTATTGCTTTTTTTATTTCTTTGCTTTGTATACACGTTATATAATACAATAAAAAAGCTAAAAAAAAAAAACAAAACATCCTGCACACTAAAAAAAAAAAAAAAAAAAGAATAAAGAAGAAGAACTGGTGTATTCTTAAAGGAGTATGCGATTCCCCTTGCTCTTTTCCCTGGCTAAAATGATCATGGATGCACACATTGAGATGAAGGAGTATGCCAAAACATCAAAGAAGCCTGGAATTTTGTGGCTTAGAACACATGGAACACAGATGCACTGGAGACTCTCTGGGATGCACAGCAGACTTGATATGATAAGGAATAGACTTTTGTTGCATTAAGCCCTCAAATTTGGATGTTGTTTGCTATTGCAGCATAACTTAGCCTCTCCTGACCAAAGCAGGTGTATGTTGGTGTAGTTGCCGTATACTGCAGAATAAATTAGATGACAAGAAGATAAGGAGGAATGAACGTCACCCCAAGACCTTGAATTTAGAATTGGATACGGTAATTGCTAAGGCTCTGAATCATTTTCCTTTGGGGAGGGATGAATATTTTTGGTTTTATATGCAAAAGTGATATTATGTTAAGTGATAGTTTTGTTTTTTTTAAGAAGTCTAGGATTTGGGGAGAAGGATGTATTTTGATGTTAGGATACCATAGGGCAGACTTCAGAGATATTTATCATTTTTTCAATGTCAGAACCTTAGCGCCCATTTGTGATTAAGGAATTTCCTATTATCTTAAGACTTGGTCACTGGTATAACTTGCCTTTCATTATAGAATTCTCAAATGTCACATAGTAATTTTTCCAGTTCCCTTCGCAGCTAGGACTTGGGCACATGACCTAGGTATAACTAATCAGAAGCACCTTCTAAAGACTGTGAATTAGAAGCTACTAGTGATGAAAAGGAACAGGGTTAGTAGATAATGTGTTTGGTGGTGGTAGGAGTGGTGGCAGAATGTTGTCCATTTTCAGGTGTAGCTGTGGCTGTGATTCCATAGTTGGCATCTGGTAGGCTCACCATCTAACATCTATGGGGCTTGGGGCAGCAGTAGAAATGAAGGACTATATATTGTATGTCTAAATTATTTAAAAGTTATAAATTAAAGTAAATTTGCAAATAAAAATATGTCTCCAAACAGAGTTGAGAGGTTATCCTGGAGGTTATTCTTAAGCATTAAGTAGATATCACCTTGTTAGTCAAGATGTAGTGGAGAGACTGGAGGGAACTGCCTGAAAATGTAGAGCTGTGTTCCAGTAGACATGTTTCTTGAAGGTGATTGTATGACACAGCTTTCACAATGTGACTGTGTGATTGTGAAAACCTTGTGTCTGATGCTCCTTTTATCTACCTTGTCAATAGGCGAGTAGAACATATGGAATGAAAATAAATAATAGGGGAACAAATGTTAAAATAAATTTAGTAGATTGAAATGCTAGTGATCAATGAAAGGGAGGGGTAAAGGGTATGGTATGTATAAATTTCTTTTCTGTTTTCATTTTATTTCTTTTTCTGAATAGATGCAAATATTTTTTTTGAAAAAAATCATGATCATTCCAAGAAATGATCATGATGATGAATATGCAACTATTTGTTGAAATTGTGAATTACTGATTATATATGTAGAACGGAATGATCAAAACAGGAATGTTTGCGTTTGTTAGGTGTTTTTTGGTATTTAAAAAAATAAAATTAAAAAATTAAAAAAATGTCTACATTCCTACCTTGAAAAATGTACTCACAAAACAACTTGAAGACCAGATTCAAATTTAGAATCCTTGGAGTCTTTGGAGTTCCAGACTGGAATGAGGGGCTGTGGGAGAGCCAAACTCCATTCCCTAATTTGTCCCCTTTCTCTTCCCTCCCCTTTGTCATCCTATCCTCAGCTCCATCCTGTACCAGGAGGGGCCTCATGTCCCTGGTGTAAGACTCTAGTCCTATACATAGACGCTCCTTCCACACTCCCTGCAAATACTTACTTTCGAGCTGCCCTCTGGACCTAGCAGTGTGCACGCAGTCCATCCTAGGAAGGACAGATCTAGGGAGGAGGCTGTGTGGATTCTGGAAGCTGTTTGGGGTCCACTTTGGGCAGGGAATTCTCTGGTTCCCAATTCCTGAAATGTGGTCTACAGGGAGAAATATGAACTCTGGGTGTGCATTACTCCTTGGTGCTGTAAACTCTTTTTGCCTTGTTTCCAGAGAGATGATGGGGGAGGGCCAGAGTAGAGTCCTCTAAAACATGGAATGTAATGTAAGGTCCCCAGTTGTCTAGACTTGAGGGTGGCGCTAGCATTTTGTATCCCCTTCTGGTGGTGTCACTATGCTGTCCAGGAGGGCTGTTTGACTGTCATAGCTCTACTCCATGCTTTGAGAGTGGCTCTGCCTGCCAAGACTCCCCGATTCTTGACATTTTCTGAACTTCCCCAGTGTCTTTTCCATACATTCTTTTTTTCTGTTTAAATTAGCCAGTCAGTTTCAGAGGCTTGCAAGTAAGAATTCCGACTAATACATTTGTCTATTTGCTCTTTTTTGGGGGGTGGGGGGTGGGGTGGAGTATTCTGTAACCCTCATTAGATTTTCAGCTCTGTGAAGCTAAGAAGTATCTCTCTTGTTCACTGTCATATCACCAGCACCGGGAACAGGCAAGTATAAATATACTGGGTTCCAGACAGTGATGGGGCATCACTTTAGACATGAAGAGTCTTGCCTGGCCTGGGACCCTAGGTGAGAGCAGTCTTGAGCTATAGGAGGCCCTACAGTAATGGATACTTTGACACTCAAGGATGGCATGCCCATGCCTGGAGATGCCATTTACATAGACTCTCCTGAGAATAGTGTCTTGTGCAATGCTGCTATCCTGCCTGACTTCCTTGGTCATTCCTGATAGTGATAAGGATTTCCTGAGAGGACTGGAATTCTGATAGTAATGAGGGGATCTTGACATTAATGGGGGTTCTGTCAGCAGGGGGTTATGCAATAGGTATAGGATGTCCTGGCAGGAATGGACGTTCCTGAATTGACAGAAGGCTTTACAGTGTTGGATCCCTTATAGGATGGGGTGGTTTCCTTTTGGGGAGGGGGTCCTTGAAATGAAGGTCTGACAAGTATGGGATTTTCAAAGAATTGGTGTTTTGATGGTGATGGTCTCAGATCTGTGAATCTGAGATCCAGAGTCCTAGGGGGTACCAGTATGACAGCGTTGATGCCACTGGGGTAAATCTTTCCCTCCTTGCTGGGCTGAGGCCGGGGGAGGGGGGGCTCTAGACCCAGGCTAGAGCCCAGGGTGGCATGGGGCAGCCCAGACCTGATAGTCTTTTCATATCTTCTGTTCCTCACAGAAGCTATGGGGAAGACCTGAAAGCCCTAGAAACAGAAGCAGGACCCAGAGGTCTGACACCCCCATCTACTGGCTTGCTCCACCCTCATACCCTTCAGAAGCAGGTCCTTCAAGAGGCTGATCCTGCCCAGGTTCCCAAATGCTCTGTCCTTCAGAGGTTCAGGCCAGGTGGGCTTGGGGGCCTGGTCCCATCCAGCCAAGAAGCCCCTCCCGTAGGACCCTGAGCTCTGCCACTACCTCTTACCCTCCAGAATCCCAGCCTTGTCCCTCCATTCCTCCTTCTCTTACACCATCAACAGATCTCTTGAGACTTTTCTGGGAATGGGGGCTTACCAAGAAGTGAAATGCGAGATGGTCAAAACATGATCAAAACCGTATGGGGCTGGCTCTGACCGAACATTCTTACCCACACAAAAGGACAAGTGATTCCAGACAACTCCAAATGTCTTGAGAACTGGATGAGATACAGGCATGATGCAAGGGGGTGAGGGGGTGAGGTGGGATATAATGGGAAGGGGCCAAGTTGAGTTCTAGTTTTCATCAAAAGTGCATCAGGGCTTGTTCTGTGCCAGGCTCTGTGCATAGCAATTCTGGCAATGGAGATGGATGAGGCCCAATACCTTCCCTTGGCAGTTCTTTTTTTTTTTTTTTTAGAATTTTATATTCAACATTTAAAAAAAAATTTTTTTAAATACCAAAAAAATACCAAACAAACACAAACACTACTATTTTGATCATTCCGTTCTACATATATAATCAGTAATTCACAATATCATCACATAGTTGCATATTCATCATCATGATCATTTCTTGGAACATTTGCATCTATTCAGAAAAAGAAATAAAAAAAACAAAAACAGAAAAAAAATTTATACATACCATACCCCTTACCCCTCGCTTTCATTTACCACTAGCATTTCAAACTAAATTTATTTTAACATTTGTTCCCCCTATTATTTATTTTTATTCCATATGTTCTACTCTTCTGTTGACAAGGTAGATAAAAGGAGCATCAGACACAAGGTTTTCACAATCACACAGTAACACTATGAAAGCTATATCATTATATAGTCATCTTCAAGAAACATGGCTACTGGAACACAGCTCTATGTTTTCAGGCAGTTCCCTCCAACTTCTCCATTACATCTCGACTAACAAGGTGATATCTACTTAATGCGTAAGAATAACTTCCAGGATAACCTCTCAACTCTGTTTGGAGTCTCTCAGCCATTGACACTTTGTCTCATTTCACTCTTCGCCCTTTTGATCAAGAAGGTTTTCTCAATCCCTTGATGCTGAGTCTCAGCTCATTCTAGGGTTTTTCCCAATCCCTTGATGCTGAGTCTCAGCTCATTCTAGGGTTTTTCTCAATCCCTTGATGCTGAGTCTCAGCTCATTCTAGGGTTTTTCTCAATCCCTTGATGCTGAGTCTCAGTTCATTCTAGGACTTCTGTCCCACATTGCCCTGGCAGCTCTTTTAATAGACAGTTAGGACAGGGTACCTTTGGTCTATCACATAGATGGAAAAAAAAAAGAGTGAGCTTTCCCTTAGCAAGGATGCCAGGTGCCTTTAGGGGGTTATTGGCAGTTGTGGGACCCTAGGCCTTCAGGGTGGGGGGTACAACTCAGCTGCAGGCCTCAAACCTGTACCTAGAGGGGAGGCTGTTTACCCAGAGGTGAGCAGCAAGGACTCCGCATCCTGGCCGGGAAGCCAGGAGTCCATGCTGCCCCTCAGAGAGATGACAGCTTCATCTTTGTAGGAGATAGGCAGAAAGGTTCCCAGGCTGACAGAACCCAGCAGAAAGAGATGCAACACTTGTCAGTGAATCATAGTGAAACAGGAAGGAGATGTTGATTAGAAGGAATCACAGCCCTGAGAATGTTTAAGAAGGACCAGACAAGTCTCTGATTGCTGGGCTAATCCCTTATATGCCTGGTGAAGAGAAAGAAAAAGTTAACAACTGGTACCCAGGAGGGATTGGTATGGCACAAGAATGGGAGGAGCAGTGGGGAAAAGAGGAAGGGAGAAAGCCAGGAGGGAAGGTACTGGCTGGAGAAGAGGTGGGAGGGGTTGCATACCTGCTCCCTGTGAGCTCTGGTGTCCACATCCCTCAGGCTTCCTCCAAACTTCTCATTCCCCCCAGGCCTCTAGGATGAAGCAAAGGACTGTTCAATACAAGGCAGTTCACTAGCTCCTTGATTATTTTCCCTCTTTATGAACCTCGGTTTTCACTTTGTTCCCAGAGGGTGGCCCCTGGAGTCCCGGGAAGTGGGGAAGTTTCTGAATGTGCATTAATTTGGGGGAGACTGTGTCCAGATCTTTGGAAAAACTCTCAAAAATCTAGGGTCCCCACCCCCATCTGACAGATTGGGAAACTGAGACTCTAGGGTGGGAAGTGGGGGAAGGAACTTGTCCAGAGCCACACAGCGAGGTATGCAGAGATGCAATTATGGAACTTAGGCCCGGGCACTGATCTCAGGGCATGTTCTTGTACTTCCCAGTGGCAGTTTCGGGGAGGTGGGGTCCAGGGGCCTCTGTCCTGGAACACGTTCCTCGGGACTCAAACTCTTATCCCCTTCCCCCTACTTTGTGTCTTCCCCTGGGAATTCTAGAGGGAGGACTCTTGTCTGTTTCTGTGGCAGACTGACTTCCTCTTGGTTTCACTAGGAATTGAGAAAGAGTTGAGACAATGTACCCCTCACCCCATACCTGTTTTTGTCTTCTGCCTGCTGAGGTGCAGGGTACTAGATCTAAAGCGTGTAGGCAGCTGGGAGTTCTGAAACTTCATGGTTAGCTGGTTAGATGGATGAATAGATCCAGAGACAGTGGAATGGATGCATGGATGGATGGAGGTCTAATGGGTGGAGGGATGGATGGATGCAGAGACAGCGGGATGGGCGCATGGATTCAGGACTTGGATGGGTAGTTTTCTGCAGGCAGCAGAGTCAAACTTCCCAGCCATGGCAGCTGTTCTTGAGAACTATCTTCATCCCTATGACTTCCCAGAGACCTGGTGTGCCAGTTTGAAAAGAGTACGTGCCCTAGAAAAGCCATGTTTTACTCCTGATCCATCTTGTGGAGGCAGGCCTTTCTTTTAATCTCTATTCAGGACTGTAGGTTGTAAACTTGATTAGATTATCCTACAGAGTTGAGACGCACTTAGTTGTGGGTATTAACTTTTGATTAGAGGAGATGTGACTCCATCCATCCCTGGTGAGTCTTGATTAGTTTACTGGAATCCTTTAAAAGAAAACATATTGGAAAAAGCTATAGAGCCACAGAATCTACACAGCCAGAGACTTTGGAGATGAAGAAGGAATATGCCCTTAGGACAGCTTCATGAAACAAGAGGCCTGGACAGAAAGCTAGCAGACAGCACCATGTTCACCATGTGCCTTTCCAGTTGAGAGAGAAACCCTGAACATCACTGGACTTTCTTGAGTGAAGGTAACCTCTTGTTGGTGCCTTAATTTGGACATTTTTATAGACTTGCTTTAATTTGGATATTTTCACAGCCTTAGAACTGTAAACTCACAACTTAAGAGACTCCCCCTTATAAAAGTCGTTCTGTTACTGGTATATAGCATTCCGGCAGCTTGCAAACTAGAATACCCGGGATACCTGGGACTTTAAACACCTTTTTGGGGTGGGCAGAGGGGAGGAAGAGGCTGTCATGCTCCTAGCCCAGTAAGGACGGGCTGGCACAGCTCCCTCATCACTACTCCCCTTCTAAGTCTTCCCAGACCTGATTTGGCTGCCGGCTGAGATGTATCTGGTATAATAGTGGTCTCTTTTCCGAGGTGAGGATGCTCAGTCTGGCCCCCTAGCCACCATTTGACCCCAATAGCAAAGACTGGCCTCTCCCAGCTAGATAGGACCTTAGAGGACATGGTCTGGAGGCATTCAGCTTCCCCAGACAACTTCCCTAGCACAGGGCACTCACTTCTAAGAGCAGCTCTGGGCTGCTCCAAGAGTCATAGGGTTTTCTTCTCCCAGAGATGAGACTCCTTCTCTGCAACTTCCCCAGTCTCACTGTTGCTTCTGGGCCCTGGACCCATGCTGAATCCCCCAACTCCCCTGGCTGCTCCTTCTCCCTCCATGTGGGCTCCTTTCCCCTCTCTGACCTCTTCCATCCAGGCCTTTCTGTGAGTGTCCCTGAGAGTGTGACCCCAGGATTGCTCAGATGGAGGTAGACTTTACTGCACAGAGTGAGAGAGGACAGCTGTATGATTCTGTATGGACTGTCAAGACTTTTCTCGCTATTTATTTATTCACTAAACAGATATTTATTCAGTGGCTATCATGTGCCAGGCAGTGTGCTGTGGGCACCAGGAGGCAGCAAAAACCAAAGTAGACATGATCTCTGTCCTCTAGGAAGACTGACAAACCAGGAGATTCAGTGTGATGAATGCTCTGAGAGGGCGCTGTGAGCTGGATGGGGTGAGAGGCTACCTAACTCAGCCTGGGGTCAGGGAAGGCTTCCTGAAAGAAGAGGCATTCAGACCCATATGAGAAGCCAGTGGGCAGGACAGAGAAGAGAGTTTCAGACAGAGGGAATGGCATGGTTGGATGGGCACTTTCCACCACTGTCTGCAGTAGAGCTAATTCCAGACTCTTCTCTTTTCCTCAGCAACACCAGGGACCTCTGGATGCTTGCACCCCTGTCTGGCGAACATGAGAGATTCTGGCTCCCCAGGGAACCAATACAAGTTTAGTGTGCTCAGCTCTGTAGTATGAGGACTCATGAGGGTGGGGGGGGGTGTCCCTGATTGTGGGGGCTGATTCTGAGAGCATGGGGGTATCAGGAGGTTTCTAGGGCTGCAGGGTGCAAAACAGATCCTGCCATTCCGTTTCCTCCCTTTCCTATACCTGTCTACCTGGACAGACAGCAGACAGACAGATCTGTGGGTGCCAGTGGGTTTTATTGGAAGTACTGCAGTCTGGACATGGAGAGGCTGGGCTTCTGCAATGCCCACCCTCTTGCTCACACTCATATTCACATTCACATTGACATTCCAGGCCCTGCCCCAGCTAGGGTACGTCTAGGTCAGGTCTGGTGCAGAGAAGCTGGAGGCCTGATATTCTGTTTTGGTCCTTGGCTCCCCACGGCCACGGTGATTCATATCCCTCCACTCAGACACAGGGCTCCGTCTTGGGCTGACATGGGTTAACTTCTGTGGCTCTTGCTCTGAATGGGGAAGAAGAGACAAGGTCACGGGCTGTGGTTTTGGCCGGGGGGGGGGGGGGGGGGGGGGGGCTTGGAGGGAGGAGACAGGGCTGGGGAGGACGGGGAGGGAGGGCTTGCCTTGGCAGAGATCTTCTGCAATCTCCGGATGATGCGGTCCACCCAGGGCTGGTCTGGGGGTGCACAGAGCTGGTAACCCTTCAGAGTGGTGAACCTGGAGTCAGAGGTTAGAGGTCAGAGAGAAAGGAGTCCTGGAATCCAGTTTTCCAGAAGGCCCTGGTGTGAGTGGCAGAGGCTGGGGACCATGACTAAGAACTTGTTTCTGGGCTTCCTTGAAGGGGTTGGGTTGGGCAAGAAAAGAGATAAGAAGATGGGATATCACCAGGGGCTGATATGGGAAATGAGCTTAGATTCTTCCCTGCCCACCCCCACCCCTCAACTCACACAACAGCAGGCACCCTGCAGCCGTCCTTAAGGAGGAGGTAGCGAAAAGCTCGCACAAGGTTCCCGGGGATGGGGCGCTGGGTCACAGACAGGCAGCAGTCTTCGGCATCATTGGCACCACCCAGAGCTGTGGGGAAGGTAGTGTCAGGACATAGCAGCCCTGAGGAGGGGAAGCCGCAGCCCTAATTGTGACTAAGGATATCTGTCTGGAGGAGAAGGGTGGGGAGCGGAAGCCAGACCTGATACGCAGGTGCACAGTGTGGCCCTAGTGGTAGCTAAGTATAGGGAAATACTTCTAAGCTGATTGGTAAAACCCCCCAAGTTGTTAACTAGCAAGCGCTTTCCTGGTGCCCTTATCGCCCTGACTTCTCTCCCTAGACCTCTCGACTTTTTAATGTTGGTCAGAGCCAGGGGTCTCCAACACCCTGTTCTATCTAGAAGGATGGTGTTTGGAGCCCTATGGATTTGCGAAATATTTTGGCTATCAGCCCTGCCTCAGTGCCTCCCATTCTCCCCACTTTATGCAAGCGTATAATATTCCCAGATGCCTGGGAAACCGAGGCAGCAGGAAATAAAGCATGCAAAAGAGGGACAGCTGTAGACCCCAGGATACCCCAGAAGACACACACGTTGGGAGTCAGGGGCCCAGGTATACCCACATCCCATAGGTACGCACACAGGAAACAGGGAACCCCCAGGCTCTCTGAAACATGCGGGCCCAGATATTGACCTGAACTCATAATGTCCCTCATGTGCAGTGCCAAGCAGTCTACAACCTAGACCTGGCATCCCCCATCCCACTATCCTCCCTAACCCTCCTCAGCTTACCACAGGAGGTCCAGAGAGCCAGCAGGCTGAGGGCCAGTAGTGGAGCCACGCGGGACGCCATGGAAGGTGACCGAGGCAGATGGACGGTGAGTGGGTGAGGGTGAGTGAATCTCTGGGCACGTGCGGGAGTCTGTGCAAGGCTGAGGCTTGGCCGTGAGTGCAGGGAAGCAATGGGAAGCCCCCAGAAGTCTCTGAGGGATCAGAGCAGGGCTGGGAGTGTGCGTGTAGAAGTCTGTGTGAGGCTGCACTGCTCCTATTTATAGTCCCAGAAGCTTTCACTTTCTCTGTCCAGAAACTCCCCTCCATGTTCTATTTTGTAGACCCCCCCCCCCTCCGTCCCCCTATTTCTGGCAGAATCTGACAGTGCCCTCCCTCTTCCCCCGTCAGCAGCTTCCCCCCTCGTCTGCTTTTCTTGGCTTCAGCTCTGAGAACCTAAGCAGTGTGCAGTCTGTCCAGGAGAAGGGGCCTGTGCACTGTCAGCTCTGGATGCAGGGTCTATGTTAGCATCTCCTGGGTGGCGTTTGCATCATCAGCAACAGGACTGATGGCCAGGGGTGTGTGTGTGTGTGGGGGGGGGAATGTTCATTTCCTGGGTTTATTCCTCATCCTCACCTCTCTTCTCAGGAACTCTAAGACCCCCAGGGAGGCCTCTATCTCCTCAGAGCAACCATGAGAGCCTGGGGGAGCCTCCACAGGCCATCACAATCCATGCCCATCCACCCTTTAGGAACCAGATGGGAACCACTGGGACAAGCAGAGCAGAAAGGGACGACTCCTTGGGAGGAAACCTGGCACCCCCACCATGCTGGGATTCAGGTCCTGGCTCAGCAAGCTCTGCCCCTTCCCCTGATTACTATTTTCCCATGTGCAAGACCTGGGACAGAGAAAGGCTGCAGGGAGCCTGGCCGGGAATAACCCCCTTCATCCTCCCCTCTTCTCGCAATCCTGGGAACCAACAGGGGATTTCTAAGGAGAGGGCTAGCCAGCTCATATCCAGACAGATCCCCAAACTTCAAGGAACTGATGGATGGGAGAAGGAAACAAGTATTTCCCCATCCCAATGAGAAAGACCAGAAAAGGAGGCCTCAGAAGAAAACGGAGTGTGTGGGACACCCATTCACCCATTTCCACCCAGACTGTGAACCTTCTTTTGAATGGGGGGTGTTTCCTGCATAAATTTCACATTTAGCTTTCTCTCCAGCCATTAATCATAATAGTAATAACATTTCTGGTTGCTTATTGTTTGCTAGGCACTGTATCCATGACTTTACCATCATTTTCTTGCTTAACTTTCTTGACAAAACTATGAGGCAGTTTTATTATTATCATTATTATCCCTGTTTTATACACCAGGGGAATGAGACCCAGAGCATGAGGTCACATCACACAGCTAGGAAGCCCTGGAGCATGATTGCTCAGGCATCTTTTGCTCCAGGGCTTACACTTTTAACTGCTAGCCCACACTGCCTGCCACTTGCCCATCAATCATAGCACAGTCTAGAGGAGTGAGACTTTGCTGATAGTGTACTTAAGGTGGAATTCAGATTTCACCACTTACTAGCTCCGTGATCGTGTGCAAGTTATGCAACCGCTGTGTCTTAGTGTGCTTCGTTGCATAATAACGGGAATGAGAATAGACCTTCTTCTTAGGATTAAATGAGGCAATCTGAATAAAGCCCTGAGTTTACAGGCTGGCACAAAATAAGTACTTGATAACTATTAGCCATTATTATTATTCTAGCCTTCCATTCAGATATCTGTCCATTAATTTATACATCTATCTTCCTAGTGATTTATCTGTCCTTCTGCCCCTGGTGGTGCTGGTTATTTTCTGTTTACCTCACCCCCATCCATACTCCATCCTTCTCTGGCTCCCAGGAAGGCTGACCCCTATAGTCTGTATTGCTCTCTGGCTTCTCTTTGGATTTAATCTCTGGGAGGCAGCAGCAGATCAGTGGGTGAAGGAGGTTGGGTATTAATTCCCCACCGCAGTTCTGACAGTCAATACTTCTCTCTGTGGCATTTATCGAAGAATGGTCCTCAGCAGTATTAACATCACCAGGGAGTTTGTTAGAAATGCAAATTTTCAGGTCCTACTCCAGACCTACTAAATTGGAAAGTCTGGGAGTGGGGTCCAGCAACCTGTGTTTTAACACCCAGCCGCTCCAGGGGACTCTGATACACACTAAAGTTTGAGAACTATTGATCTACAGTTATAGATCCTTTCAGGCTGCCTCCTCTCATGCGTCTCTCTCTCTCTCATGAAGGCTTCTGAAACACTGTTCTTTCCTCTGGCCCCTTCAGGCTTAGTGTGGTAATGGTTTCCCACTGTGGCCAGGCCCTGGGTGCCTGTTGGTTCCTCAATCTTGAACTCACTTCTTAAATAGACCTTTTATTAAATTTTTTCTGCTTAAACTTTCTTTTGAGTGTGCCATTGATTTCCTACCAGGATCTTGACTAATAAAGTAAATGGTACCAGAAAATATCCCAGGACACACATTCCCAAAATGGAAATGCTCATATATTTGATGAATGCATAGATAATCTTCTTGAGTGGGGAAATAGGACACTAGTAAATGGTAGCACACAGATGAATCACAATTGCTCAAACTAGCACTACCTGAGGTATAGGATGGAGTGCTGGTGAAGGGCAAGATATTAAGAAATAAAGTGCCTGGGACCCTTAATTGCTATCACAACAAGTGGTGATTTCAAATGGTGATTACATATATTATTGGGTGGGCTGTCTGTTTCTGATTGTGCTAGCAAAAATATATTTTAAAAAATGTTGAACTTCCGACTCAAGGCATGGATGGAGAATTGGATAACCTCTTATGGAAGCCTTAAAGAATTTTTATTTTATGGGGCCACAAGGGGCATATCTGGCTGAAGATCAAGACTAAGACCTTGTTGTATGGATTGCAGAGTTCTCTCAGCAGCACAGGTAAATGCACCACCTCACCATATCTCTTATGCTAGAATAAGGGCATTTTGGGGAAGGAGCCGGATTTGACATTTGAGACAGGGATACTGGAAGATGAACAAGGTTGAAAATTTGGGGTCCCTAAATCCCTCTGAACTTTGCTTGCTGGCAGAAGAACACTAGTCCCCCTACCCCCTGCCACCCCACAACTTGATGTTTTGTTTGATTTTTTTCTTGATTTTTTTCTTTAACTCAATGTTTTTAATGGCTTCTTGGGACAAGTTGCCTATGAATGACATGCATCATCTCCTCAGGACCCATCCCAGCTCTTCCTCATAGTCTCCAGGCCCATAGTGAGAGTTCGAACCTAGCATTGCCTAGATAGGAAAGCACAAGGCATGCTCCAAAAGCAAGGGCATATGCACCATAGGAGTTGCAGAAACTTGCCAATTTGTATAGGGAACATTCTGAAGACCAAAAAGAGCTATATGGGTGCACTTATCTAGAGTTTGGATATTCGTGTATTTGAGTACCTCAGAGTGGTGCTAATAGTCTGTTGGATTGGTTATTGGAAGCCTGGACTCAACAGTCGCCTGTAATCAATGAGATTGAGAGGCAAGAACCTCACTGGCATATTGTAGAACAGTGTATTGTGCATAGCATTCTCCTGGGATCTTGTTAAATCCCAGGTTCTGATTCAATAAGTCTGGGGTGAAGCCTGAGATGTTACATTTCTAACAAGCTTCTAAGAAGTGTTGATTCTGCCAGTCCTCGGACTATATTTTGAGTAGTAAAGCACAGGAAGTAGTGAAAACGTTAGAGTGCTGGGAATGTAGAATGTACCTATTATGTGGAACTGCTAACTGTACCCCTCTGAAATGCCCAGAAAGGTAAGGCAACAAGACAATAAGAAAAGCATTGGTGAGGGGAGCACCAACTTCATTGAAAAGCACTGAAGTGGCTTTTTTAGTAGGCAGGAGATGAGGATGAGAGATGTCCTCTTGGAAATGGGCAATTTTATTTCAAGGGGACCAATGGAATCCTTGTGGTGCAAAAGCTAGATGATGGCACCCAACCATGAATGCGATTACTATATAAACTACAGGGACATGTCGTAATGAAAGTGCTTTCTTTGCTTGCCCAGATCTGTGCTGGTAGCTAACTGATCACAGTATCTCTAAAAATGAATAGATGGACACCTACCTGACCCAGAGAAGTGGAAAAATTCAAATCCGGGTGGATAGAAACTTGATTCAAGTCATTTGTGATATTTTTAGTCAGTTATCTGACTTAAGTCAGTTCCCCAGACCTGAAGTTCCTTGATTAGGGAGGGGGTGAGGTCCTGGGTTTCTTCCACAGCGTATTCTATAAATCGTCCCTCTGGTCAGTGGGAAGTGTTTCTCAAAGTGTAGTGCCTGGGATAGCAGCAACAGCAGCCCCTGGGAGTTTGTCAAAAATGTAAATTCTTGGGCTCCTCCTCAGACCCACTGAATAGTAAACTTTGGGGGTGCTCAGCACTCCGCGTTTTAACAAGCCTTCCTGGTGATTTCGATAAAATTTGAGGATCACTGCGCTAAGCCTTCCCTGGAGAGACCTGTGGCCATTTGCCAAGATGACTATGAGTGAGGAACAGGAAGTACCCAGACCTTTTGTGAATTATTAGGTACTGGTTCTGTTTTAATATTAATCTTGGGGACCCCAAACACCACTGCGGGTCAACAGTAAGAGTGAGGGTTTAGGGAATCGATAGATGGATCTTGGCTCAGGTCTATCTCGGGGTCTGCAGATCTGCCAGTGTTTATTTCTCTAATTTCAGAATATATAGTGGGAATAGATAAATATTGTAACCAGAAGCATCTCCACACTGATTCCTTTACCATGAAGTTAGGATAACTATGGTAGGAAGAACCATGTGGAAGACATGTGAACTGTGTTTCCCCCACCAAGGCCCTCCTGTTCCGCTCCGCTCCCCAGTAGTAAACTGAAAACGGTGCTGCATTCCTAGAGCAGTGGCATTGACTAGAAAGCCTTCAAAGCCTTGCAGGGAATCAACACAGCTCTTGGTATATTGCATTGCACCTGATAATCTACCATATTCTCTATTTTCTATACCAACTGATTGAAGACAATAAAAATCAATTCCTTTTCATGAGCTGACATTCAGCATCAAGGGATTGAGAAAAACCCTAGAGTGAGCTGAGACTCAGCATCAAGGGATTGAGAAAACCTTCTGACCAAAAGGGGAAGAGTGAAATGAGACAAAGTGTCAATGGCTGAGAGATTCCAAACAGAGTCGAGAAGTTATCCTGGAGGTTATTCTTATGCATTAAGTAGATATCACCTTGTTATCCAAGATGTAGTGGAGAGACTGGAGGGAACTGCCTGAAAATATAGAGCTGTGTTCCAGTAGCCATGTTCCTTGAAGATGATTGTATAATGATATAGCTTTCACAATGTGACTGTGTGACTGTGTGATTGCAAAAACCTTGTGTCTGATGCTCCTTTTATCTACCTTGTCAGTAGACGAGTAGAACATATGGAATAAAAATAAATAATAGGGGGAACAAATGTTTAAATAAATTTAGTTTGAAATGCTAGTGATCAGTGAAAGGGAGGGGTAAGGGGTATGGTATGTATAATCTTTTTTTTTCTGTTTTCGTTTTGTTTCTTTTTCTGTTGTCTTTTTATTTCTTCTTCTGAATTGATGCAAATGTTCTAAGAAATGATGAATATGCAATTATGTGATGATATTGAAAATTACTGATTATATATGTAGAATGGAATGATA
This sequence comes from Tamandua tetradactyla, assembly GCF_023851605.1. NCBI lineage: Eukaryota > Metazoa > Chordata > Mammalia > Pilosa > Myrmecophagidae > Tamandua > Tamandua tetradactyla. Next base: position 61,213,074 of record NC_135328.1, on the reverse strand, counting down.
TGTTAATGTTTTTGTTTGTTCTTAATTTTTTAAATTAATAAATAATAAATTTTAAAAAATCAATTCCTTTTCAACTAGCATGATATCAAGTCACCCTCACTGTCTTACCTCAGGGCTCTGTCAATTTTCCTGCTCTCTGTCATAAGATAATCTTTTTTTTTTTTTTTGAAACATGGACAGGCACTGGGAATCGAACCGGGGTCCTCCGGCATGGCAGGCAAGCATTCTTGCCTGCTGAGCCACTGTGGCCCACCCCATAAGATAATCTTGACACCCACCCACGGAACATCAAACTCATCCTTTAAACTGATGACATTATGCTAACAGGATCTGGTGCATAAGAAAGGGCAGTCACTTTAAATGTCTTATAAGACACATGCATGCCAGAAGGTAGGAAATAAATTCCCTACAAACATTCAGGATACTGCCACATAAGTGAAATTCCTAGGAAGCCAGTGGTCTGGGGTATATTGGGTTCATCCCTCTATAATGAGAGATAAGCTTCTATACCTGGCATATTCACCATAAAGAAGGAGATTTTATATGATTTTGGAGGCAACATATACAGCAATTAGGTATACGGTTGCAAAAAACTCAGTGGATATTGCATAAAGTCAACAGTTTTGAACACAGCCCAGAGCAAGAAAGAAATTTGCATCAGGTTCAGGCTCCAGGGAAAACTGCTCTGCTGCCTGGGCTTTATGACCTATAGTTCCAATGAACTTCAGATGGTCTGTGGCAAATAGGGTTACTGTAGGAATTTCTGGCAAGTCCCAATAGGCAAATCACAGCGCAGATCCTTAGGGAGTTAGAGTAAAGCGTTCTCTGCTGATAACTACTTTCCGCTTGAAAAGTATCTGATTTGCCCCTGGGCCCTGACCTAAAACCCACAGTATAGTTCATGCAGTGACAATATGAGCTAAGGGTATTATCTATAGCAAATCATAGAGTTGGATGTGTACAACAGCATTCCATTATTAAATGGATATTGCTTATATGAGGCTAGGCCTTAGAAGTTTCAGAAGGTGTAAGTAAAAGCATGGTCAGGTGACTCAGGCTCCTAACTTGTACTGTTTTCTGCTTCTCTCTCTGACAGCACTTCTAGCTTAATGGATAATTTCTCTACAGTTAACAGAGGGAGGAAAATGCATGATCTTGATTTCCCGATGGACCTCGAAGGAATGCTGACACCAGCCAGAAGTAGACAGGTGCTTAAGCCCTGTCCAGGGGAGGCGAAGGGAAATCCTTTCTATGGACAGAATCCAGGTAGTACATTTGCTTTTCACTTTGTGTGGGAGGAAATAGCCTGAGGTTTGGGGCTAAATAATTCATGGGCAGTGGCTGATGGTTTGGGAAGAGACTTGGAAAAAATAAAATTGGCAGACTAGTGATAAGGAGACCTGAGGGAAGAGGTAAGTGGATGGATTTCTCAGGAGGACTACCTCGAGTGCAATGAAATTTGTTGTCTTGTGTAAATGTCCACTAGAGGGATCTCCTCTCAAGGACATTCTCAATATCAGGCGGACAAGACGTTCCATCAGTTGACTTTTATCCCCAGAATCCTGAAACTTGATCAGTAGGCCACAGGGATGCAGGCTATGCACAGGCTCAATAAACGAACTTTCCCTCACCAAGGTTCTTCTGGCTACCACCACTGAGCGCACAACCTGCCGACTGAGAAGGCCAAAGCTGAACTCTTTACATAGCACCACTCTCCCTGAAGACCAGCCAGCCAACAGGCTAGTTTACAGTTCTAAGGCTGACTGCATTTGTTTCCTTTCATCATGGAAAGAGAGAGTTGTTACCATGGAAATGGAAATTCATTCTTGATATAGATTTGCCTTTCCTGCCTACAACACTTCTGCCAGCACCTCCACTGGTGGATTTACAGTATGCCTTAAACAAAAATCACCACACAACATCAACTCTAACCAAGGAACTCTAATGGCAAAATATGTGGCAATGGACTCATGCCCATGAATTCAGTGTTCTTACCTTATGTCCTATTCTCCAGAAGAAGCTGGTATAAGATAGTGGAATGTCCTATGCAAGGCTCCGTTACAGTATGATCTGGGGGACAACACCCTGCAAAATGATATGCTGTCTTAAAGAATGTGGTGCATTCTTTAAACCAGTGGCATTTCCCCATAGAAAGACTATTCAGGTCTGAGAATTAAAAGACGGAGGTGGGACGAGCCCCTCTGCCTATTACTCATAAAAACTAGTCATAAAAATTTTCCTTCCTGTCCCCACAACCTTAGACTCAAAGGTTTTGGAAACTTTAGTGCCCAAAGTAGGAATATTTCCACTAGGGAACACAGGCACAGTTCTAGTGTCTGGAAACTGATTCTGTCCTCTGACTATCTTGGGCTTCTCATGTCACTGAGGTGACAAAAACAGAAGGAAACTAAGAACATTGCAAGGTTTTTGGCCTGAGCATTGCAGTGGATGGAGTTACTATTTACCAAGATGTGGAAGACTGCAGAGGGGTGAGTTTGGGGGCACAATCAGGAGCCTGGTTTTGACTTTTTAAATTGAAGATGCCTGATGGATGTTGTTCTAGTTTGCTAGCTGCCGGAATGCAATATACCAGAAACAGAATGGCTTTTAAAAAGGGGAATTTAATAAGTTGCTAGTTTACAGTTCTAAGGCCGAGAAAATGTCCCAATTAAAGCAAGTCTATAGAAATGTCCAATCAAAGACATCCAGGGGAAGATACCTTGGTTCAAGAAGGCCAATGAAGCTCAGGGTTTCTCTCTCAAGTGAGAAGACACACAGCAAACACAGTCAAGGCTTCTCTCTCAGCTGGAAGGGCACGTGGTGAACACTGACTGCATCATCTTCTAGCTTTCTCTCCTGGCTTCTGGTTTCATGAAGCTCCCCGGGAGGCATTTTCCTTTGTCATCTCCAAAGGTCACTGGCTGGACTCTGCTTCTCATGGCTATGTCATTCTGCGCTGCTCTTTCAGAATCTCTTTCATTCTCCAAAATGTTTCTTCTTTAATAGGAATCCAGAAATTTATCAAGACCCACCCATATGGGTGAAGACATGTCGTCACCTAATACAGCTTAACAACCACTCTTGACTAAATCACATCATCCAGGGAGATGATCTGATTATAGTTTCAAACATATTATTCTACCTTTATGAAATGGAATTTTGATTAAAACATGGCTTTTCTAGGGGGCATACATCCTTTCAAACCAGTACAGATGTGTAAGTGGAGATGTTGAGTAAGTAGTTGGATATGTGAGTTTGTAGTTCAGAAGATAGAGACTAGCTGAAGATACAGACTTGGGAGCATATGGATGGTATTTTTAGCCACAAGACAGTGACCAATAGAGTGAGTGTAAATAGAGGAGGCCCATGTTTTGAGTCCTGGGAGGTATTCACAAGTCAGGGAGGTAAGGAGAAACTGGGAAGGAAGGATAGTCAGGGTATTGTGAAGGTACCTACCATCATGGCATAGACCCTGAGAGCAAAAAGGGAGAAGGATGCAGGTCCCCGCCCTGGGGAGGGCTTGAGACACCCACCTCCTAGTCATTGGATTAGTAGGGAGTGAGGAGGTAGGTAGGTTTTCTAACCACAGAGGCCAGAGCCCTTAGTTCCAGAAGACCTAGAGCCCTCCTTGCTAGATGCTTCATCTAGTTCACCCTCTTCCCAGCCAAAGAGCCTTTGTGGGGCTCCTGGCTCAGGGTGAGCCCTGGGCAAGTCTAGTCCCAGCTCAGCCCAGACTAGCCTAGTCCTAGCCTCCTCCAAGAAGCCTACCCATCTTCATGCTCCTGGGTCTGACCATATCCATGTCCCAGGGGTAGATGATTTAGAATGGAGGAGGGCTCTGGGGCAGGGGGAGGGGAGCTGGGCCTGAGAGGTCAGCCATGACTGTGCAGGCGAATGATTGTGGGAAGAGGACACAGACTGGATATTCAGTAAGTGTTCATTGAATAAATGAATGTGTGTGTGCCGAGGTGTTTCTGTGGACTGTACATGACTGGTGTGTCCCTCATCTGCATGTGTGCTGTGTGTGAGTGTATGTGGTTGGGTCCACATCTGTGTCTGTGCCTCCTGTGTACATCCCAGAGGCGCCCAGAGCCAGGGATGGGGGCGGGTGGTCTAGTGTGGGCGGAGTGAAGCAGGACCCGACAGACTTCTCAGACAGGCGGGTTAGGGCGTTCCTCGGCCTGGGAGGGCTTCCAGTGGGCTGGACGCCGTGGAGACTCGTGCCAGGGGTGGTACTCGCATCTCCGGGGAACTAGGGTCAGCGTGGCTAAGGAAATCCCCGGGCCTGGCGCCCTGGCCGCCACATGCCGCGGTTCAGGCCTTGAACCCCTTGGGTATTAGCAGTGCTGGTCGAAATGGGTGGGTGGGAAAAGGCCTATATTTGTCGGCGAATATAAAGCACTCATAACCCCACCCACTCCCCCCAATTTATCCTGAGTCCAAGACGCCAAACCCTAAAGACATGAAATAATTAATATTTGACTTAATGGCTGAAATAACCCGCACCCAACTGATTCCTTAAACCAGTTAACAGTGTCAACCCTAAGAGAAGGTTTCTTTATACAACGAATATTTATTGAGCCCCCGAGTGCGGGCGCGATGCTCAGCACGGGACAATGAAAGGCTTTTATTTAACCTGGACACGGGCGGGAAATGAGTTTGTCCTGCCCCTCAATGGACCCCGGAAAATGCTAGACCTCTGGCCCAGCATGGGACACACTGGAGGACAAATAATAAATATAGAGCTTTAAAAAATTGCTCCTACAAGTTAAAGGAGATGAGAACGGAAAACTTAACTCACAAACCGATGCCTGCCTTTATAGCTTGCGGCTCGGCACAGCCAACCGCACGGGGAGCCCTCGCAGCAGAAAGCGGCGCTGCTGCTCAGGTGGTGGCGAGCTGGGTTATTCTTTTACCATGAGACCGAAAGTGTATGCTTATCTACGCTGGAAGGCAATAGGCTTAAAAATGTGGCCACCTTTTCCAGGGGTGTTCTGGTTTGTCACCCATAGAGAAACAAACCTCTTGAAGAAAACTGCTTGACATAGCGGAGGTAATCTCGAGGGAAACTGTGGACACACTAGAAGAATTAAGAATCCAAGCGTTAACAATGGATGAAGGTGTCCTAAGGGTAAGACAACTAAGCAATGGAAGGGGGAACTGTGGTGTATACATACAAAGGACTGCTGAGCAGCTGCAAGAAAGAATGAAGTTGTGAGGCATGCAACTAGGTGAAAGAAACTTAAGGACAGTATGTTGATTGAAATGGCAGAAACAAAATATTATCATGCCTCAATTACATAGACTAACTATAATGCACAAACTCAGAGAATTGAAGTCTAGAGCATGGGTTATCAGATCAGGTTGGGACCTATTATAAAGGGTCCTAGATTGTAAGCTCTTACGGCAGTCACATATTTTCAGAAGTTGTAACTGTTATTTCTAAATTCTGAGACGCTGAGCTCTTTGTGTATAACCTGGCCTTTCCCTGAAACTTCGGGTATGTTTCACACCTGACACACTGAGTTAGAGCACTGAAGTTATGAAAGTCAGCATTACCCCCAAACAACAGCTGTTAAAAAAAGTTGAAAAAATGATCAGACTTCAACTATAGATATGAAAAATAAAAATACTTTTTTATTTTCTGCCCCAAATACTCCGGAATGCATCAAGGTATTACAATAACCCGTAAAGAATAATGAGATCTCATTTCCTGTTCTAGATTCCATGTAATTATGTAGTTTGAATAAACTGACCAGAGAAGTTAAATTAGTATGCTACAAAAATTTAAATTTCGGACGAAATAAAGATCTCTTCCTTTGATCTCACCGAAAACTTGGAGTTTTAAAATACTGACTCTGTCATCATTTACCCTGTTTTCTGATTTACCATAGTCCTAACCAAACCAGCTTTATTCATGTCTCTATTTAAATAAAGTCTGATTTCTTTTTCTGTTTCTTTAACAGTTACTGTATGAACTAATGCTGACTTTTGGAGCTGTAGAACTCTAACTCTGAGTTCAGGTGTCACACAGATATCTAAAATTCCAGGGAACTACCAGGTTATACACAGAAAGCACAGTATCTCAGAATTTAGAAAAGAACAGTTAAAACTCAGGAATAAATGTGACAATCTAGGAACCTTTGCAATAAACCTGATTGGACATTCTGTTCTCCTTAATCATCGATTGCCCAATTTCTGCCCACTTTTTGTCTCCTGTAACCTATGCTCTTGAATTTTATTCTCAGAGTTTGCATATTATAGTTAGTGAATATTAGTGAGACTATGCAATATTTGTCCTTTTGTTTCTGGCTTATTTTATTCAGCATAGTGTCCTCAAGATTCATTCACCCTGTTGCCTGCCTCACCACTTCATTCTTTTCTGCAGCTGCACAGTGTTCCATAGTATGTATACACCACAGTTGACCCTTGTACTCATCAGTCAATGTACCTTTGGGCCCCATGCATCCATTGGCAATTCTGAATCATGTTTTCAATTTTTTTTTTTTTTTTTTTTTTTACATGGGCAGGCACCGGGAATCGAACCTGGGTCTCCGGCATGGCAGGCTAGAACTCTGCCTGCTGAGCCACCATGGCCCACCCGTGTTTTTAATTTTTAAAAGAAAGATTAAAAGAGTCGATGAGTTCTTTTGTTTTTTTTTGAGTAATGAAAATGTTCTATGTGTGTTTTATGAACAAGTCCCTCAAGGGGGTTGGATTGATGAGTGAGGAATGACATTGCGTTAGCTGAAGCGTGGCCCAAGTATGATGGGAGGCTATTAGAAATCTGTTTGCTTACTTTGGAATTAGTTTCAGGTTCGTATGACTGAAGTTGTTAAGCTGTAATGCCAGGAGGTCTGACTAGCCCTGTCCATACTGTACATTTGTATTAAACAGAACTTTAAAGGATTCATGAGGATGGAGCCAGAGTCTTAGATTAGAAGCAACAAGAAGGAGCCCGTCCACCATTTCACAAGTGTGTATGGGGGTGGAGGGTAACATCTCAAGGAAGAAGTAGTGGTAAAATAATTTTAAAACATGCTATTCATAAATTTCTGGATGGCACCAAGGATGGCTTACTATTAGAAGATAGTGGCGACTCACTTTTCTAAAGCAATGAAGTGCATTAGGGCTTCAAGCGTTGAAGGGAAAAGTCAGGAATATAGGGATTACAGTTAGGTTTGGGGGATGTTGATTTTGTAAATTTGGGGGATGATTGACTTTCATGAATTTTTTTCTTTTTTTCATTTTACATTTCTAGTAGAAGCCGTTTCGTTTTCCTGTTGCACACTGTATAATAATATTCTGAAAATATTTGTTTTATTTTAGCCATGAGCAAAATATTGGAAGTCCTTCAAATTTGTAATTTTATTTTAAGCTTTGTACTCATTTTTACTGAAGTATTTACTTGTCTAAACAGAAGTCTTCTGGAAGGTTACCTTCATCTCCTCCTCATTTGGATCCTGTGGGTTCATGCCTTTACACACATATGCACACGCGCTCACACACATACAAACAAAACATTTACTGTAGTTTTAGTCAGGGCTCAGGAAGGAATGAAAACAAATGCATTAGTTCAATTTACCATCTTTGCCCTGAATTCTCACTAGTCTTTGAATTTAATTGTGTTGAATTATGGTTTGTGTTTTATGGTTTTGTGTCTGTTTAAGTTTTCCACCCTAAGGTTATAAACACACTTACCTATATGTTCTTCTGTTAGGTATATTTTAAACATTAGGTCTTTAATTCATCTCGTGTGATGAAACATTTGAGAAATATTGAGGCTATAATAATGACAACATAGAGGTAGTTAACAAAAGGGAAGGATAGTTAGAACCTCTAAGAAAGACAGAAAGCTGAGTGATAAAGGAAAAGTAAGCATACAATACTTTGCTCTATCACCATTGATCATGATTTAAATATAGTGGTATGGCTACAGTTAGCGAATGGGGTGACAGGAGGTAGGGATTGGTAGGAGAGCTAAATCCTTACTTTAAAAAAAAATTAATTTATTAATTAAAAAAATTTAACAACAAACAAACAAAAACATTCTTAACATATGATCATTCCATTCTGCATATATAATCAATAATTTACAATATCATCACACAGTTGTATATTCATCATCATGATCATTTCTTAGAAATTTGCATCAGTTCAGAAGAAGAAATAAAAAGACAACAGAAAAAGAAATAAAATGAAAACAGAAAAAAAAAGATTATACATACCATACCCCTTACCCCTCCCTTTCACTGATCACTAGCATTTCCAACTAAATTTATTTTAACATTTGTTCCCCCTATTATTTATTTTTATTCCATATGTTCTACTTGTCTGTTGACAAGGTAGATAAAAGGAGCATCAGACACAAGGTTTTCACAATCGCACAGTCACATTGTGAATGCTCTATAATTATGCAATCATCTTCAAGAAACACGTCTACTGGAACACAGCTCTACATTTTTGGCAGTTCCCTCCAGCCTCTCCGTTACATCTTGACTAACAAGGTGATATCTACTTAATGCATAAGAATAACCTCTAGGATAACCTCTTGACTCTGTTTGGAATCTCTCAGCCATTGACACTTTGTCTTATTTCACTCTTCCCCCTTTTGGTTGAGGTTTTCTCAATCCCATGATGCTGAGTCTCAGCTCATTCTAGGTAAATCCTTACTTTTTATAATAGGAGGCCAATTCTTAAAATCTAAAACAGTTCAAGAAAAGTTATAAACCAAGTATTTAGACGTATGGTGCTAACTCCTAGAAGAAATTGCCTAGGAGTTAAACAGTGTAAGAAATGGATGTTATTCAGAATAACTTTGGGTATTTTTGTAACCATGAATATGTATTATTTGATAATATTTTTGAATTATGCATCTTGTAAAAAGGAGAGCTAGCAGGACGACTTTGTCAAAGTTGAAGGCATTTTGGTAATGGAAAGTAGTAATGTAGTACCATTCGTAGTTAACAGCACTGAATTATATATTCGAATGTGGTTAAAAGGGGAAATTTTAGGTTATACATGTAAAGAATAAAAAACCATAGGACTGAAACACACAAACAGTGAACCCTAATGAAAACCATGGACTGTTATTAATAGTACAATTATAATAATATTCTTTCATTAATTACAACAAAGTTCCCACACTAATGCAAAGAGTTAATAATAGGGGGGTTTGTGGAAATCATGTGTGTGCATGATTTTTCAGTAAACATATGCACCTTCTTTAGTAAAAAAAAAAAAATTATCTTAAAAAAAAGATGAAGACAGACAGAGAATGGCCATCTAGTTCTCTGATGGAGCAAATAATATATTTCACACCTGCTCAGGGCAGGACTTGACACAAATACCAGGCATGCAAGCGTGGCAGGATAATTTAGTGAAATGTGAATTCTTTGTTTTGCCTGTTTTTCCTTCCCCTTTAGAGCAGGCAAGGCTTTCAGCAGGGTTGAGGTCAAGACATCCTGTTATCAGAGGTCCTCCTGCCTTTTGTGAGAATCTAAAGTAAACCTGGGAAAAGGTTATGCTGTGGAGGGGCTGGAGAGGGAGAGGGTTTTGGAGAAGCTCAGAAGGAGTTGCTGAGAGAGTTCTTCACGGCTGAGGGGAGGATGGGCCTGCAGGGCAAGCTGTGTGAGTACCGGCTTCAATCCGATCCCCGGGGGGGCCATGAGGTGAGTGTCAGGACGCTGAGGGGATGCTTTTGGAGAGTGCCTGCGGAGGCCAGGTCCACGCCCAAAGGCTCCCATATCTGAATGCTCCTATCTCCAGTGGGGCACACAGCCAAGAGTCTGAGGGGCCCGAACCTGGAGAGACAAACTTTCTCAGACCACAGGAGCCACAGCATTCGCTGCTGAGACTGACGACCAATGATGGGATGGGGGTGTGTGTGTCTCATAGGGAGGTTCCTCTGTGCCTTTGAAGTTTCTCTAACTGTGCACAATCCTTGTCAGAGGGGATCCCCAAGAGTGACTGATGTTGAATTTTTTTTACCAGCACTCCAGCATAAGGACTTGGAGTAGGAATTAAGTTGAGATAGGAAGAGAAGGAGAGCCCGACAGCTCTATTAAACAAAGAGGAGGTGGCCAGGGGACTGGTCTGCCTTGAACAGGGCAGAAGGGAGTCTTTTTGGGTCTTTGGGTCGGGACGGATCTGAGGGGCTCCCAGAACTGGCGATGTGGTTATGGTGGGTTCCAGAGGCTGTGTGTGTCTGGGTTACACGCCCAGTCCACAGGGCTCAAGGCAGGAGGGGGAGCATGACAGGCTCCTGCCTGGGGACCCTGTGACCTCAAGGAGAGGGAAGGAAATTCCTAGTGGGGCTGGAAAAAGACCTAGAGGTCACTCCTGAAGTGATAGATTCAGGGAGGGGATCTCTTGGGGGTCTTAGAGGCCTTCAGTTTGGGTGGGGGGGTTGGGGTGGGTCCTGCAGGTCCAGCATCTCTCCACTGGCAGGGATTTCGCAGAGACAGAGCAATCCCACGTCCAGAAGGGATGCGGGCTCTCCCTGCTCCCTCAGCCTCCCTTTTACTGCTTACAGGTCTAGGCACCTGGGAGTCAAGGAAGCCTTCGGGGTAGGTGAGAACATGAAATTCCTTAGCCTGAGCTCCTGGCTGGGACTCTGGAATATGTGACCCACCCTGTAGAAAGACTGGCTTCCACTTGGACACAAACACAAAGGAACATGTACTTGGGTAGGAGGCTGGAGCAGCTTTTTATTCAGATAGGCATAAATCACATTTGCAAGGAAAAGGTGGGGCACACTGGGGAGCAGGGTCAGGTCCAGAGTCCTGGGTGACTTCTCCTGGCAGGGGACAGTCCTGCTGCCTCCTCTCACACAGCCTTCAGGAGACCTACCCCACCTCTGCCTCCCTGGTCCTGGCCTGATGTGGGCAACGTAGTCATGCAGAGTGTGGCTGGGAAGGCAGATGGGGTGGCTGAAGCAGGAGCAGTGGTGTGGCGAGGCCAGCATGGTGGCTGCTAGGCGGCTTCCTGAGTCCTCCCTCTCTCCCAGCCCCTTTCTTGTCCCATGGATTGGGGCTGCAAGCCCTGATGAGGATGGTGGGGACCTCCTGGGCTCCAGGCTGGTTACTGGGCTATGGCTCTTTTGGGTTTTGTGGGCTGCTCAGTCCTGGGAAGGCAGAAGAGGGGTGTGAGGGACTGACTGAGGCCCCCCTTCATGCCCCTTCCCTCCACTCCCTACCCTCCTCACCTCTTGCGGCCTTTGGAACCCTTTCCTTTCTTTCCAGGCTTGCGAGTCCCCTTGTCTTTCACACAGCCCTGGACGGGGCTTTTCTGGGAGGTTGGTGGCTTGTCCAGATGCTGCATCAGCCGCTGCACCCAGGCTTCCTTAGGGTCTGCACACAGCTCTGGCTGAGAGCACTTCTTGGGTGAGAACCTGAGGGTTGGGGGTTAACAAGCCTGTCCTAGTCTTGCTCACCACGCTCGCCCCACTCGGCCCCTGGCCTGTCCCTACCCCCTGCTCCCACTCACAGGATGGCTGGGATGGAGCAACCCAAGCTCAGATCCTGCTTCCGGTAGCCCCGGACAACATGGTTGGGAATCTTCTTCTTGCTGTACGTGAGGCAACAGTCCTGCGCTCCTCCATCACTGCCTGCGGGGGTTGGGGGTGAGGGGGAGTGGGGTGGCAGGGTCATGAGGAGCCAGGGGCCCTGACTCCAAACTTCCCCAGCCCCCTGCCTCCATCCTAGGCCTCCCCCAACCCCCCTGTACCTTGAGTCCCAGGACTGCAGAGGGCCAGGAGCAGGACAAGGAGGCTCAGAGCCAGCGACTGAGGCATGACCGCGGCAGAGGGCTAGTATGAGGCCAGAGCTGTGGGTGAGGTGGACTTCTGTAAGTTGGGGGTCCGTGTGTGGGCTGGGACTGTTCTGCTCCCTTTTTATGTGGCTGGGCACTTTCACTTCTGTTCTGGCAGTGACCTCTCGCAGCTGCCCCCCTCTTCCCTCTTCCCCTGTCCCCTCCCTCCCCATCCCCAGCCACACTGTCTGGGCAAGAATGGGGATCTCCCTCCTTTTCCTTCCTGAGAGGCGGGTCTGTCCTGGCTCCCAGCCTCATCATTCCAATATGTCCAAACTAAAATCTCATACAGGCAATTGGGTCCCAAGTCGCCTCCTCACTATCAGTTGAATTGGTCAGAAATTTCCTTTCCATTCCCAGCCATTGCTTTGGTCCAGGCCTCACCACCTCTCTCCCAGGACACTGTGATTGTCTCCTCTCCGCACTCTGGGCTTCACCCTGTCCCCCTCCTTCCAGAAGGAAAATGCAAACCTGATTGTCTCCTCCTGCTCAAAACTTTTCTCTGTTCCCTGTGACTCTCAGGGTGAAATCCACATTTCTCTGCCTATCCTGGCCTGGTCCCTCTTTGCCTGTACAGCCTCATCTTCCACCACCGAAGCCTGTATATTCTAGGCACCCTGTATCACCCCGGCCCCCTCCTCTGAGCACTCACACACAGTAATTCCTCCACCCAGATTGACTTTTTCCTATTGTTTGCTGATAGAGTCCCAGCAAAAGTTAAGTTCTCGAAGTCATGCCTTTACAAGGCCTTCTCTGGACTCTCACAGCACCCTAGGCTTAGTCCGTTTCAGCACACAGCAGGCCTTTAATAATGCAATCAAATGGCCCATACATGATTTATTTACTCATTATTCTATGAGCTTTCTGATGGCAGAGATCATGCCTTGTCATCTCTGCATTTGTATGGCCTGGTGCAAGATGCACTTGCCAAGTTGATGATAACACTGAGAAAGGTTAAGGAGGAAGCAGGAGCTTTGTTCTCTCAGCTCATCATTTGGGTTGTGGGAATGTTCTTCAGTTATCATTATTATGGGATGAAGGGGATTACTATGGGTCTCATCTGGCTGCATCTCTTGAGATTAAGAGAAGGAACTGGTTGGTAGCACTTGCCAAAGGTTGTGAATAATGTCCCACTGAAGCTGGGCTGAATGGTTGGACATGGGAAAGGGGAAGCCTCTTGTTCTATTCTGTCCTGGTCCTGATTTGAAGGAGGGCCTGGAAGACTGGATGCTGAGTGACAAAGCTAGGGTTCGGGAATAGTCACAATCCTGGGGATTCAGGAGGCCGAGTGGAGACTCATCTGCCTCCTACTGGGCTTTTCCAGGAATCCTTGGAGTAAGGTCATTCCAGGACCTAGGCTCTTGCATCTATGGTTCCCAGAACTGGGCCTTCATGAGTTCATTTATTCAAAACATTTCTTGAGCATATACTGTATGCCAGGCATGGTTCTAGGTACCACAAATTCAGGTATGAACAATACAGCAAGGTCTTGGTCCTCATAGAGTTTATTTTCTAGCAGAGGGAGAGGGGCAGATAATAAGTAAACAAAGAGCATAGTTTCATCTAGTGGTAGGTACCATTAAGAAAATAAAACAGGGCCACGTAATAAAGTGAGGCATCGGTTAGGGAAGGCCTCTTGAGCTGGTGACATTGGATCAGAATTCTAGTTCTTGACGTTGAGGAGTCAGCCAGCAGGAAGCTGCAGAAAGAGGATTCTGGGGCTGCAAGTGGCTAAAAACACGAATGGATTCCCTAAAGGATCCTGTGCTCAGGGGGTCCTAGGCTCTTTGTCCTTTCCCCAGTGTTCGACATTTGCAGGAAGAGAAGTGCATCTTACTCTTCCTGCCCCACGTCTCCTATCCAGACTGGTCCACATGACCCAGGATGTAGCGTACCTCATGGGACAGACTTTGAGGAGGGGTCTGCCTGCAAGCTTCACCATGGGGAGCAGGGATGAGTGGCTGGGGCTGCTCAGCCTGGAGAAGTCAGCTCAGGGCAGAGCTAGGACCCTGGGAATCCTGGGTATAGTTTCTGGTTTGTGGAATTGGAGGGCCTCTTTGATTGTCCAGGAGGCAATTTTATTTTAATGCTTTAAATGTCCAGGGAACATTTAATTTTAATGTTTCCTTGTAAGACTCCTCTCACTCAGCAAAAGGTTTTTTGTAATTCATCCATGTTGTTGTGCATATCAGTAGTTTGCTCCTTTTTATTGCTTAGATATTCTCCTATTGATAACACTGGACTATTTCCAGTTTTTAGCTATATGAATAAAGCAGCTGAGAACATTCTTGAATCGTTCTTCTTGTGAGCATTTGTTTTCGCTTCTCTTGGGTAAATATCTAAGAATGGAATTACTGGGTCATAGGGTTAGTTTTATAAGAAACTCCTGACCTTTATCTAAAGTGATTGTTACAATTTCGCCAACAATGTATGAGGGTTCTCTGTGTAGTTTTAATTTGCATTTTTCTTTTTATAAATGAAGTTTGAGCGTCTTTTCACATATTTAAAATTTTTATTTCTGTATCTTTTTCTGTGAACTGTCTATTCATATCTTTTGCTCGTTTTTTCTATTGGGCTGTTGGTCTTTTTTTAAAAATATTTTTATTGTCAATTCTTATCAAACATACATTCTTTTTTTTTTAATTTTTAATTTTTTTATTAATTAATGGAAAAAAGAAATTAACCCAACATTTAGAAATCATACCATTCTACATATGCAATCAGTAATTCTTAACATCATCACATAGATGCATGATTATCGTTTCTTAGTACATTTGCATCAGTTTAGAAGAACTAGCAACACAACCCATACATTCTTTTTTATTAATATTTTTTAGTATAAACAGTGAACAGACATATAAACATTCTTGGCATACAAACATTCTATACATGGTGTGCAATCAGTGGCTCACAATATCATCATATAGTTGTGTATTTGTCACCATGATCATTTTTCTGAACATTTGCATCACTCCAGAAAAAGAAATAAAAAGAAAAAACTCATACATCCCATACCCCTTACCCCTCCCCAGGAAATTTACCTGTTGGTCTTTTTAAAAATCAATTTTAGGATGTCTTTGTATAGTGGGATGATTAGCTCTTGGTCTGTGATATTGCCTGACAGATATATTTCTGAGTTTGTCATTTTTCATTTGACTTTGCTCATAGTGTTTTTAGACTTGCAAACACTTTAAAATTTTTTAAAATGCAGTTTTATTGAGACAATTTATATAGTAATATACCATACAGTCATCCAAATTGTACAATCAGTGGTTCACAGTATTATCATATAGCTATGCATTTGTCATCACAATCAATTTTTGAACATTTTCATTACTCCAAAAAATTGAAAACAAGAATAAAAGTAAAAATAAATGTGGAAAAGAACCCAAAACCCATACGCTCCCTTTTTTCTTCTTATTTATCTGTCTGTACAAAGGGAGTGTCAATCACAATTTTTTCACAATCATATGGTAAGCTGGTTTGAAAGCTGGAAATGCCATGTTTTAATCCTGATCTATCTTGTGGAGGCCACCATTTCTTTTAAAACTTATTCAGCACTGTAGGTTGAAAAACTTGATTAGATTATCTCCACAGATATGTGACATACCCAATTGTAGGTATTAACCTTTTTTTTTTTATTTGTTGAAAATGTCCCCTAATGCTGCTGCTTTATTTACTTTGATTTTTTATTAATTAAAAAAATTAACAACAAACAAAACATTAAGATATCATTCCATTCTACATATATAATCAGTAATTCTTAATATCATCACATAGTTGCATATTCATCATAGAACATTTGCATCGATTTAGAAAAAGAAATAAAAAGACAACAGAAATAAAAACAAAACGGTAACAGAGAAAAATAAAGATTGTACATACCATACCCCTTACCTCTCGCTTTCATTTACCACTAGCATTTCAAACTAAATTTATTTTAATATTTGTTCCCCCTATTATTTATTTTTATTCCATATGTTCTACTCTTCTGTTGATATGCTAGATAAAAGAGCATCAGACACAAGGTTTTCACATTCACTGAGTTACATTGTGAAAGCTATATCATTGTTCAATCATCATCAAGAAACACGGCTACTGGAACACAGCTCTACATTTTCAGGCATTTCCCTCCAGCCTCTCCACTATATCTTGAACAATAAAGTGATATCTACTTAATGTGTAAGAATAATCTCCAAGATAACCTCTTGACTCTGGAATCTCTCAGCCATTGACACTTTGTCTCATTTCACTCTTCCCCCTTTTGGTTGAGAAGCTTCTCTCAATCCCTTGATGCTGAGTCTCAGCTCATTCTAGGGTTTTTCTCAGTCCCTTGATGCTAAGTCTCAGCTCATTCCAGGATCTCTGTCCCACGTTGCCAGGAAGATCCACACCCCTGGGAGTCATGTCCCACACAGCTAGGGGGAGGGTGGTGAGACTGCTCATCGTGTTGGCTGGAGGAAGAGGCCACATCTGAGCAACAAAAGAGGCTCTCTTGGGGGTGACTCTTAGGCCTAGATTTTAAGTAGACTCGACCTATCCTTTGTGGGGTTAAGTTTCATATGAAAAAACCCCAAGACTAGGGGCTCAGTCTATAGCTTTTGTTGTCCACACTGCTTGTGAGATGTAACTCTACCCATTCCAGATAGGTCTTGATTACATTACTGGAATTGTTTAAAAGAGGAAACATTTTGGAGAAAGCTTCAAAGCCACAAGAATCACAGAGCCCATGAAGCCAGAGATCTTTGGAGATGAAGAAGGAAAATGCCTCCGATGGGGAGCTTCATGAAACAAGAATCCTGGAGAGAAAGCTAGCAGACCTAGTTTGCCATGTGCCTTTCCAGTTGAGAGAGAACCCTGAACTTCATCGACTTTTCTTGAGTGTAGGTAACCTCTTGTTGGTGCCTTAATTTGGACATTTTTATAGACTTGCTTTAATTTGGACATTTTCACGGCCTTAGAACTGTAAACTTACAATTTAATAAATTTCCCTTTTTAAAAAGCATGTCATTTCTGTTATATTGCATTCCAGCAGCTAGCAAACTAGAACGGATTTTGGTACCAGAGAAGTGGGGTGTTGCTGCAGTTTGCAAATATCAAACATGTTGGAAAGTCTTTCTAAATGGATAAGGGGAAGATTTTGGAGAATTTATGAGGAGCTTGGTAGAGAAGTCCTGGGATGCTTTGCAGAGACTGTTGGTATAAAATGGGGACTCTAAAGATATCTCTAAAGGCTCTAGACAGAAATGAGGCATGTGTTATTGCAAACTGGAAGGATGATGACCCTTGTTTTAAAGTTGCAGAAAATTTATCAAAACTGACTGCTGGCTTTAGATGGAAGGCAGATTTTAAAAGCCATGAACTTGGATATTTAGCAGAAGAGATTTCCAAATTAAATGTGAAAAGTGCAGCCTGGTTCTTCCTTGCAGCTTTTAGCAAAATGTGACAGGAAAGAGATAAGTTGAGAACTGAACTCTTGGTTACAATGAAACCAGAAGTTGATGTTCTGGAAAATTCTGGGCTTCCAGAAAGGGAGACCCTAGAGAACGGTGCTCCAGGTGAGGATTTGGCCAAATGTGGAACCAGTCAGCTATTTCAGAGAAAGTCAGGATTGGAGATAGAGTTATCCCAGGAAGGATTTTTGGAAATTCCTCTCCTTCTGTCTGATGGGCATGATCTGAGCCTACAGCATCAAAGCCAACAAGTCTCGTGGAATCTGTATAAACACAACCGTTACCATCTGGACTAAAAGTCTCAGAAAAGGGACACAGTGAAGTTAAAATAACTTCTGAGGCAGAACTATGGAATCTAAAGTCTGAAGTCAAGAGACCTCAGGCCATGAAAATGTGGAGCTGTGTTCCAGTAGCCATGTTTCTTGAAGATGATTGTATAATGATATAGCTTTCACAATGTGACTGTGTGATTGTGAAAGCCTTGTGTCTGGTGCTCCTTTTATCTACCTTATCGACAGAAGAGTAAAACATATGGAATAAAGATGAATAATAGGGGGAAGAAATGTTAAAATGAATTTAGATTGGAATGCCGGTGATCCATGAGGGGGAAGGGTGTGGGGTGTGGTATGTATGATATTTTTTCTGTTTTCTTTTCATTTCTTTTTCTGAATAGATGTAAATGTTCCAAGAAATGATCGTGGTGATGAATATGCAAGTATGTGATGATATTGTGAATTACTGATTATATATGTAGAACGGAATGATCAAAAGTTATGAATGTTTGCATTTGTCAGGTGTTTTTGGTATTTAAAAGTAATAATAATAATAATAATAATAATAATAAAAAAGAGAAACCTCAGGCCAGGAGAGTTGACCCACCCAAGTACTTGGAGAGGGTGAATTTGCCCCGAAGGCAGAGGGTGGGCCTTCCACCTGCTTGCAGTGGAAGAGTTGTGCTGCCTTCAGCCTTGGAGGGAGAGGAGCACATTCCTTGGGGGTTGGGGAGAACGTGGCTGCCACCACATAGAGGGGTTGAGCATTTGCCCCAGATATGGCAGAGAGCCTGGGTGCAACCTTGATGCTTGGAGAGGATGGAGCCAAGAAAAAGGTGGTCTTCCCAATGTGCCCCAAGTTTGCATTCAGAGAGAGACAGGCCACTGAGTAGGCCCTTGGAAGAGGTGAGACTGCCACTCTCTAAAGCCCTGAAGATAAATGACTCTCAGATTTTGAAATCTAATGGACTTTGCCCTGCAGGTTTTTGAAACTCCTTGGGTCTGGTGACCCCTGTGTTCCTTCCAATTTCTCCCTATGGGAATGGAACTATGTATCTGTTCTAGTTTGCTAGCTGCAAGAACGAAATATACCAGGAACAGAATGGCTTTTAAAAAGGGAATTTAATAAGTTGTTAATTTACAATTCTAAGGCTGAGAAAATGTCCCAATTAAAACAAGTCTATAGAAATGTCCACTCTAAGGTATCCAGGGAAAAATACCTTGGTTCAAGAAGGCCAATGAAGTTCAGGCCTTCATCACAAGTGAGAAGGCACACGGCGAATAGGGTCAGAGCTTCTCTCTCATTTGGAAAGACATGTGGTGAACACAGCATCATCTGCTAGCTCTCTCTCCTGGCTTCCTTTCACAAAGCTCCCCAGGAGGCCATTTTCCTTCTTCATCTCCAAAGGTTGCTGGCTGATGTACTCTGCTTCCTGTGGCTAGGTTGTTCTGCTCTGCTCTCTCTGAATCGCTCTCATTCTCCAAAATGTTTCCTCTTTTATAAGACTTCAGAAACTAATCAAAACCTACCCAAATGGGTGGAGACATGTCATCACCTAATCCAGTTTAACAACTACTCTTGATTAAATCACATCTCCAGGGAGATGATCTGATTACAGTTTCAAACGTACAGTATTGAATAGGGATTATTCTGCCTTTATGAAATGGGATTTAGATTAAAACATGGCTTTTCTAGGGAACATACATCCTTTCAAACCAGTGCAGTATCCTATGACTGTTCCTCCTTTGTATGTTGGCAGCAAATAACTCATTCTAAGTTTTACTAGTTCAGAGTCAGAGGAGAATTTTGCCTTAGTACCGACCATGCCTGTAACAGACTTTGATGAGATTTTGTACTGGTTTTAACCTTGTATTGTATTTGTATTGTTACTGAAATGGTTATGGCTTTTCTGATATTGTGATGGAATGAATGTGTTTTGTATATGGAAAAAAACATGTCTTTTTTAGGGTCCAGAGGGTGAAATGTGCCAGTTTGAAAGGATTATGCACTCTACTCTAGAAAAGTCATGTTTTAATCCTGATCCATTTTGTGGGATTACTTTTAATCCCTATTCAGCATTGTAGGTTGGAAATTTGATTAGATAGATTATCTCCATGAAGTTGTGACGCGCCCAATTGTGGGTATTAACTTTTGATTAGAGAGAGATGTGACTCCACCCGTTCCAAGTGGGTCTTGATTAGATTACTGGAATCCTTTAAAAGAGGAATATTTTGGAGAAAGCTTCAAAACCACGAGAATCACAGAGTCCACGCAGCCAGAGACCTTTGGAGATGAAGAAGGAAAATGCCTCTGGTGGGGAGCTTCATGAAACAAGAAGCCTGGAGAGAAAGCTAGCAGACATTGCCATGTTCACCATGTGCCCTTCCAGTTGAGAGAGAACCCTGAACTTCATCGGCTTTTCTCGAGTGAAGATAAACTCTTATTGGTGCCTTAATTTGGACATTTTCGTAGCCTTAGAACTGTAACCTTGCAACTTAATAAATTTCCCTTTTTAAAAGCCATTCCATTTCTGGTATATCTCATTCTGGCAGCTAACACATGGTCACACCTTAAAAGTTCTATAGTTATTCAGTTATCTTCAAGAATCAAGGCAATCGGATTACAGTTCAACAGCTTCAGATCCCTCTTGCTACTCCAATACACAAAAAACTGAAAAGGGATATCCATATACCGCATAGAATAACCTCCCGAATGACCTCTCGTCTCTATTTGAAATCTTTCAGCCACTCAAACTTTGTTTCATTTCTATTCCTCCTTTTGGTCAAGAAGGCTCTCTCACTCCTACGATGCAGGGCCAGGCTCGTCCCTTGGAGTCATGTCCCACATAGTGGGGAAGGGCAGTGAGTTCACCTGCAGAGTTGGCTTAGAGAGAAGAGGCCACATCTGAGCAACAAAAGAGTTCTCTGGGGTGACTCCTAGTCATAATCATAAGTAGACTTGGCTTCTCCTTTGCAGGAATACGTTTCATAAGGGCAGGCCCCAAGATCGAGGGCCTGGCCCATCAAATTGCCAGTCCCCAGTAATTGCAAAATTATCAGGTCTCCCTAGGTGGGGAAGTTTAACATTTCTATCTTTTTCCCCAGTCCCTCAAGGGAACTTTGCAAATACTTTTTAATCTTCTGCACAGATTACCTTGGGATGTATCAGGGCTTTCTACCAACCTGTACAAACCAACAAGATCTCACTCCCTATTCAAGGTTCCATGTAATTATGGTGATCGAATGAGCTGACAATACCAGTTAGATTAGATAATGTGCTCCTGAACATATACATTTTGCACCAAATAAACATCTCTTCCTCTGGTCTCAAACAGAAGTTGAAGTTTTAAAATATAGTTGATATCATCCTTTACCTTTGAGTCTGTTTTACCTTAGTCCTACCCAGATCAGCTTCATTCATATCTTTAATTGACGTCTGATCTCTTTTTCAATGTTTTTTAACAGTTGCTGTATGGGGTAATGCTGACTTTTATAGCTGCAGAACTCTAGCTCCGAGTCTCAGGTGTCACACAAGTACCTGGAGTTCCAGGAAAAGACCAGGTTATATACAAGGAGCTTAGCATCTCAGAATTTAGAAATAACAGTTACAACTCTGGAATAATTGTGGCTGTTGTAAAAGCTTACAATCTAGGAAAGTTTACAATGGGACCCAACCTGATAATCCATACTCTTGAATTCAATTTTCAGAGTTTGCACATTATAGTTAGACCATATTAGTGAGGTGCAATAATATTTGTCTTTTTGTTTCTGGCTTATTTCACTCAACATAATGTCCTCAATTTTCATTCACCTAGTTGCATGCCTCACGACTTCATTCATTCCTTGTTGCAGCTGCTCAGTAGTCCATTACATGTATATACCACAGTTCTCCCTTCCAATCTTTAGTGGATGTACCCTTAGGTTACCTCCATCCATTGCCAAATGGTGAGCACTGCTGTCATAAACACTGGTGTGCAAATGTCCATTCGTGTCCCTGCTCTCACTTCCTCTCAAGTATACACCTAACTGTGGGCTTGCAGGATCACATGGCAGCCCCACCCCTAGCCTCCTGTGGAGCCACCATACTGCCTTCCAGAGGGCTGCACCTCTCTACTTCCCTACTGACAGTGAATAGGTACCTCTGACACTTCTAATTTTTAAGTGGTCGAATTAATTGTTGTTAGAAAGACCTTTCCAATTCCAAGATTATAAATAAATTCTTCTGTGTTTTCATGTGATATTTTATTGCGGTTTAAATTTTTAACACTTTAAATCTTTTATCCATTTGGAATTGACTCTGGTGTACAGTGCGTAAGGATTATTGGATCATAACTTAGAATCTATGTTTAACACCAGATCAGATTTGGGGGGATGGGAGAGCACCAGCAAGAAAGAAAGAGTGTAAAACGGAAGATATAGAGAACAATTTTATCAAAGGGAGTAGTTTTGTGGAAATCTGAAAACAAAGTTTCCCAAAGTTTCAACATTCTCTAGACACTCCAAGTGATAGAAGGGCAGTCATGCAAAGTAGGGAGACCCCTCTAAACAACCTTTCTTCATCATTCTTGTTTGAAGTTGCTGTTTCTGACATCTAAATACAAGCTATGGGTACTTTCTCTTTTGAATGACAATGATGTCTGACCAAATAGAAACTATAAATAAGAAGATAGAAATTACTTAAAAGAACCAAAAAAAAAAAAAAAAAAAAAAACCCAAAACTCAAAATGAAACAAAACAAAAAACACCAGATCAGGAACTTGCAGTTGTGATTTCCAGGCCATGACTGGAAAATCCATCTGGTTCCTGGAGTATTAAACCCAGCAGCAGGACCCTCAACCCAGCTTGTGAGAGGATGGGGGAAACATAAGAAGATGGGGTGGGAAGGAAGACTGGGAGGAAGGCAGCCAGGGCAGGGAGGGCAGGGGACAAGGTGGAGACCCAATAAAGATTGGGTCCGGGAACAGGGAGGTGCTGTTAGGGGAGGATGGGATACATAGGCAGTGAGGGTTGGAGAAGCAGATGTGTTGAGATGCGGTTGGGGCTTGTTTTTCCAAGGCCTACAGAGAAGAGGGACGGGAATTTGAGTGGATTAGGGGAGAGATAATTGAGCCCTTGGGTTTTCCAACAGGTTGAGCCTCAAGCAGGACAAGATGTGCCAACTGCTGGCAAGAGGCTGGCATTCCTGAGACAGGGCTGGGCAAAAGCAAGGAGATAAGATTTCTTGGGTCTTTTACTTGGTCTGATGGGAGGTCCTGATACCAGAAAACATTTCATTCCCGGATCCCCAATCTCCCCTTCTACAACTGCCTCGCCCTCTTTGGAAGTGACTAAAGAAACAGTGAACTTTCTGTGTCTGGAGAATTCACAGAGAAGAATGGCAGGGGACTGGGAGTGACAGGGTGCGTGCAGATGATTCCAGAGTCATATTGTATTAGACTGTTCCCACTGGTTCCCATGCTTGACTGTACTTCAGAGTCACTTAGGGAGCTTATTAAAAATGTAGAATCAGCGACACTACCTTAGAACATCTTAAATGGAATCACAGAATAGAGCCAAGAATTGGTACTTTTATTCAGTTCTTTAAATAATTCCAAGAATTAGGTGGGGTGGGGCTGGGTGAGCCACCAGCCTATTCTCCTCTCCATCCCAAACTCTAGAGGGCTACAGAGCCAGTGGAAGGGAACAGAGGTGATCTAGGGGAAGATGTTGGATGGTGTCCCCCAAACCCCTTCAGGGAGGGGACTTTTTTGCCTTGCACAGCCTGTGGGAAAAGCTATAGGAGAGATGGCAGGGAAGAGTAGGGGACTGGGTGGCTTCCTCTCCTAAAATTCCAGGCTTCTGCTCTCTCTCAAGACCATGACTGTCTGTTGTTTATACCCTCATGGGGGCCTCTTGTTTGTGGCCACAGATGGTGTCCACAGTCCCCTCAGGCCTCATCCTCACTGGCCTTTCCTGGATTCAGGAAGATTTTCCTACCACTACTCTAAGCACCTACTATCTTCAGTGATAGCTTAAGGAGATATTGGGGCCTCCTTGCTTGCTCCTGGGGCTTAGAACCTGAGTTAGTAGCCCTGAAAAAAGGTGTCTGAGCCTCTGAAATGGGGGTGGAGGCATGAAAGGGAAGCCCTGAGGGAGCCTGAAAGGGAGTGGAGCAAGGTATAGCCTCAGTCCCCAAGAGAGGGGTTGAGAACTTTAGAAGAGTTCTTACCCATCTCTGGGACCCCAAGTCCTCCCACCCAGCCATTCCTCTGCCTCAGCTATTAACCTGGTCTCCTCCCACCCCACCATCCAGCTTGAACTCCATGGCTGGGTGTGGGGGTCTTACAGTTCTGAACCAAGCCTCTCTTAGTCCTCAGTCCAGGGAGGCTGTAGATATTGGTGGAGGGGACATGAAGATTCAGATGGCTACTAATCTGAGATATGAGCATCCACCTAAATTCTGATCCTTCTGGGGGAAGACTCAGGCTTGGTGAACTTCTGAAAGAGTTTGGTAGTATTTGGAAATCTCTCTGGGGTGGCCGAAGTGCAGAGGAGTGCTATACTGGGGTCCCTGGTGCCTAGGGGTGGGAGGTGAGGAGGGCACACCAGTCTGACTTCAGCTTTGCCCCTGGTGATGAGAGCAGATCTAACATACTCTAACACCCGACTGAGACCCTGGAGCAGGGAGAGGAGTATGTCTAATTCTAATTCATGAGCTACCTCATCTGGTGCCAGCTGGTCCACCATCTCACCAGGACCAGCACCTAGTTCGGCTCTGGGGTAGTAGTCCTAGGTATGGGTGTTGCAAAAGTCTGGAAATCCCCAATTTGGGAAGAGGCCACATTCCCTCTTGCCCTAGGCCCCAGGCCCATCTGCTCCTGCCTGACAGTGGAGGCGGGGGGGGGGGGGGGGTCTTCCAGGGCAGCAGATGCTTCCAGCTTGGCAAGCAGGACCTGGGGAGGGGTATGGCGGGAATTTCAGCTCAGGGGCTGGGCTAGTCCCGGAACAGGGCTTGTGGTGGGCTGAGCCCTTATGGGCCTGAAGGGTCCAACAAGGGTCACAGGGCCTGGGTGCCTTGGTGTTCTGGGCTCCCAGCCGAGCATTAAGCCTTCCAGGGACAAGTTACCCCATGTACTGTGTAGCTGTGACTGAGGGGCCCAGTGAGTTCTTGGGGTTACAAATGTAATGTTTGTAAGTGTTTGGTATTTGTGTGCATAGTGTGGTTACGTAAATTACTCAGTGTGTTTTCTCACCTAGGGTTAGGCTAGAGTTAGGATTATGCTTAGAATAGAGAGCGTCGATGGAGTGTTACAGGCTGGAGTTAGGTAGAGGTGAGCACAGGGCTGGAATCATGGTGATGTTAAAGTAGGGTTTAGAATGGGTTTTGCAACTCAAACTGGTGAGAGCTATTGTATACTAGGTTAGAATTGTGTTAGGGTTGGAGTTGGACACTGCTTAGGTTTAGGATTGGGTTTTAAATTGGCCTAGAAGATAAATTCTGTGTTGTGGGCATTTTTAGGCTTCTAAAATAGTCTGGAGAGGGATTTAAACTAAATATGTTGTATGGTATTGATCTGGTTTAGATGAGAGCTTCTGGGCCATTTCCTGACCTTTCACATCTGAGGAGTATGAACGGTCCCTGCAGCTATGATTGTCAACTAGAAAAAGGTAGTCATCCAGGTCCTGGGGAGACGGAACATCACAATTTTCTAATAAAACTTATTTGTCCATGGAAACATATTTTGGATAACACCCCCCAGTACCTTCCTGAAGTACAGTTGGTCCAGGGGTCACACTAGAATGGCTAGTTTAGAAGTGTCTTTGGGACTAGGGTAGGAGTTGGGATTAGAATTAGGGTTGATGGAGATGGGACTGGGTTTAATGTAAAAATTTGGGTCAGAGTTACATATGGTGTAAAGCCTTGTATCAGGGTCTCTGTCCTGGGGAACACAACCTGGTTCTTCATGGCATCCCAAGGAGGTCTCGGCAGGATGTGTCTGGTTTGCTCTTCCCTTGGAGTCTGTCTGCTGTGTTGTAGACAGGGCCTAGGACCCTGCAGGGATGGAGACAGCAGTAAATTGGGAGCCCTGTAGACAGGGTTGTGTAGGTGAAGGATGGGGCAACTGAAGAAGGCAGTGAGCCTGCCCTGAATATTTCTTTAAGAGCAGAGAACCAAGCTGTTGAAGTCAGGGGCATATACATGGTCCATGACTATCCTTATTAAGGGACTAGCAACAGAACAGAAATTACAAACCTGCATTTAGAGGTCAGAGAGACAGACCTGATCTGAGGTGGTCTCAGATGCCTTATGGAGGAGAGGGGCTTTGAAGGTTGGATCTGGACTGCATTTGTGTTTGTTGATGTGTGAGATGGGTTGTGTGTTCATGTTGCAAGTGTGTCTGTGTCTGCATATAGGTTGGTGCTTAGGTTTGCCTGAGCATGTCTGACTCAGGGTGTTTGTCTCTGTAGGTGTGTTTTCCTGGACATGTCTCTGAGTAGTTCTCTGTATTAGTTTCCAAGTGGTTTCTTTGAACTTGTGTCTTTCTCTTTATGTGCATGTGTGGCTGGGTGGCTGTGTGTTCAAGTGTCTCTGTGAGATTCTGCCCTGGCTTCTTACTTTACCCTCCCCTTTTCCTCCTGATACACTCCAGCTGCCTACTGTTTACCAAAAGGATAGGCTTCCTTCCCGCAGTCTGGATTCCCGGGGGTCAGGCTGCCTGCCCAGGGCCCTGGCCCTGCAGCTTCTGTGGCAGTCCTGACCTTGGGAATGATATACTCTGGAAATCCCCGGCATGCTCCTTGCCTGGCTCTGGACCCAGAGAAGTTATGGTGGAGGAGAGGGATAAGGCAGGGGAGAGGGTGGGAAGTTGGCAGCACCCACTCCTCCTTCTGGAAACAGAGATGTCCCTCTGGCCCCTTCCCAGGATCCCTTCCTCTCCATGCTCTCATCCAGACCAAGAATTCAGGGGCTTGGACTCATTGTCTCTGGGAATAGGAATGGGACATTTCTGCAAACCTGGCCAGACCTTTTAGGTATCTGGTACTCCCACACCTTACTTGCCTTCACATCCATCCACCAGCCCAAGACAGGCCAACTTTCTTTCCCCTCCAGCAGTGGCCCAGGAAGCATTCTGGATCCTTACCCCATGACAGACTGGCCAACAACTTGGGCAGTGAATTCAGGTGGAGCCTAAAGATTTGGAGCTATCAGTAAAGCAGCAGAGGCCCAGCCACCCTCTTCCAAGGTACAGGAAGCAGCATCTCAATGGGGTCTCACCCCTAACCCCTTTACTTAGCATGTTTTGCCCTCCTTAGCTTGGTACAGTGAGCAGGTAGAAAAGTGAAGTAACCATGGTCCCATCCTCAAGGATTCAGCATTTAGTAGAAGAAATGATGTTGGGGAGAAGCCATTCTCTTCCCACTGCTGGTGCTCCATTGCTTGAAGTTACTTTAATAGAATCCTGAAGTGCCGAGCCCGAAGGAATGGCTCTAGCAGGTCAGGGCTGTTCACCATTACTTGATGTTACTTCACAGGGCCATAGATGAACACAAGAGTTCCCTAGCAAGCACCTAGCCTCTACTAATTTTGGGCTAGTAAAGTTTTAGAGTTTGTGCATTGCCATGAGGCCTCTGTTTATTCTGATTTTACCTCTCTTAGCCTTGGAGGAGGTGGAGGGTGGGGTTGTGATAGGGTTATGGGATGTGATGAGCAAGGTACCTCCCTACCCCCAACAACATCCTGCATGAATTCATAGGAAATGACCCCATCTTCTCCCAGTTCTTGACTTTGCTGAGAACTCAGAATCCTGAAGGTCTGTTCCAGCTCATCTCACTGTCCCCAGCCTTGGTCTCAGAATTTTGGTCAGCAATATGAGCCCTTGCTGGGCTGGGGCAGGTAGGGTCCCATGAGGGACCATGGGAAGGATCTGCTCCACCCCAAGCCAGGATGTGTGCACACTAACCCTGGTTTCCCACCTGCCACTGCTGTGACCCTTCTGAGTCACTTCCCTTTACTCCAGGCCTCCCTTTAGTCTCTCCCTGCCTCTTGGCTGTCTGCCCAACTCCCATCAGGCAGGGAGGATGTGCCTGCCACAAAACCTCCTTTGATCTTTGAGGATGCTTTAGGAAAACACCTAGAGAATGTTGGCACTTGTCTATAGTCCACATTAGGGTATAAGTCCCCATCATGTAGGTACAAAGCCACCATTCAGAGCAGGGATACATCCATGCTTTTTCCCATCCTGACATTTTTGCATGCTATCTGCAGATACATAAACCCTGCTGTCCTATCAGAGGATGTGGGTCCAGCCACCATTATTTATTAGTTTGATGGGATGGTGCGTGAACCTGGCAACCACATTCCACAATCCTCTATGCCATGTCATAAGGTAGGCACAGCGCTTCCTGCCCTTGCTCCAGCTCTTGGCTCCAATGTGGTAGGTCTGGAGGATGATGCAGAGGTGGCACCTTCTGAGGGATACTAGGTGGCTAATACGAAGCCCATCCCATCTGCCTAGGGCAGCCTCTTTGTCTTCTTGTTCCCAGTTTTCACCCTCAAAACTCCCTGGTCTCACACTGAACACAAAGGATGCCAATCCTTCCCTCTTTCTCCCTCCAGTCCTATGTTCTTCCTCAAGCTCTGCTCCTATAGCTTTTTCTGAAATCTCTCCTGCAGTTCCAGTGATCTAAGAACACCTGCTCCACACTCATGTTAGAAACTTCAACCACTTTTTCAGCCCCACCTGGGCTCTCAGCTACTCTTTAAGACCTAATAGAAATTTGCCATGGTAACTTCCCAGATTCCTCTCCACCTCTGGTTTCTCAGTTTTGCTCTCCATACTCACCACTCCAGCCATGGTCTTTTCCCACTCTTCATTTACCCCTCTGGGTCTTTTCCCACATTCTCTTACATGTAGGGAAAGTCTTCTGATTCACAAAGTCCTCCCTCTTTAAACCTACTTTCTACTTACCTCCAGTGAAGTGTCTGTGCTTTTAGCCATGGCCAGCTCCTCCCTGGACACCCCCATCCATTCCCTTACCTCTACACCACAACATTGCTCCAACAATTCTCCCCTTTCTCTCCTGCATCATCAGTTTCCCCCTCTGAATTGGGTATTTTCCATCAATCCAACTTACTATGTCTCCCATCTTTTAAAAAACCCTCTGGATCCTACCCCCTCTCCACCTGCTGCCTCATTTCTCTGCTCCTCTGTGGAACAAAACTCCTTAAACATGATGATTATACTAGGTAACACCAACTTCTCTCCTTTCATTCTCCCTTGAAACTACTCATCAGTCCTTTATCTCCATCACTCACCTGAGTTTGTCCTTCCCATGAGAATGGAATGATCCCTATGTTGCTAAGTCTAACGGTCAACTCTGAGTCCTCATCTTACCTGACTGAATGGCAACTTTTCATGCATTTGATAATTTTCTCCTTGAAATATGTTATTTTCTTGACTTCCAGCATACCGCTCTCGATTTTCTTCCTATCTGACTGCAGCTACTTCTCAGTCTCCCCCACTTATTGTGTCCTTCTTTTTTTTCTCCAATTCTTAATATTGGATAGTCCTAGAGTCTAGTCCATAGACTCATCCTTGTTTATACTCACTCCCTGGGTGATTCAATCTCTTGGTTTTACATACATTCAACCATCACTCCATCCATCCATCCATCCATTTTTATCTATCACCTCTCTTCATCTGTCTGATCTCTAGCTTCATTTTAGCTATAGCTATCTATCTATCCATCCTTCTTTCTTTCTTTCTTTCTTTCTTTCTTTCTTTCTCTCTCTCTCTCTCTCTCTCTCTCTCTCTCTATTTATCTATCTATTTATCTATCTACCAGGACCTTCCTTGAAGATAACTCAGATTGTTGTATTTGCTGTATTGAGAATAGACTATTGAGGGTAAGACTCAGGAAGATGCAGGGGATTAGTTATTGCAGTAGTGGTAGCAACAGAGAGGGTGAGAAGTAGTCAGAATCTGGATTTATTTTGAAGGTAGACAGAACCTTCCTGATAAATTGATTGTGAACTGTTAGAGAAAAGTCAAGGATGGCACAATGTTTTTGGCTTGAACAACTGGAAATATATTGCCATTAACTGATGTGAGAATACTGGAATTGGAGAAGGGTTGATATGTGTGATTGGTTGGTGGTTTGGGGACAGGGAATCAGTTCACTTTTGTACAGTGTGAGATGTATATTGGATATCCAAACATATATGTTGATTAGACAGTTTGGATTTATGAGGCTATCTACCCCATAAGATGGTAAGCTCAACTGGGGCAAACTCTATGTCTTGTTGAGGATTGTGTCTGGAATATAGTAAATACTCAAATATTTGAATTGTTGAATGCAAGAGTCAGTTCCAGGTAATTTTTTTCCTGTATGCTGTATGGCAGGGGTCACATTTCATTCTTTTTCCATATAAGTATCTCCTTATTGCAGCAGCATTTGCTGAATTTTTGTTTGTTTGGTTTTTTGTGTTTGTTTGTTAGTTTGGGAAATGCATGACAGGGAGTCAAACCCTGGTCTACCAATGAACCACCGTCGCACCCCCCCCAGGTCATTTTTATTATGACCCTTCTGGGGTCCTCCTCATCTGCTAAGAACTTCCTCCTGTGGCATGCTTGCCTCCCTCCCCCTCTTAGTACTCATCATGCTGATGTAATGATTTGTTTCCCAATCCAGACTATGAATTCAATCAATATTAAAGTTATGACCATGTGCCAGTTACTCTCCTAGGACTTGGAGATATGAGACCCTATTACAATAATTTAGGCAGGATGAAAAGGTGAACTAAAAGGTGGGATAGTAAGAATGAGGGGTTCAAGTTAAGAGATAGCAAACTTAGGCCCATAATTAGAACTCGATGCATGGGGTGAGCAAGAAAATGGGTGCATAGTGGTACTGTTCTCTGACATTGGAAAATGGTTTGGTGAGGTGGAGGATGAGTGAAAGTTTTGAATTAAATATAGTCCTTGTGGACCAAGATGAAGCTTCCCTGCTTTGCTGTTGTTTGCACAGTCTGGAGTTCAGGGAAAAAGACTAGGTCAGAGAAATGCATTTGGGATCCATCAGCACATTAATAGAAATAGAGGTTTGGGTATGGCTAAACATTTATCCCCTTTTCCCAGATAAAGAAACTGGGTCTCAGAAATGTTAAGTAACTTGCCAACTGGCAGAGCTATGATTCTAACCCTGATGATTTTCTCCCACAGTCCATCCTTGTGACTTGGACTGTAAAACCTGCATCCCCACCAAGGGTCAGATATTTGGACTGAAAATTATGAAAACACTTGCTTGAGGATTTTGTAATATGTTCCCTGAGTTGTAGTTTTGCTGCCATTTGTTTTTGTATATCATCTTGTCCTGAAATTATTCTTTGGCCTCTTCAGCCAGAAGTTTCCTTTCAAAGGGAAGGGGATGACCCAAATCTTCTACCCTTTGTAAACTTTCTACTAAGTGGAACAATCACATCTCTGAGCTCTGGTGTTTTGCCATGACCTCCTTAAAGGGTTCCAGTTTTACCTTCAAAAGAGACCAATAGCTGCCACAACCCTGAAAACAGGAGATGGAAAGTCAGAGTCCACTTGGGTTTCTTTAGGAGATCAAGGGAATATGAGAACAATGGCTACCAGTGAGAGGTCAGCCTGTGCTGCTGGACTACTGAAGCCGCCTTTGGTGGCGGATGACCGACCAAGTGAAGGTGCTGGGGGTTGGGTCCAGGATGGGCTGAACAGGAAGCAGGAAATAGTTCTAGGAATGCTAGTTTGACAAGCTACCTTAGAGTCCTTTGAAAACAGGTCCACAGGAGGAGCTTCATTTAGTCTGTGTGTAAGGAAACATGTCACAGGACATTGTTCGGAGGGACTTTCATTTCTCAGCAGAGCTTACAGATCTCAGCTTGTCTGTCAATCTCCCCCTTGTGTTTCACCATTTCACCCCAGGGGTTTCAAAGGATTAAACCAAATATTTTCATTAAGGATAGTATATATTTCCCCCAAACCACAAATTATTGGACATTTTCAGAGAGAGGCAAAAGGCCTAAGTTCCATCTCTATTCTGAGCAGCTGATCTGATAATTAGAGACTCATGTGTGGCATTAAATTCTAAATTCCTGGTCAATTTCATGGATGGATGATGGACAGGGTACTTTCCACAACACATAAAGTTTTCTTTTGGAAGTCAAGGTGAACAGATTTGGTGCGTCTGCAAATAGAGTGGTACATAATGAAGAGATGGGGAGGGATCTGGAGGCTGAGCCTGCAGGCTTATCTGGTGCAGTCCTTGGTGGGGGAAAAGACAGGAGTCATTCTCTGAGGGCAAGGCACTGGCAGATCCCAGAAGGGAATACAGCTGACCCAATGCAGCACAGTTGCTTACTGTAAAAGTATATTCAAGAAGGCTAGGCTGGTAAAAAGGAGGATGGTGGAGAAGGATCCCAGGTGTATGTGATAAAGATATAGGACTCAGTTGTATTGTCAGGGCCAAGCTGCTGGCAGTAACTCATAGGTATGGATATATCTAGAAAATTTCTTGAGTCTGTGGTTCTTTCTCAGAAATGTCATGCTCAACTCACTGCTTTTCTTCACACTATGGGCAGCTGAGCAAAGCTCAGAGTCTACTTATCTTTTTCCTCTAAAAACATAGTTTACAGCAGATTCCCAGATAGGAACCAACAGAGAAGGGAGAGGGGAGCGAAATTATAAATTTTGTTTTTGACATCTATCACAACACAAAATCCTTGCCTCAAGGATAGAGCACCATGGCCCTCTTAGAAGAACTTTCCCTTCAGATTATGGGCATATATATAAGTCATCAGTTAATGAATTTTGCCTTTGGGCCAAAACTATACTACACCCGGCCATGACTCCTTGTCGATACTATCATCACATCCACATGGCTCATCTAGAGCCAAGGATATGATGGGAAGCTATGATTGAATCAATTCTGACTTTATCCTCAACACAACCTAGACAAAGTGCACTCTGCTCAAGCCCGTTTATCCACAGCGCAGGGTGGGCTGAGAGGAGTTGTGTGGAATGCTGACCATCTGAAATGTGCATTTAAGCTCCTTCCTTAGGTATGGATGCCTTTTTAATGTCCCTCATGGCTTTCCTTAAGACACCACAGTGGAGAGAAGAAGGAACAAACACGTAACTCTTTGCGTAGAGATACAGGGTATATTTAGGGTGGTGTTCTGCCCCACCTGCACTTAAATGAAAACGACAATAACAGTCCTCGTCCAGAGATGCAGAGCTTTGGGAGCTTGCAAACTCTCTTTGATTGCATTGGGTCAACCTGGGCAGACTATTGTTTCCTCTGAGGTGAGGATTGGGACTTATGGCAGGCTCCCTGATTGGGAGGCACAAGCCACTCGATGACAGTGCTGAGGGCAGTAGCGGAGTTGGCCCAGGACTGAGGCAGACTGGACTTGATGGGAGAGCTGCCAGAGCTGATTATTGCAGGATTGAGGGCCAGGCAAGAAGGCCAGGCCCACCTGCATTTCAGTGCATGGAGATTGGAAGTTGGGATTTCCTGTTGTCCTCTTAGACTTAGCTCGTGCCATGGGGTCTTTGCTAGGGGCTGAGATCTTTTGAACAATTTTTTTCCTGGTTTTGGCTGCTTTCTCAGCTGCAGAGAGAATGGACTCATTGTGTTCTTTGCCTTCTGTCTTGGGGTTAATACAGTGCAGAAAATGTCTCACCTTATTTCTCAAGCCAGATTCTGGAAGGCTGGGGCTCCTGTGAGCATGGCCTACTGTCACTTGCCCCTGAAAAATCTGACTATGCAGAGGCTTCCCCTGAATTTGTTGGTCCAGGAAAGGCTGGGCCTGTGAAGCCTGGAGTACCATACGCTGGGCAGTCTCAGGAATCCTTTCTGCTTTGATGATGACACCTAGCTTGGTTTGATTTTCTTGCAGGTCATTCTTTTCAGATGGTTTTTCCCAAGGGACTCTTGGAGGTAGCTCAACGAGCTTAAACTGAGGACAACTCTGGGGACTTCGCTGACTAAGAGCAGCCCGAGGTAAGTTATGGCTCCTTCGCCAGGGTCCTCGGAGTGTCCTATTCAGAAGTGTCCCTGCTGGTCTCTGATCTTCAGCAGGGTGTCTTTTTTCTCTGATTGTGGAGAGCCCAAACCCTGCATCCCCTTCTCCATAGTCCCCTGCTGTTTTGGGTTTCCCCACATCCTCTCCCTTCACTGTCAGCGAGGAAACTTTGGCTGAGTCCTTGCTCTTGCTAGGGCTGTGGGGTTCAGGGCTCCAGGCTTTCTCCAGGCTGGGGTTGTTCACTTCTGCTTCCATCTGAACACAAAGCACCTGGGCCTCTGTCTTGTCCCCACTTGGCTGTGTGATCTTTGAGGTCCAGTGGGCAGAACCATGGGGTATTGCTCTGGAACGTGCTTGATTTTGGCTCTGCTGAACTGACTTTAGCTCAATAGCCAGCTGATCTTTCAGGTGGGCCCACTGTGGGTCTGGGGCGTATGGACTGTCTGGTGGGAGGGGGAGTTCCTGGAGCAATGTTTTCCCTTGGCTGTTCAGACTCTCTTCACAAGTCTCCTTTGTGGATATGTTATCTGGGACCGCTACGATTTGTTCCCTGGACTCCCTTGCCTTTATGGGAATTCCCAGTTGTATCTCTAGGGCCTTTTTTCTCAAATGGAAATTTAGTTTATTCAAGACGGGTGTCTGGAGTGAGTAGTTGCTAATAGTCTCTTCCTGGCACTCTGGAGGCACTACCTCCATCACCCCTTCCTCCTGCACTTCAGTCTGGAACTCCTGTGCACTGCCTGCAGAAGTTTCATTGGCTTCTTTAAAGTCTGGTTCAGGATCTATACATTGGTCTTTACATAAGATTGCCTGAGTCTGATGTTCTGTTGGGCACACAAAAGGCTCAGGGACCATCTCTGTGATGGTGCATTGACTGGCAATTGCTGGGATCATGGCCCTGGAGAGAGCCACATAATAAAGAGCAGGCAGCCCTGACAAGAAGGCCAAATATTTGTGCCGTAAAGTCGTCTCCAGCTTCTCAATCGCTACCTCAGACAAGGCTTGGGACAGCTTAGAGTGTTCAATGATGGCATCTGATGAGGCCTGTTGTTGGCAGTCAAGGGCTATTGGTATCCAGGGCATAACGTCCTGAGGTAGGTCAGGATCAGCTGCTGCCTGCAGCTCTACAGGCTTGCTTTCTGAAATGCAGGGAAAGGAAGCCACTATCTGGCCCCGAGGAATTCTGCAGTCCCAGGAGCTAGCCACAAGGGCAGGGAGAGTGCCCTGGAGGATCTGCCTACATTTTGAGTTGATGTGTCTCTGTAGTATTGTTTTGACCTGAGAGAGCAAGTATGGCATGGGGTGCAATACTGGGGACATGTTGGGTGAGAACAGGTCAGTGGACCCATTGGTCTCTGGGGCTGCAGGCTGGGAGACATGCACATTGGCCAGGGCAGTGCTGTTCCAAGGCAGGGCCTGCTGATCAGTGGGCGACAGGATCAACTGCAGGGACTGCTGGATCTTCTGGGGCAGGCCCCAGCGATGGTGAATCAGCTGTTTCTGGAGGTGAAATTCCAGCAGCCTCTTGGAATGCTCTGGGAAGAAGAGGAGATCCCTTGTGAAGACTGAGATGTGCTTTCCTGGCCAGGAAGGGTCGACCATCTCAGGAGACTGGGCTGTGTCATAGGGCTCATTTATCATGGGGCCATGGCCTTGCTGAGCTCCCTGGAAAACAGCTGGCAAGCCCCACTGAAGCTGCAGCTGCCTCTGCAGCAGGTGCCACTCCAAGGCTTCACATTCGGCCAGAGTCAGAAATGGGACATTCATCTGGGCTTGTTGATGGTCAGGTGGAGAGGCCCAATATAGGGAAGGTGAGGCAGAAGATGGTGGTGAATGGGGTCGACTTTTTGGCAGCAGGGAGAGGAAAGACAGCTCATTGAAAAGAAAAGGAACATTCAAGGGGGTCTTGGACATGCTCCTGTTAGTGGAGAAGCCTTCAGAACCCAAGAAGGTGGCAACGAGGGACTCACTGTGCAGAGAAGGGAGGCCACAGAATAATTGGCTGTATTTCTGCTGCAGATGACCCCCTGAGTCATCAGCCTGTCCCCCAGACAGTGGATAAATGCTCCTTAGGACTTTAACAGTTGGAGGGGGCAAGGTCAAAGCCATAGGTTTTGAGGTTTGCTGGCTGTGGTGTCTTTGTTCTGGGTCCATTATGGACCATTCAGAAACCCAGAAGGCCTGGATGGGCTGGCCGGTCATATGTGAACCCCAGATCTGGTGGGAAATGGTCCCAAGTTTTTCAACAGAGGTCACAGAAGTATTATTCAGGATGAGAGAAACTGGTTGGTTATTTCCAGGCTGGTAAAACAATGGTGGGTCTGGTATAAACTGCTTCAGGGACTCCTCCACACGTCTGGGGAGCCCCCACCTCTGGAAATGCATCCATTTTCTGACATGTAACTCAAGAAGCCTCAGGACTTCAGGACTGAGGAATGGCAGGTGGGCAGGGAGGGCCATATGCAAAGCCATAGGATGAGTCAAGTTAGTGAGCTCTGGGTTCAGGGGCAGCAAAGGGACCTGAGATTTTAAAGGCTGCTGGCCTTGGTTCTCCTGAGCAATCTCTGAGCTTCTCTTCATCATCATCTGGTTCACTGGAACCTTAAGCTCCTCAAGTCTTGACGGAGTCACAGATTCTGTGCCTCTGGGCACATCTGATGGTGGAATTCTCTGCCCTAGATGCAGGTGTTTAGCCAAGTAATCTTGGATGTTAACCACACTGGGTGACTGGGCAGCTGTCTGGGTTAAGGATTTCTGATCCGTTAATTGTGACAGTGTGGAGGTTAGAGATGCCATTGAGGGCTCTTTAGACTCCTGGGAATCCAGACTCTTTTCAAAAGAGTCACTAGACATGGAAAAAATCTTTAGGCAGGAAGAGACCTGTGATGCCCTTGATGAAATGGAGATCAGGCTTTTTTCACCCAGTAACAATTGTTGAATCTCTTGAGCTACAGCATTGCAGACGTGGCAGCAGGATTCTGCACACAGGAGCCGTCGCACACTTCCCTCCTGAGGAAGCCAGCCCTGGCTGGGAAGGGAAACATGGCAATCACTACTGAAGCAGTGCTCTCTGCGTCCTTGGAAGGGTGTAGCCTGGGGAGTTGGCCCTGCCCTCTCCTAGTCTTTAAACCCTGGAGTCAACCCCATGGAATTCTACATATTCCTGCTTTTTTCCCCATCAGAAAATGGCATATGGATGATTAGGGCTGGCTGAGCTAAGAATCTGGGCAAGGTCTTAGACTACTTAGAAGTAGAAGGGCTCTCAGAGAGGATTAGGAGGAGGGATCAGTTCTCTGCAGACTTGTGTTGAGAAGCTGAACTAGGAGATGGGAACTAGACAGATGGAGGAGCCAAGTGGTTAGCGTTTGAGGCATCACCAGGAACTTCACCAGATCAAACCCGAAGTCAGCTTTGTTTAGGGCTAAGAAAACCGAAGCTTAGTATCCTGTTTTTCCATACTTTGAAAATTGAAATCCTTGTGGGAATTGCATTTTGGGGCTGTGGTCTGTCCCTGGACCTGTACACAATATCCCTTGGGAACCAATCCTGGTCTCAGAGATCTTAAGATGAGGATAATTCTAGGCTCATGTCTTAAGCTGTTTAGGAACTGGCCTCTCCAAACACTGACTAGAGGATTAAAGTCAGTAGCGTCCAGACAGGCTTAAAGGAGTCTGCCCTTGAAGGGGTATATATGGCAAATAGAATAGACATTGATGACTTATTAATGCAAAATCCATTCTCTTGACTGGATAACTGTTTGATTGCTGACTTCAACTCTTTCAACTCCATGTAGAATCTTTTCTGAATTAATCAATACTCAACCCTGAATTCTAGGACCACTATGGCTCTAGAACCAACAGCAAAACTGGGAGACTATTCCCTCTTGGGTTGTCTGACCCCCTGTTCTCTGGCAACCTTATCAACTCATTAGCCGGCCTGTACTGTGTATATGGATCCCTTGCAGCCATTATCACTTTTCTCATCCCTGCCCCAGGCTAAGTTGCCAACTCATCACAGGCCAGGCTAGAATTTGGAAGACCACCAAGAATGAGAGATCACCTTTTCATGAGAGAGAGCAGCTCCTGCCTCTTCTCAGCTTCTTTCCGGGAAGCTTTCCTAGCTGAGAAACCAGGTGACAATGTTACTTGGCATAGGATAGTGTTCACAGACATGAACTGAGAATGTGAATCCCAGGAGTCAATGCTCTAAGGCTAGTTTGTGTATGGCAAACATTTATGATATGCCATCTCATTTGCTCTCAAAACCATAGCAGGAGGCAGTGTCCTTAATTTTATACTGTTTTATGGATAATGAGACTGAAAGATGCAGTGACTTCCACAGGATTATAAAACCAGTAAATGACACAATTAAGCACTTCTGCCTTTGTCTTCATCTCTCCAGTCTTAGGGGAATAAGGCAGAGAAGTTTGGAATATTCCTAGGCTCTGATATTCCATTCATGGAAGGATATGAGAAGTTCTCATTTTGGTGAGTTGGAGCTTTCACTGGTTAGAGGACCTAACTTCTGGCACCCAAAGGTTAAAGAGTTTAGGATTCATGGGAACCTCACCCATAGCGGAGGAGAGATTGTGAGGAGAAAGTGGAACTTTACCTCTTGAGGGTGCATCTTTAGCCCTTTGTCTGACTTTTTTTTTTTTTTTTTTTTTTAAAGGAAAGACAGAGAGAAGGAAGGAAGGGAGGAAGAAAGGGAAACATCTTTTTTAAACATTTTCTTGTTTTATTGTATTTTGTTTCTCCGTTATTGTTACATGGGCTGGGGCCGGGAATCGAACCGAGGTCCTCCGGCATAGCAGGCAAGCACTTTGCCCGCTGAGCCACCGCGGCCCGCCCCCTTTGTCTGACTTTTTGATGACTCTTAAAGACAAAAAAGTTAGAATGCAAAAATTATCACAAATGAGATAAAATCCATAAATATTTCCTAATCCGTTTCTATATATCTTTCTATATTTTATATACTCTCCTAATTTCCCTTCCCCACTCTATTCTTTTTCACCTCATTTCCCTTCTGTGCTGATTTATGAATCATTTTGGAGCTCTTCCATACACATGCCTTCCAACCCACCCCAGGAGACATGCTGCAGGTGGTTTAGGATGACGCAGAGCAGATTAAATGGTAGATAGTTCAAGTAACTAAAAGTCTTCAGCTTAAAAAATGTTTATTTGGTACAAAATTTATATTTTGACTACTGCAGCTCCTAATATAACTTATGTGGACAGTTTAATGGAACACCATAAATACATGGAACCTTGGGTAGGGCATGAGATTTTGTAGGTTTGTCCAGAGGGATGCCCCGATAAATCCCAGAGGGATTTGAACAGTGAATAAAAGAATATTTTCAAAGTCCCCTTCAGGGGATGGTGAGAAAGGGGGAAAATTCAACTTCTCCAAGTGGAGAATTCTTGAAATTCTCACAAGCAGTGGGGACAACCAAAGCAATAGGCTGAGCCCCAATCTTGGGGTTGGTTCATATTAAACTTAACCCTGCAAAGGATAGGCTAAACCTACTTAAAATTAGGCCCAAGAGTCACCCCCAAGAGAACCTCTTTTGTTGCTCAGTGTGGCCTCTCTCTCTCAGCCAACATGACAAGCAAACTTACTGCCCTCACCCTCTCTATGTGGGACATGACTCCCAGGGGTGTGGATCTTTCTGGCAACATGGAACAGAAATCCTAGAATGAGCTGGGACTGAGCACCAAGGGATTGAGAAAAAACTTCTCGATTGAAAGAGGGGAAGAGAGAAATGAGACAAAATAAAGTGTCAATGGCTGAGAGATTCCAAACAGAGTCGAGAGGTTATCCTGGAGGGTTATTCTTACACATTAAATAGATATCACCTGTTTAGTTAAGGTGTAATGGAAAGTCTGGAGGGAACTGCCTGAAAATGTAGAGCTGTGTTCCAGTAGCCATGTTTTTTGAAGATGATTGTATAATGATACAGCTTTCACAATGTGACTGTGTGATTGTGAAAACCTTGTGTCTGATGTTCATCTACCTCTCTGACAGATGAGTAAAAAATACAGATTAAAAATAAATAATAAGGGGAACAAATGTTAAAATAAATTTCGTAGATTGAAATGCTAGTGATCAAAGAAAGGGAGGAGTAAGGGGTATGGTATGTATGATTTTTTTTTGTTTTCTACTTCTTTTTCTGAATTGATGCAAATGTTCTAAGAAATTACTATGATGATGAATATAAAACTATGTGAGAATATTGTGAATTACTGATTATAAATGTAGAATGGAATGATCATATGGTAGGAATGTTTGTGTTTGTTTGGTGTTATATTAAAAAATAACCAAAAAAAAAAAAAAGCCTTCAGCTTACATGGGCCTTAATTAACAAGCAACCAGAAAAATCAACCAAACTAGGAGGGCTTCTGAGATCCAGTGAGGTAGCTTTCCATATCCTCTATGACTCGAGAAAAGTACTCTTTTCGATTAGAGTACTATGCAGGGAAAGCGTGCTAAGGAATTATTTCCAGGCATTGAAAAGTAAATGACTATATAAGAGTAATTGAGAATATGGTATAAAAATGGGGGTGGGGAGTGATTAAGGAGGGAGACTGAGGATTTAAAGGCTTAACCAGTTTAATCCTGACTAAGGCTTAACCAGTTTAATCTAGGTTATAGTGCCTCCATACCCTGCTGCAGCTTCTCGTAGGTTCCAACTTTAATCTGTTACAACTTCTTTTCACTTGCCAAATAATTAGAATAATGATAAATATGGAGCCACAGGTATATAAGGGATATCCAGCACCCCAAAAAATATAAGTAGGGCTCAACATGGTCCAAACCTCATTAGCATGAGGAGACCAGCCATCCCTAAATCCAGGACCCTGGTTCCTAATGATTCCTAATGCTATGCCTTGTCATCTCTACCTCACAGATGATGGAACCAGGCCACCAGAATGCATCACAAAGCCCACCTGTTACCCTGTTATACAAGGACATAGTCGTGTCAAAGATTTTTTATTTGTTATAGCAAAGTTCATGTAGCGCTTCAGTCTGTAGATGAGGGTATTTGGTTATCTGTGAGAGTTATAGTCTGGTACTAAGTGTGCCACGGTCACAGGCAGTGTCTACATTCTCATTCTCCACACCCTCCACTGAGCGGATGCCTCAGTTCTCTAATTTAAGACAACCGTCTGGTCATTCTTCTCCAGAAAACTGAGTACTTAAGCATACAGAGCACCTGTAAGAGCGGCTGTGACAGAGAACCCTCCACCAACTCCCCCACCTGTACTGGATGCATACCTGAAAAGCACATGAGGTTTGGGCAGCTAGAGTTGATTAAAACTTGGAAATGAAGAGCTTTGATGTTATAGATGATGTACAAGGAATCAATAAGCAGAGATTAGGTAAGAGGACCATGTCTGATGTGCCGGGAAAAGGCCAAAGAGACAAAAGCTTTAAGTGACATTGTGGGATAAGAGTGAAGGGACGCCTCCAGTCTGTGTAGGCAGGAGATGGTAAACACTGCCTTCAAGGAAAGCACATGAATGAGATTCAGTTCTTGAGGCATGTCCAAAGTTTATGTTCCAGAGCTACCTCTACAGGTGTTACAGCATTTTGCCTGCAGAAATGGGTTGATGACCACTTTCTCCTAAGGGCCACAAACTAGCTGCTCATGGTTGGATTTAGACCTCTGCTATGGATATAGGCAGGTTGCCTGAAGTGTTATTTTTTTATTTATTTATTTTTATTAATTAAAAAAAGAATTAACAAAGCAATTAGAAATCATTCCATTCTACATGTACAATCAGTAATTCTTAATAACATCACATAGTTGCATATTCATCATTTCTTAGTACATTTGCATCGATTTAGAAAAAGAAATAAAAAGACAACAGAATAAGAATTAAAACAATAATAGAAAGAAAAAAAAAAAAAACCTGTACCTCACATGCAGCTTCATTCAGTGTTTTAACATAATTGCATTACAATTGGGTAGTATTGTGCTGTCCATTTCTGAGTTTTTATATCCAATCCCGTTGTACAGTCTGTATCCCTTCAGCTCCAATTACCCCTTCTCTCTTTTTTTTTTAATTAACGGAAAAAAAGAAATTAACCCAACATTTAGAAATCATACCATTCTACATATGCAATCAGTAATTCTTAACATCATCACATAGATGCATGATCATCATTTCTTAGTACATTTGCATCGGTTTAGAAGAACTAGCAACATAACCGAAAAAGATATAGAATGTTGATATAGAGAAAAAAATAAAAGTAATAATAGTGAAATCAAAACAAAACAAAACAAAACAAAACAAAAACCTATAGCTCAGATGCAGCTTCATTCAGTGTTTTAACATGATTACTTTACAACTAGGTATTATTGTGCTGTCCATTTTTGAGTTTTTGTATCTAGTCCTGTTACACCGTCTGTATCCCTTCAACTCCAATTGGCCATTATCTTACCCTGTTTCTACCTCCTGCTGGACTCTGTTACCAATGACACATTCCAAATTTATTCTCGAATGTCTGTTCACATCAGTGGGACCATATAGTATTTGTCCTTTAGTTTTTGGCTAGACTCACTCAGCATAATGTTCTCTAGGTCCATCCATGTTATTACATGCTTCATAAGTTTATCCTGTCTTAAAGCTGCATAGTATTCCATCATATGTATATACCACAGTTTGTTTAGCCACTCTTCTGTTGATGGACATTTTGGCTGTTTCCATCTCTTTGCAATTGTAAATAACGCTGCTATAAACATTGGTGTGCAAATGTCCGTTTGTGTCTTTGCCCTTAAGTCCTTTGAGTAGATTCCCAGCAATGGTATTGCTGGGTCGTATGGCAATTCTATATTCAGCTTTTTGAGGAACCGCCAAACTGCCTTCCACAGTGGTTGCACCATTTGACATTCCCACCAACAGTGGATAAGTGTGCCTCTTTCTCCACATCCTCTCCAGCACTTGTCATTTTCTGTTTTGTTGATAATGGCCATTCTGGTGGGTGTGAGATGATATCTCATTGTGGTTTTGATTTGCATTTCTCTAATGGCCAGGGACATTGAGCATCTCTTCATGTGCCTTTTGGCCATTTGTATTTCCTCTTCTGATAGGTGTCTGTTCAAGTCTTTTTCCCATTTTTTAATTGGGTTGGCTGTCTTTTTGTTGTTGAGATGAACAATCTCTTTATAAATTCTGGATACTAGACCTTTATCTGATATATCATTTCCAAATATTGTCTCCCATTGTGTAGGCTGTCTTTCTACTTTCTTGATGAAGTTCTTTGATGCACAAAAGTGTTTAATTTTGAGGAGCTCCCATTTATTTATTTCCTTCTTCAGTGTTCTTGCTTTAGGTTTAAGGTCCATAAAACCGCCTCCAGTTGTAAGATCCATAAGATATCTCCCAACATTTTCCTCTAACTGTTTTATGGTCTTAGACCTAATGTTTAGATCTTTGATCCATTTTGAGTTAACTTTTGTATAGGGTGTGAGAGATGGGTCTTCTTTCATTCTTTTGCATATGGATATCCAGTTCTC
The DNA here is from genome assembly GCF_023851605.1 of Tamandua tetradactyla. Lineage (NCBI taxonomy): Eukaryota > Metazoa > Chordata > Mammalia > Pilosa > Myrmecophagidae > Tamandua > Tamandua tetradactyla. The sequence continues at coordinate 61,169,985 of NC_135328.1, read as the reverse complement.
TAGGCACCATTTATTGAAGAGACTGTTCTGTCCCAGGTGAGTTGGCTTGACTGCCTTATCAAAGATCAAATGTCCATAGATGAGAGGGTCTATATCTGAGCACTCTATTCGATTCCATTAGTCGATATATCTATCTTTATGCCAATACCATGCTGTTTTGACCACTGTGGCTTCATAATATGCCTTAAAGTCAGGCAGCGCGAGACCTCCAGCTTCGTTTTTTTTCCTCAAGATGTTTTTAGCAATTCGGGGCACCCTGCCCATCCAGATAAATTTGCTTATTGGTTTTTCTATTTCTGAAAAATAAGTTGTTGGGATTTTGATTGGTATTGCATTGAATCTGTAAATCGATTTCGGTAGGATTGACATCTTAACTATATTTAGTCTTCCAATCCATGAACACGGTATGCCCTTCCATCTATTTAGGTCTTCTGTGATTTCTTTTAACAGTTTTTTGTAGTTTTCTTTATATAGGTTTTTTGTCTCTTTAGTTAAATTTATTCCTAGGTATTTTATTCTTTTAGTTGCAATTGTAAATGGGATTCGTTTCTTGATTTCCCCCTCAGCTTGTTCATTACTAGTGTATAGAAATGCTACAGATTTTTGACTGTTGATCTTGTAACCTGCTACTTTGCTGTACTCATTTATTAGCTTTAGTAGTTTTGTTGTGGATTTTTCCAGATTTTCGACGTATAGTATCATATCGTCTGCAAACAGTGATAGTTTTACTTCTTCCTTTCCAATTTTGATGCCTTGTATTTCTTTTTCTTGCCTAATTGCTCTGGCTAGAACCTCCAACACAATGTTGAATAATAGTGGTGATAGTGGACATCCTTGTCTTGTTCCTGATCTTAGGGGGAAAGTTTTCAATTTTTCCCCATTGAGGATGATATTAGCTGTGGGTTTTTCATATATTCCCTCTATCATTTTAAGGAAGTTCCCTTGTATTCCTATCTTTTGAAGTGTTTTCAGCAGGAAAGGATGTTGAATCTTGTCAAATGCCTTCTCTGCATCAATTGAGATGATCGTGTGATTTTTCTGCTTTGATTTGTTGATATGGTGTATTACATTAATTGATTTTCTTATGTTGAACCATGCTTGCATACCTGGGATGAATCCTACTTGGTCATGATGTATAATTCTTTTAATGTGTTGTTGGATACGATTTGCTAGAATTTTATTGAGGATTTTTGCATCTATATTCATTAGAGAGATTGGTCTGTAGTTTTCTTTTTTTGTAATATCTTTGCCTGGTTTTGGTATGAGGGTGATGTTGGCTTCATAGAATGAATTAGGTAGTTTTCCCTCCACTTCGATTTTTTTGAAGAGTTTGAGGAGAATTGGTACTAATTCTTTCTGGAACGTTTGGTAGAATTCACATGTGAAGCCATCTGGTCCTGGACTTTTCTTTTTAGGAAGCTTTTGAATGACTAATTCAATTTCTTTACTTGTGATTGGTTTGTTGAGGTCATCTATGTCTTCTTGAGTCAAAGTTGGTTGTTCATGTCTTTCCAGGAACCTGCCCATTTCATCTAAATTGTTGTATTTATTAGCGTAAAGTTGTTCATAGTATCCTGTTATTACCTCCTTTATTTCTGTGAGGTCAGTAGTTATGTCTCCTCTTCCATTTCTGATCTCATTTATTTGCATCCTCTCTCTTCTTCTTTTTGTGAATCTTGATAAGGGCCCATCAATCTTATTGATTTTCTCATAGAACCAACTTCTGGTCTTATTGATTTTCTCTATTGTTTTCATGTTTTCAATTTCATTTATTTCTGCTCTGATCTTTGTTATTTCTTTCCTTTTGCTTGCTTTGGAATTAGTTTGCTGTTCTTTTTCCAGTTCTTCCAAGTGAACAGTTAATTCCTGCATTTTTGCCTTTTCTTCTTTTCTGATATAGGCATTTAGGGCAATAAATTTCCCTCTTAGCACTGCCTTTGCTGCATCCCATAAGTTTTGATATGTTGTGTTTTCATTTTCATTTGCCTCGAGGTATTTACTAATTTCTCTTGCAATTTCTTCTTTTACCCACTCGTTGTTTAAGAGTGTGTTGTTGAGCCTCCACGTATTTGTGAATTTTCTGGCATTCCACCTATTATTGATTTCCAACTTCATTCCTTTATGATCCGAGAAAGTGTTGTGTATGATTTCAATCTTTTTAAATTTGTTAAGACTTGCTTTGTGACCCAGCATATGGTCTATCTTTGAGAATGATCCATGAGCACTTGAGAAAAAGGTGTATCCTGCTGTTGTGGGATTTAATGTCCTATAAATGTCTGTTAAGTCTAGCTCATTTATAGTGATATTCAGATTCTCTATTTCTTCATTGATCCTCTGTCTAGATATTCTGTCCATTGATGAGAGTGGGGAATTGAAGTCTCCAACTATTATGGTATTTGTGTCTATTTCCCTTTTCAGTGTTTGCAGTGTATTCGTTACGTATTTTGGGGCATTCCGGTTCGGTGCGTAAATATTTATGATTGTTATGTCTTCTTGTTTAATTGTTCCTTTTATTAGTATATAGTGTCCTTCTTTGTCTCTTTTAACTGTTTTACATTTGAAGTCTAACTTGTTGGATATTAGTATAGCCACTCCTGCCATTTTCTGGTTGTTATTTGCATTAAATATCTTTTCCCAACCTTTCACTTTCAACCTATGTTTATCTTTGGGTCTAAGATGTGTTTCCTGTAGACAGCATATAGAAGGATCCTGTTTTTTAATCCATTCTGCCAGTCTATGTCTTTTGATTGGGGAATTCAGTCCATTAACATTTAGTGTTATTACTGTTTGGATAATATTTTCCTCTACCATTTTGCCTTTTGTATTATATATATCATATCTGACTTTCCTTCTTTCTACACTCTTCTCCATACCTCTCTCTTCTGTCTTTTCAGTTCTGACTCTAGTGCTCCCTTTAGTATTTCTTGCAGAGCTGGTCTCTTGGTCACAAATTCTCTCAGTGACTTTTTGTCTGAGAATGTTTTAATTTCTCCCTCATTTTTGAAGGACAATTTTGCTGGATATAGGAGTCTTGGTTGGCAGTTTTTCTCTTTTAGTAATTTAAATATATCATCCCACTGTCTTCTAGCCTCCATGGTTTCTGCTGAGAAATCTACACATAGTCTTATTGGGTTTCCCTTGTATGTTGCAGATTGTTTTTCTCTTGCTGCTTTCAAGATCCTCTCTTTCTCTTTGACCTCTGACATTCTAACTAGTAAGTGTCTTGGAGAACGCCTATTTGGGTCTAATCTCTTTGGGGTGCGCTGGACTTCTTGGATCTGTAATTTTAGGTCTTTCATAAGAGTTGGGAAATTTTCAGTGAAAATTTCTTCCATTAGTTTTTCTCGTCCTTTTCCCTTCTCTTCTCCTTCTGGGACACCCACCACACGTATATTTGTGTGCTTCATATTGTCCTTGAGTTCCCTGATACCCTGTTCAAATTTTTCCATTCTTTTCCAGATAGTTTCTGTTTGTTTTTGGAATTCAGATGTTCCATCCTCCAAATCACTAATTCTATCTTCTGTCTCTTTGAATCTATCATTGTAGGTATCCAGTGTTTTTTCTATCTTTTCTACTTTGTCCTTCACTTCCATAAATTCTGTGATTTGTTTTTTCAGTTTTTCTATTTCTTCTTTATGTTCAGCCCATGTCTTCTTCATGTCCTCCCTCAATTTATCGATTTCGTTTTTGAAGAGGTTTTCCATTTCTGTTCGTATATTCAGCATTAGTTGTCTCAGCTCCTGTATCTCATTTGAACTATTGGTTTGTTCCTTTGACTGGGCCATATTTTCAATTATTTGAGCGTGATCAGTTATCTTCTGTTGGCGTCTGCACATTTAGACAGATTTCCCTGGGTATTGGATCCAAAAGTTTGGAAGATTTTTCTGTGAAATCTCTGGATTCTGTTTTTCTTATCCTGCCCAGTAGGGGGCGCTCGTGGCACACGTTTGTCTGCGGGTCCCACCAGTAAAAGGTGCTGTGGGACCTTTAACTTTGGAAAACTCTCACTGTCCTGGAGGTTTGCTAGCCGAAGCGGCTTGAGCCGGCCTGGGGTCCGAACGCGGGGAGGGTTGCTGGCCGCTGCAGCCCGGAAAAGCGCCCGTCCGAACTTCCTAGTCGGCCCGGGGCGACAAGTGTGGCAGGAGGGCGCCAGCGGCAGCAGCCCGCCCGGGAGAGTGCACGTTCCCGGGGAGTCATGGGTTTGGAAGGGGCCTCCCCCACCCGTCACCGTTCTCCGCGGCCTGGGGATTTCCGATCCAATTCTCTGAGTTGGTCCGGGGGGCCGCACGTGGTGTGGGCGCCAGCCGCCGCGGTTTCAGGGGACTGCCTCTCCAATTCTCCCAGCCAGCCCGGGAAGGGGGAAGGGAGTGACTCCGGCCGCTTGCCGCCCCGCCCGGTGAAGCCTGCGCGCCTCGGTGATCTCACCCGAGTGGCTTCTCTCAGCCAGCCAGCCATTCCAGGATGGGGTACGCTGTCTTTTTTTTTATCTCTGTTGTGGCTTTGGGAGCTGTTCTGTGTCGTTTCTACTCCCCTAGTAGCTGTCCTGGAGAAGAAACTAAGATCCGCGCGTCTTACTAAGCCGCCATCTTCTCCGGAAGCTGTGGCGAAAGGTTTTGATCAGAGTTGTGACGCAGTCTAAGCCATGCTGGGGGAAGAGCAATCCATGAGCTGAGTGTAGGCTGGATTTGATACGGTCTGGAGGCCAGACAATCCGTTTATATCTGAAGTGTTATTTTTAAAACCTGGATTTTGGAAACCTTTATGTAGAGCAGGTATTTTCCAACTCATTAATTTATACAGTTATATAATCTGCTTGGCCTACATGGATGCAGTGATATGCCTTCAACACCTCAGGATTTCTTAATTTGTTAATAAATTTCTTAATTTATTAGCCTGGTAAAAGCAGTCTCACAAATTATTTGGCTGAAAATCTCTGAAGAGGTTATTTGGTCCTTCCTCCAGCATCCAGCCCTATCCCCAGCATGAATGGTGAACACTCAGTATACTCGCAGCCCTAAACTGAGCAGTGTCAAGTGTATAAAAGACATTTGAGTTATGTTACCTGCTGTTTCGGTTTGCTGAAGTGTGAATGTCATATATAAGAAATGGATTTGCTTTTACAAAGGGTATTTATTAGGTTACAAATTTACAGTTCTAAGGCCATGAAAATGTCCAAATTAGTGCATGAACAAGAGGATACCTTCACTCAAGAAAGGCTGATTATGTCCTCTGTCACAGGGGTTCCTCTGTCACAGGGGAAGGCACATGGCAATGTCTCTGGTTTCAAATGGCTCTCTCAGCTCCTGTTTCCAGTGGCTTTCTCTCTAAGCATCTGTGGAGCCTCACTTAGCTTCTCCAGGGCAAACTCTGGATTTCATCTCTTAGCACAGCATTTCCAAATGTCTGTGTCCTGGCTTCATCTTTTTGTTCTCTGTGTCGAATGTGAACTATTTCTCGCTCCGTGAACTCTTTTAAGGACTCCAGTAAGCTAATTAAGACATACCTTGAATGGGTGGGGTCACAACTCCATGGAAATAATTTAATCAAAATATCACACCTTGCGGTGCAATGGTAGTTCAGTGGTAGAATTCTCACCTGCCATGCGGGAGATCTAGGCTCAATTCCCTGCAGTGCAGTTCTGCACCCCTTCCTCCCCCAAAAAGTTTTCAACAAAATAGTGCAGCAATAATGGGATACTCACATAGAAAAATAATGAAATGTGACCCCCACCAGACAGTATACAAAAAAAAGATCACACCCACAAATGGGTGGGTCACATCTCCATGGAAACAACCTAGTCAAAAGATCCCACCCTATGATAGGTCTTCCCCCACATGACCAGATTAGGGTTAAAAGAACATGGCTTTTTGGGGGTTACTGATCAGTTTCTGTCATTGTCCCTAACTCTCTGTCTGTCCTAGAACATGCTTTTCTTCCCAACAGCCTCTGCTTTTATACCCAGCAACACTACTGTTTTCCCCAAGAACCTGTCCTAGCCACCCTGGTCCTCACTACATTCTTTCTTCTCTGAAATGTAATGTTTGTGACCTGAGCCTCACATGAAAAAATAATATTCTTTATTATACATTTTTGTCTCTTACTTCAGGGGAGTTAGTCTTGTCTTTGAAACTACATTTTAAACACCTTAAGTGTAGGCAGGTGCACTGGTTTGAAACTATTATGTGGGAAGGGGTGCAGAACTGCACTGCAGGGAATTGAGCCTAGATCTCCCGCATGCCAGGTGAGAATTCTACCACTGAACTATCATTGGTAGAACTACCAATTCTACCACTGAACTACCATTGCACCCCAAGGTGTGATATTTTGATTAAATTATTTCCATGGAGTTGTGACCTCACCCATTCAAGGTAGGTCTTAATTTGGCAGTAAGAAATGTAGACTATTTCTAGTGGAGGTGCACCTGGGTGATTTGGAAGAAATTGTTAGAAAATATTAGAGGAATAGGGGTGTGGCCACTTGAAGGAGGGCCATTTCAATCTTGTCATGGTCAGGTTCGTGTGTCAACTTGGCCAAGTGGTGGTACCTCTTTGTCTGGTTGGGCAAGCGCTAGCCTATCTGTTGTAATGAGTACATTTCATAGAATAAAATCATGAGCATGTCAGCTGCATCCACAGCTGATTCCATTTGTAATCAGCCAAGGGGAGTGTGCTGGTTTGAAAGGAAGTATGCCCCCTAAGAAAAGCCATGTTTTAATATAAATCCCATTTCATAAAGGTAGAATAATCTCTATTCAATGCTGTATGTTTGAAACTGTAATGAGATCATCTCCCTGGATGATGTGATTTAGTCAAGAGTGGTTGTTAAACTGGATTAAGGGACGACATGTCTCCACCCATTTGGGTGGGTCTTGATTGGTTTATTGGAGTCCTATAAAAGAGGAAACATTTTGGAGAAGAGATTCAGAGAGAGCAGAATAATGTAGCCATGAGATGCAGAGAGTCCACGAGACAGCAACCTTTGGAGATGAAGAAGGAAAACGCCTCCCGGGGAGCTTCATGAAACCAGAAACCAGGAGAGAAAACTAGCAGATGACGATGCCATGTTCGCCATGTGCCCTTCCAGCTGAGAGAGAAGCCCTGACTCTGTTTGCCACATGCCTTCTCATTTGAGAGAGAAACCCTGAACTTCATCGGCCTTCTTGAATCAAGGTATCTTTCCTTGGATGCCTGTGACTGGACATTTCTATAGACTTGTTGTAATTGGGACATTTTCTCGTCATTGGAACTGTAAACTTGCAACTCATTAAATTCTCCCTTTTAAAAGCCATTCCGTTTCTGGTATATTGCATTCCAGCAGCTAGCAAACTAGAACAGGGAGTGTCTTCTGCAATGAGTGATGCTTAATCTAATCACTCGAAGCCTTTTAAGGAGGATTCAGAAGAGACAGACTCTCTTCCTGCTTCAGCCTGTGAGCCTCTTCTGTGGAGTTCGTCCAGACCCTCCATCAGAATCCTCGGCCTGCCCTGTGGATTTTGGACTCTGCGTTCCCATGGTTACATAAGACACTTTTATAAATTTTATATTTGCAAGTGTTTCCTGTTAATTCTGTTTCTCTAGAGAACCCTAACTAACATAACATATTACCACAATTTTTTTAGAAAAAGAGGGGCTAAAGAGACTGACTATTAAATACATTACATGATCCTGGAATACCTCTAATAATGGAGGAGAAAATGTCCAAAGGATATTATTGGGGCAATTGAAAAAAGTGGAATATAGACTATAAGCTTTATATCAATATTAAATTTCTTGAACATGAAAACTGTACTCAAAGAGGTTGTATAATAAAATATCCTCATTCTTAGGAAATGGACATGGAAGTATTAAGTGTTCAAGGATCATGAGGAATATAACCTACTATGAAATGCTTAGAAAATAGAGAAATAGAATGATAGAACAAATGTGCAAAATGTTAAAAATTGTTAGAACTGGGTATCTGTGTAGGGAGAATGCTGCAGTTTGCTTTTCTTTTTTGTATTAATACTATTAAATTTTAACCTTTTTATTTTGAAATACTTTCAGACTTACAGGATAGTTAAAAAATAATACAAATCCCACACAGAGAGCTCCAACATACCCCTATAGCCCCAGATACTCAGATCCACCAATTTTAACATTTTGCCATCTTTGCTGTATCATCAGTCTATCCATCCATCCATCCATCCATCCATCCATCCATCCATCCATCCATCTATCTGTCTATCCACCTATCTGTCTGATTTAGTTTCCTAGGCTGCACAAACAAATATCATAAAATGGGTTGACTTAAACAATGAGAATTTATTAGCTTATGGTTTTGAGGCTAAAAGAAAGTCCAAATCATCAAGGTAATGCTTTCTCCCTGAAGACTATGGTGTTTTGGGGCTGGCTGCTGGTAATCCTGGGGTCCTTAGTTTGTCACATGGCAAAGCACATGGTAGCGTCTCCTGGTCTCTTCCTTCTCTCCTGGGTTCAGCTTCTTGCTTCCTGCGGCTTACTCTCTCTCTGTCTGAATTTCATCCTCTTATAAAGGCTCCAATGATTGGATTAAATCCTGATTGAGGTGGGCCACAGCTTAACTGAACTAGCCTCATCAAAAGAACCTACTACAAAAGCACCTACTTACAGGAATGGATTAAAATTTAAGAACATGTTTTTCTGGGGTACATATAGCATCAAACCACCATACCATCTATCTGTCTGTCTATATATTTATCAACCCATTTTCTGAACACTTGAGTGTAGGTTATATACATCATGCTCCTTGAACACTTAATACTACTGTGTACATTACCTATGGGTAAGGATATTCACCTACATATCCACCTTAAGTGCAGTTATCAAGTTCAAGAAATTTAACGTTGATATAAAATTGATGTCTATATTCCAATTTTTTTTTTCATATATCCCTATAATGTTCTTTCAAACCTTTTCCCCTTCCGTCTTAGGTCCCATCCAGGATCATGTATTGCTTTTAATTGTCATTGTCTCTTTAGTTCCTTTTTTCTGTATGCTCTGTGGTGGGGGTAACATTTCATTCTTTTTCCATGTGACTATCCCATTATTGCAGCACCATTGTTGAGGGGTTTTTTTGTGTGTGGGGTGGGGAGGTGCACGGCTGGAAATCAAACCTGGGTCTCCCACATGGCAGGCGAGAATTCTATCACTGAACTACCCTTGCACCCCTCGTTGCTCCTTTCTAATATATATATATATATATATATGTATATACTATATAAACTGTCCCATCTCAACCACCCAAGAACACTGTTCAATGGGATTAATCACATTCACAATATTGTGCTACTCTCACCACCTTCCATTACTAAAACTTTTCCATCTCCTATTTTGCATTAACTCTCCATTCTTCCTGCTCCCTGTTCCTGGCAATTTGTGCTCTAATTTCTATCTCTATAAGCTTGCGTGTTCTCTGTTATTTTCTTTGTAGTTACCATGGGGCATAAATTTAATATCCTAAATCTGTAAAATCTCATTTGCTTTGATACCAATTTTTTTTTTTTTTTTTTTTTAAAGGAAAGACAGAGAGAAGGAAGGAAGGATAGAAGGAAGGAAGGAAGGAAGAAAGGGAAACATCTTTTAAACATTTTCTTGTTTTATTGTATTCTGTTTCTCCGTTTTTGTTACATGGGCTGGGGCCGGGAATCGAACCGAGGTCCTCCGGCATAGCAGGCAAGCACCTTGCCCGCTGAGCCACCGCGGCCCGCCAATTTAACTTCAATAGCATATACAAACTATGTTCTTATATCTTCTATCCCCCAACCTTTGTTCTTTTTCTTATTTTTTGCTTGGGCAGGCATCGGTAATTGAATCCGGGTCTCTGGCATGGCAGGCAAGAATTCTGCCTGCTGAACCACCACCACACCACCACACCTTTGCTCTTGTCACGAATTACATATTTCTACATTATGAGTCCCTAACCACTGATTTCTCTTTACATCTTATGCATTTGCCTTTTAGATCTTCCAGAAGTAAAAAGTGGAGCTACAAACCAAAAATACAAAAGTACTAGCATTTATTTTACCCCTATTGTTATCTTTGCTGGCGCTCTTTATTTCTTCCTATAGCTTCAATCTGTTGTCTATTGTCCTTTCTTTTCAACATGCAGAACTCTCATTCGCAACTCTTGTAAGGCTGGTCCAGTGGTGATGAACTCCCTTAGCTTTTGTTTGTCTGGGAATAACTGAATCTGTCCCTTATTTTTTTTTTTTTTTTTTTTTAAAGAGAGAGGGAGGAAGGGAAGGAAAGACAGAGAGAAGGAAGGAAGGATGGAAGGAAGGAAGGGAGGAAGAAAGGGAAACATCTTTAAACATTTTCTTGTTTTATTATATTTTGTTTGTTTGTTTGTTTTTTACATGGGCTGGGGCCGGGAATCGAACCGGGGTCCTCCGGCATGGCAGGCAAGCACTCTTGCCCGCTGAGCCACCGCGGCCCGCCCATGTCCCTTATTTTTGAAAGACAGTCTTGCCAGATATATTGGTTTGCCATTTTTTGCTTTCAGCCACATGTCATCCCACTGCCTTCTTGCCTCCATAGTTTCTAATGAGAAAATCCACATTTAATCTGATTGAGGTTCCCTTATACATGACATATCACTTCTCTCTTGCAGCTTTTAGAATTCTTTTTATTTGGCATTTAACAATTTGATTATAATATGCCACAGTGTGGGTCTGTTTGGGTTTATCCTGTTTAGAGTTTGTTGAGCATCTTGGATATGTATAGTCATGTCTTCCCTTAAATTTGGAAAGTTGTCAATTATTTTCTTTGAATATTCTCTTCTGCCCCTTTCACTTTTTCTTCTTCTAGGACTTCCTCATTGTATATATTGGTATGCTTGATGGCTCCTCAGGCTCTGTTCATTTTTCTACATTCTTTCTTCTTTCTGCTCCTCAGATAGGATGATTTCAATTGTCCTATGTCCAAGTTTACTGATTCTTTCTTCTGCCAGCTCCAATCTGCTGTTGAATCCTTTTAGCACTTTGATGGTTTCCAATGCTTCAGTTTTCTCCTTGGCCTGGGACATCACTTCCTGTTTCTTTTTTAACTTTTTGTTATTGTAGAGTATAACATATATATAAAGCAAAGAAATAAAGAAGCAATAGTTTTCAAAGCACTCTTCAACAAGTGGTTACAGGACAAATCCCAGAGTTCAAATCACGGGCCACCATATGATTCTCTTATATTTTTCCTTCTAGCTGCTCCAGAATATAAGAGGCTAGAGGGTGTAAATACTTCTTTATCATCACAATCAACTTTTTTTCCTTCTCTTTTTGTGAACAATGATATACATACAAGTAAGCTATAAACTTCAAAGCACACCACCAAACTTAGTTGTAGAACATATTTCAGACTTTGACGTGGGTTACAATTTCACAATTTTAGGTTTTTACTTCTAACTGCTCTAAAATACTGGAGACTAAAAGAGATATCAATTTAATGATTCAGCATTCATATTCATTTGTTAAGTCCTATCGTCTATGGATAATTCCATCATCACCTTTGATCTTTCCATACCTCTCTTTGGGGTTCTTTGGGCTATGGTAATTCTAAATTTTTGATAGTGGAAGGGCCTGTCACTAATATGGGGTAGGGAGATGGAACTATCTGATGTTCTGGAGAGGCTGAGCTAGATTTCCAGACTTACCTGGACCAGGGATCCATCTGGAGGTTGTAGGTTTCTGGAAAGTTACTCTAATGCCTGGATGTGGAATCTTATATATTGCTCTAGGTATTCTTTAGGATTGGCTGGAATGGTCCTGGTTGGGGACTGGCAGGTTATGATAGGTAGCAAGGTCTACCTGAAGCTTGCATAAGAGCAATCTACAGAGCAGTCTCTCTACTCTATTTGAACTCTCTTTGCCACTGATACTTTATTAATTGCACTTCTTTCCCCCCATTGGTCAGGATGGAATTGTTGATACCACAGTGCCAGGTTTGGATTCATCCCTAATGAATCACCAGGCAGACTTTCATCCCTGGATGTCATGTCTTATGTAGGGGGGAAGGCAATTATTTCACTTGCAGAGTTGGGCTTAGAGAGACTGAGGCCACATCTGAGCAATAACAGAGGTCCTCCAGAAGTAACTCTTTGGCATGCCTATAAGTAGTCTAAGCTTCTCTGCTACCTACATAAGCTTCACAAGAGTAAGCCTCATGATCAAGGGTATGGCCTATTGATTTGAGTATCCCTAAAATTTGACACAGTATCAGGGGATTCTCTAAGAGTAAGGTTTAATAGTTCCATATTCTTTCTGCCCTCCCTCAGGAGACTTTGCCAATACTTTTTGATTATCTGCTTAATATACTCTAGGATATTTCCAGGCATTACAATAATCTATACAGGATTAAAGGACCTCTTTTTTATTCTGTGTTTCAGTTGTTCAAATGAGCTAAACAGATAGGTTGAATTAGATTATGCACTACAGAAAAGTTCAGTTCCAGGTCAAATAAACCTTTCTTCCATTGGTCTCAAAGAGTATGTGTGTTTCTAAAATATAGACACTGTCTTCCTTACCCCTATGTTCTGAATTACTTCAACCCCAACCTGTTCGGCTTCATTCTTATCTCTGTCAGGTTATATGTATAAAGCAGCCTCTCAAAATCCAGAAATAATAATCACCACTCCAGACTTAATGTGTCTGCTCTAAAAGCTTACCATCTAGGCCCCTGTTTTCTATAAGCATTTTCTAAAGGTGACCATACCATTGTTTTTTTGTTTCTGGCTTATTTTGTCTCACCAAATGTCCCACATCTTCATTCACCTCGATACATGCCTCATGATATTGTTCTTTTGTAGCAGCACAACCTTCGTTCATAAGTATACACCATTGTTCGCCAATCTACTTCTCCATCAATGCATCCTTCAGCCACCTGCATACATCAGGCATCATGTACAGGGCCCAAAGTCCACAGTCCATGAACATTCTCAATTTTAGATAATTTCATTGTTCCCAAGAGACAGAAAACCAATAAACACACCCTCACCAAATAGGAAATCTAAACCTCCTCTTAACTCTTATCCTTCACCCCGTTATTTACCTCTGCTATTGCTGTGGTAGTGCTGATGGTTTCCTTTTGAACATAGCTCATAGCATGCAATAGGAGTTTTCCCCCTATACCCTGGATTTAAACACTCTTTATACAAGAATCATATCTTTGAAGTAATTCTTAGGAGAACTAATTCATATTTCTAGTTTGAATCAGTGGGACACGTACATCTAATCAACCCCTTTCAATCTTGTTCCTCTTCAGTATGGTAATATTACTTCTAGACCCTTTGTTACTTCTAGACAAAGAATCACCTTTGTTCCTATCTATTCCCTTACAATGGAGGTTAACCTCATTAGCTAACGGTTCACCCATCTCTAGCTTCAATGTATCTCTAAGTCCCCGATCTTCAGTATTAAAAGCCTCTGATTACACATTTATACTTGTCATAAAAGTGGAATCATACAGTATCTATTTTTTTTGTGTCTGGCTAATTTCACTCAGCATTAGATCCCCAAGGTTCAACCATTTTGTCATGTGCTTCAGGACATCATTTTGTCTTACTGCTGCATAATATTCCATTGTATGTATACACCACATTTTGTTGATTCACTCATCTGTTGATGGGCAGTTGGTTTGTTTCCATCTTTTGGTGATTGTGAATAATGCTGCTGTGAACATCAGTGTGCAAATGTCTGTTTATGTCCTTGCTTTCAGTTTTTCTGGGTATATACCAAGTAGTGCTATTGCTGGGTCATAGGGCAATTCAATACTTAGTTTCCTAAGGAACCGCCAAACAGTCTTCCATAGTGGCTGCACCATTATACATTCCCACCAGCAGTGCATGTGTCCCAGTCTCTCCAACATTTATAGTTTTCTGTTTAATACCAGACATTTTTATAGGTGTGAGGTAGTATCTCATTGTAGTTTTTTTTTTAATAGCTCAGATGCAGCTTCATTCAGTGTTTTAACATGATTACTTTACAATTAGGTATTATTGTGCTGTCCATTTTTGAGTTTTTGTATCTAGTCCTGTTGCACAGTCTGTATCCCTTCAGCTCCAATTACCCATTATCTTACCCTGTTTCATTGTAGTTTTGATCTGCATTTCCCTTACAGCCAGCGAAAATGAGCATCTGTTCATGTGCTTTTGAGCCATCTGTATTTGTTCTTCAGAAAACTGTCTATTCATATCTTTAGCCCATTTTATAATTTTTGTTCATTTGTTGTTGAGTCATATGATTTCTTTGTATATACAGGAAATCAAACTTTTGTCTGATATGTGATTTCCAAATATTTTCTCCCATTGAGTTGGCTGCCTCTTTACCTTTTTGACAGTCTTTTGAAGTGCAGAAGCATTTGATTTTAAGGAGTTCCCATTTATCTGTTTGTTCTTTTGTTGCTTATGCTTTGGGTGTAAAGTTCAGAAAGCTACCTCCTATGACTAGGTCTTGAAGATGTTTCCCTAGATTTTCTTCTAGAAACTTTATGGTGCTAGTTCTTATATTTAGGTGTTTGATCCACTTTGCGTTAATTTTTGTGTAGGGTGTAAGATAGGGGTTCTCTTTCATTCTCTTGGCTATTGATAACCAGATTTTCCATGCCCACTTATTGAGAAGACTATTTTGTCCCAATTCAGAGGATTTGGGGGACTTGTCAAAAATCAGTTGACCATAGATTTGGTGGTCTATTTCTGCACTCTTGATTTTATTCCATTGGTCAGTGCTTCTGTCTTTGCTGTTTTGACCATTATGGCTTTATATTAGGTTTTAAAGTCAGGAAGTGTTAATCCTCCCACTTCGTTCTTCCTTTTTTAGGATGCTTTTAACTATTTGGAGTCTCCTTCCCTTCCAGATGAATTTGGCAGTTAGCTTTTCCAAATCTTCAAAGTGGGTTGTTGGAATTTTTATTGGTACTGGGTTGAATCTGTAGATCAATTAGGGGAGAATTAATGTCTTAACTATAGCTTTTTTTTATTAGCTCAAATTTATTAGCTCAAGTTTTTTGCTGTAGATTTCTCAGGATCATCCAAGTATAGTATCATATCATCTGCAAATAATGAGAGTTTTACTTCTTCCTTTCCAATTTGGATGCCTTCTGTTTCTTTGTCCTGCCTGATTGCTCTAGCTAGAACTTCTAGCACAATGTTGAATAATAGTGGTGGCAGTGGGCATCCTTGTCTTGATCTTAGGGGGAAGGCTTTCAGTCTCTCTACATTGAGTATGATGCTGGCTGTCAGCTTTTCATATATTCCCTTCATCATATTGAAGTAGTTACCTTTGATTCCTATCTTTTGGAGTATTTTTATCAGAAAAGGATGCTGAATTTTGTTGAACGTTTTTCAGTATCAATCGAGATGATCATGTGCCTTTTCTCTTTTGATTTGTTAATGTGCTGTATTACATTAATTACTTTTCTTGTGTTGTACTATCTTTGCATTCCTGGTATAAACTCCATTTGATCATGGTGTATAATTCTTTTAATGTGCTGTTGGATTCTATTTGCTAACATTTTATTGAGAATTTTTGCATCTATGTTCATTAGGGAGATTGTCCTGTAGCTTTCCTTTCTTATAGCATTTTTACCCTGTTTTGGTATTAAAATGATATTAGCTTCATAAAATGAGTTAAGTAAAGTCCCTTTTTCCTCATTTTTTGGGGAAAAGTTTGAGCAGGATTGGTATTAGTTCTTTGTGGAATGTTTGATAAAATTCCCCTGTGAAGGCATCTGGCCCTGGGCTTTTCTTTGTGGGAAGATTTTTGATGACTAATTGAATCTTTTTACTTGTGATTGGTTTGTTGACATCTTCTAATTCTTCCTGAGTCAGTGTAGCTTGTTTGTGTGTCTCCAGGTATTTGTCCATTTCATCTAAGTTGTCTAGTTTGTTGGCATATAGTTGTTCGTAGTATCCTCTTGTGATTTCTTTTATTTCTTCAGGGTCTCTGGTAATACACATCTTCTCATTTCTGATTTTGTTTATTTGCATCCTCTCTCTGTTTTTTCTTTGCCAGTCTTGCTAGTGATCCATCAATTTTATTGATTTTCTTAAAGAACCAACTTTTGGTTTTATTGATTCTTTCTATTGTTCTTTTGTTCCCCCATTCATTTATCTCTGCTTTAATCTTTGTTATTTCTCTTCTCCTATTTTCTTTGAGGCTAGTTTTCTGTTCTTTCTCAAGTTCTTCCAGTTTGGCTGTTAAATCCTTGATTTTTGTTCTTTCTTTTTTTTTTTTAATATAGGCATTTAGGGCAATAAATTTCCCTCTCAGAACAGCCTTTCCCACATCCCATAAGTTCTGATAAGTTGTATTCTCATTTTCATTTATCTCCTGTAGCTACTGATTTCTCTAGCAATTTCTTCTTGACCCACTGGTTGTTTCAAAGTATGTTATTTAATCTCCATGTATTTGTGAATATTCTTGTTCTTTGGTGGTTATTGATATCCAGCTTCATCCCATTGTGAACAGAGAAAGTGCTTTGAATAATTTCAATATTTTATATTTATAAAGACCTATTTTGTGCCCCAGCATATGATCTATCCTGAAGAATGTTCGATAAGCACTAAAGAAGAATGTATTACCTTGTGCTTTGGGGTACAATGACCTATATATGTCTGTTAGGTCTAATTAATTTATGAGGTTATTTAACTTCTCTATTTCCTTGTTGATCTTCTATCTGGTTGTTCTATCTATAGAGGAGAGTGGTATATTGAAGTCTTCCGCTACTATTGTTGAAGCATTTATCACTCCCTTCAGTTTTGCAAATGTCTGTTCTCATGTACTTTGGAACTCCTTGACTGGGAGCATAAACATTTATGAATGTTATATCTTCTTGGTGAATTGACCCTTTAATTAGCATATAGTGTCCTCCTTTGTCTCTTATGATGCCTTTACATTTAAAGTCTATTCTGTCTGTATTAGTATAGCTACTCCTGCTTTCTTTTGGTTACAACTTGCATGGAAAATCTTTTTCCATCCTTTCACTTTCAATCTATTTGTCTAAGATGAGTCTCTTTATAAGCAGCATATAGCTGGATTATGTTTCTCAATCCATTCTGCCAATCTGTATCTTTTAATTGGTAAGTTTAGTCCATTAATATTCAAAGTTATTACTGAAAAGGCATTTCTTGGTTCCACCGCCTTATATTTTTCATTTTATTTGTCAGATCTACATATTCTTTTCCTTCTTTCTCTTTGTATTCTTTAAATTACCCTTAGTGGTACTCTTCAATTCTGTGCCCTCCTCCAGACCTCCCTCTCCTGTCTGTTTTTTTTTCTGTCGGCAGTACTCTTTTTAGTATTTCTTGTAGGGACAGTCTGTTATTGACAGATTCTTTCAGGACTCATTTTTCTGT
Organism: Tamandua tetradactyla; assembly: GCF_023851605.1. Lineage (NCBI taxonomy): Eukaryota > Metazoa > Chordata > Mammalia > Pilosa > Myrmecophagidae > Tamandua > Tamandua tetradactyla. The sequence goes on along the minus strand of NC_135328.1, from coordinate 61,152,627 downwards.
GAAAACTTTAATCTCTCCCTCAATTTTGAAGGCCAGTTTTGCTGGGTACAGAATTCTTGGCTGGAAGTCTTTCACTTTCAGGATCTTAAATATCTCATACCACTGCCTTCTCACCTCCAGGGTGTTAGTTGAGTAGTCTGGACTCATTCTTATTTGATTTCCCTTGTATGTAGTTTATTGTTTTTCTCTTGCCACTTTCAGGTTTTTCTGCTTCTCTTCAACATTTGACAGACTGATTAGTATGTGCCTTGGGGAAGGCCTATTTGGATTTATTCTGTTTGGAGTTCATTGGGTTTCTTTGACCTGTATATTTATGTCCTTTATGGGGGTTGGGAAGTTTTGCCCCATTATAACCTCAACAACTCTTCTTATCCCTCTACTCCTCTCTTCTCCTTCTGGGACACCAGTGATTCTCATATTTGTGTGCTTTGTTTTGACTATCATTTCCCTGAGTTTCCATTCATTTTTTTCCATCTTTTTTGCCATTTGCTGTTTTGAGTCTTCGAAGTCATTTATTGTGTCCTCTATATCACTTATTCTTTCTTCTGTCTTTTCAAGTCTAGTGTTGTGTGCCTCTAGTATGTTTTTTTTTAATTTTGTCAACAGAGTCTTTAATCTCTGATTTCTGCTATTTTTCTATTTATTCTTTCAAATTCCTCTTTGTACTCTTCTATTGTCTTCTTGATCTCCTTTATGTCATTTGCTATCCCACTTATTAAGTAGAGTTGTATAAACATCTTTGATTCGTTGTTCCAATGTCTGTGTGTCCTCAGGTGTTTTAATTTGGTCATTAGGCAGGGCTATATCTGTCTGCATTGTGATATGCTTAGTGATCTTCTGCTGTCTTCATCACATATAAATATCTGATTGATTTACTTTGGGAGTTGATTTCTTTCAGTAGTCTCAGGCCTTGTGTTTGTGGGATGGTTGTACAGCAGAGAGCAGGGCACAGGGTGGAACACTCAGTATGGTGCTTTGTTTCAGGGCAGGTATGGGCACAGTTTGGGGATGTTACATTGATGCTTGTGAACATGGGCACCCAGTGGCTAGGGAGGATGGAGCTGTGCAGATGCACCCCAGTCTGGTGAGCATAACCCTGTGTGTGCTAGCCTAAGGCATGGGGCCTTTTGTGAGTAGGCATGGAGCAGGGTGAGGATGTGCAACACTATGGGTGTGGGACGGGGGCGGGCGTAGCCTAGGTATGGAGGTTAGTGCCCGCATTATGCGCTGGCAACAGCCTGCAAGGAACCGGGAGGGGGAGGTAGTGCTCAGGAGGGGTGTAGGAGAGGTGGGTTAGGCAGCACTTGGGGTGGGGGTGTGAGGCAGGTACATGCACTGGGGTCTGGCAGGGTAGGGGTGCCAGGAACATGGGGAATAGGAAAAGATGATGGGGTTCAGGTGTGTAGGGTGTGGGGTGAGTTGCCCATCACGTGGTTGCACTGGTGAGAGTATTGTCCCCAAGGAATGCAGCCTGGCTTACTTCCTAGTCCTGTGCTCCAGTCTGTGCACTCCCACGGGCTCCATGGCTCTGCACCTCCACACCAGGCTCCAGCTTTCTGCCTCTCAGTTCCTCCGTCTCTGCAACCAGGGCTGCTGCATGTGGTGCAGAAGGCTCTCCCAGGTCATCCACACTCCCAAATTGCAGTCTCAGTCGTCCTCCTGTCCCTCCTCTAACTTTTCCATGGAGCAGGGCTGATCTTAAGCTACTCTAGTCGGCCATCTTCCCAGAAGTCTGATTTCACCTTCCCATGGAAATACACAAGATTAACCTAAGTGCAGATTCAGAGGTTGGCTCTTCCACAGGAGAAATTTACTTTTAATGAGCACATATGTACCTGGCCCAGGTACGCCCCAAGCAATGGGTGCCCCCTCCCATTTCCTGTTACTTTGTATGTTTTGTAATCTTTTGTTGAAACATGGACATTTTGGTATGTTGTTGCTGGAATTCATTTTATGAGGTATCTGTTCCCTAAGCTTGTGTTGTGACAGCACTTTCCTTGAATGCCAAGGGAAAACCAAAAAAGAAAAAAAAAAGGGAAAAAAGAAAACATCTTTCTCGGTCTTTGCAGATTGACCTGTGGAGTGCTCTCCTTCAGAGTTTATCCATACAATGATTTTAGAGAATAGCTCCAGGCTAAAGTGTAGGGCCCTTCCTGGTTCTTTCTGCATTTGAGTCTTGTCTTGGGCATGCACATGTGGCCCTAGGAATTCCCCCAGTCTTGGGCGCTGCATTGTATATCATTCAGCCACAGTTCCTTGTCCCAGGCAGCATGCATGCTCCTAGTATATACAAGAAAGTTACTGTGCTCTCTATGGAACTGGGATCAGGGGTATGCCTTGGAAGTTGGTGGCAGCTTTGATCTCAGCCAGTCATGGAGGAGTGGCTATTGGGGGCTCCACAAGATCCTATTGCTTTTTTTTTTTAATGGCTTCTAAAAAGGGGAATTTATTAAGTTGCTAGTTACAATTATAAGGCTGTAGAAATGTCCAAACTAAGGCATCCAGAGAAGGATACGTTGGCTGAAGAAAAGCAGATGGGTCCAGAACATCTCTGTTAGCTGGGAAGGCACATGGTTGGCATCTGCTGGGGCCCTTGGCTTCTGCTTTCAAACATCTTCCCAGAGGGCATTTTCTTTCTGCATCTCCAAACACCTCGGTTTCATGTTGGCTCTGTCACCTCCAGGCATTGTGTACACTTTTCAGAAAAAAAGAATTGGAAAGGGCAAAGTATGCTCCTTGATAAGGCTTTGCTTATTATTAGAAAAAGAATGCCCTCTGCAAGAGTGTTAGTTTGAAAGCTGCCAGAATGTGCTATACCGGAAATGGAATGGCTTTTTATAAAGGGAAATTTAATAAGTTACAAGTTTACAATTCTAAGGAAGTGAAAGTGTCCAAATTAAGGCACCAATAAGAGATTACCTTCATTCTAGAAGGGCCGATGGGTCAGGAACATCTTTGTCAGCTGGGTAGTCATGTAGCTGGCATCTGCTTGTCCCTTCTCCACTGCTTTCAGCTCTCGGCTTGTGAGGGTGCCTCACTTTACTTCTCCAGGACTTGCCTTCACCTCTTGGCTTCCCTTGGCTCTCTCCAGGTTTGTGCTTGTTTAACATCTCATGGCAATGACTGCTGGCTGCAAACATCTCCAAACATCCATGTCTCTGTTCTCCATGTATCTGCATCTGTGTCACCTCTGCTGTGAAGTTTCTTTTGGCTCTGAGGCTTCTGTCATTTCTGACTCTTTCCAAAATTTCTCTTTTAAAGGATTCCGGTACACTAATTATGACCCACCTGGAATAGGCAGAGTCAACTCTCCATTTAATCAAAAGGTCATACTCACAACTGGGTGTGTCACATCTCCATGGGTATAATCTAATCGAAATTTTCCAATTTACAGTAATGAATCAGGATTAAAAGAAACTACTGTCTCCGCAAGATTAGATCAGGATTAAAACATGTTTTTAAAATTACACGTAATATTTTCAAACCGGCACAAAAAGCTTCTGCCTATGTCTTTCTTCATCCTTTCAAGAGTCTTAGCTATTGGGATTGAGAGGGGAAGTTTTCTTCTGTTTCTTAGTGTCTGTGTTTCCTCCAAGTTCTTTTTTCCTGCTTATTTCATTATTATTTTTTTGCTTTGATCTGTTATTGATGGAGATTTTTCACAAATTTTTAGGATCTCTGGTGGCTCATTCATATTTAAGAGCAGATCTCAAAAAAAGTGATTGGAGTTCCTATGTGCATGGACAGGCCTTGTGGACAAGGGCTTCACTGATGGGAGATGGGGTACTCCTACTCATTGGACACACGCAATTGTCAGTATCAATTGGGTTTTTCTATTGGGTTGCTCAGTTTCCTGAGAGAGAACTCCTCCAATGACTCCTTGGGGCATACAAACCCATCCAGCAGCGTCCTTCAAGGAGGAAAAACGGACTGTGTCCAGGTTCTTCTGTCACATGGGAAGGCATATAGTGACATTTACTGGCCCTTCTCCCCTGGGATGGCTTTAAAAATGACTCTCGGGTGGTCAGAGTGGCTCAGCAGGCAGAGTTCTCACCTGCCATGCTGGAGACCTGGGTTCCATTCCTGAGCCTGCCCATACTTTAAAAAAAAAAAAAGACTCTCTCAGCTCCTATATGTCCTTCTGACTGCTGCTGGGGCATTTTCTTTCTTCAAGCATCTGTGCTTTCTCCAAAATGTCTCCCAGTTAAAGGAATCCAGTAAATGGATTAAAACCCACCTTGAATGGGCATGGTCACATCTCCATGGAAACAACAAACAGAGAATTTTTTGTTGGCAATTTGCAACTGAATTTTTCCTTGTGCAAATGTCTTTCCCAGTCCTTCAACATCTCTGCAGCTCCACCAGACTTGGCTGCCTCTAAACCTCAGGAATTAGGAGCTGAGTCTGAGAATGGGATTGTCTGAGGGGAGGAAGCTGGCTTCAGGGAACCCAGTGCCTTTCTGGCATACCTCGTGCCAGGTGGAGCAGCCGATCCCATTGCTTTTAAGTTGCCTTTTTCCTGATGGGCACTTGCACTGGTACTCCAATCCTTTATCTGTTTTCTGGAGCTTTCAGAAAATTGTTCCTCACATTTCTTGCTGGTTGTTCAAAGCTTCTGTGGAGCTCCATGTGGCCTGTTTTGCATTATTTTTGCAACTGTCCTCTATGTTTGAAATTATTTTTAAGTAATAAGTTAATCATTTTAAAAGTGAACAATTCAGTGGTAAATGGTACATTCACAATGTTGTGCAACCAGCACTCTTATCTAGTTCCAAAACATTTTCATCACCCTATGAAAACCCCATATGCCGTAAGCAGTCAATCCCCATTTCCTCTTCTTCCAGCCCCCAGTGACCACTAATTTGCATAATATCTTTATGGATTTACTCATTCTAGATATTTCATATAAATGGAATCATACAATATGTGGCCTTTTGTGTATGCATTTTTTCACTCAGCATAATGTTTTCAAGATTTCGTCTGGTTAATATAGAATAATTTCCATTGTCTGCATATTCCACACTTTGTTTATCAATTTGTTTTGGCTTGCCAGGGCTGCTATGATAAATACCACATAATGGGTTGACTTAACAACAGGAATTTATTGGCTTATGGGACTAGAGGAAGTCCAACATCAAGGTATCAGGAAGTCATGCTTTTTCCCTGAGTCTGTAACATTCTGGTGCTGACTGCCAACAGTCCTTAGAGTTCCTTGGTTTGTATCTCTGCCTCCTGTCACATGGTGATGTCCTCTCTTTTCTGTCTGATCTTCAGATTCTGCTGACTTCTGGTTTCTGTCTCCTCCCTATTGCTTTCCTTGACTCTTTTTTTGCATGGGCAGCCTCCCAGAATTGAACCCAGGTCTCTGGCATGGCAGGTGAGAATTCTGCCACTGAGCCAAAGTTGCATTATCCTTTTTTTTTTTTTTGACTTCTCCCCCCTTTTTTGACTTTTTATCGAGTCATACTCGATAAATACTTCATAAATCCATCCAAAGTATGCAATCAGTGGTTCACAGTATTATTACATAGTTGTGCACTCACAACTTTCTTTGACTTTTGTATCTGGATTTCTTCTGCTTGTAAAGGACTCCAGTAATAAAGATTAAGTCTCTAAACACTTCCTTTTTGATTTCCTCTCAATTTCAGTTTAATATAATTTGCAATAAATGTACATATTGTCGTTTGTTTTATAAAACATATGACTTTAAAATGATTTTTACTCCTGTGATTATGTTGGAGTATTTGGAATTTTAAAGCAGTAAAGACTATCCAGACTTTGGTTTTATAATGTTTGTCACCAGATTTTTATTATTAATGTAAAAAAAAGTCAGTTTTTTAAACTGGTTGGACTTTGGCAGCTTTGTAAGGAACGTTGGAGGTGTTTAGGATTTCTATCAATATTCAGCATTGTGCTGCATGGAAATAAGTCTGTTTGCTTTTGTCTGCCAGTCTGGGCTGTTTTTATGCTTATTTTAGAAGACAACTGTTGCATCAGTATATTATGTTTCTTGGCATTGTTCAGCATAGGTCATGTGTACACTTTTTGTGTACACATAATCATATTTAAGCTTTTTTTGCATAAAATAAATGCTTCTAGATGTCAAAAAAACAAGATTAAGTCTCACCATTAACTAAAAGTAATAACTTCAGAAGGTGCTATTTATGCATGAGTTCACACACACAAGAATGTGGGTTAAGATTAAGACCATGCCTTTGCTGGGGTCCACAATTTAATCTACTTCACCATTTAACCATTGATGGTTCTATCTTCTTTGATATGACCACCACACAATTTTTTCAATCTCCTATTCATGGATATTTAGTATTTAAAAGCTTTTGCTTTAGAAAATAATGCTAACATGAACTTCTTGCATATAAATCCTGATACACAGGCATGAGTATGTTTTAGTTTTCTGGCTGCTAAGACAAATACTGTACAGTGGGTTGGCTTGAATAATGGTGCTGGCTCACAGTTTTGAGACCAGGAGAAGTCCCAAATCAAGCATCAGCAAGTCAATGCTTTCTCCATGAATAATGTGGTGTTCTTGTGCTGGCTACAAGAGAGTCTTGGCTTTCCTATCATGTGGCGATAGTCTCTTCTTTCTCTTCTGTGTTCCACTGGCTTCCAGTTTGTATCCTCTGCATGGCTGTCTCTTCATAAATCTTTCAGTAATAGGATAAAGGCCAAATTTCCTTCAGTTGGGCCACACATAACTAAAAATAACATCTTCAAAAAGCCCTATTTACAATGGGTTCATATCCACAGGAATGGATTAAGATTAAGAACGTATTTCTTTTGGGAATCTATAATCCAACCTATCACAGTGTGCATGTAGGAGGAATTTCAGAGACTTGAATTGATAGGTCAAAGAGTGTGTGCATTTTAAATGCTGACATTGTCTGACTGCCCACCAGTTATATGAATTTTCTCTCACCAAAACTGTAAGACTGCCTCTCTTCCTGTACTCTTCAATCAAGATCATTGAATTTTTTATCTTTATCAATCTGAAAAGTAAAAAAAATCATATCATGCATATCTATAAATTTGTTTTAAGGTAGGTGTTTTAGTTTGCTAATGCTGCCAGAATGCAATATACCAAAAGTGGGTTGGTGTTTATAAAGGGGATTTATTAAGTTACAAGTTTTCAGTTCTAAAGTCATAACAGTGTCCAAACTCAGGCATCCAAAGAAAGATACCTGGACTCAAAAAAGGCCAATGGCATCTGGAACACCCTCTGCCACTGGAAAAGCACATGGCTGCATCTGCTGGTCCTTTGGGTTCTGAATTCAAACAGCTTCCACGGGGGAACTTTCTTTCTGCATCTCCAAATGCCTCTTTCTGTGTTGGTTCTGAAGCAACTACTTTCTCCAAAATGTCTCCCCTTCTAAAGGACTCCAGTAAACTAATCAAGACCCACCTTGAATGGGCAGAGTCACATCTCTATCTGATCAAAAGGTCACACTCACAATTGGGCGTGCCACATCTCCATGGAATTAATCTAATCAAAAGGCCACACCCATAAGTGAATGAGTTCATCTTCATGGAAACAATCTATTCAAAGGTTCCACCCTAAATAATAGGTCTGACCCCACAAAATTGGGTCAGGATTGAAAGAAAATGGCTTTTCTGGGATACATAACAGTTTCAAACTAACACAATAGGTTAAGCATCTTTTTTGTGTTTATTTCATTTTCCGTAAAATATATTCTCCTTTGCTCATAGATTATTGATCTTTCTCATTGATTTATAATTTTTTAATACTAAAACAGTAGCTCTTTGTGTGTGAAACTATCTCTTTGTGTGCAGTTTTTATTGAGATATATTCACGTACCATATATTCTATCCAAAGTATACAATCAGTATCTCACAGTATCATCACCTAGTTATGCAATCATCATCACACTCTATTTTAAACCATTTTCATTGCTCCAAAAAGAAAAATATCAGACAGACATAAAAAAAGAAAAACCCCAATACTCCATATTCCTTATCCTCCCCTATTATTGATCTCTAGAATTGGTGTAAAACACCTGTTACTGTTGATGTGAGAATTAAGATATTACTGTTAATTATAGTCCATAGCTTGCAATAGGTAATTTTCCCCCATATACTACTCTATTAATAATTCTTTGTACAAGTGTCTTACATTTAAGTTAATGTAAGTTCATGCAAGAACTTAATTATATTTGTAATGTTAATCAGAGACATTTATGATTCTAAACAACCTCTTTCAAACAAATTCACTTACAATACAGCACTATTACTTATGATCTGAATAATAAGCTACCCTTACCCCTATCTATTTCCAACATTGACGTCGAACCTCATTAACAATTCTATACATACTAGGTACTGCTCCCCCTACTCTAGCTCCTGTCTATCTCTAGGTACCCTACAGTCTATATTTTGAGACTCTGAGTTTACATATTCTAGTTAGTTCATATTAGTGAGATCATACAATATCTGTTTTTTGAGTCCAACATTTGATTAAGCATTATGTCCTCAAGTTTCATCCATGTTGTCACATGCTTCAGGACCTTATTTCTTCTTACTGCTGCATAATATTCCATCATATGTATACACCACATTTTGTTTATCCATTCATCTGTTGATGGGCATTTGGATTGTTTCCATCTTTGCAAATTGTGAATAATTATGCTATGAACATCAGTGTGCAAATGTTTATTCATGTCTCTGCTTTCATATCTTCTGGGTTTTTACTGAGTAGTGAAATTGCCGGGACATAAAGCAACTCAATAGTTAGTTGTCTGAGGAGCCGCCAAACCATCTTCCACAGTAGCTGTACCATTTTACATTCCTACCAGCAGTGAATAAATGTTCCTATTTTCCTACATCCTCTCCAACACTTGCAGTTTCCTGTTTGTATAATAACAGCCATTTTTATAGGTGTGAGATGATATCTCATTGTGGTTTTGACTTGCATTTCCCTTATAGCTAGCAAAGATGAACATCTTTTCATGTATTTTTTTAGCCATTTGTATTTCCTCTTTGGACAAATGTCTATTCATATCTTTTGCCCATGTTTTTCATTTGACTATCTGTTCTTGCAGCACCATTAGTTGAAATTTTTTTTGGTGTGGGGAAGTGCACGGGCAGGGAATCAAACCCAGATCTTTCACATAGCAGGTGAGAATTCTACCACCGAATTACCCTTGCACCTCCTTTTTTGCCCATTTTATAATTGGGTTGTTTTTCTTTTTATTGTTGAGTTGTAGCATTTCTTTATATATACTGGATATCAAACTCTTATCAAATAAATGGTTACCAAATATTCTCTCCCATTGAGTTGGCTGCCTTTGACCCTTTTGAAAAGTACTTTGAAGGACAGAAGTATTCAATCTTGAGGAGTTCCCATTTATCTATTTTTTTCTTTTGTTGTTTGAGCTTTGAGTGTAAGGTCTAAGAAACTACCTCTTATCACTAGGTTTTTTATTAAAAAATTTTATTATAGAAGTTATGGGTCTACAGAATTATCACACACAAAATACAGGATTCCAATATATGCCCCCACCACTAATACTTGCATTGGTGAAGCAAATTTGTTACAATTGATGATAGCACTTTTTTGTGTAATTCTACTATTTTTTTTAACAGTGGTTACATTTGTTGCAATTGATGAAAAATTATTAATGTAATACTATTAACTAATGTCCATAGTTTATGTATGGGGTATTTTCCCCATCAATTGCTATTATTATTATTATTATTTTCATGCATGTCTTTATTTTATTATTTTTCTACCCATACTGTGCTGGTTTGAAAGGAAGTATGCCCCCTAAGAAAAGCCATGTTTTAATATAAATCCCATTTCTTAAAGGTAGAATAATCCCTATTCAATACTGTATATTTGAAACTGTAATGAGATCATTTCCCTGGTTGATGTGATTTAGTTAAGAATGGTTGTTAAACTGGATTAGGGATGACATGTCTCCACCCATTTGAGTGGGTCTTGATTAGTTTCTGAAGTCCTATAAAAGAGGAAACATTTTGGAGAATGAGAGATTCAGAGAGACTCAGAGAGAGCAGAGAATGTTGCAGCACCACGAAACAGAAAGTCCACCAGCCAGCAATTTTTGGAGATGAAGAAGGAAAATGCTTCTCGGGGAGCTTCATGAAACCGGAAGCCAGGAGAGAAAGCTAGCAGATGACACTGTATTCGCCATGTGCCCTTCCAGCTGAAAGAGAAGCCCTGACTGTGTTCGCCATGTGCCTTCTCACTTGAGAGAGAGAAACCCTGAACTTCATCGGCCTTCTTGGACCAAGGTGTCTTTCCCTAGATGCCTTTGATTGGACATTTCTTTAGACTTGTTTTAATTGGGACATCTTCTCGGCCTTAGAACTGTAAACTAGCAACTCATTAAATTCCCCTTTTTAAAAGCCATTCCATTTCTGGTATATTGCATCCCAGCAGTTAGCAAACTAGAACACATACACTGGATGAAGGAGGTGTCAGTCACAAGGTTTAGTGCTTGGGTCCGGTGACCCCTGTGTTCACATGATGTTCTAGTTTACTAGCTGCCGGAAAGCAATATACCAGAAATGGGACGACTTTTAAAAAGGGGAATTTAGTAAGTTGCTAGTTGACAGTTCCAAGGCCAAGAAAATGTCTCAATTAAAACAAGTTTATAGAAATGTCCAATTTAAGGCACCCAGGGAAAGATACCTTTGCTGTAGAATGCCGATGAAATTCAGGGCTTCTCTCTCATCTGGAAAGGCAAAAGATGAACATGGCATCATCTGTTAGCTTTCTTTCCTGGCTTCCTATTTCATGAAGCTCCCTGGGAGATATTGTCCTTCTTCATCTCCAAAGGTCACTGGGTGGTGGACTCTGCTTTTCGTGGTTATGTCATTCTGCGGCATTTTCCAAAATACTTCTTCTTTTATAGGATTCCAGTAAACTAATTAAGACCCGCCTGGAATGGGTGGAGACACATCTCCATGGATATAATCTAATCACACTCCCAACATACAGTACTAAATAGGGTTTAAGAGAAGCAGTTGCTCCCAAAAGATTGGATTAGAACAAAAGCATGACTTTTCTAGGGTACATAAATCTTTTTAAACCAGCACATTCCACCCTCTGGACCCTAAGAAAGACATGTTTTCCCATATACAAAATATATTCATTCCATAACAGTATCAGAGAACCTTAAACCATTCCAGTAATATTTCAAGTACAAGTTTAATACAAGATTAAAAGCAGTACAATGTCTCATCAAAGTTAGTTACAGGCACGGACAGTCCTAAGGCAAAATTTTCTCTGTTGACTGTGGACCTGTAAAACTCAGAACAAGTTATTTGCTGCCAACATACAGGGGAAGAACAGTCATAGGATACATATACCATTCCATCGGGAGGAAGGAGCACAGGGGTCACCGGACCCAAGCAGTTTTGAAAATCTTTAGGGCAAACTTCATTAGATTTCAAAGTCTGAGAATCATTTATCTTCTGGGCTTTAGAAAGCAACCATCCCACCCTTTCCAAGGGCCTATGCAGAGGCAACCTTGGAGGACATTGGGGAGACCACCTTTTTTCAGCTCCACCCTCTCCAAGGATCGGGGCTATACCTGGGCTCTCTGCCATCTCCAGGGAACTCATTCAACCCTGCCATGTGGTGGCAGTCAGGCTCTCCCCAAACCCCAAGGAATTTGTCTTACCCTCTCCAAGGCCTGAGGCAACATGATTCTTCCACTGCAATGAGGTGGAAGGCCCATCCACTTCCTTCGGAGCAAACTCACACTCTTCACATGCTTGGGTGCGTCCCTCTCTTAGCCCGAGGCTTCTTGACTTCAGACTTCAGCCTCCATGACATTGCCTCTGAAGTTATTTTTTTTCCAGTGTGCTCCTTCTCTGAGCCTCCCAGTCCAGACTGGCAGCAGCTCTGTTAATACAGGTCCCACAGCACTCTTGTTGGCTTTCTATGCAGTAGCTTTGGATCACACCCATCAGACATAAGGAGTTTCCACAAATCCTTCCTGGTTAACTCCATGTCCAATCCTGGCTTTCTCTGAAATGGCTGACTGGTTTCACATTTGGCCAGATTCTCATGTGGAGCACCGTTCTCTGGGGTCTCCACTCCTGGAAGCCCAGAATTTTCCAGAACTTTAATTTCTGGTTTCTTTGTACTCAAGAGTTCAGTTCTCAGTTTATCTCTTTCCTGTGTCATTTCACTATAAGCTGTGAGGAGACCAGGCTGCACTTTCCACATTTAATTTGGAAATCTCTTCTGCTAAATGCGCAAATTCATGCACATTTAAAATCTGCCTTCCAGCCAAAGCCACTAATCAATTTTGCCAGATTATCTGCCATTTAAAAACAAGGCTTGCCTTCCTTCCAGTCTATAATAACATGTGCCTCATTTCTTTCTAAGTCCTTATCAGAAGTGTCTTTAGAGTCCTCATTTTAATAAACAGTCTCTTCAAAGCATTCTAGGCCTTCTCTATGAAGCTCCTCACAATTCTTCCAAAATCTTCCCTTTATCCATTTAAAAAGCTGTTACAACATGTTTGGTATTTGCAAACCAGAGCAGCACCCCACTCCTCTGGTACCAAAATCTGTTCTAGTTTGCTAGTTCACAGTTCCAAGGCCAAGAAAATGTCCCAATTAAAACAAGTCTATAGAAATGTCCAACTTAAGGCATCCAGGGAAACATACCTTTGCTCAAGAATGCCGATGTAGTTCAGGGTTTCTCTCTCATATGGAAAGGCGAAGGATGAACATAGCGTCATCTGCTAGCTTTCTCTCCTGGCTTCCTGTTTCATGAAGCTCCCTGGGAGGCATTTTCCTTCTTCATCTCCAATGGTCGCTGGCTGGTGGTCTCTCTGCTTCTCGTGGTTATGTCGTTCTGTGGCATTCTCCAAAATACTTCTTCTTTTATAGGATTCCAGTAAACTAATTAAGACCCGCCTGGAATGGGTGGAGACACAACTCCGTGGAGATAATCTGATCACATTTCCAACACATAGTGTAAATATGGTTTAAAAGGAGTGGCTGCTCCCAAAAGATTGGATTAGGGTTAAAGCATGACATAAATCTTTTTAAACCAGCACTCATGGTCAGGTATATAGTTATTGTGCTGGTTTGAAAGGATGTATGGACCCTAGAAAGCCATATTTTAATCAAAATTCCATTTTGTAAAGGCAGAATAATCCCTATTCAGTACTGTATGTTTGAAACTTTAATCAGATCATCTCCCTGGAGATGTGAATTAGTCAAGAGTGGTTGTTAAACCGGATTAGGTGACAACATGTCTCCACCCATTTAGGTGGGTCTTGATAAATTTCTGGAGGCCTATAAAAGAGGAGACATTTTGGAGAAGGAAGGAGATTCAGAGAGAGCAGAGTAGAACAACATAGGCACTAGAAGCAAAAGTCCACCAGCCAGCGACCTTTGGAGATGAAGAAGGATAACGCCTCCCAGAGAGCTTCATGAAACCAGAAACCAGAAGAGAAAGCTAGCAGATGATGCCATGCTTGCTGTGTGCCCTTCCAGCTGAGAGAGAAGCCCTGACTGTGTTTGCTATGTGTCTTCTCTCTTGAGAGAGAAACCCTGAACTTCATCAGCCTTCTTGAACCAAGGTATCTTTCCGTGGATGGATACCTTTGATTGGACATTTCTATAGACTTGTTTTAATTGGGACATTTTCTTGGCCTTAGAACTTTAAACTAGCAACTTATTAAATTCCCCTTGTTAAAAGCCACTCCATTTCTGGTATATTGCCTTCCAGCAGCTAGCAAACTAGAATGGTTTTACAGTCATTATCAAAAAGATCAAGGTTACTGGATTACAGTTCAACAATTTCAAGTATTTCCTTTTGGCTATTCAAATACACTATAAACTGAAATGAAGTATCTATATAATGAGCCAGTAGTCATAATCATTTGTTAAATCCTAACTTCTCAGTTATAACTCCTACCTCTCATTTGATCATTCTCTCAATCTTCAGGGATATCTGGGCAATGACCATTCTTCTTCATGCTGAAAAGGGCTGTTGACATAATGGGACAGAGGAATGAAACCAGTTGATGTTTTTGGAGAGACTAGTATTTCTTTGGTTTCAGGGCTTATCTGGCATAGGAGCCATCTGGAGACTTCAAAGTTCTGTAAAAATATGCTTAATAGGTAAAACTTTTATACAGTTGTAGATAAAGCCATTCTTTAGGGTTTTCTGGAATAATGTTGGTTGGGGATCGACATATTGTGGATATCACCAGGTCTTGAAGATGTTTCCCTGTATTTCTTCTTCCTGGATTTCCCTAGGGAACAGGGGAGAAGAAGGAGCGCCGTGCAGGATTAAGAAATGACAGACACAAGAAATTAGTTAAGGGGTCAGGGGACTCAAGCTCATCAGGAGCAAGAGCACCGAATAAAGTGGCATCCACATATTTATTGCGCTCTTACATGGGAACTGCTATAGGGAGTATAATAAAGCAAGATTATTTTTAATATCTGTCATGCCTGCAAAGCTACAAAGTTTGGTTCACAGTTCCTGTCCCAGTAACCGTTTATTACTTATCAGAATGTTTTCTATACAGCTCTCTTTGGGCTCCAGAATCAGCGTCCTTGAGAGCAGAGTGAGCACTGACTAACCTTCAATTAGTCAGAAGGCAGAACCTTCTCACAGTAAGGCCGGATTAGATAAGGTGCATACAGGCTGGACCTCATTTCACAGGAGACCAAGGGGCTGTGCCTCTGACGTGGCTTTGCCAACAGCCAGAGGCCTGCTCCTGGGCTCCAACATTCTTCTAGGAGTTTTATGGTGTTGGCTCTTATATTTAGGTCTTTGTTCCACTTTGAATTAGTTTTTGTATGATGTGTGAGATAGGAGTCCTCTTTTGTTCTTTTGGATGTAGATATTCCATTTTTCCAGCATCATTTATTGAAGAGACTATTCTTTTCAAATTCAGTGGATTTGGGGGCCTCGTCTGATGGCCCTTTTCTGAACTCTCAATTCGATTCCATTGGTCAATACGTCTATTTTTGTGTCAGAACTTTATTAAGCACTGTGGCTTTATAATAAGCTTTAAAGTCAAGATGTGTAATTCTCCCACTTCATTCTTCTTTTTCAGGATGTTTTTTGCTATTTGAGGCTCCTTTCTCTTCCAAATAAATTTGATAACTAACTTTTCCCATTCTGCAAAGTAGGTTATCGAAATTTTGATTGGTATTGCATTGAATCTGTAGATCAATTTGGATAGAACTGACATCTTAACAACATTTAGCCTTACTAGCCATGAACACAGTATGTCTTTCCTGCTATTTAGATCTTTGATTTCTTTTAGCAATCTTTTGTAGTTTTCTGTGTACAGGTCCTTTACATCCTTGGTTAATTTCCTTTCTAAGTACTCAATTCTTTTAGTTGCTATTGTGAATGGAAGGTTTTTCTTAATTGCCACCTTGATTATCTCATTAATAGAGTATAGAAATATTACTGATCTTTGCATGTTGATCTTGTTTTCCACCATTTTGCTGAATTTGTTTATTAGCTCAAGTATCTTTGTCATAGATAACTCAGGATTTTCCAAATATAGGATCATGTCATCATATTGCAGCTATCTTTTCTCAGTTTTTCATTTGTCTTTTTTTTTTTTTTTAACATGGGCAGGCACCGGGAATCGAACCCGGGTCCTTGGGCATGGCAGGCAAGCACTCTTACCTGCTGAGCCACCATGGCCCGCCCTCATTTGTCTTTTGATGTTTATGATTTTTTTCCTTGCAGAAGGTTTTGTATTTCATGTAGTATTAGTCTTTTATTTTATTTATTCCCTAGTGACTAATGATTTTGAGCATTTTTCCATGCGCCTATTGAACTTTTGTATCTCTTATTTGGAGAAATGTCTATTCAAGCCCTTTTCTCATTAAAAAAACCTTTTTATTGCAGATATATATATAAATTTCCATATTAACCATTAAAAAATCAGTAGCATTAATTATATTCACAATTATTTTGCTACCATCATCAATATCCATTATCCTAACTTTTCATCACCTCAAACAGAAATTCTGCATCCTTAAGTAATAATCCCTCCACTGCCCTTGGCCTGGGATTCTATAATCTAATGTTTTGTTGTTGCTGTTGAATTGTAGTTCTTTATATAGTCTGAGTATTAAACCCTTATCAGATATGTGACTTGCAAGTGATTTCTCCCATTTTGCAGGTTGTCTTTTCACTCTTTTGATAGTGTCCTTTGATGTGCAAAAGTTTTAAATTTAATGAAGTCCCATATATCAGTTTTTCTTTTGTTACTTTTATTTTTGTGCCATACTTAAGTAACAACTGCCAAGTCAAAGGTAATGAACATTTTCCCTATAGCTTCTTCTGAATGTTTTAAATTTAGCTTTCAAATTTACATCTTTGATATTTCATGGCATCTGTGTTTTAAGTCACACTAAGATTTTTCCATGTCTGAGATTATAAAAAAGTTCACTCCATTTCTTCAGGTACTTTTTTCTTTCTTTTTTTTTTTTATAATGATAAAGTATACATTACTTAAAATTTACTATTTTAACTGTTTTTAAGTGTACAATTCAGTGGCAATAATTACATTCATAATGCTTCATAACCATATTTCCAGAACTTTTCTTTTTAATCATTCCAAACAGAAACTCCATACTCATTAAGCAATAGCTCCTCATTCATTCCTCTCCCCATGTCCTGGTAACCTCTAAACTACTTTCGGTCTCTATGACTGAGCAACAACATAGGTCCTCTTTGTAACGGAGGTTACAAAAAAGTAACTCTTTGGCATGCCTATAGGTAGTCTAGCCTTCTCCACTATCTACATAAGCTTCACAAGAGTAAGCCTCATGATCAAGGGCATATGATTTGGGTATCCCTATAGTTTGACACAGTGTCAGGGGATTCCCTGATGGTAAGGTTTACTAGTTCCATATTCTTTCTCCCTTCCCTCGGAGACTTTGCCAATACTTTTTGATTATCTGCTTAATTTACTCTAGGATGTTTCCAGGCATTACAATAATCTATACAGGATTAAAGGACCTCTTTCTTATTTTAGGCTCCTTGTGTTTCAGTTGTTCAAATGAGCTATACAGATAGGTTGAATTAGATTATGCACTGCAGAAAAGTTCAGTTCCAGATCCTATAAACCTTTCTTCCATTGATCTCAAAGAGTATCTGTGGTTCTAAAATATAGACATTGTCTTCCTTACCCCTATGTTCTGAACTGTTTTAACCCCAATCTGTTCGGTTTCATTCTTATCTCTAAATATCAGATTATATATATAAAACAGCCTCTCAACTCCAGGAATAACCATTCTGGACTTAATGTGTCTGCTCTAAAAGCTTACAATCTAGATACCTGTTTTCTTAGAAGCATTTTCTAAAGGCGACCATACCATTGTTGTTTTTTTGTTTCTGGCTTTATTTTGTCCCACATGTCCATTCACCTCGATACATGCCTCATGACATTGTTCTTCTGTAGCACCACAGCCTTCATTCATAAGTATATACCATTGTTCGCCAATCTACTTCTCCATCAGTGCATCCTTCAGCCACCTGCATTCATCGGGCATCATGTCACAGCTCAAAGTCCACAGTCCATGAGCATTTTCAATTTTAGATCATTTCATTGTTCCCAAGAGACAGAAAACCAATAAACATACCCTCGCCAAACAGGAAATCTAAACCTCCTCTTAACTCTTATCCTTCACCCCGTAATTTACCTCTGCTATTGCTGTGGTAGTGCTGATGGTTTCCTTTTAAACATAGCTCATAGCATGCAATAGGAGTTTTCCCCCTGTACCCTGGACTTAAACACTCTTTATACAAGAATCATATCTTTGAAGTAATTCTTAGGAGAACTAATTCATATTTCTAGTTTGAATCAGTGGGACATGTACATCTATGCAACCCCTTTCAATCTTGTTCCTCTTCAGTATGGTAATATTACTTCTAGACCCGCTAAGAATCACCTTTGTTCCTATCTATTCCCTTACAATGGAGGTTAACCTCATTAGCTAACGGTTCACCCATCTCTAGCTTCAATGTATCTCTAAGTCCCCGATCTTCAGTATTAAAAGCCTCTGATTACACATTTATGCTGGTCATAAAAGTGGAATCATACAGTATCTATCCTTTTGTGTCTGACTAATTTCAGTCAGCATTATGTCCTCAAGGCTCTTCCATCTTGTTATGTGCTTCAGGACATCATTTTGTCTTACTGCTGCATAATATTCCACCGTATGTATTTACCTCATTTTGTTGATCCACTCATCTGTCGAAGCCCATTTGGTTTGTTTCCATCTTTTGGCGATTGTGAATAATGCTGCTATGAACACTGGTGTGCAAATGTCTGTTTGTATCCTTGCTTTCAGTTCTTCGGAGCCTATACCAAGAAGTGCTATTGCTGGGTCATAGGGCAACTTGATATTTAGTTTCCTAAGGAACCGCCAAACAGTCTTCCATAGTGGCTGCACCATTATACATTCCCACCCGCAGAGCATAAATGTCCCAGTTTCTCCACATCCTCTCCAATATTTACAGTTTCCTGTTTAATAGACTTTCTTATAGGTGTGAGGCGGTATCTCATTGGAGTCCTGATCTGCCTTTCCCTTATAGCCAGTGAAAACGAGCATCTCTTCATGTGCTTTTGAGCCATCTGTATTTGCTTTTTAGAAAAATGCCTATTCATATCTTTGGCCCATTTTATAATTGGGTTGTTTGTTCTTTTGTTATTGAGTTGTATGATTTCTTTGTATATACAGGAAATCAAACCTTTGTCCGAAATGTGATTTCCAAATATTTTCTCCCATTGAGTTGATTGCCTCTTAACCTTTCTGCCTTTTAAAGGGAAGAAGCATTTGATTTTGAGGAGTTCCCATTTATCTATTTGCTCTTTTGTTGCTTGTGCTTTGGGTGTAAAGTTTAGGAAGCTACCTCACATTACTAGGTCTAGAAGAAGCTTCCCTACATTTTCTTCTAGAAGCTTTATGGTGCTAGTTCTTATATTTAGGTGTTTGATTCACTTTGAGTTAATTTTTGTGTAGGGTGTAAGATAGGGGTCCTATTTATTCTCTTGGCTACTGATATCCAGTTCCTCCATGCCTAATTATTGAGAGGACTATTTTTTCCAAGTTCAGAGAATTTGGGGGCCTTGTCAAATATCACTTGACCATAGAATTGGTGGTCTATTTCTGTACTCTCGATTTGATTCCATTGGTCGATACTTCTGTCTTTGTGCCAGTACCATGCTCTTTTAATCATTGTGGCCTTATAATAGGTTTTAAAGTCAGGGAGTGTTAAGCCTACCACTTCAATCTTTTTTAGGATGCTGTATTATTTAAGATTCTTTAGAGAAACAGAATCAATAGGAAATATTCATAAATATAACATTTATAGAAGTGTCTCATGTAACCATGGGAATGTAGAGTCCAAAATCTACAGGGTAGGCTGTGAAGCCAACGACTCCAATGGAAGGTCTGGAGAGGCCTGTCAGCCATAGCAGGAAGAGAGCCTGTTTCTTCTGAATCCTCCTTAAAAGGCATCACTCATTGCAGAAGACACTCCTTTTGGCTGATTACAGATGGAATCAGCTGTGGATGTAGCCTACATGATCATGATTTAATTCTATGAAATGTCCTTGTAGCAAAAGACAGGCCAGCACCTACCCAACCAGACAAACAGGTACCACCACCTGGCCAAGTTGACACATGAACCTCACCATGACAGATGCTTTTAGCTATTCAGGGTCTCTTTCCCTTCTAGATGAATTTGGTAGTAGCTTTTCCAGATCTTCAAAGTATGTTGTTGGAATTTTGATTGGGACTGTGCTGGTTTGAAAGGATGTATGTCCCCTAAAAAAGTCATGTTTTAATCTAAATCCCATTTTGTAAAGGCAGAATAATCCCTATTCAATACTGTATGTAATTAGATCATCTCCCTGGGGATGTAACCCAATCAAGAGTGGTTGTTAAGGTGGATTAAGGGAGATGTGTCTCCACCCATTTGGGTGGGTCTTGATCAGTTTCTGAAGTCCTACAAAAGAGGAAACATTTTGGAGAATGCGAGAAATTTCTGAGAGAGCAGAAAATGATATAGCCATGAGAAGCAGAGACTCCAGCAGCCAGTGACCTTTGGAGATGAAGAAGGAAGATGCCTCCCAGGAAGCTTCATGAAACTGGAAGCCAGGAGAGAAGCTAGCAGATGATGCCATGTGCCTTCTTACTTGAGAGAGAAACCCTGAACTGTTTTGGCCTTCTTGAACCAAGGTATCTTTATCAGGATGCCTTTGATTGGGCATTTCTATAGACTTGCTTTAATTGGGACATTTTCTCAGCCTTAGAACTGTAAACTAGCAACTTATTAAATGCTCCTTTTTAAAAGCCATTCCATTTCTGGTATATTGCATTCTGGCAGCTAGCAAACTAGAACAGTACTGTGTTGAGTCCGTAGATCAATTTGGGGAGAATTGACATTTTAACTATATTTAAAATACCTTCCTATTTTATAGGTATTATAAAAAGTATTATAGGAAGGTATTATAATATACCTTCTTACTCATGAGCAGGAAATGCCTTTCCACCTATATAGATCTCCTTTGATTTCTTTTAGCAGTGTTATATAGTTTTCTGCGTACAAGTTCTTTACATCCCTAGTTAAGTTCATTCCTAAGTATTTGATTCTTTTAGTTGTTAATTTGAATGGAATTTTTTTCCTTAACTGACTCCTCAGCTAGCTCATTGCCTGTGTATAGAAATGTTATTGATTTTTGCAGATTAACTTTATATTCTGCCACCTTGCTGAATTTGTTGGTTAGCTCAAGTAACTTCGCTGTAAATTTCTCAGGATCTTCCAAGTATAGTATCATATCATCTGCAAATAATGAGAGTTTTACTTTTTCCTTTCCAATTTGGATGTCTTTTTTTTCTTTGTTCTGCCTGATTGCTCTAGCTTGAACTTCTAGCACAATGTTGAATAATAGTGACGACAGTGGGCATCCTTGTCTTCTACCTGATCTTAGGGGGAAGGCTTTCAGTCTGTCCATTGAGTATGATGCTGGCTATCAGTTTTTCATATATTCCCTTTATTGTATTGGGGTAGTTACCTTTGATTCCTATTGTTTGGAGTGTTTTTTATCAGAAAAAGATGCTGAATTTTGGCGAATGCTTTTTCAGCATCAATTGAGATGATCATGTGATTTTTCCCTTTTGATTTGTTAATGTGCTGTATTACATTAATTGCTTTTATTGTGTTGTAACATGCTTGCATTCCTGGTATAAACCCCACTTGGTCATGCTGTATAATTCTTTTAATGTGCTGTTGGACTCAATTTACTAATATTTTATTGAGAATTTTTGCATCTATGTTCATTAGGGAGATTGTCCTGTAGTTTTCCTTTCTTATAGCACTTTTACCTGGTTTTGGTATTAAAATGATATTAGTTTCATAAAATGAGTTAGGTAGAGTTCCTTTTTCCTCATTTTTTTGAAATGGTTTAAGCAAGATTGGGGTTAGTTCTTTGTGGAATGTAGGAAGATTTTTGCTGAATGATTGAATAGCTTTACTTGTGATTGGTTTGTTGAGATCTTCTATTTCTTACTGAGTCAGTGTAGCTTGTTTGTGTGTCTCCAGGAATTTGTCCATTTCATCTATGTTGTCTAGTCTGTTGGCATATAGTTGTTCATAGTGTCCTCTTTTGATTTCTTTTATTTCTTTCTTTCTACACCCCTTCTCATTTCTGATTTTGTTTATTTGCATCCTCTCTCTCTTTTCTATGCCAGTCTTGCTAGTGATCCATCAATTTTATTGATTTTCTTAAAGAACCAACTTTTGGTTTTATTGATTCTTTCTATTGTTCTTTTGTTCCCCCATTCATTTATCTCTGCTTTAATCTTTGTTATTTCTCTTCTCCTATTTTCTTTGAGGCTAGTTTTCTGTTCTTTCTCAAGTTCCTCCAGTTTGGCTGTTAAGTCCTTGATTTTTGTTCTCTCTTGTTTTTTTTAATACAGGCATTTAGGGCAATAAATTTCCCTCTCAGAACAGCCTTTCCCACATCCCATAAGTTCTGATAAGTTGTATTCTTATCTTCATTCATCTCCTGATAGCTACTGATTCCTCTAGCAATTTCTTCTTTGACCCACTGGTTGTTTAAGAGTGTGTTATTTAATCTCCATATATTTGTGAATGTTCTTGTTTTTTGGTGGTTATTGATATCCAGCTTCATCCCATCGTGATCAGAGAAAGTGCTTTGAATAATTTCAATATTTTATATTTATAAAGACCTGTTTTGTGCCCCAGCATATGATCTATCCTGGAGAATGTTCCGTGAGCACTAGAGAAGAATGTATAACTTTGTGCTTTGGTGTGCAATGACCTATATATGTCTGCTAGTTCTAATTCATTTATCAAGTTACTTAACTTCTTTATTTCTTTGTTGATCTTCTATCTGGTTCTATCTATAGAGGAGAGTGGTGTATCGAAGTTTCCTACTATTATTGTTGAAACGTCTATTGCTACCTTCAGTTTTGCCAATGTCTGTCTCATGTACTTTGAAGCTCCTTGGTTGGGAGCATAAACAATTATAATAATACAACTGAATTTTGCACATTGATTTTGTGTCCTGCAACTTTGTTGAGTTCATTTATTAGCTCTAATTTTTTTGTGTGTGGATTCTATAGGGTTTTCAACATATAAGAACATTTTGTCTGTGACAAAGATAATTTTACATCTTTCTTTCCAATTTGGAGGCTTTTTATTTCTTTTTGTTACCTAATTGATCTAGGTAGAACATCCAATACTATGTTGAAGAGAAGTGGTGAAAGTGAGAATCTATGCCTCTTTTTGTTCTTTGAGGAAAAGTTTTAAGTGTTTCACATTGAATAGACTGTTAGTAGTGGGTTTTCATAGATAGCCTTTGTCATGTTGATTAATTTGTTGTCTATTCCTAAATTTTAGTGCTTTTTTGATCATGAAAGTATGTTGGATTTTGTCAAAAAATTTTTTCTGCATCAGTTGAAATGATGATGTAAGATTTTTTCTTCTTTCTATTAATGTGGCTTATTATATTGATTGATTTTCATATCTTGAACCATGCTGCATTCCACAGTAAAATCCTCTTGTTCATGATCTTAACCCTTTTAATATGCAGCTGAATTCAATTTGTTAGAATTTTGCTGAAGATTTTTGCATCTATATATTCATAAGGGATATTGGTCTATAGTTTTCTTTTTCTATTTCTTTTTTTTTTTTGTAGTGTCTTTGGTACCAGGTATCTATGTAAACCTCACAGAATGAGTTAGGAAATGTTCCCTCTTCTATTCTTTTTTGGAAGAATTTGAGAAGATTTAATAGTAATTCTTTGTTAAAAGTTTGGTAGAAGACCCTTTGGTCTTGGTCTTTTCTTTGCTGGGAGGTTTTTGATTATTGATTCAATCTCTCTACTTGTTTTAGCTCTATTGAGATTTTCTATTTCTTCTCAAGTCAGTTTTGGTAGCTTATTGTTTCCAGGAATATGTCCATTCCATGTAGGTTATCCAGTTTGTTGGCATATAATTATTCATCGTGTACGCCAATAATCCTTTTTATTTCTGTAAAATCAGTAGTAATGTCCCCATTTTCATTTCTGATTTTAGTAATTTGAGTTTTCTCTCCTGTTTTCTAGACCAGTATGAATAAGTTTTGCCAATTTTATTGATCTTCTCAAAGAACCAATTTTCTCTATTGTTTTGGTATTCTCTCTCTTTTTTTTTAATTCCACTGTAATTTTTATTATTTCTTTTCCTTTGTTGTTTCTGGGCTTAGTTTGCTCTGCATTTTTTATACCCTTGGGTATATAGGTAGATTATTGATTTGAGATCTTTTTCCTTTTTATTGTAAGCATTTTCAGCTTTATTTCCCCCTTTTACCATGGCTTCTGCTACATCAGATAAATTTTGTTTTTTTTTTTCTTCATCCATATTAAGATATTTTCTAATTTCCAATGCAGTTTCTTCTTTGGCCCATTGATGTACATATTTGAGAATTTTCCAGTTTCATTTCTATTATTGATTTTTAGTTTCATATCATTGAGATAATAAAAATATTTGTATCACTTAAATATTTAAAATGTGTTCATATTTTTGTGGCTTAATACATGCTTATTCTGGAGAATTATTCCTTGTGCACCTGAGAATAATGAACATTCTGCTGTGGTTGAGTGGAGTGTTCTATATATGTACATTAAGTGTAATTGGTCTATAGTATATTTAACACATCTATTTTCTTATTTATTTTCTTTCTGGTTATTTTATCCATTATTAAAAGTAAGGTATTGACATCTCCAACTATTAGTTGTTGAAATTTCTATTTCCATCCTCAAGTCTGTCAATTTTGGCTTCATGTCTTTTGTAGCTCTGTTGTTAACTGCATATAAGTTTATAATTTTTATATCATCTTTCTAGATGGAAACTTTTATCAATTTATAATGCCTTTCTTGGTCTCTTGTAACTTTTTATAATTTAAAGTCTATTTTTATCTGAAAATAATGTAGCATTTCAGCTCTCTTTTAGTTACTATTTGCATGGAATATCTTTTTTCCATCATTTTATTTGCAAACTTTTTGGGTCTTTTTTTTTTTAATCTAAAATGAGTCTCTTGTGAACAGCACAAAGGTGGATCATTAAAAAAAAATTCCAATTTATCAACTTCTGCCTTTTCCCCCCCTAAGTCAAGTTATTTATTTAAGCCATCTCCAGCCACAAGTAAAGGATCATCACCATTTGGTCATCATTTGATGTAAATAAAGGTGAATATAGAGTAATGGGCCAACCAGTGCTGTGGTTCCCAATGCCCCAGTTCTCTTTATTCACCTTTATAGCCAGTCAGAAGTGGATTCACATGAAGGTTATGAAATAGAGTATGGTTACCATCTCCCCAGGGAAAGAGCTTGTACCTGATGTGGAGATGGGGTAGACATTGAGTCTTACATACTTTAGGAAGGTGTTCAGCATATTCACTTCTACCCTGTGAAGTGTGATGAAGTAGGTGGGGGCCTTCCACATGCATACTGAGCACTCCTTGCCATGGGTGCCATTTGACATAGGTCACTCCCATTGTGGCTGGAACCGAACTAGAAGCCCAGAAATCTGGGGCCCATAGTCACCAACATTTTTTACCCGGGCCCAATCTCTGTCCTTTAGTAGGAGGGATTAATCCATATGTTTAAAGTAATTACTGATAAGGAAGGATTTGCTTTTGCCATTTCTGTGTGTTTTACATGTTTTTGGTCCTTATCATGGTCAGGTTCATGTGTCAGTTTGGCCAAGTGGTGGCACCTGTTTGTCTGGTTGAGTAAAAAAAGTGCTGGCCTACTGTTGCTATGAGGACATTTCATAGAATTAAATCATAATCACATCAGCCTTATCCACAGCTGATTCCATTTGTAATCAGCCAAGAGGAGTGTCTTCTGCAATGAGTCATGCTTAATCTAGTCACTAGAAACCTCTCAAGGAGGATTCAGAAGGGACAGGCTCTCTTCCTGCTTCGGCCGGTGAGCCTCTCCTGTGGAGTTCGTCCAGACCCTCCATTGGAATCGTCAGCTTCACAGCCTGCCCTACAGATTTTGGACTCTACATTCCCATGGTTATGTGAGACACTTTCATAAATGTTATATTTATGAATATTTCCTGTTGATTCTGTTTCTATAAAGAACCCTAACTAATACAGTCCTCAATTCCTTTTTTACCGTGTTTTTGCATTTAATTGATCTTTTTGTGGTGTACCAATTTAATTCCCTCCTTCTTCCTCTTTCTACATATTCTTAGTTATTTTCTTAGTGGATCCTTTGGGGATTATAATAAACATGTTAAACTTGTAACAATCTAATTTAAATACTACCATTTTGGTATATAACCACTCTGCTGCTATACATCTCCATCCCTCTTTCTGTATGTAATTATTGTCTCAAAGTCATCTTGAAACATTGTGTGCCTATTGACATAGGCTTATAATTATTGCTTTGTGCAATCATCTTTTAAATTACATAGAAAAAAAGAGGAGTTACAAACCAAAGTACAATAATATTGGCTTTTATATTTACCTATGTTTCTTCTTATGGCTTCAAATTATTTTCTATGTCCTTTCATTTTAACCTGCAGAACTCTTTTTAATATTTCTTGTAGGTCAGGTTTACTGGTAATGAAATTACACAAGTTTGTCTGGAAATTTCTTAACTTCTTTATCATTCTGGAGAAATAGTTTTGCTGAATATAGAATTTTTAGTTGACAGGTTTTTTTGTTTGTTTCAGGACTTTAAACATGTCATCTTACTACCTTCTGGTCCTTGTAGTTTCTGATGATAAAACAGCTATTAATCTCATTGAGGATCACTTGTAAATGATGAATCATTGCTCCCTTCTTTCAAAATTCTCTCTGTTTTTGGACTTTGACAATTTCACAATGATGTATCTTGGTGTGGATATCTTTGCATTCATTCTGTTTAGAGTTCTTTGAGCTTCTTGGATGTGTATATTCATTACTTTCCTCAGATTTTGGAAGTTTTCAGCCATGTTTCTTTAAATACTTTTCTTACCTCTTTCTTTCTCTTTTCCTTTTGGGACACCCATGATGCATATGCTAGTTGCTAGTAGGCTTGATGGTGTACTACATGTCCCCTAGGATCTGTTCATTTTTCTTCATTATTTTTCTTTCTGAGTATAAGATTGGATGATTTCAGTAGTGTATTAGTCACGATTCTCTAGAGAAATAGAACCAACAGGAGATATCTGTAAATATGAGCTATCCCACACAACTGTGGGATTGGAAGGGTCCAAAATCCACAGGGCAGGCTGTGAAGGTGGCAGCTCTGATGAAGGGTCTGGAAGAACACCACAGGAGAAGCTCACTGACTGAAAAGAAACAGTGAAAAAGTCACTCTTCTCCCTCAAAAGCCTGCGACTGATTGGATTATCTTGTTGGTGGGAACCATGCCTTGGTTGATCATAGATGTAATCACCACAGATGCAATCAAGTGACTGATAATTTAATACACCAGCCTTCTGGTTTATCAACCTTTCAGCAATGGTCAGACCAATGCTTGCCTGTCCAGACAACAGGGCATCATCACTAGGCCAGGTTGACACCAGAACCCAACCATCACAATTCACACCTTGTCAACTTGGCAGCTATACACATCACCTTGAACTACACTTAATTTCCAAATAAAGCACAATAACAGACATATGTTTCACCCAACAATACTCAACTGTCCTGCATACAACTGGAAACATACTACGTCTCTACAGAATAGGGTACAAATTTTTAGGTAACATTCACTCTTAAATGTCATATCCTATGACTTAAATACTATAACATGAACAATACAATTTATGTCATATGATAAGAAGAAAACAAGATATTTGCTTATATACAAATAAAAACATGCTCATTACAAAACAGGGAGGAAATATTCATACACAGTCCTCATTTCTGTAACTGGTCACATGGTCAGAGTTCATATTTATCACTACCTTTTTCTACTACCCATTCCATGTTCCCTTTTCCCTCAGCAATCACTTCAACTGGTCATGGTTCTTTGCCAAGTGGGATGATTCAAACCTTCATTCCTGAAGTTTCTGGAAGTAGTGCCTGGATTGGGTTGTTTCAGTTTTCCATTGTCTTTAATCACAGGGCATGGTAGTACTAAGTGATGCCCTAGGGGATCTCCTTCATTCCAGGAAAACTGTTCTTTACCTATATTGTGTAGTTGCAGTCCTATTTCCCTGTGATGGTCAGGATCAATCATCTGAGACTGAACAATAATCCCCTAACATGTCTGTAATTCAGTGGCATGAGTGGCTCAAAGTGGCCATATGGCACCCTTAAATTCCAGTTCAATGGAATAATTGTTGTGTCTCCTGGAAGGAGCACTCCTCCTATAGGGGCTTGTTTCTGGTGGTCCTTCCTGACAGCTATTGAGGAAAAAGCATTTGCAAAGCCAATAGCTGCATACAAGGCGCCTGATGCTGTGTTGATTTGCTCAAGCAAAGATACCACAAATGGAACTGCAGCTGCAATTGGAGTCACCACCTGGTTAACAAGACCCATCTATTTTCTGCACAGGCCAAATAGGAAAGTTGAATGGGGTGGTGATTCATCCTTCAACTCTTTGAGAGTGGCATTAATCTCTGCAATCCCTCCAGGAATCTGATATTGCTTCTGATTCACTATTTTGACAAGTAGGGGCAGTTCTAGTGGCTTTCACTTGGCCTTTCCTACCATAATAGCTCTCACTCCATGAGTCAGAGAATCAGTCTGGGGATTCTGCCAGTTGCTGAGTATGTTGATTCCAATTGTGCATTGTGGAACTGGGGAAATGACCACAGAATAGGTCCAGGGACTCTAATGGTGATATTTTGAGTATCTCTCTTGTGAATTCACCCCTTGGACTGTCAGTGCTATCTTGATTACTGGAAACAGAGTAATTAGTGCCTCTGAATCTAATCAGAGTAGAAACCAATTGTAAAACCTATTTTTTTTTTTTGCATGGGCGGGCACTGGAAAATGAACCTGGGTCTCTGGCATGGCAGGCAAGAGCTCTGCCATTGTGCCACTATCGCCCACCCAAAACCTATTTTTAAAATTCTTTTTCTCAAGAACCACTCCTGGTACCAAGCTGTATTAGTCAGGGTTCTCTAGAGAAGCAGAAACAATAGGAGATGTCTGTAAATATAAGACTTATAAAGGTGTCTCATGCAACCATGGGAATGGAGGAGTCCAAAATCCATACAGCAAGCTGTGAGGCTGGTGACTCTAATAAAGGGTCTGGACAAACTCCACAGGAGAGACTCTCTGGCTGAAGAAGCAGTGAAAATATCTCTCTTCTTCCTTTAAAGTCTTCAAATGATTGGATTATCTTTGTTGGTGGGAGACACGCCTTATTTGATCACAGATGTAATTGCCACAGATGCAATCAACTGACTGATAATTTAATACACCAGCCTTCTGAGTTATCAACAAGCCACAAAATATCCTTGCAGCAACTATTAGGTCAGTGCTTGCCAGATCAGACAACTGGGTGTCATCACTTGGCCAAGTTGACACCGAAACCTAACCATCACAAGTGGTCTCATCTTAAAGTTTACTGGGCCTTTGTTTTTCCTGCTTGTCCTAGTTTGCTAGCTGCCAGAATGCAATATACTAGAATCAGAATGGCTTTTAAAAAGGGGAATCTAATAAGTTGCTAGTTTACAGTTCTATGGCTGAGAAAATGTCCAATTAAAACAAGTCTATAGAAATGTCCAATCAAAGGTATCCAGGGAAAGATACCTTGGTTTAAGATGGCCGATGATGTTCAAGGTTTTTCTCTCAAGTGAGAAAGCACATGGTGAACACAGGGTTTCTCTCTCATCTGGAAAGGCACATGTGGAACACAGCATCACCTGCTGACTTTCTCTCCTGGCTTCGTACTTCATGAAGCTCCCCAGGAGGAAATTTTCATCTTCATCTCCAAAGGTTGCTGGCTGGTTCTCTTGCTTCTTGTGGCTATGTCATTCTTCTGTGCTCTTTCTGAATCTCCTGGCTTTCTCTTTTGCCATTCTCTTTTATAGGATTCCAGTAAATTAATCAAGACCCACCCAAATGGGTGGAGACATGCCTCCACCTAATGCAGCTTAACAACCACTCTTGATTAAATCACATCTCCAGGGAAATGGTCTAATTACTCTATGATCTAATTATTGTAGTTTCAAACATACAATACTGAATAGGGATTAGAAGAAATGGCTGCCTTTACAAATGAGATTAGGATTAAAACATAGCTTTTCTAGGGTACATACATCCTTTCAAACCAGCACACTGCTCAGATCTGCTGTTGCACTCCTCCACTGAGTTTTTCATTTCAATTCTTTTACTTTGCAGCTCCAAAATTTCTATTTGGTTCCTTTTTATAATTTCTATCTATTGATAATCTCATTGTGTTCATACATTGTTTGCTTAATTTACTTAAGTTCTTTATTCATTATTTACTTTAGCTTATTTGATCATATTTCAGATTATTGATTTAACATCTTTGACTAGTAAATTCAATGTCTGGGCTTCTTAGGGTTAGTCCCATTTGGGATCTGGACATTCTGAGTATTATAATATGGTAACTATGGAAATCTTGTGTTTTCATTCTTCAGGGATTGCTGGGTTTTGTTATTAAAGGCTGTGTCTGTCCTTTGTGACTTTTCTGAACGATTTTTGCAAAGTGACACTTGAATTGTTTCTACTTTTTGCTATCATCAATAATGCTGCTATGAACTTTTTTTTGTACAAATTTTTGTTTGAATACCTGTTTTCAATTCTCTTGAGTATATACATAGGAATAGAATTTCTGGGTCATATGGTAATTTGGTTTAATATTTTATAGAACTACCAAACTCCTTTCTAAAAGTAGCTACACTATTTTATCTTCCTACCAGCATTGTATGATAAACCCTAATATTTATTCAGGGCTGCAATATTCCCAGTTCCTCAGAATGAATTGTGGTTGGTAAAAGCCAACTGAGGCATTTTGAATTTCCCAAAAATGGCCACCAAAATAAATCTCGTCCCACATGCTTTTTCTGAAACTTGTCACTCTGCCTTCAAGAGGCAAAGTCTCTTTCCTCTGCCCTTGAACCCAGGCAGAATTTTTGCCTTACTCAACAAATTAGAAGTGGTAATGATGTTATATGATTTATAAGATTAGGTAAGAAAAGGCAATATAGCTTCTACATAGTTCTTTTTCTTGGGACATGTGCCCTTGAAGCCCTGAGTAATCATGTAGGAAATCCAGCTACCTGGAAGCTGCCAGGCTGGAGAGATTATGACAAGAAACTACATTGAAAGTGAGTGAAATGCCCAAGGAACCCGTTATTCCAGCCCCAATTGTTTATTTTCCCAATCCAGGCATAAGATATGTGACTGAATGTCCTCAGATGATTCCAGTACTAGTATCAACTGACTGCAATTGTGGACAAACCCTTAAGAAAACTGCCTAGCACCAAAAGGCACATGAAGAGATGCTCAATGTCCCTGGCCATTAGAGAAATGCAAATCAAAACCACAATGAGATATCATCTCATGCCCACCAGAATGGCCATTATCAACAAAACAGAAAATGACAAGTGCTGGAGAGGATGCGGTGAAAGAGGCACACTTATCCACTGTTGGTGGGAATGTCAAATGCTGCAACCACTGTGGAAGGCAGTTTGGCGGTTCCTCAAAAAGCTGAATATAGAATTGCCATACGACCCAGCAATACCATTGCTGGGAATCTACTCAAAGGACTTAAAGACAAAAACTCAAACGGACATTTGCACACCAATGTTTATAGCAGTGTTATTTACAATTGCAAAGAGATGGAAACAGCCAAAATGTCCATCAACAGACAAGTGGCTAAACAAACTGTGGTATATACATACGATGGAATATTATGCAGCTTTAAGACAGGATAAAATTATGAAGCATGTAATAACATGGATGGACCTAGAGAACATTATGCTGAGTGAGTCTAGCCAAAAACTAAAAGACAAATACTGTATGGTCCCAATGATGTGAATCGACATTCGAGAATAAACTTGGAGTATGTCATTGGTAACAGAGTTCAGCAGGAGTTAGAAACAGGGTAAGATAATGGGTAATTGGAGCTGATGGGATACAGACTGTGCAACAGGACTAGATACAAAAACTCAAAAATGGACAGCACAATACTACCTAATTGTAAAGTAATCATGTTAAAACACTGAATGAAGCTGCATCCGAGATATAGGTTTTTGTTTTGTTTTGTTTTGTTCTTACTATTATTACTTTTATTTTTTTTCTCTATATTAACATTCTATATCTTTTTCAGTTGTGTTGCTAGTTCTTCTAAACCAATGCAAATGTACTAAGAAACGATGATCATGCATCTATGTGATGATGTTAAGAATTACTGATTGCATATGTAGAATGGTATGATTTCTAAATGTTGGGTTAATTTCTTTTTTTCCGTTAATTAATAAAAAAAAAAAAAGAGGAAACATTTTGGACAGAGCCCCTTTTCTGGTAGAGCCACGTGAAAGCCAGCAGACGCCGCCATGTTGGCCATGTGCCCTTCCAGCTGAGAGAGGAACATTGAATGTCGTTGGCCTTCTTCAACCAAGGTATCGTTCCCCAGATGTCTTAAATTTGACCTGTCTATGGACTTGTTTTAATTGGGACATTTTCTCAGCCTTGGAACTATAAACTAGCAACTCATTAAATTCCCCCTTTTAAAAGCCAAAAAAAAAAAAAAAAAAAAAAAAAAAACTGCCTAGCTAGGTCCAGTCAATCATAAAAAAAAGAGAGATAATAAAATATTGTAATAATATTGTAAGCTATTCATTTTTGGTGTGGTTATTAATGGGCAATAGATATGAAAGTAGCTGGGTCCCTTTTGCGAGACTACCAATTTCTAGACTCCCCTGCATCCAGAGATGGACATGTGAACCCAGTTCTGACTACTAAGATATAAGGGGAATTTTTTTGTGTGTGTACGTGTGGAAAGCTTCTGGGGAAGATTTTACTTTCTGTAGAAGAAATAAGATATGAGGAGAACTTGCCTACAGTTCCCCAGACTGTGCTCCCTTGCTTCCTGCCTTTGAGTGGGATGTGTAGATGTAATGTTTATATATGGAGCAGCTATCTTTTGATCATAACATGACAAGACAGGATAAAACATCAGCATCTGTGGATAATGATAAAGAATGGACTATACTTGGATGTTTGATGACATCAATAAATTTCTAAAAAGAAGCCTTGGAACAACCTGGATTTTTTTTTTTTTTTTTTTACATGGGCAGGCACCGGGAATCGAACCTGGGTCCTCGGGCATGGCAGGCAAGCACTCTTACCTGCTGAGCCACCATGGCCCACCCAGAACAACCTGGATTTGAGTACCTTCTCTGGGCCAGAGCAATTGTATTTCTTCCAACTTCTTACTTTTCATCTTTATGCACTATGGTTCTGGGTTATAACCACTTTATAGTTTCATATAAGATGCAGTTTTCAGTTCTTAGCTTCCTTATTGCTTTGAGGTGATTTTATAGCAAAGGGGGAAGATACCTACATAGTCACCATCTTGAAACTGATCAACCTTGCTCATAATAAGAAAATGCAAATTTAAACAACAATACCATTTTCATCTCTGAGATTGACAAAAATTTAAAAAAATTAACAAAAAGTAATAGAAAAGGTGTGGGAAAGAGGAACTCTTACATCTGCTGGTTGGAACATAAACAGGAACAAACTTGGAGAATGCAATTTAGGAGTACCTTTAGAAATGTCAAGTGCATTTTCCCTTCTAGCAATTTGCTTAATAGATAAAAAACCCATTTGTACAAAGACTTATGTGCACCGAGTGTTCCATTGTTTCATTATTTATAATAGTGAACGAGTGGAAACCACTTCAGCATTAGACTGGTTGTTATGGATTGAATCATGTCTCCCACCAACACGTGTTCAAGTCATAATCCCTGGTCCTGTGGCTGTGAACACAAATATTTGTAAATAGGATCCTTGAAAATGTTCTTAAAGTGAGGCAGAACTGAATCAGGGTGAGCCATAGTCCAATGATTGGAGTCTTTACAAGCAGAGGGAATTGGACACAGTAGGAGCGGACAGAAGGAGACAGATGGCCATGTGACAGAGGCAGAGACTGGGTTATAGATTGCTAGCAAGCCACCGCCAGAATGTTACGGACTTCAGAGAAAGCTTGATCCTGCTGACACCTTGATTTTGGAGTTCTAGCCTCCAAAACTTTGAGACAATAAATTTCTGTTGTTTAATCCAACCTGTGTGTAGTATTTGCAGACTAAGACACTGGTTAAATAAATTATGATATATCCATACAAAAGAATATTATGCTGCCATTACAAAGGATGAGTTAGATATATATGCTCTTGTATATATAAGTGCAAATAAAGGAAATAAGCATGTGTATGTAGTATGCTCCCAGTTTTGTTAAAAAAAAAGATATTACATGCACACACCCCACCCACACTCAAATAATGTATGTTTATATATGTGTATATATACCAATCTGATACAATATATGGGAGGGAACTAAAGAAGGGTGAGAACACCAAGAGGCAGGGTCATTTATGGCCACCTTGAAAGCTGACTACTAGACAGATGATGAATTCTTTCTTGAGTCCTCATTTCTAACAGATTGCTGTGAGGCGCAGTGCTTCTGTATTACCTGCCGGAGATGTCCCACGTGGTCAAGTGTCAGCTGGTGTTTCTTCACAAAGCAGTACACTTTATTTATACAAATTTGCATTTGACCTTTGCATATTGAAAAGTTATACCTCACTTTATCAAGACATTTACCTTTAGTAAAGGCATGCTTTATGAGACTATAACATAGTTCAGGTGTTGATAAACTTACAACAATAAGGTACCATATTTCTCTTGGAAGAAATGAAATTTTATTGGAATACAGCCATGCCTGCTTATTGATTTCTTTGCTACAATGACAAAGTTGTATAGTTGCAATAGAGATGCCAATCTAAAATACTTACTATCTGATTTTTTACAGAAAATTTTCTGAAATTTTGGTCTAATTAAAAATTTGATGAGGGCGGGCAATGGTGGCTCAGTGGCAGAGTTCTCACCTGCCATGCTGGAGACCCGGGTTCAGTTTCTGGTGCCTGCCCATGTGGGAAAAAAAAAAGTTTGATGGAAATGTGGCTTGCAAAAGGGCTACAGGTAAAGGCAACCTGTGTGAGTTTTAGTAAAGATATAGTCTCACACTTATAATGCACATTTTACCAAATAAGGTGCAAGTGTGTACCTTATGCTCAAAATCTATCATTTCTAGATAAAAATGTCATCTTAAAGTATTTTATCAAAATCACAGAGTATTTAGAAATACTTTAATCCTAGTCTAGCTGACACATGATATTACAATGCTGTAAAATAGTAAACCCTTAAAGCACCTTTGGATTAGCACTAAGTTTTACATTGAAAAGGTTCACGATTTAATAGAGAAGGAAAAATTTGAAGGAAAACTTTGAATTTTTAACGCAGAAAGGAGTAACAGCTCCCCAAGGCTGTTTTCCATTTAAGAGGGTTATTTACAACAATACTAAATCCTAAAGTTCACATTGCTTTCACTACTGCAGATGGCTGCAGAAAGGAATTTTAGGCTACTTTTTTTATTTATCTGCACTAATCCCTTGGAAATGCAAGGGCTAAGAATGGTTACCTGGGGTTTTGGGAAGGACCCATGACATTAGCCATCATTCTTATATCCGGGAGGACTCCTCAAGTGCCTAGAAATATTTTTTTATATTTACAGCTCTTCTTGAGTTCAGCAAGGGATTCGCATTACTGTATAGGTGTTGTATGGGTGTGTAGTGTCCCTGACCTCCTAGGGGAGATGGTTGGCCCCTGCTCTACTCTTCCCCTATTTTTCCTACCAAACTTAATTTTAAACTGACAAAAGTATCCAAGCTCAGGTGATGAAAACAGGAGTGGTCAGTGTATAGCAAAACTCAATTGGAAATGTGATTCCGGGAATCGTATCAATGGAGAATGGAGAATAAACAGATTTGGGATTGAAAAGAACCAATAAGCTTCCCATATGTAAAAGTGTGAAAGGTGTAACTCACCAAATCATGGAGCTGCAAGTTCAGTTTATAACCAGAATAAAAACTATAACAAAATTCATTTGTTTATGGCTAACCATGCGCAGGGTCGCCACCGGGGTCAGTGCTCTGCACACAGGTGTTTAGTTTTCTGTTTTCTCATGAGGAGAAGAATCACCACTTAGCTCTCCGAAGCAATGGTTTTCAACGTTGGTGATTTTTTCTAAAGGATATAGTGCCAAACTCTGCTAATGTTCTACCTCATGAAAAACAAAGACAATTTAACTTTACCTCTAAATAATACCGTTTTCACTCACTTTTGTTCAGACATGCTTTGTTGTATTGGAGAGAAAGACATAAAGTTACAGCACATAAGCTGAAATTGTACACTGTAGTATAATGAGAAGTTGAATATCATTTGTCAAATGTCTCATGGTATAAAAAAGAGAGAGCTGCTGCTCTAAAGAATAGGTTCTGCCAAAATAAGGTAATCTTTGGCACAGGAACATTTCTGATAGATGGGGGACATATGGGGTGTCATGTATCATGATTTGGTAATGATTTTTATCCATTCCCATGACATACTCATTAATCACCTGCTCAACCATCCAGATAGGTGTTGAATAGGAAGCCAGGAGTAGGTACAACTTGACAGGAATAAATTAGCAAAGGGCAAAAGACAAGGCTGACCCTGTAATTGGCAGGCTCGGGCAAAAGTTGGTGCCATTGTTGGGATGGATGCTAAAAGAGTAGGGTGGGTGTACTAAGCACACTGAAGTGCAGGAGGGATTACAATAAGAAGATCCAACTGGCAGACTAACCTCTATGACTCAGAGCAAACGAGAAGGCAGGAAAGAGCTGGAGTAAGCTCATTATCAGATCCTCCCGTCTGGGGTGTTCTTAATTCTGATCAGACTTCTGATTCATGCTTCTCCCTACCTGGCTTCTTAGCTCCACTGGCCACCGATGGAGGGTGTTTGTGTGGACAGGACAGTGGGATCAGTGTCTTCCTAAATAAGGGCAGGTTCAGGCAGTAGACACAGATAAGTCTGTCATTTTTAATCATGTGGGTGTGGATTTGCCTTTCTTGTTTTTTGGTTTATAGTGAACAGCAAACAAGGGAGGTGAAGTGCATGAAAAGACTGTGCACAATGGAGGGTAAAACAGTGAAAAAGGACTCATATTCATCTGATTTTAGAAACTTGCTTAAGCCAAGGGCCAGGCCCTGCTTGTGTTATAATACTATAGGCCACAATTACTTTAATGGTAGAATTTCTTCAGGAAACTGTTCACGGTTACTGATTCATACGTACCATGGGTCCTATCATAGCCCCATGAAGAAAAATTCCAACAGACATGCCAGTGATGAGAGTATTGTCCCTCCACACGAGCCTCAGTTTACTGAGGAGTTTCACTGTGTCTCCTATTCAGGAACTACTATTGACAACTAAGATGTGACAAGCATTATAATAGGTATTGGGTAAAGACACATAATTGCTGCCATCTGGCACCAACATTTTTTTTTCTTTTTTAAAATTTTATTATTTTATTTTTGTAATTGACAAGCCAAAATAACATATAAACAGTAACATTCTGTTTTTTTCATTTATTTATTTTTTATTTATGATACATAACCACATACAAACACAAATATTCTCATCATATGATCATTCTATTCTTGTTATATAATCAATAACTCACACTATCATCACATAGTTGTATATTCATCATCATGATCATTTCTTAGAATATCTGCATCAATTCAGAAAAAGCAATAGAAAGAAAACAGAAAAAAATGCATACATACCATACCCCTAATCCCTCCCCTTCACCGATCACCAACATTTCAATTTACTAAATTTATTTTAACATTTGTTCCCCCTATTATTTATTTATTTTTAATCCACATGTTTTACTTGTCCGTCGATAAGGTAGACAAAAAGAAGCATCAGACACAAGGCTCTCACACCACACAGTCACACTAAGACAGCCATATCATCATACAATTATCTTCAAGAAACATGGCCACTGGAGCACAGTTCCACATTTTCAGGCAGTTTCCTCCAGCCTCTCCATTACACCTTCACTAAACAGGTGATATCTATTTAATGCTTAAGACTAACCTCCAGGATAACCTCTTGAGTCTGTTTAGAATCTCTCAGATATTGACACTTTATTTTGTCTCATTTCTCTCTTCCCTCTTTTGGTCGAGAAGATTTTCTCAATCCCTTGATGCTAAGTTCCAGCTCATTCTAGGATTTCTGTCCCATGTTGCCAGAAAGGTCCACACCCCTGGGAGTCATGTCCCACGTAGAGCAGGGGAGGGCAGTGAGTTAGCTTGTTGTGTCGGCTGAGAGAGAGAGACCACATCTGAGCAATAGAAGAGGTTCTCTTGGGGGTGACTCTTAGGCCTAATTTTAAGTAGGTTTAGCCTATCCTTTGCGGGATTAAGTTTCATATGAACAAACCCCAAGATTGGAGGCTCGGACTATTGCTTTTTGCTGTCCCCACTGTCTGTGAGAATATCAAGAATTCTCCACTTGGGGAAGTTGAATTTTCCCCCTTTCTCACCATTCCCCCTAGGGGACTTTGCAAATACTTCCCTATTCGCTATTCAAATCGCTCTGGGATTTATCTGGGCATCACTCTGGACAAACCTACAAGAGCTCATGCCCTACACAAAGTTTCAAGTACTATGGTGTTTGATTAAGCTGTCCACATAAGTTATATTAGGAAATGCACTAGTCAAAATATAAATTTTGTACCAAATAAACATTTTTTGTTTGTCTCACACATACATTAAAGTTTTAAAATATTAATTACCATCTATTTTCAACACCTTGCACTATTGACATTCCTTTGTTCTTCCTCACGCAGAAACATTTTTAAATTTGCAGATTTAGTCACTACCATTATACACTCTAGGCATTCCTAGATTATACCATCTCAGTCTTTATTATCTATCTTTCCTTCTGATTTCATTTGTGCCCCCAGGCCTCCTCCCTCTATCATTTTCACATTCAGCTTCATTCAGTGTTCTAACATTATTGTATTACAGTTAGGTAGTATTGTGCTATCCATTTCTGAATTTTTACAATCAATCCTGTTGCACAATACGTATCAGTGAGACCAAACAGTATTTGTCCATTTGTTTCTGGCTAATCTCACTCAGCATAATGTCCTTAAGGTCCACCCATGCTGTTACATACTTCATAACTTTATTCTCTCTTACAGCTGCATAATATTCCATCATATGTATGTACCACAGCTTGTTGAGCCATTCGTCTGTTGATAGACATTTGGGCTGTTTCCACCTCTTGGCATTTGTAAATAATGCTGCTGTAAACATTGGTGTGCAAATGTCCAGTTTGTGTTCTTGCCCTCATGTCCTCTGAGTAGATACCTAGCAATGGTATTGCCGGATCATATGGCAACTCTATACTTAGTTTCCTGAGGAACCGCCAAACTACCTTCCACAGTGGTTGTACAATTTGACATTTCCACCAACAATGGATTAAGTGTGTCTCTTTCTCCACACCCTCTCCAGCACTTGTCGTTTTCTGTTTTATTGATAATGGCCATTCTGGTGGGTGTGAGATGATATCTCATTGTGGTTTTGATTTGCATTTCCCTAATAGCCAGGGAAGTTGAGCATCTTTTCATGTGCCTTTTGGCCATCTGTATTTCCTCTTCTGAGAAGTGTCAGTTCATGTCTTTTGCCCATTTTTTTTAATTGGGTTGTCTGTCTTTTTTGTTGTTGAGTTGAACATTCTTTTTATACATTCTGGATACTGGACCTTTATCTTATATATCATTTCCAAAAATTGTCTCCCATTGTGTAGGCTGTCTTTTTGCTTTCTTGACAAAGATCTTCGATGCACAAAAGTGTTTAATTTTGAGGAGCTCCCATTTCTTTCTTTCTTTCTTTCTTCAATGCTTGTGCTTTGGGTGTAAGGTCTAGGAAACCACCTCCTGTTATAAGATTGATAAGATATTTCCCTGCATTTTCTTCTAAAAGTTTTATGGTCTTAGATCTGATGTTTACGTCTTTGATCCATTTTGAGTTAATTTTTGTATAGGGTGTGAGATATGGATCCTCTTTCATTCTTTTGCATGTGGATATCCAGTTCTCTAGGCACCATTTATTGAAGAGACTATTCTGTTCCAGGTGAGTTGGTTTGACTGCCTTATCCAAGATCAGTTGTCCATAGATGAGAGGGTGTATATCTGAATTCTCTATTCAATTCCATTGGTTCAGTATATCTATCTTTGTACCAGTACCATGCTGTTTTGACCACTGTAGCATCATAATACACCTTAAAGTCAGGTAGCATGAGACCTCCAACTTCATTTTTCTTTCTCAGGATATTTTTAGCTATTCGGGGCACACTACCCCTCCAGATAAATTTGCTTATTGGTTTTTCTATTTCTGAAAAGTAAGTTGTTGGGATTTTAATTGGTATTGCATTGAATCTGTAAATCAATTTAGGTAGACTTGACATCTTAAATATATTGTCTTCCAATCCATGAACATGGTATGCCCTTCCATTTATTTAGGTCTTCTGTGATTTCTTTTGACAATTTCTTGTAGTTTTCTTTGTCTTGGTCTTTTGCATCTTTAGTTAAATTTATTCCTAAATATTTTATTCTTTTGGTTGCAATTGTAAATAGAATTTTTTTTTCTTGATTTCCCCCTCAGATTGTTCATTACTAGTGTATAATAGGGTAGTGTATAGAAACACTACAGATTTTTGAGTGTTGATCTGGTAACCTGCCACTTTGCTGTACTCATTTATTAGCTCTAGTAGTTTTGCTGTGGATTTTTCAGGATTTTCGAGATATAGTATCATACCATCTGCAAACAGTGAGAGTTTTACTTCTTCCTTTCCAATTTTGATGCCTTGTATTTCTTTTGCTCATCTAATTGCTCTGGCTAGAACTTCCAACACCATGTTGAACAACAGTGGTGATAGTGGACATCCTTGTCTTGTTCCTTATGTTAGGGGGAAAGTTTTCAGTTTTTTCCCCGTTGAGGATCATGTTAGCTGTGGGTTTTTCATATATTCCCTTTATTATGTTGAGGAAGTTCCCTTCTATTCCTATCCTTTGAAGTGTTTTCAACAGGAGAGGATGTTGACTTTTGTCAAATGCCTTTTCTGCATCAATTGAGATGATTATATGTTTTTTCTGCTTTGATTTGTTGATATGGTGTATTACATTAATAAATTTTCTTATGTTGAACCATCCTTGCATACCTGGGATGAATCCTACTTGGTCATGGTGTATAATTTTTTTAATGTGCTGCTGGATTGGATTTGCAAGAATTTTGTTGAGGATTTTTGCATCTATATTCATTAGAGAGACTGGTCTGTAGTTTTCTTTTTTTGTAATATCTTTGTCTGGCTTTGGTATGAGGGTGATGTAGGCTTCGTAGAATGAGTTAGGTAGCTTTCCCTCCTCTTCAATTTTTTTGAAGAGTTTGAGTAAGATTGGTACTAATTCTTTCTGGAATGCTTGGTAGAATTCACATATAAAGCCATCTGGTCCTGGACTTTTCTTTTGGGGGAGCTTCTTAATGACAGATTCAATTTCTTTACTTGTGATTGGTTTGTTGAAGTCGTCTGTTTCTTCTAGAGTCAAAGTTGGTTGTTCATGCCTTTCTAGGAAGTTGTCCATTTCATCTACATTGTCTAGTTTATTAGCATAAAGTTGTTCATAGTATCCTTTCATTACTTCCTTTGTTTCTGTGGGTCAGTGGTTATGTCTCCTCTTCCATTTCTGATTTTATTTATTTGCATTCTCTCTCTTCTTCTTTTTTGTCAACCTTGGGTCCATCAATCTTATTGATTTTCTCATAGAACCAACTTCTGGTTTTGTTGATTTTCTTGATTGTTTTCATGTTCTCAATTTCATTTATTTCTGCTCTAATCTTCACTATTTCTTTCCTTTTGCTTGCTTTGGGGTTATTTGCTGATCTTTCTCTAGTTCTTCTAAGTGGACAGTTAATTCCTCAATGTTTGCTCTTTCTTCTTCTTCTTTTTTTTGATATAGGCATTTAGGGCAAATCATTTTTTTTAGCAGTGCCTTTGCTGCATCCCATAAATTTTGGTATGTTGTGTTTTCACCTTCATTTGCCTCGAGATATTTACTGATTTCTCTTGTAATTTCTTCCTTGACCCACTGGGTATTTAAGAATGTGTTTTCTCTAGGTTAGGTTTTGTTTAATAGATCAGAATCCTTGTGTATCCTT
Source organism: Tamandua tetradactyla (assembly GCF_023851605.1). Taxonomy (NCBI): domain Eukaryota; kingdom Metazoa; phylum Chordata; class Mammalia; order Pilosa; family Myrmecophagidae; genus Tamandua; species Tamandua tetradactyla. The sequence continues at coordinate 61,110,788 of NC_135328.1, read as the reverse complement.
GAGAGTGACCCAGCATATGGTCTATCCTTGAGAGTGATCCATGAGCACTTGAGAAAAAGGTGTATCCTGCTGTTGTGGGGTGTAATGTTCTATAGATGTCTGTTAAATCTAGCTCATTTATTGTATTATTCAAATTCTCTGTTTCTTTATTGATCCTCTGTCTAGATGTTCTGTCCATTGATGAGGGTGTGGAATTGAAGTCTCCAACTATTATGGTAGATGTGTCTATTTCTCTTTTCAGTGTTTGCCTCATGTATTTTGGAGCATTCTGGCTCAGTGAATAAATATGATTATGTCTTCTTGTTGAATTGTTCCTTTTATTAATACATAGTGTCCTTCTTTGTTTCTTTTAACTGTTTTACATTTGAAGTCTAATTTGTTGGATATTAGTATAGCTACTCCTGCTCTTTTCTGATTGTTATTTGCATGGAATATCTTTTCCGAACCTCTCACTTTCAACCTATGTTTATCCTTGGGTCTAAGATGTGTTTCCTGTAGACAGCATATAGATGGGTCCTGTTTTTCAATCCATTCTGCCAGTCTGTATGTTTTGATTGGGGAGTTCAATCCATTAACATTTAGTGTTATTACTGTACGGGCAGGACTTTCTTCTACCATTTTGCCTTTTGAATTTTATATGTCATATCTAAGTTTTCTTCTTTTTACCTTTACTGATAGTCTTCATTTCTATACTCTTCTCCACACCTCTCTCTTCTGTCTTTTCTTATCTGTCTCTAGTGCTCTTTTTTAGTATTTCTTGCAGAGCTGGTTTCTTGGTCACAAATTCTCTCAGTGAATTTTTGTCTGCAAATGTTTTAATTTCCCCCTCATTTTTGAAGGACAGTTTTGGTGTATATAGAATTCTTGGTTGGCAGTTTTTCTCTTTTAGTATCTTAAATATATCATCCCACTGTCTTCTCACCTCCATGGTTTCTGTTGAGATATCTATGCATATTCTTATTGGGCTTCCCTTGTATGTGATGGATTGCTTTTCTCTTGCTGCTTTCAAGACTCTCTCTTTCTCTTTGACATCTGACATTCTGATTAGTAAGTGTCTTGGGGTATGTCTATTTGGATCTATTCTGTTTGGGGTACACTGCACTTCTTGGATCTGTAATTTTAAATCTTTCATAAGAGTTGGGAAATTTTCAGTGATAATTTCCTCCATTAGTTTTTCTCCTTCTTTTCCCTTCTCTTCTCCTTCTGGGACACCCACAACACATATATCCATGCACTTCATATTGTCATTCAATTCCCTGAGTCCCTGCTCATATTTTTCCATTCTTTTCCCTATATTTTCTTTTGCTTGTCAGATTTCAGATGTCCCATCCTCTAGTTCACTAATCCTATCTTCTGCCTCTTGAAATCTGACATCGTAGGTTTCCATTGTTTTTTTTACATCTCTTCTACTGTGCCTTTTATTCCTGTAAGTTCTGTCATTTGTTTTTTCAGACTTTCGATTTCTTCTTTTTGTTCATTTTTTGCTTTCTTTATATACTCCCTCAATTCATTGATTTGGTTTTTGATGAGGTTTTCTGTTCTAGTTTGCTAGCTGCTGGAATGCAATATACCAGAAACGGAATGGCTTTTAACAAGGGGAATTTAATGAGTTGCTAGTTTACAGTTCTAAGGCCGAGAATTAAAACAAGTCTATAGAAAAGTCCAATCAAAGGCATCCAGGGAAAGATACCTTGGTTCAAGAAGGCCGATGAAGTTCAGGGTTTCTCTCTCATCTGGAAAGGCACATGGCGAACGCAGTCAGGGCTTCTCTCTCGGCTGGAAGGGCACATGGCAGACACGGCGTCATCTGCTAGCTTACTCTCCTGGCTTCTGGTTTCATCAAGCTCCCCGGGAGGCATTTCCCTTCTTCATCTCCAAAGGTCGCTGGCTGGTGGACTCTCTGCTTCGTGGTGCTGCAGCATTCTCTGCTCTCTCCGAGTCTCTCTCCGTGTCCAAAATATTTCCTCTTTTATAGGACTCCAGTAAACCAATCAAGACCCACTCAAATGGGTGGAGACATGTCATCCCCTAATCCAGTTTAACAACCGTTCTTAACTAAATCACATCAACTAGGGAGATGATCTCATTACAGTTTCAAATATACAGTACTGAGTAGGGATTATTCTACCTTTAAGTAATGAGATTTATATTAAAACATGGCTTTCTTAGGGGGCATATATCCTTTCAAACCAGCACATTCCACCCTCTGGCCCCTAAAAAAGACATGTTTTTCCCATATACAAAATACATTAATTTCATAACAATATCAGATATCCTTAAACCTTTCAGTAGCAATACAAACAAAGTATCAAGTTAGAGACAGTATAGAATCTCATCAAATCAGTTACAGGCATGGTCTGTCCTAAGGCAAAATTCTCTCCATTTACTCTGGACCTTTGAAAACTCATAACAAGTTATTTGCTGCCAACATATAAAGGAGGAACATTCGTAGGATACATGTACACATTTCCATAGGGAGGAAGGAACACAGGGGTCACTGGACCCATACAGTTTCGAAAACCTGCAGGGCAAAGTCCATTAGATTTCAAAGTCTGAGACTCATTTATCCTCAGGGCTTTAGAAAGTGGCAGTCCCACCCTTTCCAAATGCCTACGCCTGCCTCTCTCTGAATGCAACCTTGGGGGATATTGGGGAGACCACCTTTTTCTCGGCTCCACCCTCTCCAAGCATTGGGGCCACACCTGGGCTCTCTGCCAGCTCCGGGGCACACGCTCAACCCCTCCATGTGGTGGCAGCCAGGCTCCCCCCAAACCCCAAGAAACGTGCTTCACCCTCTCCAAGGCCTGAGGTGGCATGACTCTTCCACTGCAATGAGGTGGGAGGCCCATTCTCTGCCTTTGGGGCAAACTCACCCTCTCCATGGGCTTGGGTGGGTCTGCTCTCCTTGCCCGAGGCTTCTTGACTTCAGACCTCAGTCTCCACGGTTTTGCCTCTGAAGTTATTTTTCCTCCAATGTGTCCCTTCTCTGAACCCCTCAGTCCAGACTGGCAGCGGCTCTGTTTATACAGGTCCCACAGCACTCTCGTTGGCTTTCTATGCAGTAGCCTTGGATCATGCCCATCAGACATAAGGAGTTTCCACAGATCTTTCCTGGATAACTCCATGTCCGATCCTGACTTTCTCTGAAATGGCTGGCTGGTTCCACATTTGGTTAAATCCACACTATACTCTGTAGTCTCCCTTTCTGTAGGCCCAGAATTTTCTGGGACCTCAATTTCTGGTTTCTTTTTACTCAAGAGTTCAGTTTTCAGCTTATCTCTTTCCTGTCGCATTTCACTATAAGCTGCAAGGAGAAACCAGACTGCACTTTTGACATTTAATTTGGAGATCTCTTCTGCTAAATATCCAAGTTCATGGCTTTTAAAATCTGCCTTCCAGCCAAAACTACCAGTCAATTTTGCCAGATTTTCTGTCATTTTAAAACAAGGATCGCCTTCCTTCCAGTCTACAATAACACAGACCTCATTTCTGTCTAAGGCCTCATCAGAGGTATCTTTAGAGTCCACATTTCTACCAACAGTCTCTCCAAAGCATTCTAGGCCTTCTCTATCAAGCTTCTCACAACTCTTCCAAAATCTTCCCTTTATCCATTTAAAAAGCCGTTCCAACATGTTTGGTATTTGCAAACTGTAGCAGCAGCACCCCACTCTCCGGTACCAAAATCTGTTCTAGTTTGCTAGCTGCTGGAATGCAATATACCAGAAACGGAATGGCTTTTAACAAGGGGAATTTAATGAGTTGCTAGTTTACAGTTCTAAGGCCGAGAATTAAAACAAGTCTATAGAAAAGTCCAATCAAAGGCATCCAGGGAAAGATACCTTGGTTCAAGAAGGCCGATGAAGTTCAGGGTTTCTCTCTCATCTGGAAAGGCACATGGCGAACGCAGTCAGGGCTTCTCTCTCGGCTGGAAGGGCACATGGCAGACACGGCGTCATCTGCTAGCTTACTCTCCTGGCTTCTGGTTTCATCAAGCTCCCCGGGAGGCATTTCCCTTCTTCATCTCCAAAGGTCGCTGGCTGGTGGACTCTCTGCTTCGTGGTGCTGCAGCATTCTCTGCTCTCTCCGAGTCTCTCTCCGTGTCCAAAATATTTCCTCTTTTATAGGACTCCAGTAAACCAATCAAGACCCACTCAAATGGGTGGAGACATGTCATCCCCTAATCCAGTTTAACAACCGTTCTTAACTAAATCACATCAACTAGGGAGATGATCTCATTACAGTTTCAAATATACAGTACTGAGTAGGGATTATTCTACCTTTAAGTAATAAGATTTATATTAAAACATGGCTTTCTTAGGGGGCATATATCCTTTCAAACCAGCACATTTTCCAAGGCTGTTTGAACATTCTGAATTAATTGTTTCAACTCCTGTATCTCATTTGAATTGTTGGTTTCTTTCTTTGACTGGGCCATTTCTTCAATTTTCCTAGTATGATTCATTATTTTTTGCTGGTGTCTAGGCACTCAATTACCTTAATTAGTTTATTCTGGAGATTGTTTTCATTTTTTTTCCCTGAGGATTTTCTTGCTGGATGGCTTTGTTGTCTATCTGTTCTTTGAAATTCAGTTCAGCTTATTCTAGTCCTCTAGGTTAGGTTTTGTTTAATAGATCAGAATTTTTCAGTTCTTGTTTTTTTGTTTCTTGCCCTGCCTGTATGGTGCCTTTCTCCCACCCCTTAGGAGGATCTCCTTAGGTATTATAGACCCCAGTCAGATTTTCCCAGACCAAACTGGTCTCCTCTCAGGAGGAAAGAGTCATCTGCATCAGTTTTCCCTGAGGGTGAGACCCAGCAGATTCAAAGACTTTTCTATGAAGTCTCTGGACTCTGCATTTTTCCTATCCTGCCCAGTATGGGGTGCTTTTCTGCCTGCAGGTCTCACCAGCATATGGTGATGCAGTACCTTTAACTTCAGCAGACTCTCCCTGCTGGGGGTGTGGTGGAGACAGAGGAGAGATTGTAGACTGGCTTTAATCACTTCACTTTTCCAGACCCTGGGGTCTGAATTCCTTGAGGGAGGGATTCCACCTGAGCTGGGCCCTGCCTCTCTCCTGGGAAAGGCACAGGCTCCAGACAAGCTCTCAAACAAGCTCAATTCTGCTTATGCCTTGGGCAATGGAGCCTAAGAAGCCTTGCAGCTGTATCCAAAGAGTAATCAAGCCACAGAAACACAGCCACAAAAGAGAAAAAGAAAAATCCTTTTCAGAGCAGGACCCCATTCCTTGGGTTTGCCAATCAACAGCTTAAGTTGGTACATTGCTCTGTGTATCTCCAGGCCTTATGTGCCCCCTCCTTTCCTGTAGGGCCAGACCTTTACAGATCCAAAAAAAAACCCCATTTTTTTTCTTTTTTATCTTTCTGTCAGCCCTGCCCCCTCTGCGCCGGGGAAAAAACCAGCAACCTCCACTTCTACTCGAGGTTTAGCTGAGCTGGGGGCCTATTTTTAGTAGTCAGAATTTGTGAATTAATTCCACAATTGGAGTTTTGTTGTGCTCAGCCCCTGCTGCTAGTAAACTCTTTCCTTTCCCCTCTGGGAAGCAGCCTGTGGGGGAGGGGCGCCGGCCACCATGGCTTGGGGAACTCACAGTTCAGGGCGGGGGGGGGCGGGGGGCGCTCACAGCCAGTCCAGCTTGTCCAGATTGGGGTACGCTGTGTGTTCAGTCACTGACGTGGCCCCAACAGTTTTTCTGTACTGTTCCTGGCTATTTAGTAGCTGCTCTAGAGGACGAACTAAATCCCACACCTTGCTAAGCCACCATCTTGCCAGCAAGACCACCAACATTTTTTAAAACTGTTTTTTAATTGTAAAATATAACATATATACAAGCAAAGAAAGAAAAAAGCAAAAATTTTCAAAGCGCACTTTAACAAGTAGTTATAGAACAATTCCCAGAGTTTATTATGGTTACCATCCCAACATCCAGATTTTTCCTTCTAGCTGCTCCAAAACACTGAAGGCTAGAAGGCATATTAATATAGTGATTCAGCAGCCATACTCACTTGTTAAATCCCATTTTCTGTTATACCTCCTCCTTCTCCTTTAATCCTTCTCCCAATTTATAGGGATCTTTGGGGAATGCCCAGTCTGACTTTTTTATATTGAGAACAGGTGTCCACATTAAAGGATAGAGGATGGATTAATTATCTTGGAGAGGCTGGTCCCTCTGAGTTTTAGGACTTATCTGACCTATGACCCCTCTGGGAATTTTATGTTCCAGGAAAGCAAACGTAGTGCATGAAACCTTTATAGCATCTCAGTTTGAGCCCTAGGTGTTCTTAAGAGCCAACAAGAGTGATGTTGATTGGCGTTTAGCAAACCATGGCAATTAGCGCTATCTAACTGAAGCTTGCGTAAGAGTAGCCTCCAGAATAGCCTTTTGACTCCATTTCATCTCTCTTGGCCACTGATGCCTTATTTTATTACACTTCTTTTCCCCCTTTTGGTCAGGAAGGCATTGTTGATCCCATTGTACCAGGGCCAGACTCATCCCAGGGAGTCATGCCCCACATTGTCAGGGAAATTTTTACCCCTGAATGACTGTACCATGTAGGAGGGAGGGCAATGATTTTCCTTGCAGAGTTGGGCTTAGAGAGAGAGACCACATCTGAGCAACAAAGAGGTTACCTGGAAGCAGCTCTTAGGCCTTGGATGGGTAGTCTTAGCTTCTCCCCTACAGAAATAAGTTTCATAAGGGCAAGCCTCAAAATCCAGGGCTTGGCCTATTTTCTTGGGAGTCCCCAGTTGTTGATTGGCTTCTCAGATCAGAGAGTTTAATAGCCATATATATATATATATGGCTATTATATATACATATATATATATATAGAGAGAGAAGAATATATATATATTCCTCTTTGGACCCTCAAGGAACTCTACCAATGCTTTTTAATTATTAGCCCACCATAGTCTGAGATGTAGCCTGTATTATATTAAGCTACACAGAATTACAAGGCCTCATTCCGTCTGGACACCAGGAATTTAGGTTGTTTAAATGAGGTATCCAGACAGTTGCTTTAGGTTATGTGTTACAGAAAATTTAGGTTTTAGGCATAATAAACCTCTCTGCCTTTGGTCTCAGACAGTAGCTAAAGGTCTAGAGTACATATACTATCATCTTTTATCCAACATTCTAATTTACCTTAGACCCAGCCAGATTGGCTTTGTTTTAAACTCTAATTGAGGCCCGATCTTTTTTTCAGTTACTGTAACTGTTAGTATATATAGGTATGCTAACTTTCAGGCTGCAGTACTCCATTTCTTGGTTTTAGGTGTTACAGAGACACTCAAAGTTCTAGGAAAATACCAGCTGATACACATATAGCTCAGTGTTTCAGAATCTAGAAATACATTTATAACTTCAGACTAAACGTTGGTGCTATAAGAGCTTACAATCTGGGCTCCAATTTTCTTATAAGTATTTTCTGAGAGAGATTTTTGCATATTTGTTCTTTTGTTTCTGACTTATTTTACACAGCACATTGTCCCAAGGTTTATTCAGTTCCTTGCATGCTTCTCAACGCCTACTTTTTGTTGCTTCATCATATTCCATCGTATAAATGAATCACCACTTGCCATTCTGCTTCTCAGTCACGGTACCATTTGGTTCTCACCATCTGCTGAGCATCATCGATAATGTCCAAAATAAACAAACCATGCCTTACAGTGTCGTCACTTGGTTGTACAATCAATAGCACTCTCAATTTTAGACAATTTTCATTGGTCCATAATGACAAAGAACCGGCAAATGGAGTGTCATCAACTATCAGATCAAAACTACCTCTTGTCACTTTTCACTCCCCTCTCCCCCCTCCCCCAGTTAGTTGCCCCTGGTATTGTTGTGGTACTATTGATATCTTCATGTTAACTATTAGCCATACCATGCATTTTTAGTCCCCCCCATATCTCTCTACTATTGACTCTTTGTCCACTATCAAACCATTGAAATAGTTCATGTGATAACTTATTTATAATTATAGATTTAATCAGTGGGGTATATGGCAGTATACATCCCCTTTGAATCATATTCATCTTCAGTATGGCAATGTTACTTATAATCCCACTAATTAGTTATCATCACTTCCATTGTTCTCTTGCATTTAGATTCAGCCTCTTTGGGTAGCTTTTCCCTGTCTCTGGCTTTTGTGCACCTCTAGGTCTGCTCTATTCTTCAGTGTATCCTCTGAAATTACATTTACTAGAGTCATAATAGCGAAATCATATGGCATGTGTCCTTTTGTGTCTTAGTTCACTCAGCATTATGTCCTCAAAGTTCATCTGTACTGTAATATGCTTCAGGACTTCCTTATGTCTTACTGTAATAGCAACACTTTTATACATGAGGAACTTCCTCAATGCCGAAGAGCTAAGACTTCCGCAAGACCTCTAAGGCTCACAGCAGGTGAGCTCACTACACTGTGCAGAGCCGCGGAGTAGCCTACGTGCAGGAGGCGCTAGGGGGCAGCACTTGCCTACCCAATACTCCCAGTCCTGGGGCGTCTCAGCAGTGATAGGAACCTGAAAAGGTCATCTGCTCCAGTGGCTCTCGATGCTGGCCTTACATCAGAATCACTCAGAGGCTTATGAAAAACAGATTCGACTACGTAATTTGTGGATCCCCGTGAAAAATGAAAATGGGGGCTCTGTTTAAAATGTAGGTAAAAAAAGTGCTGTTAAAGGCACTAATGTGTAAGCTTTTTAAAAATTTGATATTTGCTGTGGTTCTAAGTAAAGAAATTAAAATGATAGATACTCAGCATAAATTTTTTTGGTGCGTGTGTGTGTGTGTGTGTGTGTGTGTTCATGGTCCGGGAATCGAACCCGGCTCTCCCGCATGGAAGGCAGGCATTCTAACCACAGCATGAATTTTATTGTTCAACTTTATACTGTGAGATCCCAGTTTTAAATGCAAATATGTGGCATTTAACTTGAATGCAGAATCACCAACATTACACAGTTTTTATAGCTCATTCATGCATATTGATTTTGTTCTTATCAGATCAGTGGAAAAGCGTCACCAGACTACCTCAAAAATTTTTTTTTGCATGGGCAGGCACCGGGAATCGAACCTGGGTCTCTGGTATGGCAGGTGAGAATTCTGCCTGCTGAGCCACCACGGACTGCCCAACCTCAACTATTTTTATTTTACTTCTTGAAATGTTCACATATCTACCAACACTATGGAAACTGGTGACTTCCCTAACACATTTACCTTGTACTCATTTTGAATCCTGCTGAATTCCCACACACCATGGGACCACCAGAATTCTGTGTTTATGGGGCACTATGAATGTTATTTATGAGTGGGCAGCAAGGAGTGGCTGATATACATATTGTGTGTATCTCCCATACTCATGTACTACTCCATTGTCCCACCGGACTTCACTTGAAAACACAAGTTAAAAGAAAAAATTACATACAACACACAAAATTTATTCCATTTTAGGGGTCATGGGCAACTGGAAGCCCTCACCACCTAGCTGGGAAACTTGAGACTGGATCCTGCCCAAGCCACAGACCACAGCTCAGAGAAAGGGGTCCTCTGCAAAACCAGATCCTCATACTCTGAGAATTTTCAGTAAAGGCTTCCTTATGCTACCCTCAGGTGGACCTAAATACCATGGCAGGTAAGAGTGGTTTCTTTGGAATTAGACAGACTTGGCTTTGTGTCTTAGTTTTGCCACTTTCTTTGTGACCTTGGCTAAGTTTGTTTTTCCTATCTGTGTCTCAGTTTTCTTATCTGTAAAATGAAGATGGGAATTGCAAACTTTATAGAGTGCTTGAAGGATGAAATGGGATTTTGTAACTAAGAGTTTAGCATTGTGCCTGGCACAATCAGCAGCTATCATGGAAGAGAAGATATGACAAAGCACAAACTTAAGGATCACATTCATGAAGGCCTCCTGTGACCTCTCTGACTCCCTCCTACCCTGCTTCTCATGGTCCTCACCAGGTTTATTTGGGGTGGGCAACACAATTAGGAAATAGCAAGAAATTGAAAACATAACAATTGTATAAATTTAAAGTAAAACTGTCACTACTGGGAGGTGATATGATTATATGACTGAAAAACTCAAGATAATCAACAAAAGATTTTCTATTACAATTACCACTAATCCTATGAGAGAGAGAGTGGAAGGGAAAGATAAGGAGGGAGACAGTACAGTAAGGTAGAATTAAAAGCCTCTGTATATACAAAAGACAATCAGAAGATATATCAGAGGAGAAAATTCCCTTTACAATAGCAACACAAAAGAGTAAATACCTGAAACAAAATACACAAAGCCTTTTTGAGCAAAAATTTAAAGCATTTTCAAAGACATAAATGTAATCTTGAACAAATAGAAAGATATACTGTATTTTTAGGGATAGGAAGACTCAACAATTCTTCCTAAGTTAGTTTATAAATTAATATATTCCCAATAAATATACTAACAGATTTCTTTTGGGAGATGCAAATTATAAATAAATTTAATGACTTTAAATTTATAGTGGAAAATAAGCAAAAATAGCCAGAGTGCTCCAAAGTACATGAGGCAAACATTGACAACACTGAAGGGAGAACTAGACACCTCTATCATAATAGTTGGAGACTTCAATTCCCCTCTTTTATCAATGGATAGAATATATAGACAGAGGATCAGTAAGGAAACAGAGATTTTGAATAATATGCTAAATGAACTAGACTGAACAGACATTTATAGAACATTACACCCCACAACAGCAGTATACATATTTTTCTCAGGTGCTCATGGATCATTCTCAAGGATAAACCATACGCTGGGTCACAAAGCAAGTCTTGATAAATTTTAAAAAGGTTGAAATCATACAAAAAAAATTTCTCAGAGCATAATGGAATAAAGTTGGAAATCAATAACAGGCAGAGGGCCAGTAAATTCACAAATATATGAACGCTAAACAATACACTCTTAAACAACCAGTGAGTCAAGGAAGAAATTACAAGAGAAATCAGTAAATATGGTTCCTGAAAATGAAAACACAACATATCTAATCTATGGAATGAGGCAAAGGCAGTGCTGAGAGGGAAATTTATTGCCTAAAATGCCTATATATAAAAAAGAGAAAGAGCAAAAATCAAGGAATTAACTGTTTACCTGGAAGAACTAGAGAAAGAACTGCACACTAATTCCAGAGGAAACAAAAGGAAAGAAATAATGTAGATTAGAGCAGAAATAAGTGAAACTGAGAAAATGAAAACAATCAAGAAAATCAACAAAACTGAATGTTGGTTTTTTGAGAAAATTAATAAAATTAATGGGCCTTTAGCTAGGTTGACAAAAAGAAAGGAAAAGAAAATGAAAGAGAGAGAGGATACAAATAAATAAAATCAGAAATGGAAGAGGAGACATAACCACTGACCCAGCAGAAATAAAGGAAGTAATGAGAGGATACTATGAGCCACTATATGCTAATAAACTAGACAGTGTAGATGAAAAGGATAACTACCTAGAAAGTCATGAACAACCAACATTGACTCAAGAAGAAATAGACGATCTCAACAAACACAAGTAAAGCTTGACCAATCCTGCAATCAAATAGGTGTCCCTGTTTCCATTCTCATTCTGAGATTTGCTGGGGCATGCTAGAATTTGAGATAAAAAGTTGTACTTTATTATGGAAATTCATCAAGACAATCACCATTAAATAACACCAGGTGTTAGAGACCAGGAAATCTAATTTCATAGCTGACTCTCATTTCCAAATATTAACTCTGCCTTACAAGTTTCAGCTTAGATTTCAATATCCATATACCACAAAGACCAGTTACAATGAATTAAATTAAAGTCTCCAAGAGCCTGACACCTAGGATTAATTGACAATATATACAGGGCTTTGCTGGTGGGAATGTAAACTGAAACAACTCTTCTGGAGGGAAATTTGGATGTAAATATCAAAAGCTCAAAAAGATGCCAATGTTTCTGGAAAAAAAAAAAAGACAGGAGGAGGAGGTCTGGAGGAGGGTACAGAATTGAAGAGTATCAGTAAAGGTAATTTAAAGGATACAAAGAGAGAGGTGGAAATAATGTATAGATATGACAAATAAAAACTAAAGGATAAGATGGTAGATTCAAGAATGCTCTTACACTAGTAACTTTGAACTAAGAGTAGGGTGAGACTATAAAGGGGCAGAATGGGGGATTTTTTTGCAGGTGATATAACTCTCTAGTATCTTTACTGTGATGGTTACATGAATCTAAATACATGATAAAATTCATAGAGCTATACACCAAAAAGTCCATTTTAACTGAATGTGAATTTAAAATGTTAAAGCATAATACATCATGACCAAATAAGGTTATACCATGAATGCAAAGACAGTTTAACATTCTAAAATCAATCAGTATAATTTGCCATATAAATAAATTAAAAAGGAAAAGCTATATGTTCTTTCCAATAGAGGCAGAAAAAAAATTTGAGAAACTCATCATCCATTCTTTTTAAAAAATGTTTTTATTGAGAAATAGCCACACACATACAGTCTGACTATATTATAAAATCAATGGTTCACAATATCATTACATACTTGCATTCTTCAACGTGATCATTTTTGGAACATTTGCTTCACTACAAAATAATAAAAAATAAAAAGAAGGAAAAAGAACTCATACATCCCATACATCTTACCCCTCTCTTTCATTGACCCACAGTATTTCAATCTACCCAGCCTCTTTAACTCCCTCTATTATTTATTGATTTTTTACATGGGCAGGCACCAGGAACCGAATCCAGATTTCCGACATGGCGGACAAGAATGCTGCCTGCTGAGCCACCATGGCCTTATTATTTCGTTTTTATCCTTATTTTTTTTTCACTCATCTGTCCATACACTGGATAGAAAGAGCATCAGACACAAGGCTTTCACAATTACACAGTCACATTGTAAAAGCTATATAGTTAAACAGCCTTCTTCAAGAATCAAGGCTACTGGAACACAGGTCAACAGTTTCAGTTACTTCCCTCTAGTCACTCCAACACACCATAGACTGAAAAGGGATAGTTATATAATGGATAAGAACAACCTCCAGGATAAACTCTTGACTCTGTTTGAAATCTCTCAGCCACTGATACTTTATTTTGTCTTATTTCTTTCTTCCCCTTTTTGGTCAAGAAGGCTTTCTCATTCCCATGATGCCGGGTCCTGGCTCATCCCCAGGAATCAGCTCCCACATTGCTAGGAAGATTTACACTCCTGGGAGTTATGTCCCATGTAGGGTGGAAGGCAGTGAGTTCACCTGCTGAGCTGGCTTAGAGAGCTAGGCTACCTCTGAGCAACAAAAGAGGTTCTCTGAGGGCGACTCTTAGGCATGATTATATGTAGCCTTAGCTTCTCCTTTGCAGGAATAAGCTTCATGGGGCAAACCCCAAGATCGAGGGCTCAGCCTATTGAATTGGTTGTCCCCACTGCTTGCAGGAATATCAGGAATTCTCCAGATGGGGAAGTTGAATATTTCCTCCTTTCTCCCCAGTCCCACAAGGGGACTTTGCAAATACTTTCTAATTCTCTGTCCAAATTATTCTAGGGTATATCAGGGCATCACACTAACCTGTAAAAACCAACAAGACCTCACACCCTATTCAAGATTCCATGTAATTATGGTGTTCAAGTAAACTGACCATACAAGCTAAATTATGAGTGGGATGACAGTTGCCTACCCAAAAGAAGATTTCTGAAGGCAAGAAGTTAAGTCAGAGACAGGCACTGTTTTATTTCTTTCTCATGAGAAAGGGCACCCACCAGATAGTGGAAGCTAGTGAGTATGCTAGCTGTGCACAGTAATAAAGATTATATAGGCCTCCTGATGCAATTGCCCCCTCCCCCACCCCCGCTCACCCGTCCCCCATTGGCTGGGAGCTGTGGGCTTACAGTCTTGAGTGCAAATATTAACCAATTAGGAAGAGAGATGACCCTCCCTTAGGAAGGTCCAAGGTTACAGTTGCAGCCCCCTGTTGACATGGATTCGGGGAAATGGACCGGCCTAGAGGAACTGGGACTAAACAAGGAACCAGGATGTGGGAGGTTGAGTAAGCAGATCTGAGCCATTTTGTTTCCTGAGAAGAGGCCATTTTCCCTATTTCCCTCAAATTAGATAATGCGTTACTCAAAATATAAATTTTGCACCAAATAAACATCTCCATCGTTGGTCTTGCACAGAGGTTGAAGTTTGAAAATACGGGCCATATCAGCATTTTCCCAGTATTCTGAATCACCTTAATCCTATTCAGATCACCTTCATTCATATCTCTAGATGAAGTCTGATCACTTTTTCAACTTTTCAAACTGTTCACCATCCATTCTTGTTAAAAAAAAAAATTAAACTAAAAATAGAAAAGAACTTCCTAAACTTGGTAAATGGTGTTACCAGACAAAAGCTATGGATTCTTATGCCTGATGCACTCAATAACCAATTCCTGAGACAGTGGGGTTTCAAAGAGAGAAAGAGTTTATTACTACACATGGAGCAGGAGAACAGACTGCCTAACGGCCCAAAATCTGTCTCTCCGAGTTTAGGAGGTTCAAGGTTTTTAAGAATTTTAGCAAGGGGAGATGAGGTCATTTTGGATAGTTAAGTTCGAAGCAAAAATGGAGACGAGTGTAGAACATAAGTTGAAAGGAGGGGAGGCAGAGCTGTCAGTTCAGTACTAAAGGTGTAAACCAAAAGTAAGAAGTAGTTAATAGCTGACTGCATTAGCATTAGGACCTTTACTTGATAAGAGAATGAGCAGCTCTTACAATCACCAAGGCACAGGATAAGGGCTTTTTACACTCATTTCAGATATCAAGGCAGTTGGGCAATTCAGAGATCTCAGGTATTTCTGTCTACTCCAACATTCCAGAAAGCAAAAAGGAATTTTTATAATACAATTTATAATCAAAATCATCCCTTAAATCCTGATTTCTTGGTTACAATGGAATCTACAAAAGAAATCCAGGTAATAGCATATTTAATGGTGGAACTGAATGCTTTCTCCTTAAGATCAGAAACAAGACAAGGATGTCTGCTATCATCATTTGTATTCAACACTGTACTGGATGCACTATCCAGTGCAATAAGGCAAAACCCAGACAAAACAAAACAAAAACCCAAACCAAAGAAAGTATCCAGATTGTTAGAAGACGACAGAGTAAGAAGCTCTTGGAATCAGTCCTTCCACCAAAACAACTATTGAACTTGCAGGAACATTTTGAATACACTATTTAGAAACTCTGCAGTCTAAGAGAACACGGTGCAGCATCCAGGAAGGTGCAGGAGGAAGATGGTGGTAAACTGCTATAAATAATGGTGAGTTTCACCCTCCCTGTGGCAGCTAACATCACCCTTCCCCCAGCCTTGTGGCAGGCAGCTGTGGGTCCTGTTACTCAGGCTCCTGGAAAAGCTTGCTGGTGCCAGGGTGGGACACAATGTCCTAGTTCTCCAAACACTTGGGATCTGTGGTCTGACCGCTGATCACGGCTTTTGATTACGTACTCCAGGTTGCTGGGACCCAACTCTGAGGGTAGCCATTGTGCTAACCTCCCCTTAAGCACAGGTGACAGAGGAATCTTAAAAGACAGGAACCTTTCCTTAAAACCTTGGAAAACAAAGGGTTGCATTATAGGCAAATGCTGAATCAAGAAAATACAGTTTCAAAAGCCACAGAAGATGCTCCTGGTGCCCTTCTGATCTCTCCCCCAACCCCTCCACAATGCAGGGTTCAGCCAGCTTGCCCTGCCATGTAAGCCCTGGCCCTGTTCTAGAGGGAGACCACTGGCCAAAGCACAGCCAACTTGTAAAAGTTATGAAAGGTGTTGTGTGTGTGTGTGTGTGTGTGTGTGTGTGTTTTCTCTATTTGTTTGTATTGATTAGCTCCTGGCATTCATGAAAATCTCTGTCATATCACCAGCTTACAACAAACCTAAAGAACAGACAACTCAGGGTCTAATCCTAGAATTAACACTTTAAAATATTAAAAGTCACAGTGCACAACAAAAGATTACAAGACAAACAAAGAAAAAGGAAATGATGACTCATCCAAAGGAGCAAAATAAAAATACAGAAACCAACAACAAAGAGGACCAAACTTTGGACTTACTGGACAGAGATTTTAAAACACTGATCTTCAATGCACCCAAGGAGATAAAGGAAAACATGGAGAAAGAACCAGAGGATATGGAAAACAATGAATGAACGATATGGGTATCTCTTTTTTTTTATTCTGAATAAGAACAAAACAGAAATATGGGAGTTGAAGGACATAATTAACTGAAATGAAAAATTCCCTAGACAATTTCAATAGCAGATTGGAGGTAGTACAAGAAAAAACAGTGCTCTCAAAGACAAGGCAATTGAAATGATTCAGACTGAGGGGCAGAAAGAAAAAGGAATTAAAAAAAACCAAACAGAGCCCAAAAGACCTGTGGGACACCATAAAGTGTGCCAACATATGCATTATGGGAGTCCCAGAAGAAGAAATAGAGGAAGAAGGAATATTCAAAGAAATAATGGCAGCAAACTTCCCAAATTTAATGAAAGACATGAAAATGCACATTCAAGAACCCTGATAAACCCCAAAGAGGATAAACCCAAAGAGAACTATGCTTAGGCACATAGTAATTAAATTATCCAATGCCGAGAACAAGGAGAGAGCTCTGAAAGCTGCAAGAGAAAAGCAATGAGTTATGTACAAAGGTATCCCAATAAGATTAAGTGCAAATTTCTCATCAGAGACCAACAAGGCAAGAAGGCAGTAGTAAGAAATATTTAAAGTGTCGAAAGAAAACAATTACAAAACAAGAATTGTATATACAGCAAGACTTTCAAAAATGAGGGAGAAGGCTGTTGGAATTTTGACTGGGATTGCATTAAATCTGTAAATTGCTTTGGGTAATTTAACATTAACAATATATAGCCCTCCAATCCACAAACATAGAATGTCTTCGCATTTATTTAGGTCTTCTTTGATTTGTTTTATCAATGTTTCATAGTTTTCTGTGTACAAGCCCTTTACATCTTTGGTTAGGATTATTCCTAGATATTTGATTCATTTAGTTGCTATTGTAAACAGAATTTTTTCTTGATTTCTTCTTCCAATTGTTCATTACTAGTGTATAGAAATGCTACTGCTTTTAGAGTGTTGATCTTATACCCTTCCACTTTGCTGAATTCATTTATTAACTCTAATAGCTTTGTTGTATATTTTCCACATATTATAAAGCCACAGTAATCAAGACTTCATGGAACTGGCACAAGGACAGACATATAGACCAATGGAATTGAATTTAGAGCTCAGAAATCAACCTCACATCCATGGCCAACTGACTATTGACAAGAGGGTGAAGACCACTAAAAATTGGAAAGAATAGTCTCTTCAATAATGGTATTGAGAAAACTGGTTGTTCATATACTAAAGAATGAAGGTGGACACCTACCTCACACCATATACAAAAATCATCTCAAAATGGATCAAAGACCTAAATATGAGATTCAGAATGAAAAAATTCCTATAAGAAAATATAGGGAAGCACCTTATGGACCTTGCAATAGGCAATGTTTTTTTTTTTTAACTTTACACCCAAAGCACAACAGTAAAAGAAAAAAACAGATAAGTGGAACCACATCAAAATGTAAAACACTTGTGCCTTAAAGAAATTTATCATGAAAGTAAAACAGCAACCTACACAATGGGAGAAAAATATTTGGAAACCACATATTCCACAAGGCTTTAATCCTTCAACTCAACAACAAAAAGACAATCCAATTAAAAAATGGGCAAGGGATTTCAGTAGACATTTCTTCAAAAAATATATACAAGATGAAAAAGCACATTAAAAGATGCTCAGTGTCATTAGCCATTAGGGTAATGCAATTTAAACCCACAGTGAGGTACAAAATGGATAGTTACAAGTGTTGGAAAGGAAATGGAGAAATAGGAACACTCATTCATTGCTGGTGGGAATGTAAAATGGTGCAGCCACTGTGGAATATAGTTGAAAGTTCCTTCAAAAGTCAAGTATAGAATTACATATGACCAAATAATCCCACTTCTAAGTATATACCCAAAAGAACTGAAAGCAGGCACTTGAACAGATATTTGCACACCAGTGTTCATAGTGGCATTATCCACAATTGCCAAAGATGGAAGCAATCCAATTATTCATTCACAGATGAGTGGATAAACAAACTGTGGTTAGTATACAAAATGGAACATTATTCAGCTGTAAAATGGAATGAAATTCTGATACATGAGACAACATGGATGAACCTTGAAGACATTTTGAGTGAAATAAGCAAGACACAAAATGATAAATACAGTATGCTCTCACTGATATAATTATATCACTGATATAATAGGCAAATTCATAAAGTCAGAATCTAGAACACAGATTACCAGGGGAAGGGATGAGGGTAGGGAATAGAGAATTAATCCTTAAATTATACAGAGTTTCTATTTGAGATGACAGAAAAGTTTTGGTAATGGATGGTGGTGATGGTAGTACAGTGGTGTGAATGTAATTCAAAGCACTAAATTATATATTTGAATGTGGTTAAAGGGGAAATTTTAGGTTGTATTACTAGAATAAAAGTTAAAATAAATCCATGGGACATTACAACATAAAACTGTGGACCCTAAGGTAAACCATATACTATAGTTAATAGTACAATTATAAAAATGTGCTATCATCAATTGTAACAAATATACCACAATAATGCAAGGTGCTAAAAATGGGTGGTATATAGGAACTATGCATTATATGCATGATTTTTCTATAAATGCATAACTTTTAAAATAATAATAATAATAAAAGCATTGAGATGGAAAAGAAGTAAAAATTGCCTTTATTTTCAGACAATGTCATCATTCATTTATAAAATCCAATGGCATCTTCAAAAAGCTACTAAATCTAATATTTGTCTTTAGAAAGGATGCAAGAAAGATGATCAATGTACAAAAATCAATTGCATTTTATACTATCAATAATTAGAAATTGAAATTAAAATATCATTTATATTAGTTTCAAAATAAATCTGAGAGAGATGTGCAAGAACTGTGCACTGAAAATTGCAAATATTGCTGAGAAAAATTAAAGAAAACAGTGTTAGTGGGTAGGAAGGCTAATATTTTTAGATATCAATTCTTCCTAAATTGATGTACAAATTCAAGGCAATTCCAATAAACCGCTGTGCCGATTTGCATCTGTTGTATACCCAAGAAAAGCCATGTCCTTTAATCGTTATTCAGTATTGCTGAGTAGTATCTTTTTGATTGTTTCCATGGAGATATGACTCACCCAATTGTGGGTGGTAACATTTGATTAGATGGTTCCCATGGAGATGTGTTTCTACCCATTCAAGGATGGGCTGCTTACTGGAGCTTTTTAAGAGGGAACCATTTTGGAAAAAACTGGAGAGCCACCAGAACCAACAGAGCCCACACAGTCAGAGAACTTTGGAGCAGAGGGTAAACTTCCCCGGGGCTGCTTCATGAAGCAAGAAGCCAAGAGAGAAAGCAGACATCATCACGTGCCTTTCCAGCTGAGAGAGAAACCCCAAACATCATCAGCCTTCTTGAACCAAGGTATCTTTCTCTGGGGGCATTAATTTGGACATTTTTATAGGCTTCTCTTAATTTGGACATTTTCACGGCCTTAGAATTGTAAACTTGCAACTTAATAAATTCCTCTTTTTAAAAAGTCATTCTGTTTATGGAATATTGCATTCTGGCAGCTTTTGCAAACTAAAACAACCCCCATTGGATTTTTTGTTTTGTACAAATTAATAAGCTTATTCTACAGTTCATATGGAAAGAAAACAATCTAAAATATCAAAACTTATTTGAAATTGAACAAATTTGGACAACTAATGCTACCAGATTTCAAGACTTCTTATAAAGCTATAGTAATCAAAACATAGTGGTATTGGTGTAAAGATAAGTCAATCAATGGAACAGAACAGAGATTGCAGAACTAATTCAACTATATATAGACAAATGACTTTTGACATGGTTGCAAAAGTAGCTTAATCAAGAAAGGATAGTCTTTTCAACAAGTAGTGCTGTAACAATTGCATATTCTTTTAAAATGTTGATCCATATCTTATACAGCATACAAATTTGATCGTAGCCCTGACTGTAAAATATAAAGCCATGAACTTGTAGAAAAAAAATTAAGGGAACTTGTGACTTTGAGTTAGGGAAAGATTTGTTTAGATATAACGTCCAAGCTACAATCTTAAAAAGACAGTATCGAAAATTGAACTTTGTCAAAATTGAAAACTTTTGCTCTGTAAAGACACTGTTAAACAGAGGATGAAAAGACAAATCACAAACCATTTGTAAACCATTTTTCTGATAAAGGATGTGTATCCAAAATATATATAGAACTTTCAAAACTCAAAAATAATAATAAGAAAACAAACAATTTAAAAACAGATTAAATACTTGAATGAACATTTCACCAAGAGTTTTATAGCTCTTAAATAAGCACATGAAAATACACTCAGTATCATTAGTCATTAGAGAATTCAAACTTAAACCACAATGAGATACTGCTATAAGCCTATTATTATGGCTAAGATTATAAAGATGACCATATGAAATGTTGGTGAGAATGTGGAGGAACTGGTGGGAATTTAAAATGGTACAACCATTTTTGAAAACTGTTTGGAACCTTCTAAAAAATTTTACATAAGCTTACTGTATCACCCAGCTATGTCTCTCCTAGGTATTTTTCCAAGTGAAAAGATAATATATAGGTATACAAAGACTTCTAGATGAATGTTTACAGCAGCTTTATTTGTAAACTGGAAACCACCCAAATGTCCATCAATAGTGAATGGTTAAACAAACTGTGGATGTTCATATAATGGAATGCTATTTAGCAAAAAGAAAGAATGAAAAAATTTATATACACAACAACATGATGAATCTCAATGGATTCATTTTGATTATTATGCTTTTGGAAATAAACTACGCAAAAGTGTGTGCATAGTATATGTGCTGGTTTGAAAGGATTTGTGTACCCTAAGAAAGCCATGTTTTAATTCTAATCAATCTTGTGGGAGCAACCATTTCTTTTACTCCCTGTTGAGTACTGGATGTTTGAAACATGATTATTTTCACAGAGACATGACTCACCCAATTGTGGGTATTAACTTTTTTTTTCTTTTGATTCTTCTTATTTTTTTAAACTATTCTTTATTGTATAGTATAACAAATATACAAAGCGAAGAAATAAAAAAGCAATAATTTTCAAAGCACTCTTCAACAAGTGGTTACAGGACAGATCCTAGAATTTGTCATGGGCCACCATATGACCCTCTCATATTTTTCCTTCTAGCTGCTCCAGAATAGAGGAGGCTAGAAGGCTTAAATTCTTTTTTTATCATCATAATTAACTTCCTTTCCTTCTTTTTTGTTGAAAATATCACATATACAAAAAAGCTATAAATTTCAAAGCACAGCACCACAATTAGTTGTAGAACATATTTCAGACTTTAACATGGGTTACAATTTTACAACTCGAGGTCTCCATTTCTAGCTGCTCTAAAATACTGGAGACTAAAAGAGATATCAATTTAATGATTCAGCATTTATATTCATTTATTAAGTCCTATCTTCTATATATAATTCCACCATCACCTTTGATCTTTCCATACCTCTCTTTGGGGTTGTTTGGGTTATGGCAATTCTAAATTTTTTTATAGAAGGGTCTGTCACTAATATGGGGTAGGGAGATGGAACTATCTGATGTTCTGGAGAGACTGGGGTAGGTCTCAGAACTTATCTGGACCAGGGACCCATCCGGAGGTTGTAGGTTTCTAGAAAGTTACTCTAGTGTCTGGAATCCTTGTGGTTCTTATATATTACCCTAGGTGTTCTTTAGGATTAGCTGCAATGGTCCTAGTGGGGGCTGGCAGGTTATGATAGGTAGCAAGGTCTACCTGAAGCTTGCATAAGAGCAACCTCCAGAGTAGCCTCTCAATTCTATTTGAGCTCTCTCTGCCACTGATACTTTATTAATTACACTTCTTTTCCTCCTTTTGGTCAGGGTGTAATTGTTGATCCCATGGTGCCAGGTCTGGTTTCATCCCTGGGAGTCCTCTCCCATGTCACTAGGGAGACTTTCACCCCTGAATGTCATATTTCACATAGGGGGAAGGGCAATGATTCCACTTGCAGAGTTGGGCTTAGAGAGAGTGAGGCCACATCTGAGCAACCACAGAGGTCCTCCAGAAGTAACTCTTAGGCATGCCTATAGGTAGTCTAAGCTTCTCCACTACCTACATAAGCTTCACAAGAGTAGTCCTCATGTTTGAGGACCTACATCAGGGGATTCACTGATGGTAAGGTTTAATAGTTCCATATTCTTTCTCCTCTCTCTCAGGGGACTTTACCAATACCTTTTGATTATCTGTTTAATATACTCTAGGATGTTTCTAGGCATTACAATAATCTATACAGGATTAAAGGATCTTTCTTATTCTGTGCTTTCTGTGTTTCAATTGTTCAAATGAGCTACACAGATAGGTTGAATTAGATTATGCACAACAGAAAATTTCAGTTCCAGATCAAATAAACCTTTCTTCCGTTGGTCTCAAAGAGTATGTGTGATTCTAAAATGTAGACACTTTGTCTTCTTTACCCCTATGTTCTGAATTACTTTAACCCCAACCTGTTCAGCTTTGTTCTTATCTCTGATTATCAGGTTATATGTATATAACAGCCTCTCAAAATCCAGAAATATTAATCAGCACTCCTGACCTAATGTGTCTGCTTTAAAAGCTTACAAACTAAGCCTGTTTTCTTATAAGCATTTTCTAATGGTGACCATACTATTGTTTTTTTTTTTTTTTCGTTTCTGGCTTATTTTGTCTCACCAAATGTCCCACATGTTCATTCACATCGTTGCATGCCTCATGATATTGTTCCTTTTTGTAGCAGCACATCTTAGTTCATAAGTACACACCATTGTTCGTCAATCTACTTCTCCATCAGTGCATCAGCCACCTGCATTCATCGGACATCATGTAGAAAGCCCAAAGTCCACATTCTTAAACTGAACATCCTCAATTTTAGATAATTTCATTGTTCCCAAGAGACAGAAAACCAAAAACACACCATCGCCAAATAAGAAATCTAAAGCTCTTCAGAAAAATGCCTATTCATATCTTTAGCCCATTTTATAATTGGGTTGTTTGTTCTTTTGTTGTTGAGCTGTATGATTTCTTCGTATATACAGGGAATCAAACCTTTGTCTGATATGTGATTTCCAAATATTATCTCCCATTGAGTTGGCTGCCTCTTCACCTTTTTGACAAAGTCTTTTGAGGTGCAGAAGCATTTAATTTTGAGGAGTTCCCATTTATCTATTTGTTCTTTTGTTTCTTTTGCTTTGGGTATAAAGTTTAGGAAGCTACGTCCTATTACAAGGTCTTGAAGATGTTTCCCTAGATTTTCTTCTAGAAGCTTTATGGTGCTAGTTCTTATATTTAGGTGTTTGATACACTTTGAGTTAATTTTTGTGTAGGGTGTAAGAAAGGGGTCTTCTTTCATTCACTTGGCTATTGATATCCAGTTCTTCCATGCCCAATTATTGAAAAGACTATTTTGCCCCAGTTCAGAGGATTTGGGGGCCTTGTCAAAAATCAGTTGACCTTAGATTTGGTGGTTTATTTCTGCACTCTTGATTTGATTCCATTGGTCAATGCTTCTGTCTTTGTGCCAGTACCATGCTGTTTTGACCACTGTGGCTTTATAATAGGTTTTAAAGTCAGGGAGTGTTAATCCTCCCACTTCGTTCTTCTTTTTTAGGGTGCTTTTTAGCTATTTGGGGTCTCTTTTCCTTCCAGATGAATTTGGCAGTTAGCTTTTCCAAATCTGCAAAGTGGGTGGTTGGAATTTTGATTGGTACTGTGTTGAATCTGTAGATCAATTTGGGGAGAATTGAATCTTAACTATATTTAGCCTTCCTATCCATCAGCAGGGAATGTCTTTCCACCCATTAGATCTCCTTTGATTTCTTTTAACAATGTCATGTATATTTCTGTGTACCAATCCTTCTTGTCCCTAGTTAAGTTCATTCCTAAGTATTTGATTCTTTTAGTTGCTATTTTGAATGGAATTTTTTCCTTAAGTGACTCCTCAGCTAGCTCATTGTGTATAGAAATGTTACTGATTTTTGCACACTAATTTTATACTTCAACACCTTGCTGAATTTGTTGATTAGCGCAAGTAACTTTGCTGTAGATTTCTCAGGATCTTCCAAGTATAGTATCATATCATCTGCAAATAATGAGAGATTTACTTCTTCCTTTCCAATTTGGATGCCTTTTATTTCTTTGTCCTGACTGATTGCTCTAGCTAGAACTTCTAGCACAATGTTGAATAATAGTGGTGACAATGGGCATCATTGTCTTGTACCTGATCTTAGGAGGAAAGCTTTCAGTCTCTCTCCATTGAGTATGATGCTGGCTATTGGTTCTTCACATAGTCCCTTTACCATATTGAGGTAAGATGTCCCTTTGATTCCTATCTTTTGGAGTGTTTTTATCAGAAAAGGATGCTGAATTTTGTTGAATGCTTTTTCAGCATCAATCAAGATGATCGTGTGATTTTTCCTTTTCATTTTGTTAAAGTGCTGTATTACATTAACTGATTTTCTTCTTGTGTTGAGCCATCCTTGCATTCCTGGTATAAACCCCACTTGGTTATGGTGTATAATTCTTTTAATGTGCTGTTGGATTCAATTTGCTAATATTTAATGAGAATTTTTGCATCTATGTTCATTAGAGAGATTGTCCTGTAGTTTTCCTTTCTTATAGCATTTTTTTTAACCCAGTTTTGGTATTAAAATGATATTAGTTTCATAAAATGAGTTAGGTAGAGTTCCTTTTTCCTCAATTTTTTTGAAAAGTTTGAGCAGGATTGGTGTTAGTTCTTTGTGGAATGTTTGATAAAATTCCCCAGTGAAGCCATCTGGCTCTGGGTTTTTCTTTGTAGGAAGATTTTTGATGACTGGTTGAATCTCTTTACTCGTGATTGGTTTGTTGAGATCTTCTATTTCTTCCTGAGTCAGTGTAGCTTGTTTGTGTTTCTCCAGGAATTTGTCTATTTCACCTAAGTTGTCTAGTTTATTGGCATATGGTTGTTCATAGTATTCTCTTATGATTTCTTTTATTTCTTCAGGGTCTGCAGTAATGCACCCTTCTCATTTGTTATTTTGTTTATTTGCATCCTCTCTCTTTTTTTCTGTGTCAGTCTTGCTAGTGGCCCATCAATTTTATTGATTTTTTCAAAGAACCAAATTTTGGTTTTATTGATTTTTTTCTATTGTTCTTTTGTTCTCCCATTCATTTATCTCTGCTTTAATCTTTGTTATTTCTCTTCTATTTGCTTTGGGGTTAGTTTGCTGTGCTTTCTCAAGTTCCTCCAGGTTTGCTCTTAAGTCCTTGATTTTTGCTCTTTCTTGTTTTTTAATATAGGCATTCAGGGCAATAACGTTCCCTCTCAGCATAGCCTTTGCCACATCCCATAAGTTCTGATAAGTTGTATTCTCATGTTCATTCATCTCCTGATAGCTACTTATTTCTCTAGCAATTTCTTCTTTGGCCCACTGGTTGTTTAAGAGTGTGTTACTTAATCTCCATATATTTGTGAATGTTCTCATTCTTTGGTAGTTACTGAGATCCAGCTTCATCCCATTATGATCAGAGAAAGCACTTTGAATAATTTCAGTATTTTTAATTTTATGAAGACCTGTTTTGTGCCCCAGTATATGATCAATCCTGGAGAATGTTCCATGAGCACTAGAGAGGAATGTATACTCTTGTGCTTTGGGGTGCAATGACCTATATACATCTGTCAGGTCTAATTCATTTATCAAGTTATTTAACTTCTCTACTTCCTGGTTATCTTCTGTCTGGTTGTTCTATCTATAGAGGAGAGTGGTGTATTGAAGTCTCCTACTATTATTGTTGAAACATCTATCATTCCCTTCAGTTTTACCAATGTCTGTCTCATGTACTTTGGAGCTCCTTGATTGGGAGCATATACATTTATGATTGTTATATCTTCTTGGTCAATTGACCCTTTAATTAGTATATATTGTCCTTCTTTGTCTCTTATAATGTCTTTACATTTAAAGTCTGTTTTGTCCGATATTAGTATAGCTACTCTTGTTTTCTTGTGGTTACAACTTGCATAGAAAATCTTTTTCCATCCTTTCACTTCAAATTATTTGTATCCTTGTGTCTAAGATGAGTCTCTTGTAAGCAGCGTATAGCTGGATTATGTTTCTTAATCCATTCTGCTAATCTGTAACTTTTAATTGGTAACTTAGTCCATTAACATTAAATGTTATTACTTAAAGGTGTTTCTTGATTCCATCATCTTATCTTTTTTGTTTTATTTGTCAGGTCTATATATTCTTTTCCCTCTTTCTCTTTGTATTCTTTAAATTACCATTAGTGGTACTCTTCAATTCTGTGCCCTCCTCCAGACCTCCCTCTCCTGTCTTTTTTTCTTTAGCTGTCAAAACCCCTTTTAGTATTTTTTGTAGGGCCAGTTTCTTGTTGACAAATTCTTTCAAGACTTCTTTGTCTGTGAAAACTTTAATCTTTCCCTCAATTTCGAAGGAGAATTTGGCTGGGTACAGAATTCTTGACTGGAAGGTTTTCTTTCTCAGGATCTTGAATATGTCATACTACTGCCTTCTTGCCTCCAAGGTGCTAGTTGAGTAGTCTGAACTCAGTCTTATTTGATTTCCCTTGTGTGTAGTATATTGTTTTCTCTTGCCACTTTCAGGATTTTTTGCTTCTCTTCAACATTTGACAGACTGATTAGTATGTGCCTTGGGGAAGGCCTAGTTGGATTTATTCTGTTTGGAGTTTGTTGGGCTTCTTTGACATGTATTTATGTCCTTTATGAGGGTTGGGATGTTTTGCCCCATTATATCCTCAACTGCTCTTCCTAGCCATTTACTCCTCTCTTCTCCTTCTGGGACACCAACGATTCTTATATTTGCGTGCTTCATTTTGTCTATCATTTCCCTGAGTTCCCATTCAATTTTTTTCCATCTTTTTTTGCCATCTGCTGTTTTGAGTCTTCGAAGTCAATTATCCCATCCTCTATATCACTCATTCTTCCTTCTGTCTCTTCAAATCTGGTGTTGCATGCCTCTAGTACATTTTTTATTTGGTCAACAGAGTCTTTCATTTCTGTGATTTCTGCTATTTTTCTATGTATTCTTTCAAATTCCTCTTTGTGCTCTTCCACTGTCTTCTTGATCTCCTTTATGTCATTTGCCATCCACTTATTTTATTAAGTAGAGTTATATGAACATCTTTGATTAGTTGTTCCAACATCTGTGTCTCCTGGTGTTTTAATTGGTCATTAGGTAGGGCTATATCTGTCTGCATTGTTATATGCTTAGTGATCTTCTGCTATCTTTGTGGCATGTAAATATCTTGATTGATTTACTTTTGGAGTTGATTTATTTCAGTAGTCTAAGTCCTTGTGTTTGTGGGATGGTTGTACAGTGGAGAGCATGGAATGGAGTGGATCATTATGGTTGTTTTTTTCAGGTCAGGTATGGGCACAGGTTGGGGATATTATGCTGATGCTTGTGAACATGGGCGTCCAGTGGCCAGGAAGGATGTAGCTGTGCAGATGCACCAGCCTGGTGGCATAACTGGTGTGCACTGGTCTAACGCAGGGGGCCCTTTGTGTGCATGTGTAGAGCTGTGGCAGCAGGTCAGCATTATGCATTTGTGGACTGGGGGCAGATGTGACTCGGCTGCCCAGATCAGCACTTTCTCAGAGCTGGGAAGTGAGGCTGAGGGCTGTGCGCATGTGCAGTTCTAGGTCTGCTGTAAAGTGCAGTTCCCAGAGCTGAATGATGTGATTGGGGGCCTGTGCACATGCGTGGGGCTGGGACTGCCGTAAACGGATACACTGAGCTCATGGAGGGCAGAATGAGGCCATGCAACACTATGAATGGGGGGTGGGGGTAGGCTAGGCTGTAGGGAACAGGAAGGGAGAGGTAGTGCTTGTGAGGGGTGCAGGAGAGGTGGGTTGGGTTGCCCTTGGGGTGGGGGTGTAGGGCAGATAAATGCACTGGGGGCTGGTGGGGTGGAAGTTCCTGGAGCACAGGGAATGGGAATGGGTTACAGGGTTCAGGTGCATGGGGTGTGGGGTGAGTCACTGGTCATGGGGGTGCATTGGTGAGGGTAGCATGCCCAAGGAATGCAGCCTGGCTTACTTCCTAGTCCCATGCCCCCCAACCATGCACTCCTGCAGGCTCTGCTGCTCTGCACCTCTGCACCAGGCTCCAGCTTTCTGCCTCTCAGTTCCTCAGCCTCTGCAACCAGGGCTGCCACATGTGGTGCAGAAGTCTCTCCCATTCAGCTGCACTCCTGAATCGCTGCCTCAGTCACCCTCATGCCCCTTCTCTAACTTTTACATGGAGCAAGGCTAATCTTAAGCTACTCTAGTCAGCCATCTTCTTGGAAGTCCTCTTCCTTTTGATATAGGCATTTAGGGCAATAAATTTCCCTCTTCACACTGCCTTTGCTGCATCCCATAAATTTTGATATGTTGTATTTTCATTTTCATTTACCTTGAGGTATTTACTGATTTCTCTTGTAATTCCTTTCGTGACTAACTGTTTAAGAGTGTGTTGTTGAGCCTCCATATACCTGTGAATTTTCTGACCCTCTGCCTGTTATTGATTTCCAACTTCATTCCTTTATGATCTGAGAAAGTGTTTTGCATGATTTCAATCTTTTTAAATTTATTGAGATTTGCTTTATGACCCAGCATATTGTCTATCCTTGAAAATGATCCATGAGCACTAGAGAAAAAGGTGTATCCTGCTGTTGTGGGGTGTAATGTTCTATAAATGTCTGTTAAGTCTAGTTCTAGTTATTGTATTATTCAAATTATCTTTTTCTTTACTGATCCTCTGTCTAGATGTTCTGTTCATTGATGAGAGCAGGGAACTGAAGTCTCCAGCTATGGTAGATGTATCTCTCTCTTTTTTTTATGTTTGCCTCATGTGTTTTGGAGCACTCTGGCCAAGTGTATAAATATTTATGGTTGTTATGTCTTCTTGTTGAATTGTTCCTTTAATTAATACATGGTGTCCTTCTTTGTCTCTTTTAATTGTTTTACATTTGAAGTCTAATTTGTTGGATATTAGTTTAGCTACTCCTGCTCTTTTTGGATTGATGTTTGCATGAAATATCTTTTCCCAACCTTTCGCTTTCAACCAATGTTTGTCTGTGTGTCTAAAATGTGTCTCCTGTAGACAGCATATAGGTGGGTCCTGTTTTTTAATCCATTCTGCAAGTCTATGTCTTTGATTGGGGAGTTTAATCCATTAAGATTTAGTATTATTACTGTAAGGGCAGTACTTTCCTCTGCCATTTTACCTTTTGGATTTTATATGTCATATCTAATTTTTTTCCTCTTTTTTTTTTCACCTTTACTGATAGTCTTCATTTCTACACTCTTCTCTACACCTCTCTCTCCTGTCTTTTCCTATCTGTCTCTAGTGCTCCATTTAGTATTTCTTGCAGAGCCGCTCTCATGGTCACAAATTCTCTTAGTGATTTTTTGTCTGAAAATGTTTTAATTTTCCCCTCATTTTTGAAGGACAATTTTGCTGGATATAGAATTCTTGGTTGGCAGTTTTTCTCTTTTAGAATCTTGAATATATCAAAGCACTGTCTTCTTGCCTCCACATGGTTTCTGCTGAGAAATCTATGCAAAGTCTTATTGGGCTTCCCTTGTATGTGATCAATTGCTTTTCTCTTGCAGCTTTCAAAATTCTCTCTTTCTCTTGGAGTTTGTCTGTATGGGTCTATTCTGTTTGGGGTATGTTGCACTTCTTGCATCTGTAATTTTAAGTCTTTCATAAGAGTTGGGAAATTTTCAGTGATAATTTCCCCCATTAGTCTTTCTCCTCCTTTTCCCTTCTCTTCTCTTTCTGGGACACCCACAACATGTATATTTGTGTGCTTCATGTTTTCATTCAATTCTTTGAGTCCAAGTCCCTGTTCATATTTTTCCATTCTTTTCCCTATAGTTTCTTTTCCTTGTCGGATTTCAGTTGTCCCATTGTTCTAGTTTGCTAGCTGCCAGAATGCAACACACCAGAGATGGATTAGCTTTCAATAAACAGGGACTTATTTCGTTAGTTCCTCAGAGGAAAGGCAGCTAACTTTCAACTGAGGTTCTTTCTTACATGGGAAGGCACAGGGTGGTCTGTGTTGGCCTTCTCTCCAGGACTCTGGGTTCCAACAACATTCCCCAAGGTGATTTCTTTCTGCACCTCCAAAGGCCTGGGCTGAGCTGCAAGTGCTGAGATGAGGTATATTGAGCTGCTTGGGCTGTACTATGTTGTGCTGTCTCATTTAAGCACCAGCCAGTTAAGTCAAACATCATTCATTGCAGCAGGCACGCCTCCTAGCCATGCCTGGAGATGTAATCTGCCAACTGCAGATGTAATCATCAACAGATGAGGTTCATGTACCATCGGTTCATGTCCACAGCAACAGAACTAGGTACCTTCACCAGGCCTAGTTGACAACTGAATCTAACTACCACATGCCCACCCCTTGTCAACTTGGCAACTACATACATCACCTTAAACAATATTAAGGTGCAAAAAATTCTCTTCTGGCTGTGGACCTGTGAATCTCAAAACAAGTTGTCTGGTGCCAATATGCAAAGGAGGAACAGTCACAGGATCCATAGGGAGAAATTGGAAGGAAAACCTGCAAGGCAAACACCATTGGATTTCAAAGTCTGAAAGTCATTTATCCTTCAGTTTTAGAAAGTGGCAGTCCCACCCTTTCCAAGGGCCTATGCAGTGGCCCACCTCTTTCCAAATCAACCTCAGGGAACACTGAGGAGACCACCTTTTTCTCGGCTCCACTCTATCCAGGCATCAGGGCCACCCCTGGGCTTTCTGCCATTTCCGGGGCACAGACTGAACCCTTCCATGTGGTGGAGCCAGGCTCTCCCTAGTCCCCAAGGAGCATGCTGTACCTTTTCCAAAGCCTGAGGTGGCACAACTCTTCCATTGCAATGAGATGGGAGATTCATCCTCTGCCCTCAGGGCAAACTCACCCTTTCCATGTATATAGGTGGGTTCACTCTCCTGGCTGAGGTTTCTTGGCTTCAGACACAAGCTTCCATGGTTCTCACTCTGCAAACTGCAATTTATCCCTTTGTCCAGGTTGGCAGTGGTTCTGTTTACACGAACAGTCTCTTCAAGCACTACAGGACTTCTCCATCATTCTCGTCACAGTTCCTCCAAAATCTTCCCCTTAGTCATCAAAAACAAAAAACAAACAAACAAAAACAAAACAAAACAAAACAAAAAAACAGTTCCAACATATTTGGTATTTGCAAACTGCAGCAGCACCCCACTCTTCAGTACCAAAATCTGTTCTAGTTTGCTAGCTGCCAGAATGCAACACACCAGAGATGGATTAGCTTTCAATAAACAGGGACTTATTTCATTAGTTCTTCAGAGGAAAGGCAGCTAACTTTCAAATGAGGTTCTTTCTTATGTGGGAAGGCACAGGGTGATATCTGCTGGCCTTCTCTCCAGGACTCTCGGTTCCAACAACTTTCCCTGGGGTGATTTCTTTCTGCACTTCCAAAGGCCTGGGCTGAGCTGCAAGTGCTGAGATGAGGTATACTGAGCTGCTTGGGCTGTGCTGTGTTGCGCTCTCTCATTTAAGCACCAGCCAGTTAAGTCAAACATCATTCATTGCAGCAAGCACGCCTGCTAGCCGACTGCAGATACAATCAACAACAGATGAGGTTCACCTACCACTGGCTCATGTTCACAGCAACAGAACTAGATGCCTTCACCTGGCCAAGTTGACAACTGAATCTAACTACCACACCCACCCTCCAGTTCGTTAATACTTCCTTCTGACTCTTGAAATTTAACATTGTAGGTTTCCTTTTTTTTTTTCATTTCTTCTACTGTGCCTTTCATTCCCATACATTCTGTGATTTGTTTTTTAGACTTTCAATTTCTTCTTTTTGTTCACCCATTGCCTTCTTTATATCCTCCCTCAATTTGTTGATTTGAATTTTTGATGAGCTTTCCCATGTCTATTTCAACATCCTGACTTAATTGTTTCAACTCCTGTATCATAGTTGGATTGCTGGTTTGTTCCTTTGACTGGGCCATATCTTCAGTTTTCCTAGTATGACTCATTATTTTTTGCTGGCATCTAGGCATTTAATTTCCTTAATTAGTTTAATCTGGAGATTGTTTTCACTCTCTTACCTAGGATTTTCTCACTGGATGAGTTTGTTCTGTATCTGTTCTTTGACACTCAGTTCAGTTTATTCTAGATCTCGAGCATAGTTTTGTTTAACAGATCAGAATTTTTCAGTTCTTGTTTCTTGCCATGCCTATATGGAGTCCATTTTTTGTTTTTTTGTTTTCTCCTTAGGAGCTTCTACTTAGCTATTATAGACCCCAGTTAGATTTTCCCAGACCAGACTGGCCTCCTGTCAGGAGGAAAAAGTCACCTGCATTAGTTTTCCCTGAGGGTGAGACCCAGTAGGTTGAAAGACTTTCCTGTGAAGTCTCTGGACTCTGTTTTTCTTATCCTGCCCAGTAGGTGGCGCTTGTCTGACTGCAGGTCCCACCAGCCTAAGATGATGCAGTACCTTTAACTTTGGCAGACTCTCCCTGCTGGGGGCGTGGTGGAGACAGAGGAGAGGTTGTAGGCTGGTTTTAATGGCTTCACTTTTCCAGTCCCTGGGGTCTGAATTCCTTGAGGGAGGGATTCCATCTGAGTTGGGCCTACCCCCTCTTCTGGGGAAGACACAGCCTCCAGGGAATTCCTTTCACCTGACCAACCTCTTTGTTTCTCAGACAAGCTTAATTCTGCCTTTGGAGAATTTGGAGCCAGAGAAGCCTTGCAGTTGTATATAATGAGCAGTTAAGCAGTAGAAACAACAACAAAAAAATCCTTTTCAGAGCAGGACTCCCTCAGGTTTGTTAATCAGGAACTTAAGTTGGTACTTTGCTCTATGTATCTCCAGGTCCTATGTGTCTCCTCTGTTTTTTTAGGGTCTAGACCTTTTCAAGTATTTTGAGCTATCTGATCCAAAAAAAACCTCTGCTTTTTTTTTCTGTCTGTCCTGCCCACTCTGTGCCAAGGCAAAACCAAGTAACTTAGCTTTTATTCAGAGCTTATCTGAGCTAGGACCCTATTTTTTGTAGTCAGAATTTGTTAATTAATTCTGCAATTGGAGCTTGGTTGTGCTCAGCCCCTTGCTGTTAGTAAAGTCTCTTCCCCATCCCCTCTGGGAACCAGCTTGTGGGGGAGGGGCACCAGCCTCCATGGCTTGGGGGACTCACAGTTCCAGGAAGGATCGCAGCTGGTCCAGCTTGTCCAGACAGGTGTACGCTGTGTGTCTGGTCACTGACGTGGCCCCGGCAGTTGTTCTGTACTGTTCCTGCTATTTACTAGCTGTTCTGGAGGATGAACTAAATTCCACACCATCTTAGAATGTTTCTGACCTCCATTTACACTTAAAGTAACTACCAGTACTGCAGGACTTTCTTCTACCATTTTTCTATTTTGTCTTTTTAATACCTTTTTATACCTTTTTTGACCCTCAAGTCTTACCTTAATGTCTATTTTCAAATTTATTTAATACTTTGTACTGTATCATTTTTAGCCCCTTCTCATTTCTTTCTGATTTTATTACAGATAATTCAGGACTTTCTTCTGCCATTTTGATCTTTAGTCTTTGTAACTTTTATACCTTGTCCCTCAATTCTTCCATTAATGCCTACTTTTATACATATTTTTTATCTTTTGTAATGTGCCACTTTAAGTCCTTCTCATTTCCTTCTATGTATATTTTTCAGGTATTTTCTTTGTGGGTAGCATGGGGCTTAAGTTTAACAATCCTCAATCTATAAAAATCAAGTGTGACTTGCTACCAACTTAATTTCAATAACATAAATACTGTTCCTATTCTCATTTTTCCCTACACATTTTCATTGTAATTTTTATAAGTTATTTCTTCATATATTGTATTTTTATAAGTTATTTCTTTATACATTGTGTTCTAGTTTGCTAGCTGCTGGAATGCAACACACCAGAGACAGATTGACTTTTAATAAAAGGGAATTTATTTTGTTTGTTCTTCAGAGGAAAGGCAGCTAACTTTCCACTGAGGTTCTTTCTTACGTGGAAGGCACAGGATGGTCTCTGCTGGTCTTCTCTCCAGGCCCCTGGGTTCTGACAACTTTCCCCGGGGTGACTTCTTTCTGCATCTCCAAAGGCCTGGTCTGAGCTGCGAGTGCTGAGATGAGGAATGCCGAGCTGCTTAGCTGTGCTACATTGCAATCTCTCATTTAAGCACCAGCCAATTAAGTCAAACATCACTCATTGCAGCAGACACGCCTCCTAGCCGACTGCAGATGTAATTAGCAACAGATGAGGTTCACGTACCATTGGCTTATGTCCACAGCAACAAGACTAGGTATGCTCACCTGGCCAAGTTGACAACTGAATCTAACACACATTGTATATCAAAACCATAGATTTATTATTCTTTGCATTTCAGAACCTGTAAGAAATAAAATTGGCCTTACTGAACAGAAGGGGAAAAGAATTGCAACAAAATAAGGCATCAGTGGCTGAAAGAGTTCAAATAGAGTTGAGAGGTTATTCTGGAGGCTACTCTTATGCCCGTTTCAGCTACAAATTGCTATTTACCATGGTTTGCCAACCATCAATCAAAACCATTCCTGCCAACCCTAAAGAACATCTAAGGTTGCATCTGTGACTCTACAAAAGTTTCATGCACTATGATTATCTTCCAGAAACCTACAATCTCCAGTTGGGTTCCTAGGCCAGATAAGTCCTGAAACCCAGAAGGGCCAGCCTCTCCAAGAACATCAACTAGTTCCATCCCCTATTCCATAGTACCAACAGCCCTTCTCAATATTTAACAGTTAGAATGGGCATAGTCCAAATATCCTTAAAGATTGGAAGAAGGATCAAAGGAGAAGGAGGAAAGGAGAATATAGGACTTAACAAATGAGTATGATTGCTGAATCATTATATTGATATTTCTTTTAGTCTCCAGTGTCTTGGAGCAGGCTGATGGAAAAACCTAAAATTGTTGAACTGCTTACCAAGCTCTGAAATTTGTTCTATAATTACTTGCTACAATGTATTTTGAAATTTATTGCTTTTTTTTTGTATATATATATATATATTACATTTCACAATAAAAATGTTAAAAAAGGAAGTACAAAGGTGGAGTTACATAGCAAAAAGTACAAGACAGTAGTATCTTTGTTTATGTTGCTTTCTAGAGTCCTTTCTGTCAGTCTGAAGAATTTACTTAAGCATTGCCTATAGGGAAGGTCTGTAGTGGTGAACTTCCTCAGGTTTCGTTTATTTGGGAATGTTTTCATCTTTATCTCATTTTTTTTTTTTTGGTATATTGTATGATGGGAGTCACATTTCATTCTTTTTCCATGTGAGTTTCCAGTTATTGCAGCACTATTTGTCAAATTTTTTTTGTTTGTTTGCTTGTTTTTTGGGAAGTGCATGGGCCTGGAGTCGAAACTGGGTCTCCTGCATGGCAGGGGAGAATTCTACCACTGAACTACATTTGCACCCACTCTACCTCTTTTTTTTTTTGTATGCTGTATGGTGGGGTCACTTTCATTATTTTTCCATGTGAGTATCACGTTATTGCAGCACTATTTGTTGAATTTTTTGTTTTGTTTGTTTGTTTATTTTTGCTTGTTTTTTTGGAAGTGCTTGGCCTGGGAATAGAACCTAGGTCTCTGCATGGCAGGTGAGAAGTCTAGCACTGAACTACCCTTGCACCTTCTCTACCTCATTTTTGAAACACAGTCTTGCCAGAGATAAGATTCTTGGTTATCAGTTGCTTTATTTCAGCACTTTAAATATTTTGTCCCACTGCCTTCTTTCCTAATGGTATCTCATGAGATATCAAAACTTAATTTTATTGGGATTCCCTTGTACATAATTCAATGCTTCTCTCTCACAGCTTTCAGAACACTATCCTTGGCACTTATAATTTGAATATTATGAAACTGGGTAAGATTCTCTTTGAGCTTATTCTGTCTTGGGTTCATAGGATTTCTTGAACATACATATTGATGTCTTTCATTAAACTTGGAAAGCTTTTAGCCATTATTTATTTGATTATTCCATTTTCCCCTTTCTCTCTTTCTTTTTTTGGGACTTCCATAAAGTATATATTTATATGCCTGGTGGTGTCCCAAAGGTCTCTTAGGCTCTGCTCAGTTTTTGTTTTTTTTTCATTCTTTTTGTTTTTGCTTGTCAGCATGAATCATTACCATTTTCTTATCTTCTTGTTCACTGATTCTTTCTTCTGCCATCTCCAGTCAGCCATTGAAACCGTTCAGTTATTGTGGTCTTCACCTGCAGTATTTCTTTGATTCCTTTTTAAATTTTCTATCTTTATTGAGATTCTCATATTTTCATCCATTGTTTTCCTGATATTCTTTAATCTTTGTGTCTTCCTTTATCTCCTTAAAGCATACTGAAGATCTTTTATTTTTTTTAAAGACTTTGTCTGGTATGTACCAAATCTTGTCTTATTCATTGATGGTTTCTGAATTTTTATCTTGTTCCTTTGGATAGGCCATCATTTCCTGTTTCTTTGTTAGTCTTGTAAATTTTTTTTGCACACTGTACATTTAATATTTTAATGTATTAACTCTGGGATTTAGTCCCTGAGTTGTCTGTTCCTTAAGTTTCTGTTCAGGTAGTGATAGGAGAGATTTCCTCCAGTATTAGGAGCTAAGAAAGACAAATAAACCAATATAAAAAACACTTTTCACAGTCTTTGCAAGTTGACTCTGTGTTGTTTGGTGCTCTCTCTTAGAGTTTAGCCCTCCTGTTAAGATAAGCCCTAAGTGAAAGTGACATGCAGAGTCCTATCTGCCTTTTGTGAGGATGGATCTTGTCCTGGGCTTGTTCTAGCTCATGGCCTTATAAATTCCCCCATTTACAAGAATTCAAATGTCCCCTCAACTCCTGATAAAATAAACTTTCTCCCCCCACAGGGTGCTTGCTCTATTGTAAGTCTTAAAGCAGGTAGTCCTCTGTCCCAGGATGCTCTGGCTTAATTGTTTCTTACACTGCTTTAGCTATCTTTAATTGTTTCTTATAAACCACTTCTGCCTGTAGGGCAAATTTCAGAGAGCAGGAGAAAAAGGAGTTCCTTGTTCAGTCCTTCAGACTGCCATTCAGTAGATCGGCACTGATATACAGACACTGCAATGTGCATACAGAGGTTAACTGCTCCCTCTGGAACAGGGCCAGGAATGCACAATGGGGGCACAGCCTGGCTCTACAAGGTGTCAGAAAAAGGATGGGAGGGACCAGCAAGGGCATCAGGAGCTTCTCCTACTATTTTTTTTTCTTCTCCTACCATTTTCAAAGCTGCAGTTTCTTTTGATTCGGTCCTCACCCAGCTATTGCATCCCTTTAACTGTTTTCCAGAGTTTTGAGGAAGATGGCTTTGCCAGTTTTTGCTAATTTTTCAAAGATTCTGTGGGGGAACAGCACTCTGGAGTGTCTTATGCCATGCTTTTTCATTACTGTGTTTTTGAAGTTCTTTATATATTCTGGGTATTAAACCCTTTTCAGATATGTGATTTGCAAATATATTCCCCCATTCTGTAGATTATGTTTTCAGTTTATGTTGCCATTTGAAGCACAAAAATTTTAAATTTTGATATACTCTAATTTATCTATTTTGCCTTTTGTTGCTTAGGTTTTTGGTTTCATATCTAAAAATCCATTGTTTGTTGGTGGTTATAAGAATATGCATGTGTTAAAGTTCATAGAATAACATATATGAAAAAACAATTTTACTATAGGTTAATACAAAAATTAATTTTAAAAAGCCTTTCCAAAAGACTAAGAGAGAATGAAGCAAGCAGATGCTGCAGAAGCAAAAAGAGAACACCTGTAGAAGGGGTAAAAATAGTCAGATATATGAGATCTGGGCACTTGGGCTTTGGAGCCAGATAATTCTAGCTTTGCCATTTAACTGGCTGTATAACTTTGGGCAAGGACCTTAACTTCTCTGAACCATAGCTTCAGCATCTATAAAATGGGTAAAATAATGCCTTCATTGGGTTATTCTGAGGATTAAAATAAAATATTTGTATTTACATACATAATGATTAATAACTAACACAAAGCATGAATTTTTTTAATTAAAAATTTTTTTTAAACATAACAACATACAAACACGAACATTCTTACCATATGATCACTCCATTCTTGGTATATAATCAATAACTCACAATATCATCACATAGTTGTATATTCATCACCGTGATCATTTCTTAGAACATTTGCATCAATTCAGGAAAAAGAAATAAAGAGAAAAAAACCTCATACATACCATGCGCCTTACCCCCCCCTCGTTGATTGCTAGTGTTTCATCTACCCAATATATTTTAGCCACAAAACATGAATTTAAAACATGTTTGTTTGTTTTTTACTAATGATTGCTGGTTCCTGGCCTGCTTCAGCATAAGGGCATTATTTCATTGTCTTACCATGTAGAAGCTCCATCATTAGTACCTTGACAACTTCATGGTCCAGACCAATAGAGACAGATTCCTTTCTTTGCTGCTTACGCAGTGTTCCAATTTCTAGTCTAGAAGACAGTTCTTTTCCTTAGGTGAATGACATTATTCTTTGGATAAGATTCCATTCTCTACCTCTTATACAGAAATATGAATTTGCCTTTTCCAGATCTATAGGCAGAATCACATGTTGATACAATTACAGCTACTATATTATATAACTAAGAACTATACCCCTATACGGGAGTGGGGAGGGGGACATTCTTTAGCAATATGTAAAGTTAATACAAAAATATTTTTAAATGGTGATATTATCTTTATTATGCTAATGATGAAGTTGGTGGTTTAAGATGTTTCATTTAGTTACAGAATTCAGGTGGGTTGGTTGTACAGAGACAAGGCAGGAAGGATAATTTGGAGTTTGTTAATAGAAAAGGAGATGTGTGGTAATGAAGATCTAGACAAAGGTGAGGGCATTTATGATGGACAGGAAGAGGAAGAGGAGAAACATTTAAGAGGAAAATATCATAATTTAGTAATTAATTTGCTGTAATGGATGAGGGAGAGAAAGGACACAAAGAGAAATCTAAGGTTTCAGAATCCTAGGAAAAGAGGTGATTGAGGTGAAAGGGTGGAGTGGATATCTGCTCTTTTCTCTGCCCATCATTCCTTTTCCCTCTTCTACTAACAGCAATCCTCTCTTTTGGACAGCTTCCCCCTTTCCACACCATGTGGTTCTCATGTGGTTGCTTATTGTATCCCACTTCTTGGGCATGGGGTGGACATGAGATCCAGACCTAGCCAGTTTTAGAGTTCCATCTTCTAGCCACAGTGGTCATTCCAATCAGTGACTTTCCCTTAGATTTTATAAATACAGATGCTGGGAGAGAGAGGTTTCACATTCCTACAGGGCCGCTAAATGGGATGACATAGTCAGAAAATGTTTATAGCCATGTTCCCTCTGTCTTCTCGTATGTAAGCAGCCAAGCTTAGGATGGAGTGAACAGGGCCACAGAGAGTATAT
The DNA here is from genome assembly GCF_023851605.1 of Tamandua tetradactyla. Classification (NCBI taxonomy): domain Eukaryota; kingdom Metazoa; phylum Chordata; class Mammalia; order Pilosa; family Myrmecophagidae; genus Tamandua; species Tamandua tetradactyla. The sequence continues at coordinate 61,071,083 of NC_135328.1, read as the reverse complement.
CACACCCATATTTTGAGGACTTGAATTCAGTTCCACTCCTGGACTTCCCAACGTCCTATTATTTGAACCATTACATTCTCTTTTTGCCCCTCAAATTTGTTTGAGTTAGGTTTCTGTCATTTGCAAATGAAAAACAGCTTAGAAATCCGAAGAAAGAATTGATTTAACAAAAATATCGAGGTAATGAGAGGAAGATAAAAACGAGCAAGTCAGGTGCACCAGTGATTCAGCGGTAGAAAACTCGCCTTCCATGTGGGAGACCTGGATGGGATTCGATTCCCAGACCATGCACCCCAAAAAAACACAAAAAAATGAGCAAGTCAATGGCAGGATAAGAAAGTCTATCTTTGCAAGCTAACATATCATTACCTACAATATGTAAAAAGCAAGGTTTTGAAGCAAATTTGCAAATTATTGAAGCTAGGCTTTGATTCCTTTTTTCTTGTCACTCTATACCTCATCATGCTATACTGCAGTACACTAGTCAGGCATTGTCTTAAGTTCTAAAGTTATGCTTATACTTCTAGTGGAATTCTTATGTCCAATCTTTCCTTTCTACTACTGTCTTTGTTAGGAGAGCCAGCTGTAATGAGGTAAATGTAAGATGTAACTTGTTAATATCCCCAACAAAGGAGTTTAATTAAAAAAAATTGTTAAAGCTAGCACTATAAATAACTTATGAGTAGAAACTAGAATTTAGCAGCCTCTGACCTCAAGTGAATAAAAATACAATAGTAGGTATACTAGTTTGTTAATTCTGCTGGAAATACAGTATACCAGAAATGGGTTGGCTTTTATAAGGGGAATTTATTAAGTGACAAGTTTACAGTTCTAGGGCCATAAAAATGTCCAAACTGAGGCAGCCAGAGAAATAGACTGAAGAAAGGATCAATGATGTTCTGGCTTTCTCTGTCAGCTGGGAAGGTACATGGCAGCATCTGTTAGCTTCCTCTCTCGCTTCTCATTTCAAAAGGCTTCCGCAAGGGCATTTTCCTTCTGCATCTCCAAAGGTCTCTTGTCTGTGTAGTGCTGAAGCTTTTTCCAAAAAGGTTCCAGATTTCTCCAGAAAGCAATCCTACTTTGAATGGATGGAGACATATCTCCATAGAAACCATCTCATAAAAAAACCCCACCCACAATTGGGTGGGTCACATCTCCATGAAAACAACTTAATCCAGAAGATCCCACCCGACATTATTGAATCAGGATTAAAGAACATGGCTTTCCTGGGGTGATATAACAGTGTCAAACTGGCACAGTAGGTTTGCAACCTTCCTTTAATTCCCTGGTAGTCTTGCAAATATATGACATAAGGTTATGTGACAAGAGTTGCCGGAACACACACACTAAAAATTTACCACCTTCTTTATGATAGTGCGAAAACTGCCATTTATCATAGCTGTTCAAAACAGACATATGCATCTGTATTTAATACCAAAAAAAATAAGCAAAAAACAAACAAACAAAAAATATGCCACCCTTACTATATCCATGAGATGACAGGCTTAAAAAGAATATTATATTAAAGAAACAGTGATGTTCATGAAATTAGGATTCCAGTACTGAACAATTTTGTAATCTGGGGCAATATAAGAACTGATGTTTATTATTTACTTTATACCAGACATTATGCCAGGTACTTTGTATATTTTATTTAATCTCCATTTTACAGATAAGGAGACTGATACTCAGAGATGCTTATATTTTTAAAATATAAACTACTGACAAGAGAACATACTCTCATTCAATCCTTTATTGAAAAGATACTTCTACACACCTACCAGAACAGCCATTGTCAAAAAAAGAAAAAAGAAAAACAGAAAACAACAACTGCTGGAAAGGATGTAGAGAAACAGGAACACTTAGTCACTTCTGGTGGGAATGTAGAATGGTGCAGCTGTTCTGGAAGGCAGTTTGGTGGTTCCTCAGGAAGCTATGTATAAAACTGCCATATGATCTGGCAATCCTGCTACTAGGTATATACTGAGAAGAACTGAAAGCAGGGATGGGAACAGACATTTGCATACTGATGTGCATAGTGGCACTATTGACAATTGCCAAAAGATGGAAACAACTCAAGTGTCCATTCACAGATGAACGGAGTTCATCATCACATGGAGTTTCCCCCTATGTCTGTGTGTCTCTGTGTCCAAATATCTTCCTTTTAATAGGCTGCCAGTCATAGGATCAGGACCCACCCTAATTCAGTTTGATCTCATCTTAACTAATCACATCTTCAAAGACCCTTGTTTTCAAATAAGGTCACATTCACAGGACCAGGTGATAGTAGGACTTGAACACATCGTCTTGGGGAACACAATTCAAGCCACCACAGAATGGATAACTCATTTTGTTTATCCATTCAGCAGATGATGGGCATTTGGGTTATTTCCACTTTTTGGTTATTATGAATTAGGTTATTATTAACATTCACATACAAGTTTTTGCATGGACATAAACTTCCATCTCTCTTGGGTGTATACCTAGAAATGGATTTGCTGGTAATTCTTTGTCTAACATTTTGAAGAACTGACAACCATCTTTCCAAGTGTGCCATTTTATAGCCCCAATTGCTGTGTATGAGGGTTCTAATCCCTCCACATCCTTGCCAACGCTTGTACTACCTGTCTTTTTGATAACAGCCCTCTTAGTGTGTGTGAGATAATATCCCATTTGTAGTTCTGATTTGCATTTCCCTGACGGGGAATGATGTTGAACATCTTTTCATGCATTTATTGGACACTTCCATATGTTCTTTGGAAAATGTCTATTAGTGCCTTTTGCCATTTGTAAATTATCTTTTTTTTAATTTACTTTTAAGAGTCTGTCATATATTCTAGTCGCAAGCCCCTTATCAGATACACAATTTGCAAAAATCTACCATATTGTGGGATGTCTTTTAACTTTATGGTGTCCTGTGAAACACAAAAGTTTAACATTTTGTTGAAGTTCAATGTATTCTTTTTTTTTTCTTTCATTGCCTGTGTCGTATCTGAGAAACCACGTTTAATCCAAGGTCATGAAGATTTACATCTATGTTTTATGCTAAGGGTTTTACAGTTTTAGTTCTTACATTTAGCTCTAGGATCCATTTTGAGTTAATTTTATATGTGGTATGAGGTTGGTGTCAACTGCATAATTTTACAGGTGGATATCCAATTGTCCCAGCCTAGTTGAACTGTCCCTATTGAATTGTTTTGGCACCCTTGTCAAAATTCAATTGACCATAAATGTGAGGGTTTATTTCTGGACTCTTACTTCTATTTCATTGATCTATATGCCAACAATACTCTCTTGATCACTCTAACTTTGTAGTAAGTTAGAAATCTGGAATTGCAAGTTCTCTAACTTTATTCTTCTTTTTCAAGATTGTTTTGGTTATTCTGGCTCTCTTGAATGCCCAAATTAATTTCAGGATCAGCTTGTCCATTTCTGCAAGAAGCCAGCTGGGATTCTGATAGGGACTATGCTAAATCGATAAACAATTTGCTTAGTATTGCCATTTTAACAATGTCTTTTGACCCATGCACATGAGATGTCTTTCAATTTATTTATGTCTTCTTTATTATCTTTCAACAATGTTTTGTAGTTTTCAGAGTGTAAGGGTATAAGTTTTCTTTTTTGAGATCCATTCCTAAGTATAATATTCTTTTTTTATGCCATTGTAAACAATTGTTTTCTTAATTTCCTTCTTGGTTTGCTCATTGATCTGGCTTAGAAATGCAATAAGTTTCTGTACATTGATTTTGCATCCTGCAGCCTTGTTGAACTTGTTTGTTAGTCCTAATGGATTTTTAGTGGATTCTTTAGGGTTTTCTATATTCAGGATCATGTCCTCTGCAAATAGAGATAATTTTATTTCTTCCTTCCTAATCTGGAAGCCTTTAATTTCATTTTCTTGCTGAATTGCCCTGGCCAGAACTTCCAGTACAATGTGTAACAGAATTGGTGAAGGCAGACATCTTTGTCTTGTCCTGATACTTAGGGGGAAGCATTCAGTGTTTTACCATTAAGTATGATGTCACTGAGGGATTTTTTTTTCTATGCTGTGTGGCAGAGGTCACATTTTATCCTTTCCCCTTTGAGTATCCCCTTATTGCAGCACCGTTCGTTGAATTTTTGTTTTTGTTTGGTTTTTGTTTATTTGCTTGCTTGTTCTGGGGAAGTACATGGACCAGGAATCGAATCCAGGTCTCGCGCATGGCAGGCGAGAATTCTACCACTGAATTACCTTCACACCCCACTGACGGATTTTTGTAGATGCCCTTTATCAGGCTGAGGAAGTTCTCTCGTCCTAGTTCGTTGAGTGTTTTCATCATGAAGGGGTGCTCCCTGGTTGATTTTAAGCATGTCAGCAGATGCCACATTCCTGGCATCAATGGAATCGCTCTTCTCGCAATCAATGGCATTTCACCTCTTCTCCCTGTTGGTGGTGTGAGGAAGCGAGGAGGTGTGGTCAACACTGAGAGATCCTTCTAAGAATGCAGTGATTATGGCCTAAAGAATTCAAGAAAAGAACGTTTGGAAGGCAAGTTGTTCTACATTTACATTATAAAATTCTAAAGGGTAAATTGAACGATCACATTTTCCTGCACACTCTGGGTAAGACGTGCATTTGTGGTCATCATCATTGCAGTGTCATAACTAATGATATAACCAGCTTTAAATAAAAGGCATTAGGAAACTAGAGGTAAAAAGATATATATTGTTTCAAAACAAGTTCTGAAGAGCTATAGTCTTGTGAGTAATAACAGCATTATTACCTTTTTCTCAAGGTTGGAAGGTATGAAATTTGCCAGAAATGATGCATTTGATAATAAAGACAGGAATAGATGTAGGGTTGGATTTGAACAAGAAGAGAGATTGCCTAGATACTACAAGAATCTTCATGTACACTGATGTGACGATAATATATAAGTACTACTTCTCTACCCATTATCCAGATCTCATTAATAAAACATTATACCTCACGTGGGTCCATGAATTTTGTAATACATATTTTAATCAAATTGTTTCCATAGCAGTAAAAAATATTTACCCATAATCCCGTATATCCTATAGGAGGTTCTGGAGGCAGAACAGTACAATTAATGGTTAGGAGTAAGGCTCTGGAATCAGAATTCCTAGATTCCACATATTAGCTGCGTGACCTTAGGCAAATTGTTTAACCTCTCTGTGCTTCAGTTTCTACATGAGTATTATTTAGATAATGAAATCATGGTACTGTATAGCGATGGTGTGAAGTTTAAATGACCATATAAAATGTTTTGACTTAGCACTTTGTGTTTTTAAAAGATAGCAATATATAGTATATACTTACATAATTGTAAGGACTAAATGAGTTCCTCTTTGTATCCTCCACATGATGAAGTGAATTTGTATTTATGATACAAAAATGGAATTTATATGGAAACAGGAGGAATATTAGTAATGTAAATAAAATATAAACAAAATAATTTAAATTAAAAGATCTTCAACGTATTTTATTTCTTCAGTTACTGTTTCATAATTCGTTCTTAGATGTTTTATGCCTTTTAATATTCTTCTTGTTATTCTCAGTTTCTTGAAAGCACCTAGTTCGGTGCCCCTTAGGGCTCTCAGAACTCTGGATAGTCCTTGTGATGAGGTTGCTGTATCAAAAAGTGGATTACATTACGGTATAGCTTTGCTGCCAGATGGAAGACTAATAACTTAAGAAAGAGCGCCGGGGTGTTGGGCCAGTCAGCATCATGTGGAAGGTTCATCTGGACATTCCTGGGGCGGGTGGGATACTGCAAAGGTGAGCGCCCTAAGGGCCGTGGATTGGGAGGCCGGGGTGGGCAGCCCGGCCTGATGGAAGACGTATGGCCCCCGTTTAAGCGCTGGAGGAGACATTCTCCTCTCCGCGGGTAGATGTGGGGGGCAAGACCCATGCGGACCCCTCCTTCGGGCCGGAGTGGGAGGCAACTGTGGACAGCCACTGCCCCAGGAGAACAATGACCTTGTCGCAGGCACCCGGGCCGGCACAGTTCAGACGCCGCAGCGCCCGGTGCTGGCCAGGGCGCCCACTGACGCGGGGCGGGCGGCTCCAGGGAGCCAGACGCGGAGTCCCAGCCCGGCGGCTGCCTCCGGGCCTCACGCTCGCTTGTCCGCAGCCTGCACAGCCCGGAAGCCGGTCCCGGAGGCGCGGAGGGGTGGGGCGGGGCGCGCGCCCACCCGCTTGTGGAGAGCGCCCCGCGCGGGCGCACGCGTCGTGACCGGGCTGCGGGGCGGCGTGGCTGGGTGGGTGGGTGGGTGTGCTGCGGTCGCGCGCCGTCGCCTCGGCCTGCTGTGTGGGCGGCGCGGCCCAGCCCGTCCCTTCACCATCCGGCGGGCAAGGGTGTTGCGGGTCGGGTGGTGTAGGGCCCGCCAGCCTCAGACCCGCGTCCCGCCCAGACGGTCCCGGTAAGCGGGGACGGGTTAGACTCTCCAAGGGTCTAGTCTGCGGGCCGCGGCAGTTCTCCTGGGACTTTGAGATGTTTCTCTGAGAGCCACCCGCAAGTTGGCCCCTTTGTAAGAGTCTGAGCCTCAAGGGTCTGCTGCCTTTGCCTTCCTGGGAGAGGCCTTTAGGGGGTATGGGGGTCCCATGGAAGACCCCGTGTGAATGGAGATTCCCCAGGGCGCCCTCTGCATTTTCTCCCACAGGGAGCCCCGAAGTATGTGTGTGCTATTCCCAGGGGCACCTTCTGTGTAATTATGGGAGCCTCATGGGTGTTGTCTAGGATTGCCGTAATGGAAGAGCTGTTGGGAACATAGGGGCGCCTCAGGGAATCTGGGCAGTCAGGATGGATCCCACTGAGGACCCCCAAAAGGACACTAGACTGTGCCTTTGAACTGTAGGGAATTTGTGACTGGGGAGAGGAATTTTGGACTCCTAGGACTTCCCACGTGCCTGGGGGATTTGGGCCTTGAACCCCTCTAGGACTCAAAATGTGCCCTCACTTGGGTCTGCCCAATATGGTTAAGAGGTGGCTGTCTTCGTTGCCCACCATTAGGATTTCTCTTTTCGGTGGTATCCCATTTGGCTCCAAGATGGAGTTTTGTGGAGGAAAGAACTTCTGTAAGAGCACAGGGACATAGAGAGAGGCAAGAATCACTGAGGCCTCTGAAACAAAGAAGATTTGAGGGTCTAGGCATGACGTTCCAGAAGGAAGCAGTAAGATAGGTGAAATAGCTGACTCTGGCAGGCCTTGAAGAGAAAGTCCTTTGAAGGAAGGTGTGAAGGGCCAGGAACAATACATCAGGCCTAAGCAGGGGAAGTCCCCAAGAGTTAAACAATAACCAATGTTAGGGAACGGGGTGTGCTTTGGCAACAGCTAATGGCATTTTTCTGCTTCCATGATTATGCTTGCTGGGTAGCAACTGCAAGCCACTACATGATTTTAGCCTTTATAAGCTCACCTTATGAAAACCTCTGGGGGCTGCTCTCTGAATCTTCCTTCTTGGGGGTTTCTGAGGTAGTCGCTGGCTGGCTAATCAAGACTCCCAGTTGGCTTGCAGTTTTGAATTGTGTGGTTTCTGTTTCGGTGCACCCCACAACAGAAGGGAGAAGGGATATTTGGATTATTGAGCAACGCTGTGTCAGACAACATACTAAGAATTTTTAAAGATCTCGTATAACTTCTACAACAGTCTTGTAAAATTATCCTTTGTTAAGCATTAGGAAGCTGAAACTGAGAGAGATCAAGCCATTTGTCCAAAGTTGCAATATTTTTTGAATTTTATTTGGGGAAAAATATCTAGGAAAGGCAGAAATAAGAATGTATGTTTGTTAAAAAGTTGCATTAAGGTGTCCAGCATAGGGTTCTGCAAACAATATGTGTACAGTCAATGGGATAATTTAAACAAGTGGATGAGGATAGTTTAGTGGAGATGAGACTGTTGGAGGAAGGGATTTCTATGGAATCCGCAAGTTTCTGAGTGTGGCTTAGGGTGGCTCTGAATCTAGAGGTGGGTCTGGGAGAGGCCTCTGGATGCAGTCTTAGGCCAGGATTTGCCCTGGGAGCTAGAGGGAGCCTTCAGAGGATGGAGTGATCTGAGGCCACCCTCCCTGCTGCAGAATCCTTGAGTGGGAGGAAGGAGAAGTTAGCATCACTTCTCGGAGGCACAATCATGCTATCATTGTGATCCTCTGACTAGTGCACCAGCAGACGTTGGTCCATGATAGTACTCAGGACCCTTTTGCCCAACAGGACCTCTTCATGAGGAGGATGCTGGTAAAGGTGCCCAACCAAGGAAGGCTGGGTGGGAGTCAGCTGTCCAGAAAGTGCAAAGGGTCTGCACCGATATGGAGATGCACTCTCTGGCAAACTATGTCTTCCTGCCTTGTCTCTGGTAGCTCTTTCATTCTGGCTGAATCCGAGGATGTAACTTTGGACACAAACAGAAGAGTTTCTGGGTCTCTGTACTAGTTTGTTAAGCTGCTGGAAATACAACATACCAGAAATGGAACAGCTTCTTAAAGGGAAATTAATACGTTACAAGTGTACAGTTCTAAACCTATGAAAGTGTCCAAACTAAGGCATTCTAGGAAAGATACCTTAATTCAAAAAAGGCCAGTGGGTCTGGAACAGCTCTGTCAGTTGGGAAGGCCAATGGCTGGGATCTGCTGGTCCCTTGCTCCTGGGGTTCATTGCTTTCAGCTTCTGTTCCTATGGGGGTTTCTCACTTTTCTTCTCTGGAGCTGGCTTTGATCTCTTGGCTTCCCTTGGCTGTCTCCAGGTTCTGGCTTGCTTAACATCTCATAGGAAGGTACATGGGAACATTTGCTGTGCTCATAACATCTCCAGGCATCTGTGTCTCTGTTCTGAGCACTCTCCAAAATGTTCCCTGTTTTAAAGGATTCCAGTAAACTAATCAAGACCCACCTGGAATGGGTGGAGTCACATTTCCATCTAATCAAAAGGTCATACTCACAATTGGGCGTGCCACACCCCCTTGGAGATAATCTAAAGTTTCTGCCCTGCAAGATTGGATCAGCATTAAAACATGCCTTTTCTGGGGTACATAATAGATTCAAAGCAGCACAGTCTCCAAAAATGAAGGGGGCTAAACAACGAAATTCACACAGAGCTGTTCTGGGAGAGTTTGTCACCAACTCCAGTGACAGTGTTTGTGGTGGTTTAAAATATGTTCATAAATTCTCTGATAGTTCTTTCTTCATAGAGTAACGACTAATTCATCTCCCTTTAGTATGAGCTGGACTTAGTGACCTCTCACAAATAGAAGAAAGCAGAATTGATGGCTTGTGACTTGGAAAACTAGGTCATAAAAAGTACTGTGACTTCTTATTAGCTCTCTTTCTTTGGTAAATTACTCTGGGGGAACCGGGTGCCGTATTGTGAGGACAGTCAGGCTTCCCTGTGGATAGACCCATGTGGTGAAGTGAGGCCTTTGTCTACCACCATGTAAGTAGGCTTGGAAAGCCCCATGCAGGCTTTCAGGTGACTGCAGCCCTGGCTGATTACCTGACTGCATCCTCAGTTACCAAAGACCCTACGAAGCTGTTGCCAAATTCCTGACTCACAAACTGTTTGTTGTTGTTTTAAACCACTAAATGTCTAGCAGCATTAAATAACTAACATACCTTCCTTAGGAGCAGTGGCCTTCTTCATGTTAGCATACCTGCTTATGAGCTTGGAAAAATTGTTAGATGGGTCACAGTGGTTTCAAAATCTTGAACTTTGGCTATTATCTTCTCAATGTCCAGTAGGAGGTGACTATTAAGATTACACAAATCCTAAGGAACCGTCTAACACTATTTCAGTTTACTAAACCTGCTGAAATGCCATATACCAAAAATAGCTTTTAGGCAATGTTACATATATTAGCTTACAAACTATAATTGTAAGGCTATAAAAATGTCCAAAATTAAAGCATCAGCAGGAAGATACCTTCTCTGAAGAAAGGCTGCTGTCACATGGGAAGGCACATGGCTGGCATCTGCTGGTCCCTCTGTCCTGGGTTTTGCTGTGTTCAGTTTCTGGCTTCAGTGGCTCTCTCAGCTTCTTTTTGTGTGTCCTTATATCTCAGCTTCTCTGGGGACTTTTTCTCTCTGAGCTCTCTGTCATTTTACTGTGTTTTTTCTTTTCATAAAGACTCCAGTAAAAGAATTAAGACTCACCCTGAACGCATTGGGTCACATCTCAATTGAAATAACCTAAGCAAAGGGATCACCCACAATGAGTCTGCATACACGAGAATGGATTAGAAGATCATGGCCTTTTCTAGAGTACATAACATCTTCCAACTAGTACACTACCCTAATCACAAAAGTTCTGCAAATAGTTGCTGATTGGGGGTGAAGGCTGTTAGCAGGTGGCTGTAAATCTTAGCAAAACCACTTTTCTAAAGGAAGTAAATATGTAGAATAGCTCACCCCAATTCCATGTGCCTTTTTTTTTTCAGCATGGTTCATTATTTTATAGCTTATTAAAAAAACAACAGCCCAAACACAGTATACCTCCACTGCCAGTTCAAGAAGGGCTCAGAGTTCTGAATGTAGGTCTGGTTGTTTCTAAAGTAGTCCATATTGTTTTTCTACCTTTAGATAATTCTCTCCCTTCAAATATTTAAATCTCAAATACAAAAATGAGATGTTCCTGCTTTCATTATAATACAGACACTTGAGACAACTAAAACACCATGAAATTAACAAGAAGAGAAAAATTACACGATTAAGGGATGGAATGTCTGTTACCTGCAACAAGGTGCTGAATAATTTATTCTAACTGGCCCCTCCCCTAAAATATTCAGTTTGTGGGAACACAGGCACATGAAATAGTGAGACAGACATGTGCCAGGTAATTTTTTGTTTCCTGAAGGCACATGTTTCCTGCACTCTTTCTTTATAACTAAAGACAAACTACAGGAGAACCTAGTATTTAAATTCTGCCCAACTTGAGGTATTAAATGCATAAGGAAAAGATTAGTTATGCCCAAGTAACATGCAATAAAAATAGTTTTAAAAAACATATTAGTTTTTTTCTAACATTAGAAAAAATATTTACATAATTTTAAACTAAAGTCAAAACTATTATTAAATTTTCTGTAGCTAATGATTTAAGTGCAAGTGATGCTGACTTTCACATCTGCTTTCTTTACTTCTTTCAGAATCAAGGCTGATCAGTTATTGAACAAAACAGTGCAGCGTTGCAAAAGGGAGACATTGTTTTTAGCATGTTTTGTTTCCAGTTCAGGCATTTCAATTAGATTCTTTCTAAAAGCTACCATTTTCTTCTGTTTGAAATTTGTCAGTTCTTCTTTTGCAGATTCAGGAAGCTGTCAGATTTTTGGCAGCACTCTTGCCGGTATGCCTCAGCCGACTTGACGTCTTTGCTTTTTTAACCATGCTTTATCAGAGCTTTATTGACGTTTTCATAGTTAAAAGAGAGCTTTGATACACCTGTATAGGAGATCCTTAGCAGCCTCAATGTTGAGCATGGAGTATCCTAGGAGCTCTGTCAGCCTTAAATCTTCATTTGATGAGACTCGATTCTTTACTTTCCCAAATTTTTCAAATAACTCAGCAACCTTCAAAAAATAGTTTGTTCAGTGGTTAGAATGCCCGCCTTTCATGCAGGAGACCTGGGATCGATTCCCGGACCGTGCACCCCCCCAAAAATAGACAACTGAAAAGATAGTTTGTGATGACTGTAGCCTCTTCTAAAGCCAGGCCATACAAGCAGGCAGCAGTGTGGATATAGTCATCTGCAACACTTTTATGAGATCTGGTCATTTTGTCAGCTTTAGCACATGAGTCTCAATCCTATTTTAATTCTTCTCTTGCTCAAAGATGTCATCAATCTTCTTAACTCCAGAGAAAAGGACTTCATCAGCACTTTTCACCACATTTCTAAAAAACCCAGCACACATCTCTTCATCTGCCTAATCGATCCTGATCCTATTCCAGAAAAACATGAAAGTAATGAGCTTTATTGAGAGCAAGGTGAGAAGAAAGCCGCTGAAGAAATACCTTGTGGAAGAATACAGTTTTCTTAAAGACAGAAATATGTTCAGCTTCTAGTTCTTGCTTCATCTTGGCAAATTCTTCTTTGGTCATAGAACATTCACCCCCTCCCAGTTTCTGCATCTTAATGGCCATCAAAGTCGGGTTTAGTGGGTACAGGTGGAATCGTAAGCCCAGCATAGTCTGTCATTTCGATAAGAGTGTCGTGTAACCACACGGAGTCTTCATGTTGCCTTGTGACAGAGAGCTCTGGGCTCTGAGACACGGACAGTGAGGTCTCAGTGCGAACTGTGAATCTGGCCTTGTCTCTTTCACTGAAGTGCCAATCAGGTGTGCCAGTCTGAAGTGAGGGAGAGACGTTCAGGCCTGCAGACACGGCTCTCAGCCTGAGTGAAGGCTTAGGGTGTGTTCTTCAGAAACAAGTCAAGCAAAACATAGCTTGTCCGTCAGAAGATGAAGACCACAGGTTCGTTAACAAAAGCAGCTGTTTTCAGAAAATTATGTACTTTTCCCTCCAGACTAGATAGCGGTGCCTGAAAAAGTGAACCATGCCGAATTCTGTCCTACTACTGCAGCAACTCGGCTGCCACAGCCAGGGTAATGGGGGCCTGGGGCAGGGGCTGCGTGAGGAAAGGAGAGACTGAGCTGCCGTGCCAGGGAGCTGCTCAGAGGTGGCCCAGTGTACTCATTTTTAAGCTGAATATGTGGAAGATAAGGGGCTGTCTGAATTTCTTAGCCTCTTATCTTCCACGTATCCTCTGACCACATTCTTATGGTTTTCTTCCTTTTACTTTGTCATATATATGTATATATTTTTTCTTCAAACTTATGCAGAAAGACGTCCCCAGATCCATTTCCTGCACTCCTTGCCATTTTTCTAGTGTACCTGCTTCTACATAGATCTTATTCATGCAAATAGTTTCCTTTCTTTTCAGCTATAGAATCATCCATCTCCCAGTCCCACATGGCATTCTCTGGTAGTGCTGACTGGTTTCTGTTATCTTTATTTCCCAAATTGATTTATTCATCTCTGATGGGAATATCATTATCCCTGCACCCCCAATCCTAATGCTTCTGACAGAAGTTGCATCCCAACTTTGGATCAAGAAACCGAGACCATCAATGTCCAGATGGAAACATGAATATTTTTCCCATTATAACTTTCTTGCCATCCCCATCCCCGCTTTCCAGCAATTCCCTCGGAAAACCATGCACATTTACTAAGTGCTACCTACTTGCCAGGCTCTATGCTAGATAAATATGAGAGTTCCTCACTCTTGGGTTCATATGGGATCAGAATGCATTTCTCTAATCATTTAACATGACATGTAAAAGACATAAGGGGAAAATTACAGTTTTACTGTACATGTACAGGAATTAATGGGGAATGTGCCTTTTCCCAGGTGACACTGAAATTCAGCTGCTGTTTAGTGCCTTCTCTGGCAGCCACATCCTTAACTCCCCTGCCATTACTCTGCCAAGTTATTTTTGTTCATATCCTTTGGGTGAGCTGACCACACTTGTAGCTTCCTGTGGTCTGAATCATACAAATTTGCACGTGGTCTCAGGAAGTCTGTGTATGCATGCTGCATTTTTTTAAAGAGATTCCATTTATGCTAATTTCCCATAACTCTTTTGTTGCCTTCTGTATTAGGTAAGTGTCTGTCACTGAGGCACATGCTTCTAGAAGCCAACTGTTTGTTACCTTGCAAACTTTTGCCCTCATATACAAATGCAGCTTATGCTACATTCCTCCAAGTGAAACCCAGGAACTAGACAGTGGAGATGCATTTTCAAGCATCCAGCTTGTTCCTTTAGGATAGCTGTTCTCCTGGGGACCAGGCCATAGTGCCAAAGAGCATAACATAAATGCATGAACCTTGAAAATATGTTTTATGAAATAAGTAAGACACATGAAGACAAATGCTGTTTGATTGCACTTATAAGAAATATCTAGAAGTAGCACATTTGTAAAGACAAAGTATATTAGAGGTTACCAGTGGTTTAGGGAAGGAGGAGTTATTACTGGGTGAGTGCAGTGTTTGTAAATTTTAGACATTTTGAAATTAAAAAAAAAAAATCATGCAACGAGAAAAAAAATTTGCCTAACCAAAAAAAAAAAAATTAAATCTTTATCAATTTAAAAATGACTTGGTTAATCTATATGGTTATTATTTAGATTTGGATTTTGTGTTTATGTCATGATTCTACTTTATGGATTTTTGCCTGTTTACAGATCTTGTGGTCAGCGTCAGAAAGTTTTTTTTCCTTGGTTTCTGTGTTGTGTTTGTTTGTTTGTTTATTAGTTTTTCTGTTTTACACATGCATAGCGTCGATGTGCATGCGACTCAGTCTTGAGAAAGTGGATTTTGTATATTTATTCTGGGTCTTCAAATATATGCTTCTAAACCCTTTTATTCCATACCAGCTTTCTGACGAATATCTGAGTCTCCTTATTGCTCCTTCCCACAAATTCTGGTACTACTTTGGGGGATGGCATTTGCCCCACCATTTGAGGAGTAGAACTTTGCATATGCCTAGCAACCAGGTAGCCAAGATACTGTTGAGTTAAACTTCTTATAGACTGTATTACAGAAAATGCGTGGTTTTAAACTATTTTTTTTCAAATGTAAATATTTATGACTGAAAAATCTTTTCAATCCACTGATTTCTCCAGCCTTCTGCTGAAGTGCACCTGCCCATGCCAAGGGTCTAGCTGATGCAATTCTCCAGTGAAATCACTGATTAGCCACTGTGTTCCCTTTGGATCAAAGCAGTATTTTCCCTTTCTTTATTCATAGCATGATTATTTCACAACTTATTAAATCCGTTTTTTCGAGGTTGTTTCCACCTATTTATCATTATATAAACAAGGCTACAGTAAGTATTTTTTTTACATGTGCCCACAGGTCAAGGAGGATCAACCTCTTCTATACAGTAGGAATTTTTTCAGTTAAAGGTATATTAGTAGCTCTTAGACTTTCCAACCACAAAGACTCTCAGGAGACGCTTCAGTAAACTGTTTATCTTACATCACTTTAGTCAAGGGAAAAACTTACCTATACCTCATTCATTGTTCTAGTTTCCTAGCTGCCAGAACGCAATAGACCAGAAACAGAATGGCCTTTAAAAAGGGGAATTTAATAAGTTACAAGTTTACAGTTCTAAGGCCATGAAAATATCCAAATTAAAGCAAGTCTTCAACAATGTCCAAACCAAGGCACCATCAAGAGATTACCTTCATTCAAGAAAGGCCAATGAGTTCAGTGTTTCTCTCTCACCTCGGAAGGCACATGGAGAACATGGCGACAGTCTGCTAGCTTCCTCTCCTGGCTTCCGGTTTCATGAAGCTCCGCAGGGGCGTGCTTCTTCATCTCCAAAGGTTGCAGGCTAGTGGACTTTGTGGTTCTCTATCATTCTGTTGTGGTTCTGTGGCTCTCTCCTCGTTCTCAAAAGGGAACTTGCTCCAAAATATCTCCTCTTTTATAGGATTCCAGTAAACTAATCAAGACCCATGTAGAAAGGGTGGAGACACATCTATACCTAATCAAGTTTAATACCCACAATAGACTGAGCCACAACTTCGTGGAGAAAACCTAATCAAGTTTCCAACCTATAGTTCTGAATAGGAATTAGAAGAAACCGTGGCTCTCACAAGACTGATTAGGATTAAAACATGGCTTTTCTAGGGTACATAAATCCTTTCAAACTGGCACACTAATCATGATACCCTTAAAGATGGCCACCATCTTAAAATCAAAAGAATAAAATGTAGTTTTTAAGTAAAAAATTTAAAAAGATCCTAAGACTGTGCCCAGATCCAATCATAAGTAATGAAACCCCTTTAGAGAGTCCCTATCAGGATTGTTTTTATGAAATAAGATAGAGCAGATAGAAACATCAGAGAGTATCATACGTAGTAAAAGTGTGATTGTCTCACAAAACTTTGGGTTCAGTTACACATTTTTAAACATGTACACGTGTACAGGATCATGTTGTAAGATATATTTCTTACTAAGAGTCACAGTAAAAAAAATTGACCTCTAAAACCCCCCAAATAAGTAAATCAATAATACTACCCCTAAAGGTTCCTGAGGAAAAATGAATGATTCTGGAAATTTTAATTACTCATGAGAAAGATACTCAGTGAAGGGAGTATGCGTTTCAGTTTTGCATTCTTCTTCTTGTGCCTTTTTCTTCACTATTGATGGGGGCTTGCTTTCCCATATGCCCATAGTGCCTGGGTCCACTGGAACTCATGAGGCGCCTGGGCAGTTTCTGGGGACTGTAGGCCCAGCCTCTCACCTAAAGAACCTTCTGAATTGATAGCTTCAGCCAAAGTTTTCACACATGCATGCACACACTCCTCTCCTCAGGCTGGATGCTCCTGTTAGGTCTGTGGACTTTTATAAGAATTTGAGAGAAAGCACGAGCCTTCTAGATGTTTATAACAGAGGAGGAACTTGTGACTCTCTGTTCCTACTGTCATTAACAGGTAGAGAAGTTGAAGGCCATAGCCAAAATGCTGCATTTCCTGGGTCGTGAAGCAGCAGATTTAGAATTTAAAAAGCTAACAGGGATGTGGGCTTTGGGTCCTCTGAATGATGCCCGATGAATGCAGGTGGCTGAAGGATGCGCTGAAGGAGAAGTAGATTGGCGAACAATGGTGTATACTTATGAACGAAAGCTGTGCTGCTACAAAAAAGAACGGTGTCATGAGCCTTGCAGCGATGTGAATGAACATGTAGGACATTTGGTGAGACAAAATAAGCCAGAAACAAAAAAACAACAATGGTATGGTCACCTTTAGAAAATGCTTATAAGAAAACAGAGGCCTAGATTATAAGCTTTGAGAGCAGACACATTAAGTCCGGAGTGGTGATTATTATTTCTGGATTTTGAGAGACTGTTTTATATATATAACCTGATATTTAGAGATAAGAACAAAGCCGAACAGGTTGGGGTTAAAGTCATTTAGAACATAGGGGTAAGGAAGACAGTGTCTGTATTTTAGAACCACACATACTCTTTGAGACCAATGGAAGAAAGGTTTATTTGACCTGAAACTGAACTTTTCTGTAGTGCATAATCTAATTCAACCTATCTGTTTAGCTCACTGGAACAACTGAAACACAGGGAGCACAGAATAAGAAAGAGGTCCTTTAATCCCATATAGCTTATTGTAATGCCTGGAAACATCCTAGTGTATATTAAGCAGATAACCAAAAGGTATTGGCAAAGTCCCCTGAGGGAGGGAAGAAAGAATATGGAACTATTAAACCTTACCATCAGGGAATCCCCTGATACTGTGTCAAACTTTAGAGATACCCAAATCAATAGGCCATGCCCTTGATCATGAGGCTTACTCTTGTGAAGCTTATATAGGTAGCAGAGAAGCTTAGACTACCTAAAGGGATGCCTAAGAATTACTTCTGGAGGACCTCTGTTGTTGCTCAGAGGTGGCCTCAGTCTCTCTAGGCCCAACTCTGTAAGTGAAATCATTGCCCTCCCCCTTACATGGGACATGACATCCAGGGGTGAAAGTCTCCCTGGAGACGTGGGAGATGATTCCCAGGGATGAAACCAGACCTGGCACTGTGGGATCAACAATTCCATCCAGACCAAAAAGGGGAAAAGAAGTGTAATTAATAAAGTATCAGTGGCAGAGAGAGCTCAAATAGAGTCGAGAGGCTACTCTGGAGGTTACTGTTTTGCGAACTTCAGGTAGACTTTGCTACCTATCATAACCTGCCAACCTCCAACCAGGACCATTCCAACCAATCCTAAAGGACACGTAGGGTAATACATATAAGATTCCACAAGGGTTCCAGGCACTAGAGTAACTTTCCAGAAACCTACAACCTGCAGATGGGTCCCTGTTCCAGAGAAGTCCTGAAATCTAGCCCAGCTTCTTCAGAACATCAGATAGTTCCATATTAGTGACAGACCCTTCCAATATCAAAAATTTAGAATTACCATACCCCAAACTACCCCAAAGAGAGGTATGGAAAGATCAAAGGTGATGGTGGAATTATACATAGAAGATAAGACTTAACAAATGAATATGAATGCTGAATCATTAAATTGATATCTCTTTCAGTCTCCAGTATTTTAGAGCAGCTAGAAGTAAAAACCTAAAATTGTGAGCTTGTGACTCATGTCAAAGTCTGAAATATGTTCTACAACTAATTGTGGTGCTGTGCTTTGAAATTTATAGCTTTTTTGTATATATGTTATTGTTCACAAAAAAAAAGAAAGAAAAAAGGCCGATTGTGATGATAAAAAAGTATTTAAGCCCTCTAACCTCCTATATTCTAGAGCAACTAGAAGGAAAAATATGAGGGGATCGTATGGTAGCCCATGACAGACTCTGGGATCTGTCCTGTAACCACTTGTTGAAGAGTCCTTTGAAAACTTTTTTTTTATTTCTTTGCTTTGTATATATGTTATACTATACAATAAAAAAAATTTTAAAAAAAAGCTACCAAGCATAATACCTGTTTTTTTTTACTGCTTTTATTGTCAAATATACATTTAGAAAATTCATAAAACATATATTTATAGTTAACAAGTCATTTAAAGCAGCACTTGTACAACCATTACCTAGTTTAAGATATAGGACATTACTTGTTCCAGGGGCCCTTCCCAGACCATAGCTCTTTCCTCAACCCCGTGCTTAGCCCTTAACTTTTTATGCTCACAGCAATGCTGTGAAATGTGTTGTATTCTTCCCATATTATAGACAGATAGATAGATAGACTAATGCTCAAGAGATTCAGTAAATATACCAGGGTCATACAGAGAGAAAGAGGCCAGGATGGGAATAGGCCCAGGCATCACTGTTTTGATTTTTAATTTTTTTCATTAAGTTGTAGTGAACGTGCAGAAGAAATTCACCTTTATTATTGCATAGTTCTGTGAGTTTTTACTGACCACCACCACAATCAAAATAGAGAACAATTTTATTACTCCCCCAAGTTTCTCAGTGCCCTTTTATTGCCAGCCCCTCCCCACAGCCCCTATCCCTAACAGTCAGTGATCTTTGTGCTATCCCTATAGTTGTCATTTTCTAGAATGTCATATAAATGGAATCATGTAATATGTAGTCTTGTTTTACTTAGTATGATACAACTGAGATGCATCCATTTTGTTGATTATTCATAGTTTTTTTGTTTTTTTGTTTTTGTTTTTCTGAGTAATTTTTTTTTTTTTGGTTTTGAATTTCTGAGGACAAACTGCTTACCTTCGTACCAGTTGAAGGACATTTGAGTTGTTTTAGTACAAGTGTTTATATGAACATTTGCTTTAATTTCTGAGATTGATCGGTTGTATGATAAGTGTATGATTAACTTTATGATGAACTGCCAGACTGTTTTCTGCAGTGGCTGCACCGTTTTGCATCCTCACTTAGAAATCTCCATAAGACTTCCTTTTGCTCTGTATCTTCCCTGGCAGTTGGTGTTGTCAGT
Organism: Tamandua tetradactyla; assembly: GCF_023851605.1. Lineage (NCBI taxonomy): Eukaryota > Metazoa > Chordata > Mammalia > Pilosa > Myrmecophagidae > Tamandua > Tamandua tetradactyla. Next base: position 61,051,628 of record NC_135328.1, on the reverse strand, counting down.
TTTTTCAATTTTAGCCATTCTATAGGTGTGAAGTGGTATCTCATGGTTTTAATTTGTATTTCTTCAATGACTAATGATGCTGAGCATCTTTTTAGTCACTTGTTTGCCATTTTCTGATATCTTCTTTGGGAATTGCCTGTTCAAATCTTTTGCCCATTTTTTTCAGTGTTTTAAAAAATTATTAGTTAATTAATTTGGGAAGTCTTTATAGAATACATTCTGGATACAAGTCCTGTGCCAGATACGTGATTTGCAAATATTTCCTCCCGATCTATGGTTTGTCTTTTCATTCTTGTAATGTCTTTTAAAGAGCAGAAGTTGTTAATGATGATGAAATCCAATTTATCAATATTTTTCTTTTATGAATCATTCTTTTGGTGTTGGCCAGGTCATTTTTGTATGTGGTATGAGATATGGGATTTATTTATTTGGTTTTTGGCATAAGAATATGCGATTGCTCTAGCACCTAATGTTAAAAAGACTAACCTCTTTCTCTATTAAATTGCCTTTGTGACTTTGTTGAAAATCGCTTGACCATATATATGTGGATCTATTTCTGGACTTTGTATCCTGTTCCATGGAACTGTTTTTTCAGTCTTTATGCCAATACCACACTGATGCTATGGTAAATGATACTTTTTCTTTTAAATTCTAATGTTCATTGACAGTATATACATATATGATTGCTCCTTGTATGTTTACTTTGTACCAGGTGACTTTGCTAAACTCACATATTAGTTCTGGTAGTTTATTTTCTTCCTTTGGGATTTTCTACGTAAACAACAATGTTGTTTGAGAAGAGGGCAGTTTTGTTTCTTCCTTTGAGATCTGATTGCCTTTTATTACTTTTTCTTACCTTATTGCACTAACTTTCAGATTGATGGTAGTAGGAGTGGTGAGAGTGGACTTTCTTGCCTTGTTCTTGATAGTAAGAGGAAAGTATTTGGTCTTTAATCCTTAAGTATGATGCTAGCTGTAGGATTTCTGTGGTGCCTTCTATCACATTGAGAAGTTCCCTTCTATTCCTAGTTCTTTGAGCATTTTATTGTGAGTGTTAGATATTGCCAAATGCATTTCCTGCACTTATTGAGATTTGTATGGTTTTTCTTCTTTAGTCTATTGACATTGTAACTCATACTGATTGATTTTCAAATGTTTATCCAGTCTTGCATTCCCATGATATACCTACCTGGTCATGATGATTTACATATTTTTAATATATTGTTGGATTAATTTGCTGAAATTTTGTTAAGAGGTTTTGTGTCTATGATCATGAAGTGTTCTTTTTTATAGTTTTCCTGTAACATCTTTGCTTGCTTTTGTTATTAAAGGAGTATTCACCTCATGGAATGAGCTGGGAAATATTGCCTCCTGTTCAGTTTTATGGAAATTGGTAGGTTGTATTTTCTTCCTCAGTGTTTGGGAGAATTCACTGGTGAAGCCACTGGTCTGGAGTTTTCTTTGTGGGAAAGTTTTATTATTATTTTTTAATCAGTAAAACCAATTCACATACAACATGAAAATTCTTAATGTATGAACATTTCATACTTGGTGTGCAGTCAGTGGCCCATGAGAGCATCACATAGTTGTATATTCATCACCACGATCATTTCTTAAAACATTTACATCACTCCGAAAAAAGAAATAGAAAGAAAAAACTCATACATACCATACCCCTCACCCCTCCCTCTCATTGACCACTAGTATTTCCCTCTACCCAATTTTTTTTAACATTTGTTCCCCCTATTATTTATTTATTTTTAATCTGTATGTTTTACTCTTCTGTCAATACTATAGATAAAAGGAGCATCAGAACAAGTTTCACAATCACACAGTCACATTGCGAAAGCTTTATCATTATACAATCATCTTAAAGAAACATGGTTACTGGAACACAGTTCTACAGTTTCAGGCACTTCCCTCTAGCCTTTCTAATACACCTTAAACTAAAAAGGTGACATCTATATAATGCATAAGAATAACCTCCAGGATAACCTCTCAACTCTATTTGAAATCTCTCCGCCACTGATACTTTCTTTGTCTCATTTCTCTCTTCCCCCTTTCAGTGGAGAAGGTTTTCTCAATCCCTTGATGCTGAGTCCCAGCTCATTCTAGGATTTCTGTTTGTGGGAAAGTTTTTAAAACAATTTCAGTTTCTTTATTACATATTGGGGCTATTCAGTTTATCTGTTTTTTCTTAGTGAACTTTCATTGTTTGTATTTTTCAATGAAAATTTCCATCTCATTTAAATTTGTTCAGTTTATTTGCATAAAGTTGTTCATAATATTCCCTTTTACCATTGTAATACCTGTGGATACTGTAGTGATAGCACCTCTCTCATTCCTGATTTTGATAATTCATATCTTCTCTCTTATCAGATTGGTCTGGCTAGAGTTTTATCAGTTGTTCTTCTAAGAGAATGATTCTCTGGTTTTCATTAATTTCACTGTTTTTCTGTTTTCTATTTCAGTGGTTTCTGATTTTATTATTTATTTTATTCTGCTTACTTTGTATTTAATTTGCTCTTATTTTCCTAGTTTCTTCTTTTTATCACTAGCGTGCCATATATTTTATTTATTTGTATTGTTTATCATGTTTCTCACCCCCACCCCCACACTGCATTGTAAGCCCCTAAGGGCAAGGTTTTTTGTCTTGTTTTGTCTATTTCTGTATTCTTAATGCCTGCACGGATTTTGGCACATACTGGCCCTTAACAAATGTATGTTGAATAAATGAACCAATGGGGTAGGCTGAGGTTTTGCTGCTCAAGAGATTACATTCTAAGATTGACTCCTGGTTAAGAGTGTTTGGAATCAGGTTTGGGATTGAATCCTGCCTTCTTATGTGACTCACTACCCCCATGACCTTGAACTTCACTCTCCAGAGCTCCAGAGTCCACAACTGTAAAATAGGGGGAAAGAAAACTTCTTTGGCAGGATTGTAATGAGGAATAAGTGAGCATATAAGGACTACTCATCTAGCATAGTAGGTGGAACAAATGTTCACTCAGTAAATAGGAAGAATTAATATTTTTATTTTTATTGAGAAATATACACACACAAACAGTCCAACCATCCTATATAATCATTGGCTCACAATATCATCACATGGTTGTGTAGTCTTCACCATGATCATTTTTAGAACATTTGCATCACTCCAGAAAAATAAATAAAAGAAAAAAAAGAACTCATACATCCCATACCCCTTACTCCTCTCTCTCATTTACTAACAGAATTTCAGTCTACCCAATTTTTACCCTTTATCTCTCCCTATTAGTTACTCATCTTTTATCCTTTTTTTTTTTTTACTCATCTCTCCATACTCTGGATAAAAGGAGCATCAGACACAATGTTTTCACAGTCACACAGTCACATTGTAAAAGCTATATACTTATACAGTCTTCTTCAAGAATTAAGGTTACTGGAATACAGTTCAACGGTTTCAGGTATTTTCCTCTAGCCACTCCAAAACACCATTAACTAAAAAGGGGTATCTATGTAGTGCATAAGAATAACCTCCAAGATAACCTCTTGATTTTGTTTGAAATCTCTCAGCCACTGAAACTTTATTTTGTCTCACTTCTCTCTTCCCTCTTTTGGTCAAGAAGACTTTCTCATTCTGATGATATCAGGTCCTGGCTCATTCCAGGAGTCCTGTCCTACTTTGCCATGGAGATTTACACCCCTGGGAGTCATGTCTCACAAAGGAGGTAAGGCAGTGAGTTCACCTGCCAAGTTGGCTTAGAAAGAAAGCCCACATCTGAGCAACACAAGAGGTTCTCTGGAGGTGATTCTTAGGCATAACTATCAGTAGGCTTAGCTTCACTGTAGGAGAAATTATTTTTGAAATGTGCAAATGAGCCGTACAAATTATGGGAGTCCAGAGAACTAGAGTTCTGCCAGCTTTTCTTTTTGGGAGGTCCTAGGGTGGGAAGAAGGGTGAGGAGTAATGAAAGACAGTGTGTGGAGGCGGCTTTGCTGAATGAAGACACACATATTTAGAACAATAAACAGCAAAGCAGTGAGATCTTGGCATGGAGATGGGGGCAGAGGGACCTATGGTCTTATTGGGCTCAGGGGAGGGGGCTATAAGGGAGCCATACACCAGAGGGGGTTGAAAGATTGGGGCAGACCATGACTCTAGGCATGGCTGTCTCTCTTACTGGCATTGTGTCCCTCTCCAAGTGTCTGTAAAAGTGGGGTCCTTGTGAATTCTAGCAAGGAGTCTGAGGTAAGCCATAAAGGAGTGTCCATGATAGTGACATGGTATCTGCACTGGGGAGGTGTTGCCTTAGCAGGGAGGTGATGCCTTTCCTAGTTTCTTAAGGTGGAATCTTAGATAATTTGAGACTCTTCTGCTCTTTTAATATAGCATTTATTGCTATAAATTTTCCTTTAAGCACTGCTTTAGCTGTGTGATGGTTAAGTTCATGTGTCAGCTTGAGTAGGTTATGGTGTCCAGTTGTTTGGTCTAGCAAGCACTGGGCTGATTGTTACTGTGAAGTTATTTTGTAGATTTAAATCATTAGTCAGTTGATTACATATGTGGCTGATTACATCTACAGCCAACAAAGGAAATTGCCTTCAGCAATGAGAGAGGTCTCATCCAATCAGTTGAAGGCCTTAGAGGAAGAATTGATGTTTTTGCATTCAGAAAGAATTTCTATCTCTATTTCAACCAGCCAGCTTCTCCTCAGGAATTCATTGAAACCTTCATCAGTGTTCCTAACTTGAGGTCTGTCTTACAGAATTTGGTTTTGCCCATCACTGTGGTTGTATGAGCCAATTCCTATAGTAAAGCTCATAATATATACATACATATACATATACTTATACTGATACTTATATTTATATATCTTGTTGGTTCTGTTTTCCTGGAAAACCCTGACAAATAAAAACTGCATCCCTCACTTTTAAATATGTTGCATTTTCATTTTTCACAGCCGAAATATTTTAAATTCCTCTTTTAATTTCTTCTTTGACCCTTAAGATATTTAGAAATGTGTTATTTAGTTTCCTGAGAATTTTCCTGATATGTTTCTTTTACTGATTTCTCATTTAATTCCATAGTGTTGGAGAACATATACTGCATGATTGAAAACCTATTAAATTTCTTTATTTATATAAATTTATTCTGTGGCCCCACCTATAGTCTGTTATGTTAAATATTCCATGTGCATTTGAAAAGGATGTATATTTTGTTGCTGGATGAAATCTTCTAAAAATGTCAATTAGATGGGGTTGGTTGGTAATCTTCTACTGTCTAAGGATCTTCGGTCCACTTTTTCTGTCAATTATCGTTAGCGGGGTTTTGAATTCTCTTACTTCAATTGTAGTTTCATCTATTTTTCCTCCTAGTTCTATCAGTTTTTGTTTCATGTATTTCAGCGCGGTGTTACTAAGTGCTTAAATGTTTAGGATTTTTATATCTTTTTGATTAATTGAGCCTGTTATCATTCTAAAATGATCTTTGTTTGCATGGTAGTTAGTTTTCTTTACTTTGAAGTCCGGTTTGATTAATCCATCCTTTGCTGGCTTATTACTTATACCTTTTTAAATTTTGTTATGTTTTGTTTTTACAATGGTCGTTTTAGGACTAATACAAATTGGAATTATCTTTCTGGTGGTTTTTTAATGTGTTCACTTTGCTGGGTTGAACTAAAGTTCCCAGAATCCCCTTCCCTTTATGTTTCTGGTTTTGAAGGGCCACAAGGGAGATTCTTATGGAGATTTGGAGAGCAGACATGAAGCAGCAGCCATTGTATAGCTAACTTACATATCATTTGTCTGCTGGCTTGACTCATTGGTTGGTTGCAGGCTGGTTGGTTGCAGGCAAGTTGCAGGTTGGTTGCAGGCAAGTGCTCCATCTTTCCCTTGATCCTCCATCAGCTTCTTCCCCTCCTGAACCAGATGTGTGTGTTTAGCTCCTTGATGAAGTGTCTTAGGTTCTGCAGAGCATTCACACCACCAAGTGACAACAGAATTGTTATTTTCCTTCTCCTGGGAGTCAGCTCATACTTGTGAGTTCCAGCTTGTTCTTCCTATCTAAAATTTTACATTCATGTTTCCTTCCAATTTTTTGTCTTGTGGACTTCAATCTCCAGCATCAGAAATGAAGATAGCAATCTTACAGGACTGCTTAAATCAGCTCCCACACTTAAATAAGGTCAAATCTCTGTAACAAATACATGTACATATATATATTTATTTATATTAACTATTCCCTAGTGGTTTTTCTTCCTTGATTGAACTCTAACTGATACAAGCCTCAAGTAGTATTATGACACTGAGAGTGCAAGAACATTACAATTTCTCTTATACTTCTGACCTATGTGCTATTTTCATTTGTTTTACTTCTCCATTTCTGATAAACCTCAACTACATTGTGGTTTTTATTTAAAGTCAGTTATCCTTTTTTTCAGTTATCTTTTAAAGTAACTTAAAATTAAGAATAGAAATTTTCTATTTACTCATATAGTTATCATTTCTGTGTTTGTCATTTTTTTTTGTATAGTTCCAGATTTCCACATGGTATCATTTGCTTTCTGCTTGAAGGACTTTCTATAACATTTCTAATAGTGCACATCTTTTGGTGATGAATTCTTTCAGCTTTTCTATGTCTGAAAAAGTTTTCATTTTAAAAATTGAGATATAATTCATATACCATAAAATTACCCTTTAAGGTGTATAATTAATGCAACCATCACCACTGTCTAATTCTAGAATATCTTTATACCCCCAGAAGAGACACTCTACCCATTAGCAGTTCTTCTTCATTTCCAGAAAGGAAGCATGGCATGGACTTGTGTATGGCGGTGGCTGTGGTCATTATTTGGATGTGTTATATAATATCACAATGACCGCAGTTTCTCAAACATGAATGCTCTTCAGATTTCCTTGAAAAGCTTATTAAAGTACAGAATTAGAGGCCCTATACCCATCCTTAAATAGAATATTAACAGAGTGGGACCAAAGAATGTTTATTTTTACCAGGTTGTCCAGAAATTCTTATGTACAGACAGCCAAGTTATTAGGAGGGGTGGGATAGGGTGATCCATTTGGGCCTATTCTGCTTCCCATGCCAAATTCCAGATGGGAATAAAACCAGTAAAAGCAAACCAAGGTAGTCTGGGAAAAGGAACTCGGGTGATGCCCCCTTAACCTCCCTCAGAGGGGACTTTCTTGCCTAGCATAGCTTGTGGGAAAAATTAGGGGAGAGATGGTAGGGAATAGGAAGGGACTGTGCTGATTCTTCTCCGAAGATGCCAGGCTCTCTGTCTCTAATAAAACACCTTACCTGTCCTTCTATCCTTGTTGATGCCACCCTGGGGGACCTTTCGTTGGTGTCCATAGCCACCTTAGGTCTTATCCTCACATGCCTTTCCTGGATTCATAAAGTTCTTTCTTCCTCTACCTTAAGGACCTATCTCTTAACTTGAGTGTACAATGGTGGCCCAGCTTCAGGAAGATGTTCCATCCTGGAAGATCTGGAGCCTCCCAGCTTGCTCCTGGGCTTAGAACCTAAATTAGGGGCCCTGAGGGAAGGGAAGGAAGCATGGGGCTTTGACCGAGGTCAGTAGTTTGTCAGACAGAATGCCAAGGCAGAAGACAACTGCCGTGAGAGCAGGAAGGTGATAACAAGATCCTACCCCAGTCTGGGCTAGAGGAGTCTGAGCCTCTGGTGTGGGGCTGGAGGCATAAAGGTGAGGCCATGAGGGAGTCTGAAGGGGGGCTGAGAATGTAAGAAGAGTTCTTACCCTTCTCTGGGACCCCAAGTCCTCCCATCCAGCCATTCCTCTATCTCGGCTGCTAACCTGGGATCCTCCAACCCCCATCTAGCTTGAACTCCATGGCTGGGTATGGAGTTCTAGAGCCTGCAGCCCTGAATCAAATCCCTCTCTTAGTCCTCAGCCTAGATAGGATGTGGAAATTGGTGGAGGGAACATGAAGATTCAGATGGCAACTGGTCTAAAATGTAAGTATCACCTGAGTTCCAATCCTTTTGGTGAAGACTTTGGCTTGGTGAGCTTCTGAAACTTTGGTAGTATTTGGAAATCTCTCTGGGGTGGCCGAGGTGCAGAGGAGTGCTACACTGGAGACCCAGTGGCCTAGGGGTGGGAGTGAGGAGGTAATACCAAGCTGACTTCAGCTTTGCCCCTGGTGATGAGAGCAGACCTAACATACTCTACCACCAGATTGAGACCCTGGAGTAGGAAGAAGAGGTGGGTCTAATTCTAATTCATGCCTCACCTCAACCAGTGCCAGCCAGCCCACCATCCATAACGACAGGTGCTCTGGGTTAGGCTCTGGGATCGTGGTCCTAGGTGTGGGTATTGTAAGAGTCTGGAAATCCCACATTGGGAAGTGGTTATATTCCCTCCTGCCCTAGATCCCAGGCCCATCTGCTCCTGCCTGGCAGAGGATTCCAAGGCAGCAGATGCACCTAGCTTAGTAGGCAGAACCTGGGGAGGGGTATAGTGGGAATTTCAGCTCAGAAGCTGGGCTAGTCCTGGAACAGGGCTTTGGGTGGGCTTGAATTTCCAGCAAGGATCAAAGGGCCTGGATGCTTTGGTACTTCTGGGTTTCCAGCTAAACATTAAGCCCTCCAGGGATAAGGTGCCCTGTGGACTGTATAGCTGTGACTGAAGAGCTAGTAAGCTCCTTGGGGTGCAAAAGACATATGACATTTATAAATGTTTGGTATTTGTGTGCATAGGGTGGTTACAGAAATTACTTGGTATGTATACCCACCTAGAGTTAGGTTAGAGTTAGGATTATGCTTAGAATAGAAAGTGTTGATGTAGTGGTTACAGATTGGAGTTAGATGGAGGTAAGCATAGGACTGGAATCATGGTAATCTTAAGGTAGAACATGGAATAGGTTTTGCAGTTCAGGTTGATAACAGCTGTTGTACCTTGGGTTAGAATTGTGTTAGGATTGGAGTTGGGCATTGCCTGGGTAAAGGATTGGGTTTAAGATTGACTTAGAAAACAAATTTTGTGCTGTGGGTATTTTTAGGCTTCTAATATAGTCTAAAGAGGGATTTAGCTAAAGTATATTGTATGGCATTGATCTGGTTTAGATGAGAGGTTCTTGGCCATTTTTGACCTTTCACATCTGAGGAGTATGAGTGGCCCCTGCAGCTATGATTGTCAACTAGAGAAAGGTAGTCACCCCGCTCCTGAGGAGAGGAAACATCAAAATTTTCTAATAAAACTTAGTTGTTTGTGGAACCTTCCTGATGTACAGTTGGTCCAAGGGTCACACTAGAGTAGCTAGTTCAGAAGTGTCTTTGGAAATACGATGAAAGCTGGGATTAGAGTACATATGGGACTGGATGGCTGTATGTTCAAGTGTCTCTGTGAGAGTCTGCCCTAGCCTATCACTTTACCCACCCCCTTTTCTCCTGATGCACTCCAGCTGCCCGTGCTATTTACCAAAATAGGCTTCTTTCCCGCAGTCTGGATTCCCAGGAGTCAAGTTGCCTGCTTAGGGCCCTGGCCCTGCAGCCTCTGTGGCAGTCCTGACCTTGGGAATGATATACTCTGGAAATCCCCGGCATGCTCCTTGCCTGACCATGGACCCAGAGAAGTTATAGTGGAGGAGAGGGATAAGGCAAGGGGAGATGGGGGGGCAGTTGGCAGTGCCCACTCCTCCTTCTGGAAACAGGGGTGTCCCTCTGGCCCCTTCTGAGGCCCCCTTCCTCCCCATGCTCTCATCCAGATCAAGCATTCAGGGCCTGACTCATTGTCTTCAGGAACAGGAATGGGACATCTCTGTAAGCCTGGCCATACCTGTTAGGTATCTGGTATTCCATGTTCCCCAGCACCTTATCTACCTGCGTGGTGCTTCTTTCACATCCCTCTACCCCAGCCCAAGACAACCCAGCCTCCTTTCCTCTCCACCAGAGGCCCAGCCACCTCTTCCAAGGTAGATACAAGAAGGAGCACTTCAATGGGATCTCACCCCTCACTCCTGTGCTCAGCATATTTTGCCCTCCCTAACTGGGGTGCAGTGAGCAGGTAGAAAAGTGAAACAACTGTGGTCCCATCCTGAATGACTTAGCATTTAATAGGAGAAGTGATGTTGGGGAGAAGCCGTTCTCCTCCCACTGCTGGTGCTCCTTTGCTTGAAACTACCTTAGAATTCTGAGGGGCCCATCTGGGGAGCCTCTAGCAGGTCAGAGCTGCTCACCACGACTTGATGCTACTTCAAAGGCCAGAGATGAACAGGAAAGTTCCCAAGCAAGCAAGTAGCATTTCCCAGTTCTGGAGTAGTAAAGTTTTAGAGTTTGTGCCTTGCTTTAAGGCCTTGGTTCTGATTTTACCAGGGTGGGGTTGTGACAGGTTGTTACAGGATGTGCTAAGCAAGCCATCACTCCCCACTCCCCCGCCCCCTGCAGCCCAACAACATCCTGCCTGAATTCATAGAATCTGACTCCGTTTTCTCTTGGCTATTGACTTTGCTGAGAACTCAGAATCTTGAAGTCTCAGTTCCAGCTCATCTCACTGTCCCCAGCCCTTGATCTAGGAACTTTGGTCAGCAGTTTGAGCCCATGCTGGACTGGGGCAGGTTGGGTCCTGTGAGGCCATGGGAAGGACTTGCTCCACCCTAAGCCAGGATGTGTGCACACTAACCCTGGCTAACCACCTAATGCTGCTGTGACCCTTCTGAGTCACTTCCCTTTACTCTAGGACTTCATTCTAATCTGTCCCTGTTCTTTGGCTCTCTTCCCAACTGCCACCAGGTATGGAGGATGTGCCTGCCAGAAAACTTTGGTATTTTCAGGTGCTTTAGAAAAACATCTTGAGAGTTTTTCTTTCCAGCCCACAAAATGGGCTGGGTCCTATATCTTAGGCACAGAATCACCACTTAGAGAAGGAACACATGATTCTTCATATCCTGGCAGTTCAGCTGACAAATTGTGCTAAACCCTACCACTCGGAGAAAGGAACTCCAACCCACAACCACCTCTTACTAGTTTGATGGAATGGTGAGTGATCCTGGATTTCCTTAGGAATCACTGAGGCATCATGTTCCACTATCCTCTGTGCCACTTCATAAGGAAGGTATACTACTTCCTGCCCTTTCTCCAACTCTTGGCTCCAATGTGGTGGGTAAGGAGGAAGATACACAGATAGCACATTTGAGGGATCCTGGGTGGTCAATGCAGAGCTCCATCCCATCTGCCCAGTGCAGCCTTTTTGTCTTCTTGCTTCCCAGTTCTTGCTCCTGGTACTCTCTAGTCTCATACTGAGCATGAGCATGAGGATGTCATTTCTGCCCTGTTTCTCTCTCTTCATACTCATGTTCTTTCTCTGGCTCTCTGCTCTTACAGCTTTCTCTGCAATCTCTCCGTAACTCCAAAGCTCCAAGAGTACCTGCTCTACATTCATGATCAATATCTTCAACCACCTTTCATGCCTTAGATCCTTTTTTATACTTATCTCATGGCAATGCTATCCTGTCTCATGGTTTTAAATTCATCTATCTATCTATCTATCTATCTATCATCTATCATCTTTTACCTATCTCATTGACCTATCTACCAACCTACCTATTTATCTATTCTATTTGCAGAGCCTGGACCCTTCCCTGAACTCCATACCATATGCCCAGATTGCCTAATCAACATATATTCCAGTACTCATTTCAAACTGTAAAAATGAACTCCTGACTCCCTGCCTCCACCACCACCCAATTGCGCATACCAAACTGCTATAATTGAAGTATTGCCCACATCAATTAATGACAATTTCATCTTTCTAGTTGTTCAGGCCAAGAATAGCCATGTCATTCTTAAGATTCTTTCTGTGTGTCAACATTTAATCCATCAGTAAATCCTGTCTTTGACTTCAAAATGAATCCAGAATCTTTCCACTTGTCACTCCCTCTGCTGCTACCATCACTGCAGTAGCTTTATAACTAATCTCCCTGCTTCTACTCAAGTCTGTATCCCTTATAGCCTATTGTTAACACAGAAGTCTGAGTAATCTCCTTAAAACAAAAGTTAAATCATGTTATTCTGCTGCGCATACCCTTTAATAGCTCCCCCATTTCGCTGAGTGAGAGGCAGTGTCCTTGCAATGGCCTATTAGGCCCTATGCCATCTAACCCCTGTTATTTCTCTGACCTCATCTTCTACTACTTTGTCTTTGCTTCTTTGTTGTCAGACTCATTGGCCACCTTGATCCTTGGAACTTGCTAGGCATGCTTCAGCCTCCAGACTTTCGCATTAGCTAAAATTTCTAATTGGAATGACTGACTTTGTCATCTCCTTCAAGTCTTTGCTCAAATCTTGATTTCCTAACGTCATCTACCCTGAAGTCAGTTTAATCTGCACTCTTCCCCAGTCCTCCCCAACTCCTTTAACCTGATTTTTTTTCATCTATCCAGTCACGTTCTACATAGTGTATTTTTTACTTATTCTTACTTTAAGATACCTGCAAAGTAAGCTCCTTGGAAGCATTGGGCAGTGGGGGACGGGGTAGGGGAGGGTCTCTTTTGTTTAACTGCTGTATCCCCAGTGTCTTTGGCATTTAGTAGGTCTTCAAGAATGGGTGAATTGCAGTTTTGACAGCTGATCAAATGGTATCTAAGTTAGTGTTTTATGCTTAGAATTTAAGAACTTTGCTATCTGAATATGTAGATCTTTTTCCTTGTTGCCTCAGTTTTAAATTGGTTTATGAAACTTACTGTACAAACACAGGCTTTACAATGATTATATGGATACTTTATTTAAATATGTCTATGGTTAAGCTAACTAAGATCCATTTTTGGTGGTTCTAAGTGTGTTGTTTATTTTCTTAAATTAAAAAAAAATTGTTTTTAAAGAATGGGTGAAATGATGCCATCCATTCTCCACCTTGGTAATGTCATCCTGAACCTCAAAATATTTTAATGTACTTTTATAATTAATACAGAGATTTTTCCAGCTAGTCACTATTTTGGTATGGCTATTTTCCTGACATGCTTTGCTGATGTTATAATCTTAGTCTTGATTGTAATCTGAATCCCATTCTCCACACCCTGTAGGCTAACTTCTACTCATCATTTGAGACTCAGTCTAAGCATCACTTCTTGAGCAAACGTTCCATAAGAACCCCACAAAACTAGGCCATAAGTCCCCGAGTGTTATTTCACCTGCTTCCTCTAACCAGCTCTCATCACATTGCTTTTAATGACTTTTTGACTTTCTATCCCTGATACCATATGCTTCAAGGGAGCAAAGCCTGTATCTTCATTGTTGTTTCTGGCACACAGTAAGTACTCAAATATTTGAACTCTTGAATGCAGTAGTCAGGTCAAGGTCATTTTTTGTGTGTGACCATTCTGAGAAGGACTTTTCAGTTAAAAACTTCTTCCTATGCATGCCTACACTCTGAAGCATTAATCACACCGATATACTGAGAAACTTCTAAACTGGTTGCTAAACAACCACTTTCTTGAACCCCACAAGCGCTTTCCTGCTACCCTGTTCACCCCAATCTCTCTGCCCAGACTTCTAAACTTCACCACAATCTAGCAAGTAAAGAATTAATGCTGGCAGTGCAATGGTGGCTCAGTGGCAGAATTCTCGCCCGCTTGGCCAGAGACCCAGGTTCAATTCCCAGAACCTTCCCATGCCAAAAAAAAAAAAAGAATTAGTGCTAGTCATAGCCAGGGGTCTCCAAGACTGACACTGGGAAACAGTTTGGTGAGGCGGAGAGTCCGTGTTTTAAGGTTTGAGTTAAATTGGTACCTTCAGACCAAGATGAAATTTTTCCCCCTTGCTGTTGGCTGTACAGTCTGGAACTCAGGGAAGAAGACAAGATCATAGAATGCATGTGATAATCATCAATACAGTGGTAAAAATAGAAGTTTAGGTACGGCTAAACATTTATCCTCTTAACAGATGAAGAAACTGGGGCTCCAAAATGTTAGGTAAGTTGTCAAATTGCAGCGTTATGATTCTCACCCTGATACTCTCCCATGTTCCATCCCTGTGACCAGACCTTAAAACCTGCATCTGCCCCAAAGGTCAGACATTTGACCAAAAAATTGTAAAAAGATTTTGTAAAGTTCTACTTGGGTTGTGATTTTGCTTCCTTTTGTCTCTGTATCTCATCTTACTCTGAAATAATTCTCTGGCTTCTTCAGCCAGAAGTTTCCTTTCAAAGGGAAGGTGATGACCCAAATCTTTTACCCATTGTAAACCCGCTACTGAGTGGAACAATCACAGCCCTGAGCTCTGCTGTTCAGCTATGGCTCCAAAAGACATCTAGGGGCTCCAGTTTTCCTTCAAGAGAGACCAGTAGCTGTCACAACCCAGTAAACAGCAGATGGAAGCACTTGGGTCTTGTTAGGAGTTCAAGGGAATATGGCCTTAATGGCCACCAATGAGGGGTCAGACCCTTCTGCTCCCTGGGCTACTAAGGCTGCCTTTGGTGGTAGACGATCCACTTAGTGATGGCATTGGGGGTGGGGGTTCAGGTTTGGCTGAACAGAAAGGAGGAAAGAGTTCTAAGAATGCCCCAGTATGGCAGGCTACCCAAGAGGCCTCTGAAAACAGGCCTCCTAAAACAGACTTCATTTGGTCTGTGTGTAAGGGAACATGTCACGGGACATTGCTTGGAGGGACTTAGATTTCTTAGCAGAGCTTAAAGATCTCAGTTTGTCTGTCAGATTCCCTTTGGGTTTCTCCATTTCATCCAAAGAGTTTCAGAGAATTATACCTAATATTTTAATTAAGGATAAATAGGTATTTCCCTTAAGCTGCAAATTATTAGACTTTCTTTGAGAGGCAAATGGGCCAAGTTCCACCTCCATTCTGAGCAGCTGATCTGTTTGTGAAAGACTCATGTGTGGCATTAGATTCTAGATTCCTAGCATTTTCAGTGGCCAGACAATGGATGGGGCACTTTCCACAAGACTTAGTCTCCTTTTGGCAGTCAAAGTGAATAGATTTGATGTTTCTGCAAATGTAGTTGTACATAAAGAAGAGATGGGGAAGGATGAGGAGGAGCAAGTTGAAGTTGAGAAGTCTGGAGCCTGCAGGCTTATTTGATGTAGTCCTTGATGGGGGAAAAGACAGGAGTCATTCTCTGAGGGCTAGGCACCAGCAGATCCCAGGACAGGATACAACTGTTCAGTTAAGCATCCTTTGCTTATCATCAAAGTATATTCAGGAAGGCAAGGCTAGTAAGAAAGCAGGGCTGTGGAGGACCCCAGATATATGTGGTGTGTAAACAGGACTCAGCTATACGGACAAAGCCAAGCTGCTGGCAGTTAACTCGAAAGCTGAGATATGTCTAGAAAACCCCTTGAGTCTGTGGTTTTTTCCCAGAAATTTCATGCTCAACTGACTGCTTTTCTTCACTCTGTGGGCAAGCAGAGAACAGCTCAGAGTTTATTCATCTATTTCCCCCAAGAGTACCGGGACCTTGGGCCTGCTTCCTGGCTCTGGACTCTTCAATGCAAACCAAACTGGCTGGCTTTGCTCCCTAGGTACATGAAAGCTGCTCTCCAATACATCTCCAGCTACATGCTACCTTTCACTGTTTCTCTCCTTGTCCCTGGGAGTAGAGGGACAGACTCTTTTCAGCACCTATTCTGATTTTCATTCTAGAAGGCATTCGTACAGCTGAGAGGTAGTGGAGGTTGGAACCAGGCAACAGGACAACAGCAGGTTACCAGATGGGTTCCCCAGAAAAATCTCAATAATAACAACAGGGAGGAAAGGGGGAGATTCTATATTTTGGTGTTGACATCTATCAAAACACGAAATGCAAAATCCTCTCCTCAAGGATGGAGCCCATGGTTCTCTTAGATAAAACCTTGTCAATGCTATCATCACATCCATGTGGTTCCTTTGGGGACCAAGGATATAATGGGAAGCTATGATTGAATCAATTCTGACCTCACCCTCAACACACATTAGACAAGGTATACTCTGCTCAAGCCTATTTATCCACAGGGCAGGGTAGGCTGAGAGGAGTTGTGTGGAATGCGGACTATCTGAAATATGGATTTAAGCTCCTTCCTCAGGTAAGGATGCCTTTTTTTTTAATGACACAAAATGGTTTAATTAATAAACAGATAGCAGCATAACTTAGGACTATAAAATAACAATACATTTGTTGGGTAAATTCCCCCTTCATTTGGCTCCTTAGGGACACTTCAGTTGAAATTGGGTCTGGAAGAACTGGTGAAAGCAAGGATAACTCTTCCAAGGCACAATCTAACTGCACTTGACATCACCCAAAGGAATAATATGACATTTCCTTCATATTTATTTTAATGACACTTTCTATAGATATATTATTTACAAGGTATGGATGACTTTTTAATCTCCCTCATGGCTTTCCTAAGACACTGCTGTGGAGAGAAGAAAGAACAAACAGGCAACTCTTTGCGTAGAGATACAGAGTGTATTTAGGGTGGTGTTCTGCCCCACCTGCACATTAATGAAAATGGCAATAGCAGTCCTCGTCCAGAGATGCAGACAGAGCTCTGGGAGCTTGCAAACTCTCTTTGATTGCATTGGGTCATCCTAGGCAGACCAGTGTTTCCTCAGAGGAGGGAATCGGGACCTATGGTAGACTCCCTGATTGGGAGGCACAAGCCTCTCGATGACAGTGCCGAGGGCAGTAGCAGAGTTGGCCCAGGACTGAGGAAGAGTGGACCTTATGAGAGAGCTTCCAGAGCTGACTGTCACGGGACTGAGGGCCATGCAAGAAGGCCAGGCCCACCTGCATCTCAGTGCGTGGAGATTGGAAGTTGATGTCCCCTGTTGTCTTCTTGGACTTAGCTCTTGCCACAGGGTCTTTTGTAGGGGCTGAGACCTTTTCAACAAATTTTTTTCTTGTTTTGGCTGCTTTCTCAGCTCCAGAGAGAATGGATTTCTCATGCTCTTTGCCTTTTGTCTTGGGGTTAATACAGTGCAGAAAGTGTTTCATCTTATTTCTCAAGCCAGACTCTGGAAGGCTGGGGCTCCTGTGAGCATGGGCTCCCGTCGCCCGGCCCTGTAAAATCTGACCATGCAGAGGCTTTCCCTGAATTAGTTCGTTCAGGAAAGGCTGGGCCTGTGAAGAGTGAGGCACCATACACTGGGCAGTCTCAGGAATCCTTTCTGCTTTGATGATGACACCTAGCTTGGTTTGATTGTCTTGCAGATTATTCTTTTCAGATGCTTTTCCCCCAGGGACTCCTGGAGGTAGCTCAGCGAGCTTAAACTGAGGACAACGCTGGAGACTTCGCTGCTGACCGGGAGCTGCCCGAGGTAAGTTATGGCTTCTTCCCCAGGGTCCTCGGAGTGTCCTGTTCAGAAGTGTCCCTGCTGGCCTCTGGTCTTCAGCAGGGTGTCTTTTTTCTCTGATTGTGGAGAGCCCAAACCCTGCATCCCCTTCTCCATAGTCCCCTGCTGTTTTGGGTTTCCGCACATCCTCTCTCTTCACTGTCAGCGAGGAAACTTTGGCTGAGTCCTTGCTCTTGCTAGGGCTGTGGGGTTCAGGGCTCCAGGCTTTCTCCAGGCTGGGGTTGTTCACTTCTGCTTCCATCTGAACACAAAGCACCTGGGCCTCTGTCTTGTCCCCACTTGGCTGTGCGATCTTTGAGGTCCAGTGGGCAGAACCATGGGGTATTGCTCTGGAACGTGCTTGGTTTTGGCTCTGCTGAACTGACTTTAGCTCAATAGCCAGCTGATCTTTCAGGTGGGCCCACTGTGGGTCTGGGGCATATGGACTGTCTGGTGGGAGGGGGAGTTCCTGGAGCAATGTTTTCCCTTGGCTGTTCAGAGACTCTTCACAAGTCTCCTTTGTGGATATGTTATCTGGGACCGCTATGATTTGTTCCCTGGACTCCCTTGCCTTTATGGGAATTCCCAGTTGTATCTCTAGGGCCTTTTTTCTCAAATGGAAATTTAGTTTATTCAAGACGGGTGTCTGGAGTGAGTAGTTGCTAATAGGCTCCCCCTGGCACTCTGGAGGCACTACCTCCATCACCCCTTCCTCCTGCACTTCAGTCTGGAACTCCTGTGCACTGTCTGCAGAAGTTTCATTGGCATCTTCAAAGTCTGGCTCAGGATCTATACATTGGTCTTCACATAGGATTGCCTGAGTCTGATGTTCTGTTGGGCACACAAAAGGCTCAGGGACCATCTCTGTGATGGTACATTGACTGGCAATTGCTGGGATCATGGCCCTGGAGAGAGCCACATAATAAAGAGCAGGCAGCCCTGACAAGAAGGCCAAATATTTGTGCCGTAAAGTCGTCTCCAGCTTCTCAATCGCTACCTCGGACAGGGCCTGGGACAGCTTAGAGTGTTCATTGCTGGCATCTGATGAGGCCTGTTGTTGGCAGCCAAGGGCCGTTGGCATCCAGGGCATAATGTCCTGAGGTAGGTCAGAATCAGCTGCTGCCTGCAGCTCTACAGGCTTGCTTTCTGGAATGCAGGGAAAGGAAGCCACTGCCAGGCCCCCAGGAATTCTGCAGTCCCAGGAGCTAGCCACAGGGGCAGGGACATTACCCTGGCGGATCTGCTTACATTTCATGTCAATGTGTCTCTGCAGTATTGCCTTGGCCCTAGAGAGCAAGTATGGCATGGGGTGCAACAATGGGGACATGTTGGGTGAGAACAGGTCAGTGGACCCATTGGCTTCTGGGGCTGCAGGCTGGGAGACATGCACATTGGCCAGGGCAGTGCTATTCCAGGGTAGGGCCTGCTGATCAGTGGGGGATAGGAGCAACTGGATGGACTGCTGGATCTTCTGGGGTAAGCCCCAGCGATGGTGAATCAATTGTTTCTGGAGATGGAATTCTAGCAGCCTCTTGGCATGTTCTGGGAAGAAGAGGAGCTCCCTCGTGAAGACTGAGATGTGCTTTCCTGGCCAGGAAGGGTCCACTATCTCAGGAGACTGGGCCATGTCATGGGGTTTATATGTCATGGGGCCATGGCCTTGCTGAGCTCTCTGGAAAACAGCTGGCAAGCCCCACTGAAGCTGCAGCTGCCTCTGCAGCAGGTGCCACTCCAAGGCTTCACATTCGGCCAGAGTCAGAAATGGGACATTCATCTGGGCTTGTTGATGGTCAGGTGGAGAGGCCCAATATGGGGAAGGTGAGGCAGAAGATAGTGGTGAATGGGGTCGACTTTTTGGCAGCAGGGAGAGGAAAGACAGCTCATTGAAAAGAAAAGGAACATTCAAGGGGGTCTTGGACATGCTCCTATTAGTGGAGAAGCCTTCAGAACCCAAGAAGGTGGCAACGAGGGACTCACTGTGCAGAGAAGGGAGGCCACAGAATAACTGGCTATATTTCTGCTGCAGATGACCCCCTGAGTCATCATCCTGTCCCCCAGACAGTGGATAAATGTCCCTTAGGACTTTAACAGCTGGAGGGGGTAAGGTCAGAGCCATATGGTTTGAGGTTTGCTGGCTGTGGTATCTTTGTTCTCGGTCTATAATGGACCATTCAGAAACCCAGAAGGCCTGGATGGGCTGGCCGGTCATACATGAACCCCAGGTCTGGTGGGAAATGGTCCCAAGTTTTTCAACAGAGGCCTTAGAAATATTATTCAGGATGAGAGAAACTGGTTGGTTATTTCCAGGCTGGTTAAACAGTGGTGGGTCTGGCATAAGCTGCTTCAGGGACTCCTCCACACGTCTGGGGAGCCCCCACCTCTGGAAATGCATCCATTTTCTGACATGTAACTCAAGAAGCCTCAGGACTTCAGGACTGAGGAATGGCAGGTGGGCAGGGAGGGCCATATGCAAAGCCATAGGATGAGTCAAGTTAGTGAGCTCTGGGTTCAGGGGCAGCAAAGGGACCTGGGATTTTAAAGGCTGCTGGCCTTGGTTCCCCTGAGCAATTTCAGAGCTTCTCGTCTTCTTCTGGTTCACTGGAACTTTAGGCCCCTCAAGCCTTGAAGGAGTCACTGACTCTGTGGCTCTGGGCACATCTGATGACGAAAGTCCCTGCCCTAGAGGCAGGTGTTTAGTCAAGTAATCTTGGATGCTGAGTATACTGGGTGACTGGGCAGCTGTCTGGGTTAAGGATTTCTGATCTGTTAATTGTGACAGTGTGGAAGTTAGAGATGCCATTGAAAGCTCCCTAGACTGCTGGGATGGCTTCTCCAGAGTCTTCTCAAAAGAACCACTAGACATGGATGTAATCTCTAGGCAAGAAGAGACCTGCGATGCCCCTGATGAAATGTTCTCACCCGCCAGCAGTTGCTGAGTCTCTAGAGCCACAGCGTTGCAGACAAGGCAGGAGGGATCTGCACACAGGAGCTGCCGCACACTTCCCTTCTGAGGAAGCCAGCCATGGCTAGGAACAGAAACACAGCAGCTGTTACTCAAGCAGTGTCCTCTGCCTCCTTGAAAGAGTATGACTTGGGGGATAGGCACTGCCCTCTGCTAGTCTTATTAGCTGTAAGGCCTACCCTGCAAGAATCTATCCCTTAGGTTTTCTTCCTGAGAAAATGGCATTTGGTGGGTTAGCACTGGCTGAGCTGAAGATCTGGAATGTCAAGGTCTTGGACAGCCCAGGAGAGGGGAGGACCCTAAGTGAGTGCCTGGAGTTTGGGAGTCCATTGTTGACCTGTTTTGAGAAGCTGAATTAGGAGATGGGAACCATGCATATAGGGCCACCAAGTGGTTAGCTGATGTGACATCGCCAGGAACATCATCAGGCAGAACCCTGAGTCAGTTTTGTTTAGGGCTAAAAACATCAAAGCTTGGTAATGAGCATTTTCATATTATGGGGGATGATATCCTTGTGGGAACCACATTCTGCATCCTGGGGGCTGGGCCCTGTTCCTGGCCCATGTACAGAATATCTGTTTGGAACCAATCCTGTCCTCTAGAGAATTTTTTTTTTCATTTGGTTGTACAGTAATGAACTTTACTTTCCAGTACTTTTCATAAATACAAGTCATGTGTATACACATCACCCTTCCATTTAGGTATTTCTAAATGAATCTGGATTAAATATTTTGTATAGGAAATAGTAGGCTTTATTTTATTGAAGAGTGGGTATATTTTTTGTTGCAAGTGAATGTAAGTGTGTACAGATTATATAGTCCTTTGCCTTTGAAAAGATATAACTATTCCTCTCTTGAAATGTCTCTATAGATCTTAAGAAGAGGTTAAGCTGATAAGCTTCTATCTGATGGCTGTCGCAGGACCTGGCCTTACCAAAGACCAACCACAGGATTAATGTCAGCAAGATCCAGACACTCAGAGAAGTCTACCTTTGAAAGGGCTTAGGTATAAATAGAATATGATAATGATGACTTATTTATGCAAAATCCATTCCCTTGACTGGATAACTGTTTCATTGCTGTGTTCAAGCCCATGTAGAGTCTTTTATGAACTAATCAATAGTTAGCCCTTGAATTCCAGGTTGCTGTGGCTCTAGCACCAAGAGCAAAATTGAGAGATTCTTCCCTCTTGGGGTATCTGACCCTCTCTACTCTGGCGACCTTCTCAGCCTGTTAACCAGGCTCCACTTTGCATGGCTCCTGCCCAGTCCTTATAGCTTTTCTCATCCTTGCCCTGGACCAAGCTGACAGCTCATCAAAGGCGATGCTAGAGTTTGGGAAACAGTGAAAACAAGAGATCACCTTTTCATTAGGGAGAGCAGCTCCTGCGTTTTCTCAGCTACTTTCTTGGAAGCTCTCCTATCTGAGAAAGCAGAATTGTTATGTGGGATGGGAGAGAGATCACATCACATCCTAGGAAACTGAGTAATAAGACCATAGACTTTGAAAAGAGGGTGTAAACCACAAGAGCCAAGTCTGTATATATCTTAAAACATTTATGGTGTGCTATCTCAATCTTAATTTCATTTGATATCACATCCACAGCCTGAAGCAGTATTGTCAATTTCATGCCTATTTTATGGGTAACAACATTGAGACACAGTGGCTTCCTCAAAACCTTAAAACCAGTAGATGACACAGTTTAGGACTTCTGCCTACTTCCTTATCTCTTATTCCTAGGGAGATAAGGCAGAGAGGTTTGGAATATACCCAGGCTCTGATATTCCATTCAAGGAAGAATGTGAGAAGTTGTCATTTTTGGAATTGGAGCCTTCAGTGATTAGAGGACCTGGCTCTTGGGCCCTCAAGAGCCAAGGAGTCAGGATCTATGAGGCTGTTGCCTGTAGTGGAGGGGAGTATGAGGAGAGATTGAAACTTTACCTCCTGATGCTCCATCTTTAGCCCTTTGTCTGACTTTTTGATGGCACTTAAAGACAAAAAAGTTAAATGTGAAACTTAGACAACATTTTCTTTTTCACATTCATAATGAGACAAAACCCATAAATATTTCCTAATCCCTTTGTATGTTTTTTATATACTCTCTGACTTTCTTTTCCCCACTTCACTTTTTTTTTAACTCATTTTCTTTCTGTATTCATTTCTGACTCACTTTGAGGCTCTTCTATACTCCATACTTCCCACCCTATTTCAATGGTAGTTTTGAGGAAGGATCAGGATGAGAAAGAAGATGAGGAGAACAGATTAAAGGGTAGTTGTTTCCAG
The DNA here is from genome assembly GCF_023851605.1 of Tamandua tetradactyla. Classification (NCBI taxonomy): domain Eukaryota; kingdom Metazoa; phylum Chordata; class Mammalia; order Pilosa; family Myrmecophagidae; genus Tamandua; species Tamandua tetradactyla. The sequence goes on along the minus strand of NC_135328.1, from coordinate 61,029,109 downwards.
TTGCCAAAGGGCTTCAGCTTACTAAATTCTTAAGCACCAACCAGAAAAATCACCCAAATTGGGAGGACTTCTGAAATCCAGTGATTAAGACTCTATATCCTCTACCACACTTCGCCTCAACCCAACCAGGTAGAGAGATTTTTGGCTTTTTAATTAGAGTACACTGTAGGGAGGGCCTGGTAAGGATTAATTTCTAGGCTCTAAGAAGAAAAGCACTATTCAGTAGTAACCGAATGTATATTTTTTAAAAATTGAAGGGGGTGGTAAGGAGAGAAACTGATAATTTAAAAGTTTCCTAACTAAGGCTTAACCAGTTTAATTTAGGTTATAGTGTCTCCATACCCTGCTGCAGCTTCTCGTGGGTTCCAACTTTAATCCATTACGACTCCTTTTCACTTGCCAAATAATTAGAATAATGATGAATATGGAGCTGCAGGTATATAAGGGATATCCAGCACCCCACAGAATATAAGTTGGGCTCAACATGGTCCAAACCTCATTAGCATGAGGAGACCAGCCATCCCTGAATCTAGGCGTCCAGGATCCTGGTGCCTAATGATTCCTAATGCTATGCCTTGTCATCTCTACCTCACAGACGATGGAACCAGGCCACCAGACTGCATCACAAAGCCCTCCTGATTCCCAAGGACATAGTAATGTCGAAGGGAAGTTCGTGTACTATTTTAGTCTAGAGATGAGGGCATCTGTTTGTCCGTGAGAGTTAGAGTCTGGGACCAAAGGTACCACAGTCACAGGCAGTGTCTGTATTCCCATTCTCTTTCCATTTTCCACGCCTACATTAAGCTGATGCCTCAGTTCTCTAATTTAAGACAACATCTTCTCTCTTCCCCAGAAAGCTGAGCGTTTATGCACACAGGGAACCTTATAAGAAAGAGTGACATTAATAGAAGCCCCTCCACCAACTCCCCCATCATTAGCTGGTTATATACCTGAAAAGCACAAAACAGGTTAGGGCAGCCAGAATTGGTTAAGGCTTGGAAACAAAGAACTTTGATGTTACAGGTATTATTACTGGTGATTAATGGAGATTAAGGCAGAGGACCTTGGCTGATGTGGCAGGAAAACACCAAGGCAGCAGCATCTTTAAATAACACTAAGCAGAGTCTTTGTGGGCAAGAGAGGGTAAACACTGCCTTTAAGGAACGCGTGTGAATGAGGCTCACTTCTTGAGGCCTGTCCAACACTTGATATTCCAGACCTGCCTCTGTAGCGTTACAGTATTCTGCCAGCAGAGATGGCAGGGACCACTTTCACCTAAGGAACACAAAGGAGTTACTCATGGTTGGATCTAGTCCTCTATTCTTGATGTAGGTTGTTTGCCTAAAGAGTTTTGTTTTAGCTTGAAATTTCAAAACCTTAGGCTGGGCCGGGCAATGGGGGTGCAGTGGCAGAGTTCTCACCTGCCATGCTGGAGAGCTGGGTTCGATTCCCAGTGCCTGCTCATGCAAAACAAACAAACAAACAAACAACAACAACAAAAAAAAACCTTAGGTAGGGCAGGTGTTTCCCACTCTGCCCTAGAACCCATTACTCTTATATCTATATCCTGCTTATTCATTTATACACTTATGTTCCCTCCTCGGCCCTTTGGTCATTGTACTATATCGCCAATACACTAGGATTTCTCAATTTTCTTTGAGAAGTTCTTGCTCTAATGAGCATGATTCTACAGCCCCAAAATGAATAGGCTAGAAATCTCTGAAAAGGCTATTTGATTCTTCTTCCAGTATCCAGTACCCCACCCAGCAGGTGTGATAAACACTCAGACACTAAGCGGGTCAGTATCAAGGGTAGAAAGACATTTGAATTTATTGCATGCCCACTCTCAGGATACTTAAAAAATCTAGTTTCAAATATAAGATTAACTTCACATATAGCAAGAGTCAATGATTTTCTTTAAATAATTTTATGTCCTCTTGAGGCTCAGGTCTCAAACATAATCTTTCAAGAGAGAGAAAATTGAGAATCAGGGTGACCAGAAAGGGTTCCTGGGAAAAATGTGACATTGGAGTAGGGTCTAAAAGTACAGGCTGTAGGGGAAAGGAGAGCATTCCAGGTGGGAGCATAACTTACCAACAAATGAAAACACTGAGGCATGGCGCACAGATTTCCTTTAGCAATGAGAAATGAAGTTTAGTTCTAAACAGATGTGCAGTTGGGTGGAGTGGAGAGGAATTGTGAGGGAAGATTGGCGGAGCAAGCCTGAGTCTACTTGAAAGAAAGCCTTGGCGTTTATTTTATTTCAAGCACTACATTTTTTTTGAAGGAAAGTTACCTGAATACTATTATAAATGATGGACTATAGTTAACAGTACAATTATAAAAATGTTCTTTCATGAATTGTAACAAAAATGCCACACTAATGCAGGGTGTTCATAAAGGCATCATGTGGGAACTCTCCATTTTATACATGATTTTTCTCTAAACCTACAACTTCTCTAATAAAAATAAAGTAAACGTACCTATTCATAGAAAGTTCAAAAGGCACAAAGGGTATATAGTATGTCTCTTTCCCATCCTTGTCTCCCACCTCCCATTTTCCTTCCCTGGAGTCAGCTACTCCTCTTAAAATCTTGTGTATTTTTTTCCAAAGTAATCTATAATACACAAAAATAAATGAATTTTCATGTTTTTCTTTATAAATGGAAGCATATTATGCACACTCTTTTCCTTCTATTTCATTTAATAATATAAATATATTTAGTGCATATAATTTTCTCTCATGTCTGTACTCTCTTGACATGGCTGTATCACAGTTTACCTTCAGTGCCTTATTTTTGGATGTTTAGTTATATTTTTTACTATAATAATGCTGACGCATGACTCTCATATATACAAGTCTTTGTATATGTATGCATATATTTGCAGGAAGAATTCCTAAGAGTGAAATTTCTGGGTCAAAGGGTGTATTTATTTAGTATATTAAATATTGATATTGCCTATATTGTATCATACTACACAATATTGATATTGTACAATATCAAACTCTCAAAAAAGTTTTAGTGCCTCTTCTCATATCCTTGTCAATTTACTTTGGCTAAATCTTATAACTTGTCCATCCAAGAGGTGGAAAATGTTATCTTGTAGTTTTGTGAGTTTTGTAATCCTCTTCTCAAATGATTGTCTATCTCAAGTGATTGTCTATCACAATTAGTTTGCATTTCTAGAATTCCATATAAATGTAATCATATCCTTTATGCACACTTACATCTGTCTTTCATTTGGCACAACTATTTCAATGTAACCATTTTGTTGTGTGTATCAGTGGTCATTCTTTTTTATTGCAGATTAGTATCCCAATGTATGCATATACCGCAATTTCTTTATCCATTTACTGATTGATAGACATTTGAATTTCACCTTTTTTTAACTTGGAAAGTCAGGTTTATTTACAAATGTTCTCTTTTAAACAAAAATGTCATTCCATCCCTTCAAAATACTATAACTGATAATTTCCACAAAAAACATTGCAAAGTTTTAACCTTTTTACACAAAATTGTATTATGGGGTGAGCAAATAACCTCTCAAGATGGTCTAAGACTTAAAAACAAAAGCATACGTACAGCTTATCCAGCATAAATGTTCTATTGTCAGAAAGAATGAATGATTAAATTCACACACCTTTAATGTTTCCACCAGGAAATGTAAACGTGATCATTTTGGGGGAGGTAAATCCTTCACAATAAACATAGTCTTTTTATGTAGTATAATTTTTTTTGTATTCATCATCATGATCATTTCTTAGAACATTTGCATCAATTCAGAAAAAGAAATAAAAAGAAAACAGAAAAAAAATCATGCATACCATACCCCTTACCCCTCCCTTTCATTGATCACTAGCATTTCAATCTAAATTTATTTTAACATTTGTTCCCCCTATTATTTATTTATTTTTAATCCATATGTTTTTTTATTTAAAATTTTAAAAAAACCAAAAAACACCAAACAAACACAAACATTCATAACTTTTGATCATTCTGTTCTACATATATAATCAGTAATTCACAATATCATCACATAGTTGCATATTCATCATCATGATCATTTCTTGGAACATTTGCGTCTATTCAGAAAAAGAAACAAAAAGAAAACAGAAAAAAATTCATACATACCATACCCTGTACCCCTCCCTTTCATTGACCACTAGCATGTCAATCTAAATTTGTTTTAACATTGTTCCCCCTATTATTTATTTTTAATCCATATGTTTTACTCATCTGTCCATAAGGTAGATAAAAGAAGCATCAGACACAAGGTTTTCACAATCACACAGTCACATTGTGAAAGCTATATCATTTTACAATCATCTTCAAGAAACATGGCTACTGGAACAAAACTCTACATTTTCAGGCAGTTCCCTCCAGCCTCTTGGTTACACCTTAACTAAAAAGGTGATATCTATTTAATGTGTAAGAATAACCTCCAGGATAACCTTTCAACTCTGTTTGGAATCTCTTAGCCATTGACACTTTATTTTGTCTCATTTCTCTCTTCCCCCTTTTGGTCAAGAAGGTTTTCTCAATCTCTTGATGCTGAGTTCCAGCTCATTCTAGGATTTCTGTCCCACGTTGCCAGGAAGGTCCACACCCCTGGGAGTCATGTCCCACATAGAGAGGGGGAGGGCAGTGAGTGTGCTTGTCGTGTTGGCTGAGAGAGAGAGGCCACATCTGAGCAACAAAAGAGGTTCTCTTGGGGGTGATTCTTAGGCCTAATTTTAATTTTAAGTAGGCTTAGCCTATCCTTTGTGGGATTAAGTTTCATATGAACAACCCCCAAGATTGGGTGCTCAGCCTATTGCTTTGGTTGTCCTCACTGCTTGTGAGAATAGCAAGAATTCTCCACTTGGGAAGAAAGGAGAAAAAGTTCCCCCTTTCTCATCATTCCTCCAGGGGACTTTGCAAATACTTTTTTATTCGCTGTTCAAATCCCTCTGGGATTTGTCAGGGCATCACTCTGGACAAACCTACAAAATCTCATGCCCTACTTAAGGTTCCATGTACTTATGGTGTTCATTTAAGCTGTCCACATAAGTTATATTAGGAAATGCACTAGTCAAAATATAAATTTTGTTATGTAGTATAATTTAATTGTGATTTTTTAGGATTGCTCTTGTAGGTTTGTATTTATGCTAATTAAAAAAAATAAATCATCATTGTAAAAAGGGCACAGACTTTTCTACACAGATTTTCCTACCAGTAGAAATATGGTTGAGTCTAATTATTCAGGCAAATCGATTAAATAATAAATGCATGAAATACCCTAAAACAAAGACACAATCATCATGTGAATGACTGATTTACAAAATTAGACTTCTCCCTGAAATCAGAGAGGTCTGCTCCTTAATAGTTAATATAAATTTGATTTTTTCCCATGGCTGAGACAATATGTAGCCACATTATTTAACCAAAAAGTTGTACATTACCTATTTATTGTTTTATATGTAATAATTAGTTTCAAAAGTCTTTTATAAATTTTTTCTAGGGGACTAATCAATCTCACATCATAACTAAGTCGTAAGGAATGTCAACAATTTGGGAAAACAAAAACAACAAAATCATCCCTGAGAAGTAAGGGAGAGAAGAATCTCTTATGAACATAAACGTGACAGTCTTGGTCCTTTTTAACAAATTTTATCATGGCATGGTAAAAATATCAAATGTATTTCAGTTCTCAATACTATCTCTGTTGTATTAATCTGATCTTTTTGTAATGAAACTACAAGTACAGCATTTTTAAAAGTCAGGTAAATAAGAACTCTTATTTTATTGTCAACTTTACATTTTTGTCAAATGCAACGTTGGCCAGCTAAGATATCTATGTTCCAATAATGACTGAAGAAATAACTTCTGCTTGCATTGCATGTCTTCTTCCGGGTCTCCATTTCCCTTGTGTATCTTCACTCAAATTATAAAAGTAATACAATTGCAATTGGGTTTGCTGTTATCAATGGCACTCTTACAGATCAAATGAAGTTCATTAGCTGAGATTTAATACCTGGCTTCTCTCCCAATCTGTCCATTCCCTGCTCTGTTCTCCAGCACTGTTCTTGAGGACGCTCTCCTCGCGCTGAGTGGCTCTGGCATCGCCACACAACAGGGTCCCTGCAGCAGCAAGGACAGGATAAAGGCCATGTCTCCCTGAGCCGCTCTGAGCCCAACCGTTCACGCTTGCACTGCCGACCAGGACCGAGCGCCATCACTGTCTGCGCTCTCCGATTTTACCACTTTTGGTTATTACAAATAATGCTGCTATAAACATAAATGTATCAGTCTTTATATGGACATATTTTTCCTTTTCTCTTCGGTTAATGCTCAGGAATGGAATGACTGAATCCTGTTGTACTTATGTTCAATATTTAAGAAACCATCAGATTGTTTTCCAACATGGAAAAAATGGTTGTACCGGTTTTTTTTTGTTCCCACTAAGAGTATATGATACTTCCAGTTACATACATCCTTGCCAATTCTTGGTATGTTGTCTTTTTAATTTTAGCTATTCTAATAGCTGTGTTTCTCACTGTGGTTTTAGTTTGTGTTTCCCAAATGACTAACAATGTTGAGCTTCTTTTCATGACCTTACTGTGCTCTCCATATATCTTCTATGGTGAAGTATGTGCACAAATATTTTGTTCATTTTGTTGACTAATTGAAGTAAATTGATCATTCAATAGCAAAATACAACCAACCCAATTAAAAACGGGCAAAGGATTTGAATAGACATTTCTCCAAAGAAGATAACAAGTGGCCAATAAGCATATGAAAGATGCTCAACATCATTACCCACTAGGAAAATGCAAACTAAAATCACAATGAGATACTACCTTATACACGCTAGAATGGCTATAGCTAAAAAAATGGAAAACAAAAAATGCTGGTGAGAGTGTGGAGAAATAGGAACACTCATACACTGTTGGTGGGAATGCAAAATGGTGCAACCGCTGTGTAAAGTAGTTTGGGGATTCCTTGAAAAGTTTAACAGAGAACTACTGACAATCCCACTTCTAGAGACATACCCAAAAGAACTGAAAGAGGGACTTAGATATTTGTACGCCAATTCCATAGCGGGATTATTCACAATACACAAAAGTGGGAAGCGATGCAAGTGTTCATCAACTGATGAATGGATAAACAAAATGAGATATATACGTTCAATGAAAAATTTTTTTTGCCTATTCTATGTTATCTATCTTTTCAAATGCATTTTAGAACATGATTTTCAATTTCCATAGTGTCTAGTCTGCCTTTAATCTCATTTAGTATATTTTTCATCTCAGACATTGTACTTTTTATCTCTAGAAGTTTGTTTACATCTTTTAAAAGTATCTTCCATGGTTCTACTTAACACGTTCAGTGTTTTCTCCTGCTTCTTGAATATCTTAATACTGTTATATGTTTTATTATCCTCATCTACTACTTTATATATATAAATTCTGGATCAGTTTAGATTGGTCAATTGTCTTCCTCCTCATGGAGTGTATTTTCCTACTTCTTTGTATGCCTGATAGTTTGGCTGGATGCCAGACATTATAAATTTTACTTTGTTGACTGAAAGATATTGTTGTATTCTTGAGCTTTGTTTTACTTTAACTTTTTGAAGTAACTGGAAAGAGTTTTACTTTTTTTTCGGATATTCCTATAAGCTTTATTGGGCAGACGATATCAGTGTTTAAGTCCAGGATAATTTTTCCTCACTACTGAGGCAAGACCTTAAAAAAAGGTAAAATACTAAAGAAAAGTACTGTATCAATGTCCTATTATTATAAGGTTTTCCACTATTGTGCTGGAATAGGCTCTCTGCCTACATCTGCATGTGATCTATGGCTACTATAACAGTATATCTTTTTAGGTGTTTTTTAATCCCACCTTAGATGCTTTACTCACATGCATGTACTGCTGAATATCCAGTGGTACCTTCTTTAGGTCCCCAGAGTTTTGTGTCCTGTCTTTTCTTCTGGCTGCTCTGGAACTCTGGCTGCCTCTGGTCTTCTCGGGCTCCCAGCTCTATCCCTTAACTCGTGGTGACTTCTGGGTACTGCCTGGATTCCTCCTCCCTGTACCACAGCCGGAAAACTTTGTCTAGGCAGAAGGCTGACACCATTGTAAAACATACTTTATTTGCTTCCCGTTTCTCAGTGATCATTGTCATTGGTTTCTTGATTTCCAAAGTGTTGAGAGCCATTGTACATTTTGTCTGTTTTTCAGTTGTTTCAGACAGTAGGGCAAATGTAAGTCCTGTTACTCCATCTTTACTTAAAGTGGCAGTCTTAGCAGAGTTGTACTATTTTCATTCTATAAATCTTGCATGATTTTAGCTGAGGGTTTATTCCTATGTTTTTCATCTTATTTTTTCTATTGGAAATGGAATTTCTATTAAATATTTTTATTGGATACAACAAACAAACATACGAACATTCTTGACTTACAAATATTTTATACATGGTGTACAATCAGTGGTTCACAATATCATCACATAGTTGTGCATTCATCACCATGATAATTTTTTTGAACATTTGCATCTCTCCAGCAAAAGAAAGAAAAAAGAAAAAACTCATACATGCCATGCCCCTTACCTGTCTCTCTCATTGATCACTAGTATTTCAATCTACTCAATTTATTTTAACCTTTGTTCCACCTATATTTGTTTATTTTTTATCCATATTTTTACTCATCTGTCTATACCATAGCTAAAAGGAGCATCAGACACAAGGTTTTCACAATCACACAGTCACATTGCAAAATCTGTATGACTATACAATCATCTTCAAGAAACGTGGCTACTGGAACACAGCTCTATAGTTTCAGGTACTTCCCTGTAGCTACTCTAATATACCATAAACTAAAAAGGGGATATCTATATAATACATAAGAATAACCTCCTGGATAACCTCTGACTCTGAAATCTCTCAACCACTGACACTTTATTTTGTCTCATTTTTGTCTTCCCCTTTTTGATTGAGAAGATTTTCTCAATCCCATGATGCCAAGTCCTGGCTCATCCCAAGATTTCTGTCCCACATTGCCAGGGAGGTTTATACCCCTGGAAGTTATGTCCCATGTAGAGGGGGGAGGGCAGTGAGTTCGCTTGCTGTGTTGGCTTAGAGAGAGAGAGAGGCCACATCTGAGCAACAAAAGAGATTCTCTGGGGGTGACTCTTAGGCCTAATTTTAATTATAGGTGTAGCCTATCCTTTGCAGGGATAAGTTTCATATGGGCAAACCCCAAGATCGAGGGCTCGACCTATTGATTTGGGTGTCCCCACTGCTTGCAAGAATATCAGGAATTCTCACAATGGGGAAGTTAAATATTTCTTCCCTTCTCCCCAGTCCCCCAAGGGGACTTTGCAAATACTTTTTAATTCTATGCCCAGATTACTGTGGATATATCGGGGCATCACTCTAACCAGTACATTCCAACAAGATCTCATGTCCTATTCAAGATTCCATGTAATCATGGTGTTCAATTCAACTGACCATACAAGTTAAATTAGGAAATGCCCTAATCAAGATATAAAATATAAATTTTGCAGCAAGTAAACATATCTCCCTTTAGTCTCACACAGAAGTGGAAGTTTTAAAATATGAATGACCATCTATTTTCAACACCCTGCAATACTGACATTCCTTTGTTCTTCCTCACGCAACACATTTTTAAATTTGTTCATTTAGTCAATATCATTGTATACTCTAGGCATTCATAAAGTACACCATCTGTCTTTATCATCTATCTTTCCTTCTGGTTTCATACGTACCCCTAACCCTTCTCCCTCTGTCATTCTCACATTCAGCTTCATTCGCTGTACTTAAATTATTGTGCTACAATCAGGAAGTATTGTGCTATCCATTTCTGAATTTTTACAGTCAGTCCTGTTGCACAATCTGTATCCCTTCAGCACCAATTACTCAGTCTCAACTCTGTTGCTAGCTCCTGATGACCTGTGTTCTTAACTGAAATTCTCCAAGTTCACTCATTAACGTTAGTTCATATCCATGAGACCATACAGTATTTGTCCTTTTGTTTCTGGCTAATTTCACTCAGCATAATGTCTTCAAGATCCAGCCATGTTGTTACATACTTCATGATTTTATTCTGTCTTACAGCTATGTAATATTCCCTGGTATGTATATACCACAGCTTGTTTAGCCACGCATCTATTGATGGACATTTGGGCTGTGGAAATGGAATTCTTCTTCTGTAATATCTTTTAACTGATTCTTGCATATATGTATGGTTGAGGCCATTCATTTCTAAATATTAACTTCATAACCAGGATTAAATTTTTCAGTTTATTTCATTGTGTTTTAAATAACCATCATCCATTTGAACAGTGAATAAAAAAGTGTTTGCAAAATCCCCTGGTGGATGGTGAGAAAGGGGGAAAATCCAGCTTCCCCAAGTGGAGAATTCTTGATATTCTCACAAGCAGTGGGGACAACCAAAGCAATAGGCTGACCCAAAAAAGAAAAAAGAGAGAGGATACAAATAAATAAAATCAGAAACGGAAGAGAAGGCATAATGACTAAACTTGCAGAAATAAAGGAGTTAATAAGAGGATACCATAAGCAACTATATGCTATAAACTAGACATCATAGATGAAATGGACAGTTTCCTGGAAAGGCATGAACAACCAACATTGACTTGAGAAGAAATAGCTGAACCCCAAAGAGAAGGCTGGGAACAGGAGATGCCACCATATGCCTTGCCATGTAATGAGCTAAGGATCCCAGAATCACCACAGTCTTCAGAGAGAAAGCATCATTTTGTTGGGCTTTCTTTTAGCCTCAAAACCATAAGCTGATAAATTCTCATTGTTTAAATTGACTTTTCATGATTTTTCTAAGAGCAGCATAGGAAACTGAAACAATTATAATAATGGATTATAACCTGAATAAGAATCAGTTAATCCATACTGATATGAATAAAAATGGGAGAAGGAAAAGCTCTTCCTTACAGAAGAATGCCAGTTATAAATATAGAAGGAATGATGAAGTTTTAAAATCTGTAAAGGTTTCTGCAACTGGTGGGTGAAAGTTTGATGAAAAATGGGATATTTTTAATAGTCTCAGAAAATCTTCCCACAAATTAAGGTACTACCTTAACCAAAAGCTGACATCACCAGTATTGGGACAAATCAAATCATATGCCTCCTGATATAATGCACTGAGAAGAACACAACATCACTTCGGTTGTATTCTTGCCAAAAGAGCATAACTTGAACCTAAACCTGGGGAAACTTGGACAAAATCAAATAGAGGAATATTCTTCTTCAAAATAACTGGTCTTGAGTGATTTGATCAGTGAGTGGAAAAGTATTTAAATATTTAAATATTTAAAGTATCTAAATATTTTCATCAATATTTAGAATTGCAAAGCCCCCTTTGGGGAATGGTGAGAAGGGGGAGAAATTCAACTTCCCCAAGTTGAATTCTTGATATTCTCACAAGCAGTGTGGACAACCAAAGCTATAGGCTGAGCCCCCAGTCTTGGGGGTTGTTCATATGAAACTTAACCCCACAAAAGATAGGTCAAGTCTATTTAAAATTTAAGCCTAAGAGTCACCCCCAAGAGAGCCTCTTTTGTTGCTCAGATTTGGCCTCTCTCTCCAGCCAACACAACAAGTAAACTCACTGCCCTCCCCCTGTCTATGTGGGACATGACTCCCAGGGGTGTGGACCTTCCTGGCAATGTGGGACAGAAATCCTGGAATGAGCTGAGACTCAGCATCAAGGGATTGAGAAAAACCCTAGAATGAGCTGAGACCCAGCATCAAGGGATTGAGAAAACCTCCTCTACCAAAAGGGGGAAGAATGAAATGAGACATAGTGTCAATGGCTGAGAGATTCCAAACAGAGTTGAGAGGTTATCCTGGAGGTTATTCTTATACATTAAGCAGATATCACCTTGTTGTTCAAGATGTAGTGGAGAGGCTGGAGGGAACTGCCTGAAAATGTAGAGCTGTGTTCCAGTAGCTATGTTTCTTAATGATGACTGAATAATGATATAGCTTTCACAATGTGACTGTGTGATTGTGAAAGCCTTGTGTCTGATGCTCCTTTTATCTACCTTGTCAAAAGATGAGTAGAACATATGGAATAAAAATAAATAATAAGGGGAACAAATGTTAAAATAAATTTAGTTTGAAATGCTAGTGATCAATGAAAGTGAGGGGTAAGGGGTATGGTATGTATAATCGTTTTTATTTTCTCTGTTATCATTTTTTTTTCTGTTGTCTTTTTATTTCTTTTTCTGAATTGATGCAAATGTTCTAAGAAATGATGAATATGCAACTATGTGATGATATTGAGAATAACTGATTATACATGTAGAAACGAATGATATGTTAATGTTTTGTTTGTTTGTTCTTAATTTTTTAAATTAATAAATAAATTTTAAAAAATAACTTGTCTTTACTCTTCGCAATGGAAAAATCAAACAAAGATTGAAGGAGACTAAAGAGACAAAGCAACTAAATGCAGCATGTAAGGAAAACATAGCTATAAAGCACATTAAGGGAATAACGTTGTCAGTTTTATTCTTTACAAAAATGACTCCGTTTTCTTGATGGGTTAGACTTTCAGGGAGCAAGTATAGAAAAGAGTACATTAGTATTCTGATGTAGTAGCCCAAGATAGACATAGTGGGGTCTGAAGCGGAGTTTAACAGCAGATTTAGTAAGAAGTTATCCAACTTAATATATATTTTGGAAACACATTGTGCCGGTCTGAATCTGTGGTGGACCCCAGAAAAGCCATGCCCTTTAATCCTCATTCAATATGGCTGGGTGGGAGCATTTTGATTATTCCCATGGAGATGTGGCCCACCCAATTGTGGGTGGTAACTTGATTAGATGATTTTCATGGAAGTATGTCTTCACCCATTGAAGGTGGAATTGTTTACTGGAATCCTTTAAAAGAGGAAATATTTTGGAGAGAGTCCTTTTTGGTAGAGCCATGAGAAAGCCAGCAGATGCCGCCATGTTCGCCATGTGCCCTTCTAGCTGAGAGAGAAATGTTGAACGTCGTCGGCCTTCTTGAACCAAGATACCTTAGATTGGACATTTCTATAGACTTGTTTTAATTGGGACATTTTCTTGGCCTTAGAACTGTAAACTAGCACCTTATTAAATTCCCTTTTTTAAAAAGTCATTCTGTTTCTGGTATATTGCATTCTGGCAGCTAGCAAACTAGAACACACATCTACTGATGGATCGAATCTTTAGTGTGAAGGGCAAAAAGAATTTTTTGAAAAAAACCTCTTTATTCTTTTTTTTTTTTTTCACATGGGCAGGCACCGGGAATCGAACCCGGGTCCTCTGGCATGGCAGGCAAGCGTCCTTGCCTGCTAAGCCACCGTGGCCCACCCGGAAAAAAACCTCTTAAGTTATTATTTGCCTAAAGAATTGGATGGATGGATGGTCCTATTTAATGACTTGAGCTTAGGAAATGCAATTTTTAGGGGGCATCAGTAATTCATATTTGGCCAGACTATGTTTGAGGCACCTTATACATTAAAGTGGAAATGTCATGTAAGGAGATGGATGGTTTATAAGTCAGGGCATAGGTCTCAGCTGGAAATATAAAGCTGAGAATCATTAGGTAAACATAATTGAAGCCATGTGGCCAGATAAGTTCTGAGAGAGAGTATAATTAGAGAAGGGGAAAAAAAATGAAGTGGTCAAAGGATAGAGTACTGGGTTAGTTCAACACTTAGAGGCCTAGTGGTGGAGGAAGAGGAGCTAGCAAAGGAAATTGAGAAGGAATATATGATGAATTTGAAAGAAAAGGAAAGTACAGTGTCTTGGAAGTTAGAGAAAAAAGTGTTTCAAGACAAAGGGAGTGATGAACTGTGTCAAATGCTAACAAAAAGTAAAATAAAGAGAAAATTGGCCATTGGATTTAGTAAGATGTGGGTCATTTGTAACCCTAACAAGGTCCATTTCAGTGGAATCATGAGCAGGAAACCTGATTAATGTATATTCAGCAGAGAGTCGGAAGTGGAAAAGTAGGGCAAAAGAGTGTAGACAGTGCTTTCAAAAAATTTTGCTGTGAAAGTGAGCAAAATCATTGGCTTATAAATATAAAGGATTAGAGCCAAGGTTGTTTTTTTGTGTGTGTGTATGTGCACAGACACTAAATTTAGTACTGCCATACTTTTGTGTGCTGATGAGAATGATCCAGGAGACAGGACGAAATTGATGGAATGATGAAGAGAATACTCGATGGAGTTTCATCCAGAGGAAAGGCAAAATATGTGTAAATGGATGGAGGAATATTGGTAGAATTTGTGATGAGAAAGTGAGAGCATTTCTTTTCTAATTGTACTTATTTTCTATATGAAACTGTAGTAGTTCATCAGATGAGTGTGAAATGGTTTTCTTGGGGAGTAAAAATATCTATAGTGTGAGTGCCCATTTGAGATTATGGTTATAAATGTGAAGTGATTTCAGTCAGCACTGTGAAATGATTTTCTCCTGCAAAGTTGGTCTGTGTGGACTAAGCAGGTGATTGGGTTTAGCCAGAGTGTGAATTTTACCAGGCAAGAACTATAGACAGAAAGAAGGAACAGGTGGGTTTGGCATTTACAAGTGCTGGACCATGGGCCCTAGGCTGGCTAAGAAGGGAAATGAACATAGGATAAATAAATAAGATAGTGGAAGAGTGTAGTTATTGAATGAAGTCTTCCCTACATTGGAGACTATTGGAGAGAGACATCAGAGAAAAGAATCTAGAAAAATAGAGTGTGATGATATGACAATGGAGTGTCTGTAATGGAGATTTTTTAAATGGTACATTTTTTGGAGATGACATTGTAAAGGTGGGTGGAGGAAGAGATCATTGTTGCTAGGAAGGCCTAGGAAGGGAATGTCCAGAGTGCTAAATAGTACATCATAAGTAGCTGGTGAGTTAATCAAGAACGGTGATAGAAGTGGCGCTGGACACACATATACACATATATATTTTCAGACTGTGACAGCACTGAATTGAAGTGATAAATGAAGCAGTGACATGATAGTTGTGCTGGTTTGAAAGGATGTATGCCCCCTAGAAAAGCCATGTTTTAATCTAAATCCAATTTCATAAAGGTAGAATAATCCCTGTTCAGTACTGTATGTTTGAAACTGTAATCAGATCATCTCCCTGGATGACGTGGTTTAGTCAAGAGTGGTTGTTAAACTGGATTAGGTGACGATATGTCTCCACCATTTGGGTGGGTCTTGATTGGTTTACTGGAGTCCTATAAAAGAGGAAACATTTGGGAGAATGGGAGATTCAGAGAGAGCAGAGAATGCTGCAGCACCACGAAGCAGAGAGTCCACCAGCCAGTGACCTTTGGAGATGAAGAAGGAAAATGCCTCCCAGGGAGCTTCATGAAACTGGAAGCCAGGAGAGAAAGCTAGCAGGTGATGCTGTGTTCACCATGTGCCCTTCCAGATGAGAGAGAAGTCCTGACTGTGTTCGCCATGTGCCCTTCCACTTGAGAAAGAAACCCTGAACTTCATCGGCCTTCTTGAACCAAGATATCTTTCCCTGGATGCCTTTGACTGGACATTTCTGTAGACTTGTTTTAATTGGGACATTTTCTAGGCCTTAGAACTGTAAAGTAGCAACTTATTAAATTCCCTTATTTAAAAGCCATTCCGTTTCTGGTATATTGGATTCCGGCAGCTAGCAAAATAGAACAATAGTCATAAGGAGTTTCTGGGATGGCAGAATCTAAAGACATGAACTTCAGAGGAGCTGGAGTTTTTGAGGGAGGAAGGAGAGGTTGTGTGGAAGTGCCTACCCTACCTCCAGACTCTGAGGAATGTGGAGTATAGGAGAAAATAAAACCTCCCTCTGAGAAGGCTGTTAGAACAAGGTATAGGAAATGAGTAGAGAGGAAGTTGAGATGTAGGGAAGTTTTCTGATAATCAACAATACATTTTAGTGTATGTGCTGCCAAAGTGAGCACAACAATACATTTTAAAGAGCTGAGGGGAAAGGGTTGGGAGGACAGGGATGGATGTGGGGCAGGGGAGAGGGAGTACCCTATTAGAAGATATTCAGAGCAGTATTGAGGTAAGTGTTTATGCCATGCTGGAAATGAGAGGCTTGACTTCTGGTGGTGAATCAGGTATATAGTGGCACACGGGCCTAATAGGATTGGTCCTGAAAGTCAAAGCACAAAGCAAAGGTAAGACTTGGAATTGCAGATCATGGCCCCCGAGCCTGTGGATGAGTGAAGATCTCCTTGCAGCTGGTAAAGCCACCTCTTGTGGAGGTGAGGAGCCAAGACTGTCTGAAGTAGCGCTACTTACCTGAGAGCATAGTCTGGCCATCTCACAAGTATCCAGCAGTCAGTAAACCTAAATGGGAACCCATTACCACTTCCTCAATATACTTCTGTTTTTCTCCATTTTGAGTATTATTGTCATGACCCACTCTGTTTCAAACAGGAAACCTGGGATCATATTAGATTCCTTCCTCTAATTTCCGCTTTCAAAATTGCTCACTATGTTGTATCTGTTCCAATGAAAATTCCAGCAGGCATTTTTGTAGAAACTGAAACTTATTGTAAACTTCATATGCAATTTCATTGGACCTAGAATATTCTGTAAAACTTTGAAAAAGAACAAAGTTGGAGGACTTCTATACTCCCTGACTTCAAGAATATTTTAAAGCCATAGTAACAAAGACTGGGGTTGGACTCAAGACAGGAAAATAGATCAGTGAAGCAGGATAGAGATTTAATCAGTAGAGCCACATATATAATCAATTGATGTTTTTACAGAGTACAAAGACACTTCAGGAACGTGTGCATATCTTGAAGGTACTGATGGTTTCAGGAGGATATACATATGTCAAAACTTATCAAATTGTACACTTTAAATGTATACAATTTATTGTATGTCAATCAACCTCAAGTAAAGCTGTTTAAAATACAATCTCCCTGACTTGAGAGAACATTAGAGCACTTTCTTTCCTACCAAAATGAACTTTGATCCATATCTCATACCATACACAAAAATTAACTCATAGCTGACCAAAACTTAAATTTTAATTCTAAAACTTTAAAATTCCTAGAAGAAAATATAGAAAATCTCTTTTACCTTGATTTTGTATCTTGATGGGTTGGTTACAAAGTTTTATGTATTTGTCAAAGCTCAGTAAGTTTATGTACCTGATATAATGAATTTTATTGTATGTAAATTTTACATGAAAAACCGTAGTGATAGGTTGAATTGCAGTTCATTATGTACATGATGAAATATTTAGGGGAAACTACTGATGTGTGGAATTTATTTCGAAATGCATTAAAATTAAGATGGATTAATGAATGGATGAAGGCATGGACAGGTCAATATGTGATAAAGCAAGTATAAGAAATACTAATTTTAGAATCTGGTGGGTATAAAATGTTTACTGGAAAATTCAACTTTGATGAAAATTAAAAGTTTTTCAGAGTGGAACATTGGGGAAAAATGGATCCTCTATGAAGTGCTCTCCTTAAGAAACATTTTAACTAATACATGAAGAAAGAATGAAAGACTTAGAAAACCACCATTTTGAAGTCTCCAGTGAATTGATGGATCTAGTCAATGATCATCAAAGGCCACAAGCATCATGAAGGGACAACCAGATGTTATATGGCTCCTGCTGGAAGTACAGAACAGCACCTGTGAAGTATTCTAGCCAAAAAGAATTGAACCTGAGTCTTAATGAACTTCTATGCCTAACTACCGATTTACAGGAAATAATGGGGCCAGAAGAATATGTTAAACCACATAGATGGAATCAGCAGAATCAAACCTTGGAGATTTCTACAGGGCAAATTATTTGTTTGCTTTCACAAATAAATTACAATTTAAAAAGAGAGCAATGGGGAAGAACCTATATATTAAAAGAGAAAGAGAGGGTGCACGGGTGGTTCAGTAGTAGAATGCTTGCCTTCCATGTGGGAGACCTGGGTTCAATTCCTGGACCATGCACCAAAAAGAAAAAAAAAGAGATGAGACTTATCAACAAATTACGGTATGTGGAACTTATTTAGGTCTTAATTTTAACATTACCCCCCCCAAATAAATGTAAAAAATAAAAATTATATTAATCTTTAAAAAGTGAACCATTCATCAACAATGCCATCCTGACCAAAAGGGGGAAAGTGTAATAAATAAGGTATTAGTGGCTCAGAGATTTCAGACAGTCAAGAGGCTACACTGGAGGCCACTCTCACACATGCTTCAGTTAGACATTACTACCTATTGTAACTTGCCAAACTCCAACCAAAACCATTCCTGCCCATCCTAAAGAATACCTAGGGCATTCTATAAGATTCTACAAATATTCCATGCACTAGAGTAACTTTCCAAAACCTACAACGTCTAGATGCGTCCCTGGACCAGATAGATCTTGAAATGCAGAGGGGCCAGCCTCTCCCAAGCATCAACTAGTTCCATCGCCCTATCCCATATTATCAACAGCCTCTTCCACGTGGGGTTATACAGAGAAGGTCAGGCTTAACAAATGAATATGAGTGCCGAATCATTATACTGATGTTTCATTTAGCCTCCAGTACCTTAGAGCAGCTAGAAATGAAAACCTAAAATTGTGAAGTTGTAACCCATAGCAAACTCTGAAATCTGTTCTACAACTAATTGTTGTGATGTAGTTTGAAATTTATTGGTTTTGTGTATATTATTATTTAAAGAGGAGGAGTATAACAGAGAAGATAAGATTTGACAAATGAGAATGGCTGCTGAATCACTATTGGTCTCCAGTGTCTTGGAGCAGCTGGAAGAAATGACAATCATAGAACTGTAACCCATACCCAACTTTAAAATCTGTTCTATGCCTGTTAAAATGTACTTGGAAATTTATTGCTTTTTTGTATATATGTCACATTTCACAATTTAAAAAAACAATTTAAAAAAGTGAGCCATTCATGGGAATTTGGACACTAATTGGATAGTTGGTGATATTAAGGAATTATTATGAGCTTCTTAGATATGATAATGATATTATGAGTTTTTTTCCTCTAAATTTTGGTCTTCCAGACATCATTACTGGAATGTTTACAGATACATGGAGATTTGTAATTCCCTTACTTTTAATCAGTCTTTCATATATAGGTTTGATCCTCTCCTCCATTTAGCGTTGTCTTAGTTTTCCAGGACTGCTCTCTATAAATACCACAGACCAGTTGGCTTAAACAACAGGAATTTATTGTCTTACAGTTTGAGGGGGTAGAAATCAACAGGATTGTGCTGTCTCCAAAATCTGTGCTGTTCTGGCAAGCCACATAGCCATCTCTCTGCTGGTCAGTTTTCTCCTGTCTCCTATACTGACTGCTTATAAGGACTCCAGTCATATCGGATTAGAGTTTGGCCTTACCTAAACTAATAGAATCTTTGAAGATTCTACAAACAAATGTGTTCACATGCAAAAGACTGGGGTTTAGGATTTGAACACGTCTTTGTGGAAGGCATGATTCAATCCATTACAAACATTAAGGACTTTAGCTTTGTTAATAAAGCCTAATTCTGTTGCAGCCCCACAGTTTACTCTCAAGGTCAAAGCCACTTCAATTAAAAAATGATTTAGGCTCTTATTTGCATTTTAATGTTTTCCTTTTAATGGTTCCACTCTGCATTTTCTGCCCTTTCTGACATAAACTGATCTAGAAAACTGAGCAGTTGTAGTGCTCACAGAGACTGGTCAGGGCTGGAATGTGGGATTGTTTTTTTAGGTTTTTAATGTTTGTTTGTCTTACTGGTGGATGTCAGCTTCAGTCTTCATCAAGATTTCTTTAAGGATAAAATCCGAAAACCACAGCAATAAATTCATTAACAACTGATATAGCTTAAAGTGATTCTTGATACTGTTACAGAGAATAATAGGCTGTAGCAGGACTACAGTGTGTTAGGGGATACCTGTAGTTAGTTTGCTGATATATTATTAATGGATCAGTAACCTAGTTTCTTAACTAGGTTAAGTGCCCTCTTGTGTTCTTTCATCTTCTTCCTCCTAATTGGCTGGACAAGTAACTCTTGTCTTAGCTGTTCCATAACTCTTATGTCATCTGCAAAACTCAATAAAACCATATACTTAACACTGATTTTTTTTTCTCTAATGAGTGACTTTTTGTGTGTGTGCTGTGTTGTGGGCGTCACATTTCATTCTTTTTCCATGAGTTTCCATGAAACTCAGATGAATAACCTGTTATTGCAGCATCATTTATTGAATGTTTTTGCTTGTTTGTTTTGGAGTGCATGGGCTGGGAATTGAACCTGGATCTCTCACATGGCAGGCGAAAATTCTACCACTGAACTTCTGGGCACCCCCAAATGAGTGATTCTTTAAATAATGAATATAATATATTTATCCAGGTCTCCAAATTATTATTTCACAAATTTTTAACCCTCTTTCTGATAAAACTAAAAGTTTATGACTGCCACCTAAAATTTTTTTATTCAGCTCTGGGATGGGCCTCCCCCAGTTCTTTGAAGAGCTCGTACTTCTGTATGTGCCCAGGAACCAAGAAGATAACGTATATCTCTGCTGTTTTGTAGTCTCAATACCAAAAAAAAAATCTTTATTTTTTGAAACATCAATATTATAATTGGCATGCTTCATCAATCCACTCATTTCTACACACCCTCCTATATCCTACTTTTACTACTCTGATCTCATCCTTGACACTTTCTTCTTTGCTTTTCCCCCAGTTATCCATGTGGTTTGCTCTCTCACCTCCTTCCAGTCCTTGCTCAAATGTTTATTTCTTAATAACATCTTCCCCAGACTCCAATTTAAAAATTACACCCCAGTTAAGTCCTCCCCACACCTCTTACCCTGATTTTTGTGTGTATATGTGATCACATTCTATACACCATATTTTTACTTCAGCTCATTTTGTCGCTCTGCCTGGCACATTCACAATTTAGTTCTTTGTGGTAACTTATTTTTCTGTTTGTTCACTGTGTGTCCCTTGTACCTTTAAAATGCTTAACACATAGTAGGTACTTAATATCTGTGAAGGAAGGAAAGGAAGGATGAATGCTTGCCATCCATTCTTCAGCTTGGCAAGCTCATTCTGAATGCTCAAACATCTCACATATTTTTGTGATTGTTACAGAAATTTCTCCAGCTAGTCACTATTTTCTGACATACCATGCCATTTTCCAAGTTCATGCTTTTGCTCATGTTGTACCCTTAGCTTGGAAAACCCTCACCACTCCCCACCCACTGCTGCCTAACTCTATCATCCTTTGAAACTCAGGCAACATATTGCCTCTTCCAGAAAACTTTCCACAGACACACCTCACAAACTAGGTTAAGTGCCCTCTTGTATTTTTTCACCTGCTTCCTCCAAACAGCTCTTATGCATTGCTTTTAAGTGGTCTTCTACATGACTGTCTACCCCTTCAGGCCATGAGTTCCATGAGGCCAAGATCTTATTCACTACAATGCCTGGTGTATGGCATAGTACCTGGCACATAGTAAGTACTCAAATATTTGAATTGTGGAATCGACTCAGCTCTGAGTCATTTTCATTGTGACCCTTTTGGAGACCTCCTCATCAACTGATCTTCATTCTAGGAGGTATTCATTTCATGCAGCTGACAGGCAGCGGCAGTGGCAAACAGGTATCTGGGCTGCAGCAAGCTGCCAGATGGAGTACCCTTAAAGATCTCATCAATATCAACAAGAGGCAGAGAGAGGAGATTTTGGTTTTGACATCTGGCATAATAGCTATATGCTTTCAATAAATACTAAAGCAGCTCTTGTCAAGGATGGGCCATGCAGCACTCCACTAAAAAACTTTCCTCCATATTGTGGGTATATATACCATTAATGAATGAATTTTGCCTTTGGATGGGACAAGAATGCACTGGGTTTTCAGCTACTCCCCCTTGTCAACACTATCATCATGTCCACGTTGTTCCTCTGGGGCCCACTGTGGAAAGCCATGATTCCAGGCTGACCTTTAACCTCAATGCACCTTAGGCAGTGGCCTTGCTTCTCTGCTCAAGTCTCTTTTTCCACAGTCCAGCATGAGGCTGGGAGGAGTTGTGGAGAATGCTGACCCATATGAAATGTGGGTTGAAGCTCCTCTATCAGATGGGAAATATTTTCTGCCTCCCGTACACACTCCATCATATGCCACATTGAAAAGAAGGAGGCACACACAGGGCTCTTAGAGGTAAGAAATATATTTTGGGAAAGTCCTGCCTCACCTGCATATTAATGGAAATGACAGTAACAGCCGTTTTCAGGGGGATGCAGAGGTTTGGAAACTCCTTCTGCTGGGACGGGGTATTCTCCTCGTGTAGATCTGTGCCTTCCATGGAGGGGAGAACTGAGACCTGTGATGGATTTTCTGTTTGGGGGGCACAAGTCAGTTGAGGATAGTGCTGGGGGTTGTGATAAGGCTGGCAAAGGACCCAGAAAAGATGGACTGTAGGGGATGTTGGTGGTGCTGATTGTCTGGGAACTGGAGGGTGTTGAAAATGGTCTGCCTGTCCTCAGTCCCGGGAGTCTGGGCCTTGGGGTTCCTTGTGGTGTCCTCCACTTTAGCTCCCCCTGCAGAGTCTTTGGTGCTGGCTGGCCTCCTTTCAGTCTTTTTCAATCTGGCCTCGGCCTCTGTCTCAGCCTCTTGGTGGAGAATCGATTCCTCGTGCCCTTGGCTTTTTATCTCAGAGTTAATCCAGTGTAGGAGGTGCTTCTGCTTATTTTCCAAGTCAGTTTCTGGAGCTTCTGGAAGGGTTAAGGTTTTGTGAGAATGGGTTTCCCTTATCAGACCCTGCAACTTTTAACCCTAGAAAATGTTCCATTCAAAAGCTAACTACAAAACCTGATCCTGGAAAATTAGGCCTTTTAAAGACTGGCCTTGCAAAAACTGGCCCACTGAAGTTTTGTGAGGCTGGCTCTGTAGCCCTGAAATAATTGACCCTGGAAGTCTGGCACCTTCAAATACTGTACCTGCAAAATTTGGCCCGGCAAGTTGGCCTTGTAAAGTCTAGCCCTTCAAGGCCTTGGGTACTGCATATTTGCCACTGCTCTAGATTCCTTGTTTGGAAAAGGTTGTTTATCTTGGTTTAACTGTCTTACGTGTCACTATTTTTTTTGTTTTGATTGGGGGGAAGGGGATTTGTTTTCTTTTTCTCAGTGTTATAGACAAGTTGTAGGAATAGGACAACTGACACTTCTATATTTGTTACTTCAAATTCAAGAATAGTTAATATTTTGACACATTTGCTTAATATCTCTATGTATATATGTGTATATACTATTTTTCTTTTTTTTCTCTGAACCATTTGAGAGTTAATTGCATGTTATTCTTATCAGGCGTTTTGGCCCCAGATAAACCTGGAAGAGGCTATCAGACCTCAAGATGAGACAGAAACTGTTGAAGGTGCTGACAGAGAGCAGCAAGCTTAGAGAATGGAAATGTTGCCTCTAGAGAGCTAAACAGCATTGCTAGCCCCACTTAATTCTAGGCACTCATTTGGCCAAACTAAATTTCATTTGCACTTGTGGGAAGGGATGGTGGCCTAGTGGATCTTCCCATATTTGAGTGAGTGTGTCTTTACAACATTACCCTGGCCTGGATGAGCATCTGCAGCTTGGGGAATTACCATCAGCTGCAGTGAGTTAGAAAAAGTCAGGATTCCTATTGGCCTCTGGAGCTGCAGGCTTGGGGAGACTCATATTGATCAGGGTTGCACTGTTCTGGGCAGCAGCTATCAGATCAACTTCTGGAGGTGTAATTCCAGCAGCCTCTGGGCATGTTCTAGGAAAAATCTGGTTCCCTTTTGAGAACTGAAATGGACTTCCCCAACTAGGAAGTCCCTGGGTCTGGGGGAAGGAAATGCAGTATGTCTCAGAGCCTATGTTGTAAGGTTCTCTGTGTCTGCAGGAATCTCTGGACCACAGTTGGAAAGCTCCACTGAAACTGGAGCTGCCTCTAAAGCAGGTTCCATTCCAAGCTCACACATGGCCACAGTCAGAAATAGGACACTGATTACTGATGGTCAGTTGGAGAGGCCCAACTTGGGGAATGTGGGGAAGAAGGAAGGGCTGACTGGAATGGGAGTAAATTTTAGGTGGTATGGATGACGAAGGGGGAACCACTGAAGAGAAAGAAACCAGGATTTCCCTTTCATGTACTTATTTCTAGAGGCAGCCCAAGGACTCAATGTGCAGAGAAGAGAAACTACAGAAGAGGTAACTGTGTTTCTCTTACAGCTGGCACTGGGACCTCAGCATATCTCCAGGCATTGGAGTAAGGCTTCTAGAAGCTGAAGAGTGGGAGATCACAGAGGCAGAGCTATGAAGTTTTGGATTTGCTCATAGTGATATTTTTTGTCCTGGGTTCACAGTGGATCCATTAAAAGCCAGAAAGCTAGTGCAGGCTGTCTAGACTCTCATGAACTCCACCCAGTTCAGGGGAATAAAAGGTTCCCATGTTTTCAACAGAGGCGAGAGGTAGCATTCAGCATTCACATTTTCCCCCAGGTTTTGAAAAGAATGAGGGCAGTGTGATGCCTTGGAAGCCCTCAAGTGTGGAAATGCATCATCCATTTATGTACTTGAAAAACCTAGGTCAATTGGAGAGGTCCACATTGGGGAATGTGGGGAAGAAGAAGGGCTGACTTAATGGGAGTAAATTTTAGGTGGTATGGATGATGAAGGGGAAACCACTGAAGAGAAAGAAACCTGGGACCTAGGAACAGTAGATGAGCAGGGAATGTGGGGTCACAGGGTGTTTAGGTTAGTGAACTCTGGGTTCAGAAAAGGCAAAGGAACGTAGTATTTAAGGGCTGCTAACCTTGGTTCTCCTGGACAAATTCTGAGTTGCTCTTGCTCCTCTTCTGCTGGCTGACAGGATTCCTAGGCTCCTCAAGGCTCGAGGAGGATGGAGCTTCTGTGCCCCAGGACACATCTGACAGTGGAAATCCCTGCCTGTGCTGCAGGAGCTCAGTGCAGTAGTCTCGGATGCAGACTGTACTGGGTGACTTGGTGGCTGGCTGGCTTAAGGATTTCTGATCTGTTAACTGTGACAGTGTGGGGGTTACGGATGCCAGGGAAAGCTCTCGAGACTGCTGGGAAGGCTGCTCCAGACTCTTCTCAAAGGAGCTACTAGACATGGACAAAATATCTAGGCAAGAAGAGACCAGCGATGCCTCCGATGAAATGGAGGAGATCATGGTGTTCTCACCCACCAGCAGTTGCTGAATCTCCAGAGCCACAGCATTGCAGACGTGGCAACAGGGATCCGTACACAGGAGCCGCCGCACACTTCCCTCCCGAGGAAGCCAGCTGTGGCTGGGAAGGGAAACGTGGCAACCATTACTGAAGCACCCTCTGCCTCCTTGGAAGAGTGTAGCCTGGGGGGATAGGCCCTGCCCTCCCCTAGTCCTGGAAGCCCTAAGGCCTACCCCACAGGAGTCTATCCCTCTTCTTTCCTCCCTATGATAACGGCATTCGGCAGTTGTAGGCCACCTTGACTGAGGATCTGGGGCTTGGACTACCCAGAAGGGCTGGTAGGACTCAAAGCTGAAAGTTAGGGGGCTAGTTTTTGCTAACCTGTATTGAGAAGCTTAATTAGTAGGGAATCAGGGTGATGCAAGAGCTAAGTGGTTATCTGATGGGGTGTCACCAGGTAGAACTTTGGGTCTGTCTCTTTTGGGGTTGAGAAACAAAGCCTGGAATTCAGCTTTTCCATACTATGGAAAATGAGATCCTTTCATGAGAACTGTACGTTTACGTTCTGGGGACTGTCCTTGGTCCTGTGCACAGCATCTCTTGGGAGACATTCCTGTTCCCGTGAGATCCATGAAGAGGATAAGAAGTTAGACTCCTGTCTGAGAACTATCCCAGGAAGTGTTCTCCCCAAAGATGGTCCAGGGGATTTATGTCAGTAGGGTCCAGCCAGACTCAGATGAGCCTGCCTTTGAAAGGGTATAGGTGCAAAGTGAATAAAACAATGATTATTTATTTGTGAGAAATCCAATCTCTTAACTGGATAACTTTCATTATGGCTGATTTCAACCCCAGGTAGAGGCATTTATTACTTATGCACTACTTAGACCTGAATTCCCAGTCTAATGTAGCTATAGCACCAAAAGTGGAATTGGGAGATTCTTCCCTCCTAAGATGTCTGACCTCCGTGCCCTAACAACCCCCTCAGCCTGTGAACTAGCTTCTATGGAGTGGCTTCCTGTCAGCCATTATCCCTCTCCTAATCCCTGTTCCAGGCCACCAAGGTGAGAATTAATCACAGGGCAGGATGGAGCTTGGAAGACACCCATGAGCAAGGGATCACCTTTTTATGAGAGAGAGAAGCTCCCATGGCTTTTCAGCTTCTTCCTGGGAAGCTCTCCTAGCTGAGAAAGCAGAAGACAGTGTTACATGAGATGGGGGAAAATTAATGGACACACTATAGGAAACTAAATAATAAGGTCTTTGATTCTGAGTGAAATGAGACTATAAACCCCAAAAGTCAATGCTCTAAGTTGTGTCTGTGTACAACTTAAACATTTATGATGTGGTCATTCCTAATCACCTTTTCATCTTCACAACCACAGTGTGAATGATCATCAGTGTTGTGTCTATAACAAGACTGAGATGAGAAGTGCCTTCCACAATGTCATATAGCTAATTAATGACACAGTTAAGAACTTCTGCCCTACTCCCAGTGGTGTAAGGTTGAGGATCCTGAGATATTCCCAGGTTCTGATTTCCATCCAAAGACATTTTTTCAATAAGTTTTCAGTTTGGGAATTGGGACCTTTGATGGTTAAAACGCCTGACTCCTGAATATCAGAGAGAATCAGAATTCATGGGAATCTCACCCATAGTGGAGGGGATTCAGAGGAGAGATTGGGACTTTACCTCTTGATGTTCTATCTCTAGCCCTTTGTCTGACTCTTCGGTGACTCTTAAAGACAAAAAGTTAGAGTGTGAAACTGGAACACTATTTTCTTTTCACATGTAACATAAGACAAAACCCATAAACAGTATGTAATCCTTTTCTATATACCAATTTTATATACTCGTCTACATTTCCTTTCCCTGCTCCTCCCTTTACACTCATTTCCCATTTCTGCTTTTTTCTGATTCACTTCAAGTCTCTTCCATACTCCATACCTCCCACTACCCAATGCAAGTTTTACGGGGGCACTTAGAATGAGTTAGCAGGAAAAGTGAAACAGAATAGTGTCAGTGGTTTAAGTAATCAAATGACTTTAGCCATCAACAACAACCAACAAATTCACCAAATGGGCACTTTCGTGGGATCCAGTATGGAAAACCCCACAAAAAAGTTGTAGGTAAGAGTAATAAGTGAAAGTGAGGGATAAAAATTTTCTTGCTTGACACTTAATCAGTTCAGTCATTAATATAACAAAAACCTACCCGGCAACAGCTCCTGGTAGGTTCCAACTTTAATCCTTGGTGGCTCCTTTTCACTTTCCAAATAATTAGGATAAGGATGAAGATGGAACCATAGGTATATAAGGGATATCCAACATCCCACAGAACAAAGGTAGGGCTCAACATGATCTAAACCTCACTAGCTATCCATCTTCCTAGACTTCCAGAGTCTTGGAACTTAATGTCTCCAGATTCTAGATCTTGTCATATTTGCCTCACAGAAGATGGAACCAGATCAAAAGACTGCATCATCACAGAGTCGTAAAGTTTTATTTTAACAAGACAGACATAGCTTCACATGTCTTTATTTGCTTAGAGAAGCTCATGTATGATTTAGTGTTTAGATGAGGGTGTCTTGTTTGTATTGGTTGCAGAACCTGAGACTAAAGGTGTCACAGTTATAGTTAGCACATCTCTTCTGATGCTCCCACATCCTGATGGCTCACTTCACTCCTTTATGACAATAATAGTCACCCATCCTGGATAATTGAGTCTTTAAGCACACAGTTTGCCCTTTAAGAAATATTTTGAACTCCATCAACTCTGTCACTTGTACAAGGAAGATAACAGAAAACACACACAAGATTATGGGGCAGTACCATCTTGTTAAGACTTAGAAACAGAGTTTAGATGTCATAGGAAATGTGTGGTCAGTATTGAGAGGTTCAGGAAGAGGACAATATCTGATGTAACAATTAAAGAACAAGTTGCTCATCCTTTTAAATATTCTGAGAGTTAAAGAAGGACTCTTTCAAGTCTGTGTGGTTAGGCTTGCAGATGAGTGGAAAGAATGTAAACACTAGCTTCCATGGAGGTACATGAATGAGGCTCACTTCTGGAGGTCTGTCCAAGGCTTGTTCCAGATCTGCCTCTATAGATCTTAAAGCATCCCATCCAATTATGGAGATGGATTATTGACAAGTCTTTTAATTACAGGCCAAATTTGTGGCTCTTTGATTTACTCTGCCACGATTGTTATATTTGGCTAAAAGAGTTTTTTGAAAATCTGTGTTTGAACTCTTTAGGTATGCAGGGTTTTTCCTGTTCAAACCCAGTATCTCAATACTATATGTCTACTGATTTATACAGTACTTTCACTTATGGCCACTGTGAATGTTGTGATATACCTCTGTTTCAGTTTGTTAAAGCTACCAGAATGCAATATGCCAAAAATGGAATGGCTTTTATTAAGTTACAAGTTTATTGTTCAAAGGCCATAAAAATATCCAAACTAAGGCATCCATGGAAAGTTACCTTGACTCAAGGAAGGCCAATCTGGAAAGGTACATGGCTAGCATCTGCTGGTCCTTGTTCTCGGTTCATTGCTTCCAACTCGTGATGCTACTGTTTCCTCTCTAAGCATCTGTGGGCCTTCACTTAGTTCCTCCAGGACACAACTCTGGGTTCTGGCTTGCTTAGCATCTCTTGGAAAGGTGTGAGATGGACTCTGCATCTCCAAACATCTGTGTCTGCATCTAAGGTTTCTGCAAAACGTTTCCTCTTTTAAAGGACTCCAGTAAACTAATCAAGACCCACATTGAATGGGGAGAGTCACATCTCCATCTAATCAAAAGGTCACACCCACAATTGAGTGGGTCAGTCTCCCTGAAAACAATCTAATCAAAGATTTCCACCTTAAACAATAGATCTGGCCCCACGAGATAGGATCAGGATAAAAACATGGCTTTTCTGGGGTATATAATAGTTTCAAACTGGCACATTCCACTCTCTTGACCCCCAAGGGACAAGTTCTTTCCATATACAAAATACATTCACTCCATCACAATGTTACAAAAGCCTTAAACCATTTCACCTACAATCCAACATCAAAAATTATTTATTGGCATGGCCTGTCCTAAGACAAAATTCTCCTCTAACTCTGGACTTGTGAAATTCAGAATAAGTTATCTGCTGCCAATATACAAAGGAGGGACAGTCATAGGACACATGTTTCCATTTCCATGGGGAGAAATCTAAATGAAAACGGGTCACTAGACCCAAACAATTCTGAAAACCTGCAGGATAAGCTAAACTGGATTTCAAAGTCTGAGAGTCACTTATCATCAGGCCTTTAGAAAGCAACAGTCCCACCCTTTCCAAAGGCCTATGCAGCAGTCCTGTTCTCTCCAAATGCTGTAGTGAGGGTTGCAACATTTGGGCACATTGTGGGGATCACCTTTCTTTTGGTTCAACCCTCTCCAAGCATGGGGCAGCACACAGGCTCTCTGCCATCTCTGGGGCATGTGCTCAACTCCTCCAGAACAATGGGGTAACTGCCAGGCTCCCCCCAATTCCTGGTTTATGCGCTCCACCCTTTCTGAGGCCTGCAGTGGCAAAACTCTTCCTGAGCAATGAAGAGGAAGGCCTGCCCTCTGCTTCTGGGACAAACTCACCGTCTGCACATTATAGGTGGTTCCACTCTCCTGGCCTGAGATTTCCTGGCTCCAGACCTTAGCTTCCATGGTTCTGCCTCTGAAGTCATTTTTCCTTCAATTTGTCCCTTTTCTGTCCCTTTTAGTCCAGACTAGCAGTAGTTCCATTTATACAGATCCCACACACTTTTGGTTTTCTATGCAATATGCAGGGGCCACAACCATCAAACAACAGGACTTTCCTACAAATCCATTCTGGATAACTCCATCTCCAGTCTTCACTTGTCCTGCTTCCATGTTTGATTAAATCTTCATATGGGGCCTTATTCACTAAGGTCTCAATTTCTGGAAGCCCAGAATTTTCCAGACCATCAGTTTCTGGTTTCTTTGTACCCAAGAGTTCAGTTCTCAACTTATATCTTTCCTGTCATATTTTACTATAAGCTACAAGGAGCAGCCAGGCTGCATTTCCCACAATTAGTTGGGAAGATTTCTCAGCTAAGTATCCCAGGTCATCACCTTTAAATTCTGACTTCCATCCAACAGCAGTACTCAGTTTGGCCAATTTCTCTGCCACTTTAAATCACGGGTCACCTTTCTTCCAGTTTGCAATAGCACATGCATTATTTCTGTCTGACGGCTCATCAGAAATATATTTAGAGTCCATATTTCTACCAACAGTCTCTTCAAAGCCTTCTCTATCAAGAGCCTCACAACTCTTCCAGGATCTTCCCCTTACCCATTTAAAAAGCCACTCCAACATGTTGGTATTTGCAAACAACAGCACCCCACCTCTAGTATCAAATTCTGTTTTGGTTTGTTAAAGCTGCCAGAATGCAATATATCAGAAATGGAATGGCTTTTAAAAAGGGAATTTATTTAGTTACAAGTTTACAGTTCTAAGGCCATAAAAAATCCAAACTTAGGCATCCAGAGAGATACCTTGACTCAAGGAAGGCTGATTGGGAAGGCATACGGCTGGCATCTGCTGGTCCTTGTTCCTGGTTCATTGCTTCTAGCTTCTGATGCCTGTGTTTCCTCTCTAAGTATCTATAGGCCTTCACTTATTTCCTCCAGCACACAACTCTGGATTCTGCTTTGCTTGGTAACTCATGCGAAGGCACATGGTGATGTCTGCTGGGCTCTGCATCTCCAAACATCTGTGTTTGCATCTAAGGTTTCTACAAATGTTTCCCTCTTTAAAGGATTCCAGTAAACTAAAGACCTGCCTTGAATGGGCAGAGTCACATCCCTATCTAATCAAAAGGTCACACCCACAATGGAGCGAACCAGTCTCCAGGGAAACAATCTAATCAAAGGTTTCCACCCTAAACAATAGGTCTGGCCCCACAAGATTGGATCAGGATAAAAACATGGCTTTTCTGGGGTACATAATAGTTTCAAACCAGCACAAGCTCCAACAGTCCAGGATTTCTGAATTTCCTTGAGAAAGCCATCCCTTGTGAGAGTGATCCCACAGCCAAACATTTTTAAAGATGAAAATCTCTGAAGAGGTTATTTGGTCCTTTGTCCAGCATTCAGTCCCTGACCACTCAGTATGTGCTTAGCCATAAGCTTTTTAGTGTCAAGGGCACAACGACATTTGACTTTATTGCATACTTACTCATAGGACACTTAAAAATCTAGTTTTAAACGCAGGACTAATTCACATAAAGCAAGAGTCAACAACTTATTTCAGATAATTTTATGTACTCACTTTTGAGGCTCAGATCTCAATTATAACCTTTTTTTCCCCTCTGTTCCTCATACCCGTATTTTTTTTCTTTTTTGTTTAAATTTCAAAGCACAGAATAACAATTAGTTGTAGAACAGATTTCAGAGTTTTGGTGTGAGTTACAATTTCACAATTTTAGGATTTTACTTCTAGTTGCTCTAAGATACTAGAGACTAAAAGAAATATCAATATAATGACTCAGCAGTCATACTCATTTGTTAAATCCTACCTTCTATGTATAACTCCACCATCACCTTTGATCTTTCTCCCACTTTTTGAGGGTATTGGAACTATGCCCATTCTAACTTTTTCATTTTGGAAGGGGCTGTCAATAATTTGGGATAGGGAGATAGAACTAGTTGATGTTCTGGAGAGGCTGACCCCTCTGCATTTCAGGACTTATCTGGTCCAGGGACCCATCTGGAGGTTGTAGGTTTCTGGAAACTTACCCTAGTGCATGGAACCTTTGTAGAACCTTATGTAATGCTCTAGGCATTCTTTAGGGTTGGCATGAATGGTTTTGGTTAGGGTTTGGCAAGTTATGATAGGTAGCAATATTAAACTGAAGTGTGTGTAAGAGTGACCTCTAGAGTAGCCTCTTGACCCTATTGAACTCTCTCAGCCACTAATACCTTATTTGTTACACTTCTTTTCCCCCTTTTGGTCAGGATGGCATTGTTGATCCTGCAGTGCCAAGGCCAGGTTCATCCCTGGGAGTCATCTCCCATATCACCCCTGGATGTGATGTCCCTTGTAGGGAGAAGGGCAATGATTTCAGTGGCAGAGTTGGGCTTAGAGAAAGAGAGGCCACACCTGAACAACAAAAGAGGTCCTACAGAAGTAACTCTTAGGCTAGCTTCTCTGCTTATATACATAAGCTTCACAAGAGCAAGCCTCAAACTTAAGGGCTTGTCCTATTGATTTGGGCGTGCCTATTATTTGAGATGGTATCAGGGGTTTCCCTGGTGGTGAAGTTTAATAGCTATTTTTTTCTCCCATCCCTTAAGGGACTTTGCCAATACTTTGTGATTAACTGCTTAATATATCTTGGGATGTATCCAGGCATTACATTAAGTATACAGGTTTAAAGGCCATCATTCTTATTCTGGGCTCCCTGTGTTTGAATCGTTTAAATGATCTGTCCAGACAGGTTGAGTTATATTATGTGCTACAGATAATTTAGGTTCTGGACAAAATAAACCTTTCTTTCTTTGGTCTCAAAGAGAAGATGAGGTTCTAAAACATAGACACAATGTCTTACTCATTCCTGTATTTCTGAATTACCTAATCCTGACCTGATTGGCTTTGTTCTTATCTCCTAATACCAGGTTATACATGTATAAAACAGTCTCTCAAAATCCAGAAATAACAATTACCACTCCAAACTAAATGTGACTTGTATAAGAACTTACAATCTAGGCCCCTGTTTACTTAAATGTATTTTCTAAATGAGACCCTACAATATTTGCACTTTTGTTTCTGGCTTATTTTGCCTTACCAAATGTCCCACAGGTTCATTCAAAATGTTGCATGCCTCACAACTTTGTTCCTTCTTGTAGCAACACAATATTCAATCATATGCATACCCCATCATTCACCAAATCTACTTCTCAGTTGGTGTAAACTTCAGCCACCTCCCTTCATTGGGCATCCTGTATAATGTCCAAAGTCAACAGGCCATCAGCACTCTCAATTTTAGATAGTTTCATTGTTCCCAAGAGACAGATAACCAATAAATGTGTTGGTTGTAGTGTTAATCAGTGGGACACATGGGTGTATACAACCCCTTCCCATCATGTTAACCTTCAATATGGTAATGTTACTTATAGACCCACTAGTGAACTGCCTTCACTTCTATCTATTCCCTTTTATCAAATATAACCTTTTAAGAGGGAAAACTCAGAAAGAATCAGTGGGTCTAAAAGTGCAGACTGTGGGGAAAAGGAGGGCATCCAAGGTGGGAGAGAAACTTACTAACAACTAGAAGAACTGAGGCGTGGCCCATGGATTTCCGCCTCTAAGCAGAGGTGCGGTTGGGTGAACTGGAGAGGAATTGTAAGGAAGGAGCGGCAGGCATAAGGCCTCTTGAAGTAGGACTTTTGTGTTTATTCCAATCACTAAAATTAATTGATCTTTTAAAGTAAACATGCCTATACGTAGGAGAAAATTCAAAGGGCACAAGAAGGTACATAGTATGTCTCTTTCCCATCCTTTTCTCCCACCTCCTATTTTTCTTCCCTAGATCCAGTCACTCCTGTTAGATTATTGTGTGTCTCGCACAGACAAAAATAAATAAATTTTCATGTTTTTCTTCACAAATGGAAGCATACCATAGATTTTTTTCTTTATCTTATTTCATTTAATAATATAAATATCATAATGCATATTATTTTCTTTCGTGTCTGTACTCTCTTCCTTGATATGGCTATAATGCAATTTACCTTCAGTGCCCTATCTTTTTCAGCTCTTTTTTAAAAGTTTCATTCATACATCATGCAGTCCATCTGAAGTGTACAATCAATGGTTCTTGGTATAATCATATACTTATGCATTCATTGCCACAATGAATTTGAGATCACCTTCATTTCTTCAAAAAATCCCAAAGCTCCCATACCCCTTATTTTTTACACTTAGCTTTGGTATAGTGCCTTTGTTACAATTGATGAAAGAATATTACAACGTCATTAAACTATAGTCCTTAGTTTGCATTAATTGCATTTTCCCATATACCACCCTATTATTAATACCTTGTGATAATGATGTATATTTATTCTAGTTCATGTAATAACTTTCTCATATTTTTACAATTAACCACAGTCATCATCCACTATAGGTTTCGCTGTTATACAGTCCTGTTTTATCCTCTAGCTTTCCTTCTAGTGACATACACGAACCTACCCTTCCCCTTTCAACCATACTCACACTCAGCATCGTTAGTTATACTTAGGAGTATTTAATGCCCTTTTAGTGGATATGTAGTTATAGTCTTTGCCCTAATAATGTTGACATGAACTTCATAAGTCTTTGTATTCATGTATGGGCATATATGTAGGAAATATTCCTAAGGATGAAATTGCTGGGTCAAATGATGTGTGTATTTTAAATGTTTGATATTGCCTGATTGCCCGCCAATTGTAGAAATTCACATTCAAGTATTTTTTAAGACTGCTTCCCTTCTCATATCCCCATTGATTTCGTTTTTCCAAATTTTTCTCTTTGGCTATTTGAGAGGCGAAAACTATTATCTTGTAGTATAAGTTTATTTGTATAAATTTATTGTACAGGAGCTTGTGCATCTTTTGTATATCTATTACCTTTTCTCCGAAATATGTGTTCATATTAATTTCTGATCTTTCTACCAGATTATCTTTTTCTTATTGACTTATAGGTGCTTTTATATTGTAAGAAAATGAGCCCTTTGTTATATGTATTGTAAACTTTTTTTCATTTGTCTTTTGATGTTTGTGATGATTTTGGCCAACCATACATTTGAAATGTTTATATGGTTTAATTTATCAACCTTTTATGTTATGTCTTTAGTTATTTTATGTCACAGTTAGAAGGGCCTTCCCCTTTCTGAGATTATAGAAATTCTTCCTGCTGTATTTCTTCAGAGTACTTTTAAAAGTGATTTGATTTCTTATGCTTACATCTTTGATTTTTCTAAAATGTAGTTATTTTTATGACAGCTTTATTGAAGTATAATTATATAATAAACTACATGTACTTAAAGGAACAATTTGATAATTTTAACACACGTATACACCTTTGAAATCATCACTGCAATCAAGGTGGTAAATAATACATCATCCTCAAAACTTCCCTCATGCCCCTTCTGTAATCCTTCCATTTACCTTTCCAAGCTCCCCCTTTCCCTAGCAACTACTGATCAGTTTCTCTCACTACAGATTAATTTGCATTTTCTACAGTTTTATACAATCATATAGTATGTACACCTTTGTGTCTGGCTTCTTTCACTCAGCACAGTTATTTAAATATATCCATGCTATTATGTGTATCAATAGTTATTCCTTTTTATTGAAGATTAGTATTCCATTGTACAGATGTACCACAATTTTTATTATCTATTCGCTAGCTGAGGGTATTTGGGTTATTGCCATTTTGGGTTATTACAAATAATGTTGCTATGAATATTCGAGTATTAGTCTTGATATGGACATATATTTTCTATTCTCTCGGGTAAATATTCAAGAGCTAGAATGACTAGATCATGTAGTAAGTACTGCCAAACTGTTTTCCAAGATGGTTCTACCATTTTTAAATATTTATTATTCTTTAATTTCTTTAGAGAAACAATTCTAACATTTGATTAACAAGAACACACATGTAATTCTGGATTGTACTATTTTATATTCACACCAGCAATGTATGAGAGTTCCACTTTTCTTACATCCTTGCCAACCCTTGTATAATTGTGGTTTTAGTTTGTGTTTCCTAATGTCTTAATTTTTTACTCTTAACAAAATGGGAAAAATATTTGGACAGATGTTTCACCACAGAAGATATATGAATGGCACATAAGCACATGAAAAGATGATCAATATAATTAGTCATTAGGGAAATGCAAATCAAAATCACAACAAGGTACTCCCTCACACTCACTAGAGTGGCTATTATTTTAAAAACAGAAAATAAGAGGTGCTGGCAAGAATGTGAAAGAATAGGAACCCTCAAACACTGTGGGCATTTAAAGTGATTTAGCTGCTATTTAAAACAGTTACGGGCTAGCAATTCCGCCCCTACATAGATATGTAAAAGAATTTAAAGCAAGGATTTGGACAGATATTTGTACACTAATTATGCTGATTTGAAACTATTATGTACCCTAGAAAAGCCATGTTTTAATCCTGATTCAATCTCGTGGGGCCAGACCTATTGTTGAGAATGGAAACTTTGATTGGATAGTTTCAATTGAGATGTGGCACACCCAGTTGTGGGTGTGAACTTTTGATTGGATTGTGTTCTAGTTTGCTAGCTGCCGGAATGTGATACACCAGAAATGAAACAGCTTTTAAAAGGGGGAATTTATTAAGTTGCAAGTTCACAGTTCTAAGGCCATGAAAATGTCCAAATTAAAGCAAGTCTATAAAAATGTCCAAATTAAGGCACCAGCAAGAGGTTACCTTCACTCAAGAAAGGCCGCTGAAGTTCGGGGTTTCTATGTCAACTGGAAAGGCACATGGCAAACATGGTGACATCTGCTGGCTTTCTCTCCAGGCTTCTTGTTTCATGAAGCTCCCCTGGGGACATTTTCCAAAAGTCTCTGGCTACGTGGGCTCTCATGATTCTCATGGCTTTAAAAAGGGACTCTCTCCAAAATATTTCCTCTTTTAAGGGATTCCAAGAAACTAATGAAGAACTAACTAGTATGTGTGAAGTCATATCTTCCTTTAATCTAAAGTTAATACCCACAACTGGGTGAGTCACATCTCCATGGATGTAATCTAATCAAAGATTCCAACCTACATTATTGAATAGGAATTAAAATAAATGGCTGCTCCCACAAGATTGGATCAGGATTAAAACATGGTTTTTCTCGAGTACATAAATCATTTCAAACAAGCACAGATTGTTTCCGTGGAAATGTGACATGCCGAACTGTGGGTGTGCCCTTTTGATTAGATGGAGATGTGACTCTGCCCATTTAAAGTGGGTCTTGATTCGTTTCCTAGAATCCTTTAAAAGGGGAAACATTTTGGAGAAACCTGAGATGCAGATGCAGACAGATTTTTGGAAATACAGAGGCAGCAGGAGCTCAGATCTGACTAGATGCAGACCTTGGAGATGCTTGGAGTGCTGACAGAGAGAGGCCTAGACAAGGACATTTGGAGATGCAGAGCCCAGCAGAGGTTGCCATGTACCTTTCCTTGAGATGTTAAGCAAGTCAGAATCCAGAGTTTGGCCTTCAGAAGTTAAGTGAGGGCCCACAGAGACTTATAGAGGAAGCTACTGGAACCAGAAGCTGGAAGCAATGGAACCAGGAACAAGGATCAGTAGATGCCAGCCATGTGCTGTCCTATGTGACAAACATTGGCTTTTCTTTGGTGTTAAAGTGTCTTTCTCTGGATGCCTTAGATTGGACATTTCTATGGCCTTAAAACTGTAAACCCGTAAATTAATAAATTCCCTTTATAAGAGCCATTCCATTTCTGGTAGCATTCCATTAGCGTTAACAAACCAATACACTGATGTTCTTAGCAGCATGATTCACAACAGCCAAAAGGTGGAAGCAACCCAAATATCCACTGGAAGATGAAAAGATAAACAAAATGTGGTATATACCTGCAATGGAATATTACTCAGTTTTTAAAAGGAATGATGTTCTTGGAGATAGCATAAAATAGATCATGTTCTCCATGATCTGCCAATCTTTGCCTTTTAATAGGAAAGTTTAATCCATTGACATTGTGCTGGTTTGAATTTGTAGACCCCAGAAAAACCATGATTTTAGTCTTCATTCAGTATTGCTGGGTGGGAATTTTTAAACTGTTCCCATGGAGATGTGACTCACATGATTGTGGGTATTAACTCTTTTTTTAAAGTTAAAAATGCTTCCTTTATGACATAAAGCCAATACTGCTACTTCTAAGTTCAACTGTTTGTGCATCTCTATATTGTCCAAAGTGTTATGCCTGTAATGTTAAAGACAGTCTACCTCAACGTGTCATCAGTGGTTGCTTCATGTGAGTGCGAAGCATCACACATGTTCCCCATTTCACACACAGTCAACAAACGGCTCCAGGAAATTGACAAGTTTTCTGAGGCTCCAAGAGTTTACTCCAAAGTAAACCTTAAAGTCCCCCACACCCGACTGTACCAGAAGCAGCCAAGTTCTGAAGGAAATGCAGTTAATGCTCTCACAGATGTCCTGGCCTGCCCACATGCTGTCCACGTTAATCAGGTATATTCCAATGGAGCCCTAACTCGCACTCTAAGGAGATTTAGGTGTTTCAGATACTGCACACTGTCCCGAGGACACACCATGGTTTCTAAGATGCAGGGTCATGCGATCAGTCTCCTGGCTGGTGCCTGGGGAGCCCAGGCACAGGAACTGCTTCCTGGATTCCCACCAGTGCTCAAAACAGTGCTCAGCGAGATCAGCGTTTACTCTGTGGGCAATTGTGAGGCAGTCTCCACTGGGTACGAGTGAAGACTGCCTGACTCAATCTTACTGTAGTTAGTGTATTAGTGTTATTATATGCGGTGGGGAAAATTCTTTTCCATTACTCAAGCTCAAGGAAAAATAAAGAATTTGGGCCAAGATTATAACCAGATTATGACCAATTCTCCAAGGCAAATAGACAAAGGAACTGCCACAGTTAGAATAATTCTCTTCACATAGCCCTGTACTGTTTTATGAACTGTATCCTTAAAAATCCTAAGCTTAACAATAATCCGTACATTCCAACTCATCAGAACAGACGTTTGGCCAAGTAAGAATTTAATTTCACACCAATACTATACTTTAGAGTTTAGATTTATTTAGGGCCATTTGCACACGTTTATAAAATACTTAGTTTGCTCTAGAAGATGACAAGACAGCTCCCCCTTCAGTGAGACTCTGGCCTAAATATTTATTTGCTTTACTTATATAGCAAGAGGATAACAATAAACACGGAAGCTTTTGATTTGTGGCACTGAATGACAATCTACACAGGGCATCCTTCAAAAGCTACAATTAAGGATCTACCTAGCTTTTCAGCAATACAAGCCCGATAGAGGTCTTCTGGCCCATTTGTTTGACACTTGTGTTTTAGGCCTTGGAATTTCTTTTGATTGCATCCTTGGAGCTCGTGTAGATCATTTTACTTTTCAGAGGTGCCAATTCTGATGCCCACAAAAAAACATCAACTCCTCTTTTCTGGATTCCTTGGTTTCAAAGCTTGCATTATACAAAGCATAGCGACAATCTTTTTCAGGAAGCATTCCCACAAAATGCTTGAAAGGATTGGTTATGGTTACCCCTACATCTCCAACCAAAATTTCTTTGCCTTCTACGATGATGCACTTTTTATCGGCACTGAGACAAAAAATGACAGCCTTTTTTCTTTTCTTGATTTCTTCCGGTGTAGAGCACTTCCGAGCTTTCATGTCATAAAAAATGTGGCATACTTCATCAGCAACTTGTACTCCTGAGGCCACCTTCACCACACTGGTCACAGAGAAGCAGGGAATCGAGCAAGCAGGCACTGAGTCTGCAGAGAGTCATCCTCACAGAAGCTGCAACAGGTGAGTGAGGGAGGAAGAGAGGTGGAGCATGAGTCTACTAGTTCTAACTTTTGATTAGAGGGAGATGTGACTTCATCCATTCCAGGTGGGCCTTGACTGGAATCCTTTAAAAGAGGGGAGATTTCTGGAGAGAGTCCCTTTTTAGAGCCATGACAGAATGGCCAGAGCCACAAGGAGAGCCCATGCTGCCAGAGACCTTTGGAGATGAAGAAGGAATTCGTCCCTGGGGGAGCTTCATGAAACAAGAAGCCTGGAGAGAAAGCTAGCAGACATCACCGTGTTGACCATGTGCTTTTCCAGTTGAGAAAGAAAACCTTAACTTCATCGGCCCTTCTTGAGTGAAGGTAACCTCTTGTTGGTGTCTTAATTTGGATATTTTTATAGACTTGCTTTAATTTGGACATTTTCATGGCCTTAGAACTGTAAACTAGCAACTGGTTGAATTCCCCTTTTTAAAAGCCATTCCATTTCTGGTATGTTGCATTCTGGTAGCTAGCAAACTAGAATAGACACTGAAGGTAATAATTGATAAGGAAGTATTACTTCTAACATAAAGAAGAATTTACTTCTACCTTTTAGCTATTTGTTTTCTCTATGTCTTTTAGTAGGAAAGTTTAATCCATTGACTTTGAAGGCAATAATTGATAAGGAAGTATTCACTTCTATCTTTTAGCTATTTGTTTTCTCTATGTCTTGTACATTTTTGGTCTTCAATTACTCTAATACTATTTTTTTCACATTTAGTTGATTTTTTTGTAGTGTACCATTTTGATTTCCTTCTTTCCTTTTCTCTATATATTTTTAGTTGTTTTCTTAGTGGTTACTTTTGTAATTACAATTAACACCTTAAACTAATAACAGCCTAGGTCAAATAGTACCAACCTAGCTTCATTAGTCTACAAACACTGTATTCCTATATATCTCCAACCTCCCCCTTATACTGTTATTGTCACAGATTATATCTCTATACATTGTATGCCCATTGACAGAAATGTTAATTATTGTTTTACACATTTGTCTTTTAAGTCATATGGGAGGGACCAGTTACAAACCAAAAGTACTTAATACAGGATTTTATTTGTATCTATATAGACCTTTATACATGTTCTTTATTTTTTCTTATAGCCTCAAGCTATGTGTAGTATCTTTCAATTCAGCCTGAAGGACTCCTTTTAGCATTTCTTGTAGAGCAGGTCTTCTGGTAATGAACTCTTTCAGCTTTTTTTTTTATCTACAAATGTCTTTATTTCTCCTTTTTTTTTTTCGCGTGGGCAGGCACTGGGACTCGAACCTGGGTTTCCAGCATGGCAGGTGAGTATTCTGCCACTGAGCCACCTCTCCTTAATTTTTGAAGGACAGCTTTGCTGGATATAGAATTCTTAGTTGACAGGTTTTTTTTTTCTTTAAAGACTTATAAATATGTTATCTCACTGTCTTCTGGCCTCTATGGTTTCAGATAAGAAATCTGCTGTTAATCTTATTGGCAATATCTTGTACATCACAAGTTGCTTCTGTCTTGCTTTAAAATCCTTTGTCCCAGGATTTTGACAATTTTACTATATCTTGGTTTAGATCTCTTTGAGTTTGTCCTACTGGGAGCCTACTCAAAATGGATCATACATTAAATATAAAACTAAAACTATAAAATTTACAGATGAAAACAAATGAGAAAACCTTTGTGACTTCTGGTTAGGAAAAGATGTCTTATAAACAATTCTGTAATTAGAATCTATAAAAGACAAATGGATAAATTGTACTTCATCAAAAATTTAAGAACATCTGTTCTTCAAAATATCATGCTAAAGAATGGGAAGATAAGTCACAGGCTGGCAGAAAATATTGCATATAATATCTGAAAAAGGATTTATTCCAAGAATATATAAAGAACTCTCAAAACTCAACTCTAAGAAAGCAAACAGCCCAATTTAAAATGAGCAAAAGATGTGCACATACACATTATTAAGAAGTGGTGAGGCAGGGATTTTTCTGTGTGTCCCAGGGTTCCTCCCAAAACTACAATATACTTACTGAAGGGCTTCCCTGATTCCTAGCTGTATTACTATTCCTTCATAACAAATTACCCCAAAACTTAGAAGCTTAGGACAACACACATTTATTCTCTCATTGTATCTATGGGTCAAGAATCCATGCATGGCTTAGCTAGCTCAGCTGCCTCATGGTCTCTCACAAGGTTGAAATCAGGGTGTCATCCTAGGGTCTGCAATCTCAGCTGTAGATTTAAATGGTGAAAGATCTTCTTCCAAGTGACTGCTGGCTTCATTCAGCACCTCAAACCCTGGACTGAGGACTTCAGTTTCTTGCTGGCTATTTGCTAGAGGCTACCCCCAATGCCTTGTAATGTGGGCTTCTCCAACATGGCAGCTTCCTTCATAAAAGCATGCAAGCTAGAAGTCATAATCTTTTGTAACTTAATCATGAAGTG
This sequence comes from Tamandua tetradactyla, assembly GCF_023851605.1. Lineage (NCBI taxonomy): Eukaryota > Metazoa > Chordata > Mammalia > Pilosa > Myrmecophagidae > Tamandua > Tamandua tetradactyla. Next base: position 60,986,878 of record NC_135328.1, on the reverse strand, counting down.
ACATCCCCTCAATGTTGTCATATCCTATTGGTCAGAAACAAGTTACTCAAGGACAGGGAATTATACAGTGCCACAAATATCAGAATGCAGGGTTCAGTGGGAGCCATCTTAAAGGCAAAGAAAATCTATTTCTCTGGGTCAGTTTTTTTCCTTCCTGAAATCCAATACATATTTCCTTTTAATCAAATTATTTGAACACACTATCTCCAACCAATTATTTTGGCTAATGATAGTTCTGATGTGAAAGCAGCGTTCCTATGTCTATCCAGCATCTATGATGGCTTCAAACAATCTGAGCTATGATGGGGTCCCCACAGAGCTGTGCACCTACCTTTGTGCTTACTGCCTTATGGAATGACCTTTTTTCCCTTATCCATTGCAGAAACTCTTAAACCTTTTTCAAGATTTAGCTTATACAACACCTTTTTAAAAAGTCCTCCAGTGGGACTTCCGGGTCAAGATGGTGGCTTAACAACGTGCACATTTTAGTTCGTCCTCCAGGACAACTACTAAATAACCAGAAATAGTACAGAACAGCTCCTGGGGCCACGTCAGTGACCAGATACACAGCATACTCCAGTCTGGACCAGCTGGACCAGCTGCAAGCACCCCCCAGAACCGTGAGTTCCCAAAGCTGCAGCGGCCAGTGCCCCTCCCCCACAGGCCGCTTCCCAGAGGGGAAAGGAAAGGGCTTTACCAGCAGCAGGGACTGGGCACAACCAAATACCAATTGTGGAACTAATTAACAAATTCTGACTATTAAAAATAGGCCCCAGGCTTAGGTGAACCTGATCAAAGCAGAGGTTGCTCATTTTTGCCCCGGCGCCAAGGGGGCAGGACTGACAGAAAAAGGGGGGGGGGGGGGGGGGAAAGAAGGAAACAGAGGTTTTTGTGGCTGTGTATCTACAAAGGCTTGACTGCCTCTGGATACAGCAGCAGGACTTTTCAGGCTGCAACTGCCCCAGGCATAGGCAGAAGTGAGCTCTTTTGGAGGCTTATCTGGAGCCTGTGCCTTCCCCAGGGGAGGGGTGAAGCCTCACCCAGGTGGAATCCCTCCATCAAGGAATTCAGACACCAGGGCTTGGTAATTTGAAGCCATTAAAACCAGCTTACAGCCTCTCCTCTGTCTCCATCACGCCCCCAGCAGGGAGAGTCTGCCAACGTTAAAGGTACTGCATCATCTTATGCTGGTGGGACCGGCAGTCAGACAAGCACCACATACTGGGTAGAATAAGAAAAACAGAGTCCAGAGACTTCACAGGAAAGTCTTTCAACCTGCTGGGTCTCACCCTCAGGGAAAACCGATGCAGGTGACTCTTTCCTCCTGATAGGAGGCCAGTTTGGTCTGGGAAAATCTGGCTGGGGTCTATAATATCTAAGTAGACCCTCCTAAGTGTGTGTGGGGGGAAAGGCACCACACAAGCAGGGCAAGAAACAAGAACTGAAAAATTCTCCTCTGTTAAACAAAACTTAAGCTAAAGGTCCAGATAAAGCTGAACGGAATGTCAAAGAACAGATAGACAACAAATTCATCCAGCAAGAAAACCCTAGAAAAAAGAAGTGAAAACAATCTCCAGAATAAACTGATTAAGGTAATTAAATGCCTAGATGCCAGCAAAAAATAACAAATCACACTAGGAAAATTGAAGACATGGCCCAGTCAAAGGAACAAACCAACAATTCAAATGACATACAGGAGCTGAAACAATTAATTCAGAATGTACGAACAGACATGGAAAACCTCATCAAAAACCAAATCAATGAATTGAGGGAGGATATAAAGAGGCAAGGAAAGAACAAAAAGAAGAAACTGAAAGTCTGAAAAAACAAATCACAGAACTTATGGGAATGAAAGACACAGTAGAAGAGATGAAAAAAACAATGGAAACCTACAATGGTAGATTTCAAGAGACAGAACATAGGATTTCTGAACTGGAGGATGGAACATCTGAAATCCGACAAGAAACAGAAACTATAGGGGAAAAAAGTGGAAAAATATGAGCAGGGACTCAAGGAATTGAAAGACAATATGAAGCACACGAATATACATGTTGTGGGTGTCCCAGAAGGAGAACAGAAGGGAAAAGGAGGAGAAAAACTAATGGAGGAAATTATCACTGAAAATTTCCCAACTCTTATGAAAGACTTAAAATTACAGATCCAAGAAGTGCAGCGTACCCCAAAGAGAATAGATCCAAGTAGACATACTCCAAGACATTTAATAATCAGAATGTCAGAGGCCAAAGAGAAAGAGAGGATCTTGAAAGCAGCAAGAGAAAAGCAATCCATCACATACAAGGGAAGCCCAATAAGACTATGCACAGATCTCTCAGCAGAAACCATGGAGGCGAGAAGACAGTGGGATGATATATTTAAATTGTTAAAAGAGAAAAACTGCCAACCAAGAATTCTATATCCAGCAAAACTGTCCTTCAAAAATGAGGGAGAAATTAAAACATTTTCAGACAAAAAATCACTGAGAGAATTTGTGACCAAGAAACCAGCTCTGTAAGAAATACTAAAGGGAACACTAGAGACAGATATGAAGACAGAAGAGAGAGGTGTGGAGAAGAATGTAGAAAGGAAGACTATGAGTAAAGGTAAAAAGAAGGAAAATTAGATATGACATATAAAATCCAGAAGCCAAAATAGTAGAAGAAAGTACTACCCGTGCAGTAATAACACTGAATGTTAATGGATTAAACTCTCCAATCAAAAGACATAGTTTGGCAGAATGGATTAAAAAACAGGACCCATCTATATGCTGTCTCTACTCAAAGGACACGAGGCCAAGGACACAAATGGACATTTATACATCAATGTTTATAGCAGCATTATTAACAATTACCAAGAGATGGAAACAGCCAAAATGTCCATCAACAGACAGTTGGCTAAACAAACTGTGACATTTACATAAAATGGAATATTATGCAGCTGTAAGACAGAATAAAGTTATGAAGTATGTAACAACATGAATGGACTTTAAGGACATTATGCTGAGTGTGATTAGCCAGAAACAAAAGGACAAATACTGTATGGTCTCACTGATATGAACTGACATTAGTGAATAAACTTGGAATATTTCCTTGGTAACAGAGACCATCAGGAGATAGAAATAGGGTAAGATATTGGGTAATTGGAGCTGAAGGGACACAGATTGTGCAACAGGACTGAATATAAAAACTCAGAAATGGACAGCACAATATTACCTAACTGTAATACAATTATGTTAAAACACTGAATGAAGCTGCATATGAGAATGATAGAGGGAGGAGGGCTGGAGTATAAATGAAATCACAAAGAAAGACGATAAAGATTGAGATGGTATAATCTAGGAAAGCATAGAGTGTATAATGATAGTGACTAAATGTACAAATTTTAAAAATGTTTTTGCATGAGGAAGAACAAAAGAATGTCATTACTGCAGTGTGCTGAAAATAGATGGTACTTAATATTTTAAAATTTCAACTAATGTGTGAGACTAAAGCAAAAAATGTTTATTTGGTACAAATCTACACTTTGACTAGTGCATCTCCTAATATAACTTATGTAGATAGTTGATTGAACACCTTAAGTACATTGAACTTTGTATAGGACATGAGATTTTGTTGGTTTGTCCAGGTGTTGCCCTGATGAATCCCAGAGCGATTTGATCAGTAAGTGGAAAAGTATGTGCAAAGTCCCCTTCGGGGAATGGTGAGAACGGGGGAACTCAACTTCCCCAAGTTGAATTCTTGATATTCTCACAAGCAGTGTGGACAACCAAAGCCATAGGCTGAGCCCCCAGTCTTGGGGGTTATTCATATGAAACTTAACCCTACAGGGGATAGGTCAAGTCTACTTAAAATTAAGCCTAAGAGTCACCCCCAAGAGAACCTCTTTTGTTGCTCAGATGTGACCTCTCTCTCCAGCCAACCCAGCAAGCAGACTCACCACCCTCCTCCTGTCTACGTGGGACATGACTACCAGGGGTGTGGATTTTCCTGGCAGCGTGGGACAGAAATCCCAGAATGAGCTGAGATTCAGCATCAAGGGATTGAGAAAAACTCTAGAATGAGCTGAGACCCAGCATCAAGGGATTGAGAAAACCTTCTCGACCAAAAGGGGGAAGAGTGAAATGAGACAGAGTGTCAATGGCTGAGAGATTCCAAACAGAGTCGAGAGGTTATCCTGGAGGTTATTCTTATGCATTAAGTAGATATCACCTTGTTATCCAAGATGTAATAGAGAGGCTGGAGGGAACTGCCTGAAAATGTAGAGCTATGTTCCAGTAACCATGTTTCTTGATGATGATTGTATAATGATACAGCTTTCACAGTGTGACTGTGTTATTGTGAAAACCTTGTGTCTGATGCTCCTTTTATCTACCTTGTCAACAGATGAGAGGAACATATGGAATAAAAATAAATAATAGGGGGAACAAATGTTAAAACAGATTTAGTTTGAAATGCTAGTGATCAATGAAGGGGATCAGTAAGGGGTATGGCTTGTAAAATTTCTTTTTTCTGTTTGTTATATTTTTCTGTTGTCTTTTTATTTCTTTTTCTGAATTGATGCTAATGTTCTGGGAAATGATCATGATGATGAATATGCAACTATGTGATGACATTGTGAATTGCTGAGTGTATGTGTTAGGAATGTTTGTGTTTCCTGTAATTTTTTCAATTAATAAAAATTTTTTTTTTTAAATAAAGAAAAGAAAAAGTCCTCCAGTTACGCCCCATACAAAGCACATACTCATTCTGTAGGGTTTCAGGCTGAGTGAGGTTCCATTTGTTCATTCTAACAACAGACATTAAGTGCCTGATCTGTGCCTCACACATAGTAGGCTGCACTCAGCAAATGTTCATAAAATCAAACAAGTAAATGATAATTAAGGTGTAATAACTGCATTAAATGGGGCTGACTCTGTGTTTCCAGAGCCCAGAGCAGAGAACAGGGATGCATCTCCATCTTGCTGAGACGCTGTGCTTGCTAAGGGCAGCCCACCAGCCAGTCACTGATGGCGCGATGGTCCTTCACTGCTGCTCTCCTGCGGGATGCTGGCATTGGAGCTTTTAATGGCAACTTGGCCCAGGCCCCCAGCAGGAAAAAATCATTCCATAATTTTGTTCTCATGAATATTAGAGCTTTGTGGGCTTTCAGTACATATTAAACAACAGTAGGACCTCCCCCATGCTTCATCCCCTTGAGCTGAGGCCAGGAAGCCAGTTTATTCAGTCCTTGGAAACCCCAGAAAATAGCTCAGTTCATTTAGGATGGCCATGTTTTCCCGGGGTGACTAAGGCTGTTGCTATATTGGATAAACAGGGTGATTGGAGGAATTCTAGGTCTACAGAGATAAGAAACTAAAAATAGTGTGTAATACGACAACATGGATGAACCTTGAACATATCACATTGAGTGAAATAAGCCAGATGCAAAAGGACAAATATCATATGGCCTCACTGCTATGAAAAATTTAGAATAAACAAACCCATAGAGTCAGAATCTAAAATATAGGTTAACAGAGGGCAGGGTGGGGGTAGAAAATGGAGAGTTAATATGTAAATTGTACAGTTTCTGTTTGGATTATGGAAAAGTTTTGTTAATACATGGTTGTGATGGTAGTACAACATTGTGAATATAACAGTCTTGAATTATATATTTGTATATGGCTAAAGGGGAAATTTTAGGTTGTAAATATGTTACTAGAATAAAAGTTTTAAAAAATAGGACTCTACAGCACAAATAATGAGCCCTATTGTAAACGATGGGCTATAGTTAATAATACAATTATAAAAATGTCCTTCCATGAATTGTCACAAATGTACCACACTAACACAAGGTGTTAATAATAAGGTGTTATATGGGAACTCAGTATCTTATGCATTATTTTTCTATAAAACAACAACTTCTCTAATAAAAAAATAATTGTAGGGCGGGCCACAGTGGTTCAGCAGGCAGAGTTCTTGTCGGCCATACTGGAGACCCAGGTTCGATTCCTGGTGCCTGCCCATGCACAAACAAGCAAACAAAAACTTAATCTCTGGGCAGGCCACCGTGGCTCAGCAGGCAGAATTCTTGCCTGCTATGCTGGAGACCCGGATTCGATTCCCGGTGCCTGCCCATGCAAAAAATAAAAAATAAAAAAATAATAATTGTAAAAATAGCATGAAGGCTACTATCAGGCGACCGAATGGCTGGCTAGGAACAGGGTCCAACAGCATTGTAGTGAGACAATGGATTCCTTAAGAAATAGCTAGTCATTGGAGAACATGCGAACCATTTGGAGCCTGGGCTTTCTCCAAGAGCAGGAGTCCCATGTAGGGTATAAAGGGACTCTCTATTTTATGCATTTTACTTAGAGTCTCATGACTCTCAATAACATCCAGATGTGCTGTGAAATCAGAGTGTCTTCATGTGCATTCCGCAGTTAAAAAAAAAACACTGTTTATTTTTAAATAACTTCAACATTATAGGAAAGTTGCAAAAATAATACAAAATCAATACAGAGAAATCTAACATATCCCCCTACCCAGATATCAAAATTTACCCACATGTGCTTATAATATTCTATCTATATGTCTCTCTGTTTTCTAAAACTCTGAGTGTAGATTGCATGCATTGTACTCCAGTAATATTTAACACTTCTGTGTACATTTCCAGCTCAAGTACAGCTATCATGTTCAGGAAATTTAACATTTATATAAAGCATACAGACCATATTCTAATTGTTTTCAGTTCTCCCAACAATGTCCTTTTAGGTATTTTCTCCTAATGTGATTAATGCCTCATCCTATGCTTGGGAACTTTTATATTATGTATATATGTTACCACAGTTTAAAAAAGAGAGAGACTAAGGAGACAATGGCAATGAAATGCAATACATTCTGCATTTACTTACAGACCCTGCTCTATAAACGGTCTTCCTTACCCTTGCAGTAGATCACTTTCTATGTGAAGTATGTAGATTTCCCTGAAACTTTTCACCCTTATGAACATATACTGTTCTTGCTGATTTCTCCAGTTCAAACATAGGACAAGGAGATGCAATTTCAAGCTTCTATTATGTGTCTTTAGGACGGCTATTCTCCTGGGGGCCAGGACACAATGCCACATGCCATAGCATACATGGGACTGTTAACTTTGATGATATTGGCCTCTCTTTTCTTATCATTGTGGTTGTAGAAATTGACTACATTCCAAAATTTAGTAACTCTTCCTGTGGTCAGAGAAATCACCCATAGGTGCTACGTGGGTTACTTATTCTCATCCCTGCTCTCCCTGACTCACCATTCCGGCTGCACCTACAGAGAAGCAGAGTAGGCGTGATGGGCTAGGGAATGCATAGTTTCTGAAAATTTGGTCTGATCAATTCCTCAGAGCCATTTTGATGAATAGGAAGGGTACTAACACCATGTCCTGAAATAAATACGTTGCCAAGTCACGTCTGCAGCATTCATTCAACAAAGATGCACAGAGCACATGTTCCGAGGAAGGCAGCAAGGACCATCTAGATTGTTATCTTCCCTCCTGATCGCAAAGAACAATTGGGGCTTCCTTTCTCCCTTTTATAACCCTCTTCGGTTGCATCCCCTGCCTTCCCTTTCAGAGGTTTTCACTGCTTTGTTTCTGCTTAATGAAGCCCTCTCATTTTCCAGATCACTGTTATTTACTTTTGAGCTTTTCCCAAAATGTAGCCACTTGCTTAACAAGAATGAAGTGAAACCAAAGTTTCATCCTTTACATTTGCATTTAACATAGCAGGATGAGAGAGCTTTGGCTCCTGCTAATAGGGCAGCTGCTCCACAGATCTTCCACAGCTAATGTCTTTGTCAAGACAAAGACAGCTAAGGGAGAGAGGTTCCCTAGCTGCCTTTTCATCCTTTCCTAACTCCTGCTGTACAGCATTCCCCTCTTCCTTCCACTTTACCCTTATGAATAATCCCACTGTATCATAAACAAATTCTCTGCAGAGAATGTGTTTTGTACACACACACAAACAAAATTACCCACATATATCTTTCTACCTGGCAAGCACGACTATACTTGTCTTCTTGGCTACAACAGTATCATCTACTTTCACTTCCTCTTCATACAGCCAGATGGCCCTATTCTGTCCCACTAAGGACCTTTTCAAGCCCTTGCCAAAAATACCATGAATCTCTGATAGCCACATTATCCTTGTCTTTTTTTTTTTTTATCTCTTTTCGTCCTTTATAGGGAAGCATAAATTTCCAGTTTCCAACCAAAAAATAATCGTTAGCTGTAATTTGTGGCACAGTCTGACTTGATTTCTTTATAACTCACTTTTTTCCTAGGGCTTCTTCCAGCACAGGGGAGGCTACATTTACTGGCTTTTGTTTTTACTCATCACTAATCATTAAAGCTTGTTTCTCTAGAAATTAGAGCTAATTTTACTTATCTCAGACACTTCAGGGCACATCATGGATAACTGAGCACACTCTCTTTAATCAAGGTGTCTTTGTATGCAGGTTTGATCTTCTCCATTAAGCATTAGGGCTTTAGCTCATGTGTAAATTTAATTTTTTCGCATCCTCACAGGTTACTCTCAGATCAAAGCCACTTCAATCCAAAGAAATGATTTTGCCTCTTTTTTGGATCTAGATGTTCCAGTTTGCCAGTGCTGCCAGAATGCAATATACTAGAAAAGGATTAGCTTTAGAAAACGGATTTATTAAGTTACAAGTTTACAGTTCTAAGGCCCTTAAAATGTCCAAACTACGCCATCCAGAGAAAGATATCTTGAGTCTGAAGAAAAGCTGAATGGTGTCAGGATTTCTGTCATCTGGGAAGGCATGTGGCTGGCATCTGCTGTTCCTTGTTCCCAGTTCTGTTGCTTCCAGCTTCTGATTCCAGCAGCTTCCTTTCCAAATGTCTGTTGACCCTCACTTAGCTTCTCTGTGTTGGCTCTCTCCAGGTTCTGGTTTGCTTAGCATCTCATAGAAAGGCACATGGTGATGTCTGCTGGGCTCGAGTTTCTATCGTCTCTCCAAGCATCTGTGTCAGCACTACAAGCATCTCCAAATTTCTGTGTCTGAGCTTTCTCCAAAATGTTTCCCCATTTAAAGAACTCCAGTAAACTAAATAAGACCCACCTTGAATGGGCAGGGTCACACCTCCATAGAAATAATCTAATAAAAGGTCATGCCCAGAATTGGGTGTGTCGCATCTCCATGGAAGCAACCTAATCAAAAGAGTCCACCCTAAACAATAGGTCTGTCCCCACAAGATTGGATTAAGATTAAAAGAACGGGACTTTTCTATGGTACATAACAGATTCAAAACAGCACAGAATGTTTTACTTTTAATGGTTCTACTTATATTTTTTGCCCTTATGGGCAAAAGGGCTTAGAAAATGAGCTTTTACAGGTAAAAGGAACAAAAAATGCTCCCAGAGCCGTGGTCAGGGCTGGAAAGTGGGGTCTTTTTGGTTTTATGTTTCTTTGTCTTACTGATGGATATCAGCTTCAGTCTTCATCAGAATCCTAAGGACAAACTTCTAAAACCAGGGTGATGAACTCATTCACAATTGAAATAACTTAAAGTGATTCTTGTTATCCTTACAGAGAAAAATGGGTTATAACAGGACTGCATTGTGTTGAAAAGTGCCTGTGGTTAGTTTGCTGATGCACAATTAATGAGTCAGCTCACTTTTAGAGCAACCTTCCTAATAGGCTGGACATTGCTCAGCAACTGTTATGTCATCTGTAAAAAGCCAATAAAAGCCAAATGTATACCTTTAATTTTCTCCAATGAGTAATTTTTTCAAAAATGAATTTAATATGTCTATTCCAAGTCTTCAAATAAGTTATTTCTCGGTTTTTAAAAATCCGTGTCTTCTGATAAATGTAAAAGTCTTATGACTGCTTCCTAAAAATTCTGACAAAACTTCTGGGAGGGGGTTGCCCCCTCCTGTTTGAAGAGCTAGTACATCCCCCACCCATCCCAGGATACACCCCATATACCATTTGAGAATCACTGCTATAGTCTTTGTGTTCTTGTTAGATTAAAGATTTTTTTATAGCATGAATATATCAAGTTATTCTCTAAGATTGTTATGGCCTTTACTTTACTGTAAACAATGCTCCAGTAAATATTTTACATATACCTGTAATTCAAAGAGCAGTTTTTCTTCAATTGGAGGTGTATTACCAGCTGTCCATTTCTACTAGAACTTCCAGCCACACAAACTCTCAGAACAGGCTTGAGAAAACTGTTCATCTTGCACCATTGTGATCAAGGGCAAGGCTTACCTTATATACCTTAACTCTTAGGGAAGACTATCTTTTAATCAAAATTGCAAAGAGTAGTTCTTTTATTTTTTTTGGGGGGGGGGGGCAGGGTGCATGGACTGGGAACTGAATACTGGCCTCCCGCATGGCAGGCAAGTATTTTACCAGTGAACCACCTGTGCACCCTAAAAAAGTGTAGTTCTTAGTCAAGAACTTTGAACGATCCTAAAGCTGTGCTTTTCAAATTGCAGGTCCAGATCCATTAATAGGTCGTGAAATCATTTGAGAGAGCCCCTGTAGGACTGTTTTAAGGAAGTAGGATAGAAAGGATATCCTATATAAGGAAATACCAGAGACTATCGCATGTAGCAAAAATACATTGTTCCACGAAACTGTTTGTTCTGTTATAGATCTATAAACACATATATGTGTGAACAGGGACATGTCATTAATCGCATTTCTCATTATGGGTCACAGTAAAAAAATTTGAAAAACAACCCACAAAAAATTTCTGAGGAAAACACTGTGAGCCTGGAAATAGTCATTGGTCATGAGGTATGTGGAGAAAAGTTGTTTGTCAGTTTTTCTTTCTCCCCTTGGCATGTCTGTTCCTCTCACTGTAAGTGGGGGACTTGCTTTGCCAGCTCATGGTAGTGCAGAGCTGGTGCTCCTGGGATCTGGGCAGGGTCTGGGGACGCAGGCCCAGCCTCACATTTCAAATATCAAGAACAGCCTCAGCCAAAGTTTTCACACACACACACACACACACACACACAAAGACGCACACGCCTCACCTGCTCCCATTAAGTCCATGGATTTTTAAAAGAATTGGGAAACCAAGCATGAGCATTTTAGATGTTTATGACAGAAAGGGAACTCTGCGCCTCTCTGCTCCTACACTCAGTAACAAATACAGAAACTGCAGCCCAGAGCAGCAGATGTAGAACTAAAAGAAGTCACTATGTTGCCAACCTTGGATTTTTAAAATTGTTAATAAATTATGTAGTCAATTCTCAATGGAGAAAAATTAGAAAATACCTTAACAAAAACATGAAAAATATTTGTTTCCCAGACCACGCACAGATTAAAAAAAAAAAAAAAGCTCATGAAAAATAATACTTTTTTTTCAAAAATGAGATAAAATATTTTTGCTTTTTTTACCACTATGATCATATTTAACATCTTTCTAGAGATTCAGCCTAAACATAAGCCAGACATAGGGCTGATAAAGAAGGATGGCATTCAGAGAACGCAGGTTTTGGGGCTGGGGGATTTCAGGGCAAGTGAAGAGGGGTTGTTTTACCCCAAGGCCCTCAGAGAAAAGAGACTAGTATTTGAGTGGAGGGGCAGAAAGATAATTGAGCCCTTGAGCCTGAGGACTCCAAGAGACAGGGATTTCCAGAATTTCAGGGACTTTCTGCTCACGCTTAGGGAGTCTCAGACCTCTGGTGGCAAAAGGCTGTATAACAGGACTGAGCAAAAGAAAGAAAGAGTGTTCTTCCCCACTCCCTCCTGTGCTTTGTATACTCTGTGACCTCCCAGCAAGGGTGGAGTGAACAGGTAAAAAAGTTGAGCAATCATGACAGTCAGCTGCCTGGAATTACTGTAACAGAAATCTGCTAACGAAGAGAGTATTCTAGTGGAGGGACCATGGAAGGAACTCTTCCTAAATCAGGATGTGTGCTCCCTAACCCTGGCTTCCCACCTGATGCTTTTGTGACCCTTCTCAGTCACTTCCCTTCACTCTAGGCTGTCATTCTAATCTCTCTCTACCCTGCGGCTCTCTGGCCAACTCTCATCAGGATATGCCTGCCACAAAATCTCCTTTTACTTCACTTGGGGATGCTTTAGGAGAACACCTGGAGAGTGTGAGCCAAACCAGAGTCTGGGTCCTCATCCCTTAGACACAAAATCACCATTCAGAGCGGGGATCCATCCATGCTTCTTCTCATCCTGGTTTTTCTGCTGCCTATCTGCAAACATTATGCTAAGCCCTGAGGTCCTATCAGAGGAAGACCTGAGATCCTTTTTTTTGGATGGGATGGTAAGTAGCCCTGGATTTCCTTAAGAACCAGTGAGGCAGCCACATTCCATAGGCCCCTATATCACATCAGAAGGAAGCAACAGTACTTTCTGCCCTTTTTCCAGCTCTTGGCTACTCTGTGGTAGGTCAGAAGGAGGATGCAGAGGTGGTATCTTTGAGGGATGCTAGGTTGCCAACACAGAGCTCCATTCCATCCATCCAGGGCAGCCTCTTTGTCTTCTTGCTTCCCAGTTCTCGCCCCAAATCTCCCTGGTCCCTTGATGAACACTAGGATGCCACACCTGCCCTGTTTCTTCTCCATCCCAGCTTTTTCAGGCTCTGTGCTCCTACATCCGTCTCAACAATCTCTCCCCCAGCTCCAGTGTTCCAAGAGCTCCACGCTCATGATTGGCAACTTCAACCAACTTTTCATGCCCAACTGGGCTCTCAGCTACTCCTTACAACCTAATAGAAGCTTGCTGTGGTAACTTCCAGAATCCCTTACAATCTCTAGGTTTCCAGCTTTGGGTCTCCATTATCAATGCCCCTCCAAGCCATGGTCCCTTCCCAGTCCCTCACACACCATGCAGAATCTTTGTCCACACTCTCATATGTGCAGAAAACCTGTCTTCTCCTGATACACAAATTCTTCCCCATTATACCTCCCCTCTACTTACCTCCAGTGAAGTGCTTTTAGCTAAGTGCCCTTCAACATAGGTACTTGCTCCCATTCTCTCTCCTCTACATGACATTGCCCCAGCAATCCTCCCCTTTCTCTCCTGCATCATTAATGCATCCTCTCCACTGGATCTCTTCTATCAACAGTTAACTTACTATATCTCCCATCTTTACAAAAACTTTCTTTGGATCCCACTTTCCCCTCGAGTAATTGCATCATTTTCTGACCCTCTGTGGAACAAAACTCCTTGAAGGTAGTGATTACACTAGCTATCACCAACTTCTCTTCCAGTCTTTCTTGAAACCACTCCAGTCACTCCTCCTTCTCCATCACTCACCTGAAACTGTCCTTTTTAAGGTCATGTATGATGCCTATGTTGCTAAATCTAATGGTCAATTCTGAGTACTCATCTTACCTAACTGGAAACTTTTCATTCAGTTGACTATCTTCTCCTTCAAATATATTCCTGTCTTGGATTCCACTATAGCAACACCCTTGATTTTCTTCCTACTTCACTAGCAGCTGCTTCTCAATCTCCTCCACTATTGGTTCCTCCTTTTCTCCTTGATTTCTTAACACTGAACAGTCCCAGAGTTTTTCAAGGTTTCAAATACATTCATCTATTTATCTGTAGCCTGCACCCTTCCCTGAACTGTGCACTCATACGCCCAAATTGCCTAATTGATATATTCACTTGGATGTCCAGTATTCATCTCAAACTGTGTAAGAGTGAACTCTTGATTTCCCACTCCCACTCACGACCCAATCACACATACCAAACTGCTGTAATTGCAGGATTCCCCACATCAGGTAATGGCAACTCCATCTTTACAGCTGTCAAGGCCAAAAACATTGATGTCATCCTTGACTTTTTTCTGACCATTCTCATTCAACCCATCAGCAAATCTTGTGTCTCTATGTTCAAAATGAACCCTAAATCTGACCATTTCTTACCTCCTCTGCTCCTACCGTTTCTGCAGTAACCTCATATCTAATTGTCCAAGTCCATGCCCCCAACAATTTTTTTTTTACCACAGCTGCCTAAAGCATGTGAGATCATATCCTCTCTGAGCAGACCCTCCAATAGCTAGCTACCCTATTTTACTGAGGGTGAGAGTCAATGTCTTTGCAATACGTTACAAGGCCATATATTTTGTCAGTTACTGCACTGACCTTGTCGTCTGTCACTTTCTCGCTTGCTTATTCTCTTCAGGCTCAGTGTTTTCCTTAATCCTCGAAACAGGCTAACCATTCTCCAGCCTCCCCAGACATTTGCAGTAGCTAAAATGCAATGCTTTTCCTCCAATATTTCAAATACTGATTTCCTACTCAGAACTACCCTAGCTTCAATTTAAAACTGCCCCATTCCTCTCCAATCCACTTACCCTGATTTGCATATATCTAGCCACATTCTATATTCTATTTTTTATTTATGTTTACTTTTTCTCACTCCCTAGCACACTCACAATGTAAGGTCATTGGGGAGCTTATTTCTTTTACTCTTTTGTTAACTGCTATATCCCCAGTGTCTATAAAAGTGCCTGGCATACAGTAAGTATTAAATAGTTGCTGAAAAAAGGAAAGAAAGAGTGAATGGCTTGCCATCCATTCTCCAGCTTGGCAAGCTCATGCTGAATGCTCAAACATTTCACGTATTTTTGTGATTGTTACAGAAATTTCTCCAGCGAGTCACCATTTTCTGACATACCATGCCATTTTCCCAAGGTCATGCCTTTGCTCAGGTTGTGCTCTTAGCCTGGAAAACCCCCACCACTCCCCACCCACTGTTGTCTAACTCTTTATCATCCTTTGAAACTCAGCCCACATATTGCCTCTTCCAGAAAACTTCCCACAAACACCCCTCACAAACTAGGTTAAGTACCTTCTTGTGTTTTTTCACCTGCTTCCTTCAAACAGCTCTTATTGCATTGCTTTTTAGTGGATTTTTACAAGACTGTCTACCCCTTCAGGCCGTGAGTTCCGTGAGGCCAAGATCTTATTCACTACGATGCCTGGTGTATGGCATGGTACCTGGCACATAGTAAGTACTCAAATATTTGAATTGTGGAATCGACTCGGCTCTGAGTCATTTTCATTGTGACCCTTTTGGAGACCTCCTCATCAACTGATCTTCATTCTAGGAGGTATTCATTTCATGCAGCTGACAGGCAGTGGCAGTGGCAAACAGGTATCTGGGCTAGAGCAAGTTGCCAGATGGAGTACGCTTAAAGATCTCATCAATATCAACAAGGGGCAGAGACAGGAGATTTTGGTTTTGACATCTGGCATAAGAGCTATGTGCTTTCAATAAATAGTAAAGCAGCTCTCGTCAAGGATGGGCCATGCAGCACTCCACTAAAAAACTTTCCTCCATATTGTGGGTATATATACCATTAATGAATGAATTTTGCTTTTGGATGGGACAAGAATGCATTGGATTTTCAGCTACTCCCTCTTGTCAATACTATCATCATGTCCACGTTGTTCCTCTGGGGCCCACTGTGGAAAGCCGTGATAGATTCCAGGCTGACCTTTAACTTCAATGCACCTTAGGCAGTGGCCTTGCTTCTCTGCTCAAGTCTCTTTTTCCACAGTCCAGCATGAGGCTGGGAGGAGTTGTGGAGAATGCTGACCCATATGAAATGTGGGTTTAAGTGCCTCTATCAGATAGGAAACACTTTCTGCCTCCCGTACACACTTCATCATATACCACATTGAAAAGAAGGATGCACACACAGGGCTCTTTGAGGTAAGGAATATATTTTGGGAAAGTCCTGCCTCACCTGCACATTAATGGAAATGACAGTGACAGCCATTTTCAGGGGGATGCAGAGGTTTGGAAACTCCTCTTGCTTGGACAGGGTATTCTCATGTAGATCTGTGCCTTCCACGGAGGGGAGAACTGAGACCTGTGATGGATTTTCTGTTTGGGGGGCACAAGTCAGTTGAGAATAGTGCTGGGGGTCGTGAAAAAGCTTGCAAATGACCCAGAAAAGATGGACTGAAGGGAACGTTAGTGGTACTGATTGTCTGGGAACTGGAGGGCCTTGAAAATGGTCTGCCTCTCCTCAGTCCCGGGCGACTGGGCCTTGGGGTTCCTTGTGGTGTCCTCCACTTTAGCTCCCCCTGCAGGGTCTTTGGTGCTGGCTTGGCTCCTTTCAGTCTTTTTCATCCTGGCCTTGGCCTCTGTCTCAGCCTCTTGGTGGAGAATGGATTCCTCGTGCCCTTGGCCTTTTATCTCAGAGTTAATCCAGTGTAGGAGGTGCTTCTGCTTATTTCCCAAGCCAGATTCTGGAGCTTCTGGAAGGGTGAAGCTCTGTGAGTATGGGCTGCCCTTATTAGAACCTCCAACTCTCGGGCCTGAAAATTTTGACTTTGTAATACCTGACCCTGAAAAACGAGCCCTGTTATAGACTGGCCTTGCAAATATTGGCCTAGTTTTGCCCTGAAAGGCCTGGCTCTGTAGTCTTGAAACATTTGATTCTGAAATTTTTGGATCTGAAATTTTGACACTTCAAAAGCTGAACCTGTAAAATTTGGCATAGCACTTAATGGTCTAATGGTCTAATATTTTGGTCCTTTCAGGGTTGGGGCAGCCCAGGTTTGTTATTCTAAATATTCACTCATTTGGGAGGTTATTTAGCTTGGTTTAACTGTCTTCCAGGTCAATTCTCATCAGGTCCTTTTGCCCCCAATGAATCCTGGAGGAAGGTCTAGGACTTGAACACGAGGGGGAAAGCTGGTTAAGCTGTTGTCAGGTTGCCGAAAGCTTAGAGGATGCATATGGTACCTTTAGAGAGCTAAGCTCACCCCTAGTAACTCAAGGCACCCATCATGGTCAAACTAAATTTCTACCTGAGAAAGAAAATCCTAGAGATACATTTGGGAAGTTAGGGGCTCTGGGGTTCTGTTTGAGGGGCTATTCTGGCCCCTCAATCCAAGTGGACTAACTAATCACTCTGGATGGGGAGAGTCCAATCCTGTATTTCTGTGGTCCCTTGCTACTTTGTGTTTTCCTGGGTCCTCTGCCTTCTGTACCGAATAGGGACTGAAGTTAAGGACTTGTCCTCAAACTTGCAAAAGTCTAGAATTAAACAGCCCAATGCTCCCCCTGGCTGGGACTATTCACTTTGGCTTCCAAATGAACACAAACACCTGGGTACCTGCCATGTCCCCACTGAGCTGGAAGTTCACTGGGCAGAACTATGGGCCCTCTCTCGAATTAGCTTGCCTTTATCTCTGCTGCACTGCCTTCTGCTTATTGGAAAGCTTTTCTTTAAGGCTGGCTTATTCTGAATCTGGGGAACATGGGATACCTGGTGGGATGGTGAATTTCTGAAGCAATGTTTTTTCTTGGTTGCTTAGATGCCTAAAGAACTCACCGGTGGAGATATTCTCTGAGACTGCCATAACTTGTTCACTGGACTCCTCTGACTGTTTGGGACTTCTCAAATGTATCGCAGGATCTTCCTTCTCAGCTAGAAATTTAGTTTGGCTAAGATGGGTATCTTAAGTGAGTAGGGGCTAGCAGGATCTATCTAGCTCTGTAGAGGCTCCATTTCTATGCATCTGCACATAAGTATGGAATTCTTGTGCGCTGTCAGTGCAAGTGTCACGCACATCTTTTGAATTTGGCTCAGGATTTATACATTGTTCTTAGGATGATATTGAGTCAGAGGCTCTGTAAGGACCCTGACAGGCTCAGGCACTATTTCGTTGCACTTTGGCTACTGATGACTGGAGTCATCCTTGGAGAGAGTCACATAATAGAGAGCAGGCAGCCCTAACTGGTTTCTAGCCAAACTGGTTTCTAGCCCCCTTGGATGGGATCAGAGCACTCAGGGTGATCAAGGACAGCATCTGATATGGCTTGTTGCTGAAGGTCAAGGTCTGACAGTGTTCAGGGTGTCGGTTCCTAATTCACGTAGTGGCTGACTGCTGTGCCCAGGTCTAGGGGCTTGCTTTACAAATGTAGGAGGAATGATTCACTACCAGGAGCCTGTAATAGTTCAACCCCCAGTGATTCTTCAGTCCCAACAGCTTTAGATGTAGGCAAGATGGTACTCTAGCAGATCTTTCCCCGTTTGAGTCAGTATGGCTCTACAACATGGCTGTGGCCTGGACAAAAATCTACACCATGGGGAAGTACCCTCAGCCACATGTGTTAGAACAAATTACTAATTCCACTGGCCTCTGGAACTACAGAGTTGTGGAGACTCATACTTTTCAGGGTTGCACTACTCTGGGCAGCAGCTGCTGACTGCTGGGGATAGGATGGGCTGTCAGATAATGCTTCTGGAGGTGGAATTCCAGTAACCTCTGGGCATGTTCCAAGAAAAACCTGGTTCCCTTTTGAGGACTGAACTGGGCTTCCCCAACTAGGAAGGCCCTGGGTGTGGGGAAAGGGAATGCAATATGTCTAAGGGCTTATTTTGTAAGGTTCTTTGTGTCTGCAGAGATTTCTGGACAACAACTGGAAAGCTCCACTGAAACTGGAGCTGCCTCTACAACAGTTTCTATAACAAGCTCACACATGGCCATAGTCAGAAACAGGGCACTGATCTGGGTTTACTGATGGTCAATTGAAGAGGCCCAACTTGGGGAGTGTGGGAAAGAAGGAAGGGCTGACTGGTATGGTATTAGGCAGTATGGATGATGAAGGGGAAACCACTGAAGAGAAAGAAATCATGGTTTCCCTTTCATGTACTTATTTCCACAGGCAGCCCAAGGACTCAATGTGCAGAGAAGAGAAACTACAGAAGAGGTAGCTGTGTTTCTCCTGCAGATGGCATTGAAGCCGTCTAGTATTTAAGGGGTGCTACCCTTGGTTCTCCTGGAAAAATTCTGAGTTGTTCTTCCTCCTCTTCTGCTGGTTGACAGGATTCCTAGGCTTATCTCCAAGCATTGAACCAAGAGAGTGGGAGAGCACAGAGGCAGAGCTAGAAGGTTTAGGATTTGCTCACAGTCATATTTTTTGTCCTGGGTCCATAGTGGATCCATTAAAAGCCAGAAAGCTTGTTCAGGCTGGCCAGACTCTCAAGAAAGCCACCCAGGTCAGGGGAATAAAATGTTCCCATGTTTTCAATAGACGCTGAGAGATAGCTTTCTGCATTCACATTTTCCCCCAGGTTTTGAAAAGAATGAGGGCAGTGTGATGTAAGCTGCCATAGGAACTCCTCCACAGGCCTTGGGAGCCGCCTTCAAGTGTGGAAATGCATCATCCATTTATGTACTCAAAAAACCTCAGGGCTTTGGGACCTAGAAACAGTAGATGAGCAGGGAATGCAGGGTCATAGGGTATTTAGGTTAGTGAACTCTGGGTTCAGAAAAGGCAAAGGAACCTAGTATTTAAGGGCTGCTAACCTTGGTTCTCCTGGACAAATTCTGAGTTGCTCTTGCTCCTCCTCTTCTGGTTGACAGGATTTCTAGGCTCCTCAAGGCTCGAGGAGGACAGAGCTTCTGTGCCCCAGGACACATCTGACAGTGGAAATCCCTGCCTGTGCTGCAGGAGTTCAGTGCAGTAGTCTTGGTTGCAGACTGTACTGGGTGACTTGGCAGCTGGCTGGCTTAAGGATTTCTGATCTGTTAACTGTGACAGTGTGGGGGTTATGGATGCCAGGGAAAGCTCTCGAGACTGCTGGGAAGGCTGCTCCAGACTCTTCTCAAAAGAGCTACTAGACATGGACAAAATATGTAGGCAGGAAGAGACCAGAGATGCCTCCGATGAAATGGAGGAGATCATGGTGTTCTCGCCCACCAGCAGTTGCTGAATCTCTAGAACCACAGCATTGCAGACATGGCAACAGGGATCTGCACACAGGAGCCGTCGCACACTTCCCTCCCGAGGAAGCCAGCTGTGGCTGGGAAGGGAAACGTGGCAACCATTACTGAAGCACCCTCTGCCTCCTTGGAAGAGTGTAGCCTGGGGGGATAGGCCCTGCCTTCCCCTAGTCCTATAAACCCTAAGGCCTTAACCCATGGGTGTCTACCCCCTCTTCTTTTCTCCCTGTGGAAATGGCGTTTGGCAGGTTAGTGCTAGCTGGGGCTTGCTGGACAAAGTCTTAGACAGTCTAGGGGATGGCAGGGCCTTTATAGAGGACTGAGTTTGGGGGGTCAGTGTTTGCTGACCTGTGCTGAGAAACTGATCGAGAAGGGAATCAGGTTGATGGAAGAGCCAAAGTGATTAGCTGAATGGGGTGTGACCAGGAACATCACCAGGTAGAATCTGGGGCCGGTCTCTTTTGGGGTTAAGAAACAAGGCCTGGATTCAGCATTTCCATACTGTGGAGAATGAGATTGTTGCCTGAAAACTCTGCATTGTGGACAGGGAGCTGTGCTTGATCCTGTTCACAGCATATCTTGGGAACCAACTCAGTTTTCCAGAAATCTTAAGGAGAGGATAAAATGATAGTCTCCTTTCTGAGGACTGCACCAGGGAACTGGCTCCCTCAAAGACAGACCAAAGACTGGTCAGAGACTGACCTTATAACCTGTACTTATAAGGGTGAAGGACAAAATTATATGACCACGATGAATTATTTATGTAAAATCCATTTCTTGACTGGATAACTTGTGTCATGGCTAAGTTAAAACCCATGGAGAATACTTCTTTGTGAAGAATGCACTAGTCAGCCCCTGAATTCCAGGACAACTATGGCTCTAGCACCAGGAGCAGAATTGGGAGACTTCTCTCCTGGGATGTCTGACCCCCTCCATCTCTGAATCAACCTCTTCTGTGTTTGGCTCCTTCCCAGCCATTATCCATCTCCTCATACCTGCCCCAGGCCAAGCTGAGAACTAATCACAGGCCAGGATAGGGGTTGGAAGATAGCCAGAACAAAACATTACCTTTTCATGAGAGAGAGCAGCTTCCATGGCTTCTCGGCTTCTTTCTGGGAAGCTCTCTTGGCTGACAAAGCAGAGGACAATGTTACATGGGACAGGAGAAGGTTCAGGCATGTAATTGTTTCCTAATTAGTACAAACTGGTTGACTTAAAACAACAGAAAGTTATTCTCTCATAGTTCTGGAGGCTAGAAGTACCAAATCAAGCTATGGGCAGTGCCATGCTCCTTCTGAGTGTCTAGAAAAGAATCTATTCCATGACTTCCACCTAACTTCTGGTGCTTGTAGGCAATCCTTAGGCTTTCTTTAGCTTGTAGATGCATCACCCCAATCTCTTTTTCATTGTTACACGATGTTCTGCCTGTGTACCTGTTTCTCTCCTCCTCTTCTTATGAGGATACCAGTCATATTGGAGTAAGGGTATACTGCAGTATAACCTCAACTTACCTAATTACACCTACAATTACTCTATTTCCAAATATGGTTACATTCTGATGTATGGGGAGTTATGACTTCAGTATATCTTTTGTCAGACACAAGTCAACCCACAAGCATCCATCCTCAGCTCCCCCAGAATTCTTGTCCTCATATGCAGAACTCATTCAGCCAATCATGACATCCCCAAAAGTTTTACCCCATTTCAGCATAAAGTCTAGGGTGTAAAATCTCATCAAAACATGTTCAACTCAAAAAAGTCCCAAATCTTCATTCCATGAAGCCAGCATCATCCTAATACCACAATCAGACAGAGATATCACAAAAAAGAAAATTATAGACCAATTTCCCTTATGAATATAAATGGAAAATCCTCAGCAATATAGCAAACAAAATCCAATACCACACGAAAAAGATTACAGACCATGATCAAGTGAAATTTATCTCAGGAATGTAATGGCAGTTCAACATAAGAAAATTAATCAAAGTACATATACCACATTAATAAAATGAAAGAGGAAAAAACCACATAATCTTCTCAATTGATGCAGAAAAAGCATTTATCAAAAATCAGCATCATTTCTTGATTAAAAATACTAAAAAATGGGGATAGAAGGGCACTTCCACATCACATTACTGGACATATATGGAAAACTCACAACTAGCATTATGTTCAATGGTTAAAGAGTGAAAGCTTTCCCCTTAATATCAATTACAAGACAAGGATGCCTGCTATGACATTTACTGTTCAACATTGTACTGGAAGTTCTAAGCAGAGGAGTAAGAATAGAAAAAGAAATAAAAGGCATGGATATTGCAAAGGAAAAAGCAAAACTTTCCCTATTTGCACGTGACATGGTCCTATATAAAGTCCAGAAGAGAGTTCTTGTGAAGATGGCAGAATAGGGTAAGTCGAGTTCACCCCTGCTCCAAGGAACAGCTAGAGAGGTGACAGAAAGGTGACTGGGATGGTGATTCCAGGGTGTAAGTGACCTAGGAGGGTCCTCTATATCACATAGGAAAGCCCTGGTTGCAAAAGCTGTAGAGACCAGAGACCATCCAGCTGGTGCAAACACCTTAACACACCCCTTTTGCAATGGAGCCCTCAGGGGTACACACCGGACAGGGACAAGGAAGTAAGCCAAACCACCTTCTTTGAACATGCTACCCTCACACGTGCTACCCCTCCCGTGACTCCCCCAACACCCATGCACCTGAACTCTGTCACCTGACCCACAACCATGCCCCAAACACCCCTGCTCCGACCCCCTTACCCTCCGCACACCTCCGCCATGCACATGTGCACGCCTGCCCCAGCCTGCCCCATCTCTCCCGCGCAAATGCACAGTCTCTCCTGGCCCCTCCCAAGACCCACACACCAAAGCCCAGCCCCTCAACCCCCACCTCCCCCTCCCTGCCCCCTGCAAGCAGTTGCCTGCGCATCTGGGCTGCTGGGCACTCACCTTCAGGTCTGGACCACACCAGCCTCCAGCCTACACAATCACACAAACCCAACCCACTGCCCCCCACCCTTGCCCCAGCTCTGCGCACATATACATCAGTGTCCAGCCCCCCAAGATATGTGCAAGCATACCCCTGCCATGCCCCCCCAGTTCTGGGCAAGTGCTGACCTCTGCATACGGGCCACACTTGCCCACAGCCCAGGTAGGGGCAATCGCAGCCCGCTGCCCCTGAGCTCTGAGCACAAGCACATCAGGGCCCCTCCCACCCAACATCATCAGCACCTGGTCCACGTCCCACAACACCTGCAACCAGTGCCCTGCCCCTACACACTGGCATATCTGCATCCCAGCCCCCGTGTATTCTCCCCCTGTGCAAGGACATACCCGTGCCCTACCGTCCCTGTGTCCGGACATCTGTGCCCTGTATCTCACACCCTGATACCCAGAACTCCCACGCTCCACGTGCCCACCTGTGCACCAGCCCCCATTGCAATCTGCTCAGATCCCCATCCTTCTCCTGCTGTGCCCTACCTCTGTGTCCCCCACACTGCACCCTGCTCCTGTGCTCCAAGGTCTGCCTGAGCTGCACCCCACCCCACGGCCCCCACACGGCACCTCCACAGCCCCACGCCCTGTGCCTATAACTGCATAGTTACCCCGACCTGTGCTTATACCTGCAGCGCAACCCTTCACCGCACTGCTGTGCCCCACCCCAAGCCTCACATCCTCCTTTGCATACATCCTGAAAATACAAAGGTTTAGACTACTGGAGAAAATCAACTTCCAAAGTAACTCTATCAAGATGTTTACATGCCTCAAAGGCAACAGAAGATCACTAAGCATATCAAGATTCAGACATATATAGCTCAGCCTAATGATCAAATTTAAATACCAGAGGAGACACAGATTTTGGAACAATTAATCAAACATGTTCATAAAACTCTACTAAATAAAATCAATGGGATTGCTAATGACATAAAGGAGATCAAAAAGACACTAGTAGAGCATAAAAAGGAATTTGAAAGAATAGAAAAACAGCAGATATCACAGAGATTATAGATGATGTAGACTAAATTAAAAATATACTAGAGACACATAACAGCAGATTTGAAAAGACAGAAGAAAGAATAAGCTAACTAGAGAACAGGACAACTGAGAGAAAGGTCAAAAAAGACAAAAAATTGAACTGGATCTCAGTGAAAGGAAGGACAAAACAAAGCATACAAATATAAAATTTGTCGGTATCCCAGAAGGAGAAGAAAAGAGTAAAGGGCTAGGAAGATTAGTTGAGAATATAATGGGGGAAA
This sequence comes from Tamandua tetradactyla, assembly GCF_023851605.1. Classification (NCBI taxonomy): domain Eukaryota; kingdom Metazoa; phylum Chordata; class Mammalia; order Pilosa; family Myrmecophagidae; genus Tamandua; species Tamandua tetradactyla. The sequence continues at coordinate 60,962,889 of NC_135328.1, read as the reverse complement.
GAAAACTTCACAATCTTTATAAAGAACATAAATATGCAGATCACAGAAGCCCAATGAACTTCAAATAGAATAAATCCAAACAGGCCTTCCCCAAGACAGGAGAGGGAGGTCTGGAGGAGGGTACAAAATTGAAGAGTTCCACTAGGGGTAATTTAAAGAATACAAAGAGAAAGAGGGAAAAGAATACATAGATCTAACAAATAAAATAAAAAAGATAAGATGGTGGAATCAAGAAATGCCTTTTACAGATACGGTATGATTCCACTTTTATGACCAGCATAAAGGTATAATCAGAAACTTATAATACAGAATACAGGGGACTTAGAGATAATAGAAGCTAGAGATGGGTGAGCCGTTAGCTAATGAGGTTGAACTCTAATGCAAGGGAATAGATAGGCACGAAGGTGATTCTCTAGTGGATCTAGAAGTAATATTACCATACTGAAGATGAACAAGATTGAAAGGGGTTGTATAGACCTACGTGTCCCACTGACTCACACTAGAAATATGAATGAGTTCTTACAAGAATTACTTTGAAGATATGATAAAGAGTGTTTTAAAGTCAGCATTGCCACATACAGCAACTGCTAAAGAAGCCAAAAAAGAATAATCAGGCTCCAATTAGAAATAAGAAGAAGCCAGTCTGGTTGGGACTAAGTTAAATCAGAATGCAGAGTAAAGGATGATATTCTCTGTATTTCAGAACTACACTATACTGTATGAGAGCAAAGGAAGAGAGACTTGTTTTGTCTAAAACCTAAATTTTCTGTAGCACACCATCTAACTTAACCTATCTGGCCAGTTCAGTTAAAAACCTAAATACATGGAGCCTAGAATTGAGAAAAAGATCTTGCAGTTCTTTATAGTTTAATGAAATACACAGATACATTCATCAACCAGTTGCATCCCCTTTCTCCATAATCTCAACATCCCTTTTCAACATCAGGAAGTGAGAATGATCATTGCCCAAACATCCCAAAGGGTTGGGAAAAGGATCAAAGAAGGAGTTGTGACAGAAAAGATAAGATTTAGCAAAGGAATATGACTATTGGATCATTATATTAATATTTCCTTTTAGTCTCCAGTCTAGCTACAGCAGCTAGAAAAAAATACCTGAAAATGGTTTACAGACTTCATTGTAACCCATATCATACTTTGAAATTTGTTCTATAACTACTTGTTAAAATGTACTTTGAAATTTATCATTTTTTTGAGTTAGTTTTCATAATAAAAAATGTTTTTAAAAAAAGTAAGCAAAAGACTTGAGGAGACATTTCTCCAAAGAAGATATACACACGGCCAATAAGCACATGAAAAGCTGTGTAATGTCATTAGCCACTATGGAAATGCAAATCAAAACCATAATAAGATACTACCTCACACCCACTACAGTGGCTGTTATTAAAAAAAAAAAAAAACACAGAAAACAAGTGCTAGCAAGGATGCAGAGAAATGGGAACACTTGTCCATCTTGGTGGGAATGTAAAGTTGTGCAAACACTGTGGAAACAGTTTCGTGGTTCCTCAAAAATTTAAACACAGAACGACCATAATGTCCCAGCAATCCCACTTATAGGCATATACCCAAAATAACTGAAAGTAGGGACTTGAGAAGATTCTTATATATCATTGTTTACAGCAGCATTATTTACAGTAGCTAGAAGGTAGACGCAACCAAAGTGTTCTACAGCAGATGAATGGATGAGCAAAATATGACTTATATAATCAGCCTTAAAAAGGAATGAAGTTCTAATACATGTCCCTGCATGGATGAACCTTGGAAACATCCTGTTAAGTGAAATATGTCAGACACAAAGGGACAGATATCATCCAATTCCATTATAAGAAATAGTTAAAATATGGAAACTTATAGAAAGCAGAGTATAGGTTACTCAAGGCTGGAAAGCAGGAGAACGGGGAGTTAATGCACAATTGATTCTTGGTCATGGATGGTGGAGAGGGTAGCACAACACTGTGAATGTGATTAATTCCACTGAATCGTATGCTTGAGATGCTGAGATGGAAAGTTTATGTTGTGTATATGCTTTCACAGTTTAATAGAGAGATCAACTAAAGAAACAATGGAAAGTAAATGAAATACATGGTCCTGGAGTGGATTTAATAATAATGGAAGAGAAAAGACCCAAAGGACGCTGTTGAGCTATATAGAAAAATTATAATACCCCATAAGTTTTACCAATGTTAAATTTCTTGAACTTGATAACTGTACTTAAAGTGGTTATATAAGTAATTGTTCTCAGGAAATGTACATGGACATATTATGTGTTCAAGAAGCATGATAATACATCCTATTCTAAAATGTTTAGAATTTAAACATTTCAATTTAAACATATCAATTTAAAACATTTAATTGAAAGATGATAGGAAGTAAAGGAGGGAAGAAGGTGGAATGGAGAAAGGAGGAACTGACTGACAAATGTGGCAAAATGTTAAAATTGGTAGATCTGACTATTGGGTGAGGGGCAGGATGTGGTGGGGTTCTTATTTTTGCAACTGTCCTGTAAGTTTGAGATTACTTCAAAATTAAAAGTTTAAAAAAAATCAAAGAGTGTAAGAGGAGAATACATTATTTAGAAGAAGGGTAAATAAAACTAAGCATCAATAGAAAAAAAGTTTTTTTCAAGTAGATTAGGGTTGCCAGGAGCTGAGAGGGGGTGAGATGGGGAGTGAAAGCTAAAGGATATAAGGTTTCTTTCCGGGCTGATAAAAATGTTCTAAAATTAGATTATGGTGATAATTACACAGTGATATAAGTCTGTAAATATACTAAAAACTCATAAAATTGTATACTTTAAATGAGAAAACTTTATGGTATGTAAATTATATATAAATAAAGTTGTTAAAGAATAAATCTTATCTTCTAAATCAGGTGTAGTTAAGACTCTGGGTATGTCTATCCTGTGGCAAAATTCTTCATCTGTGGACTTGCGAAACCTAGAAAGCAAGTTATCTGCTCCTAAACACTATGGTGAGACAGGCATAGGACAGACATGCCCCCCATTCCAAAAGGAGAAATTGGAAGTAAAAACAGAGCCACTCATCTTAAGCAAAGTTTGAAGGGCAATTCCATTAGATTGCAATGAGAGTAATTCTCTGTGACGTGATGCTGTCGTCTGGGCCTCCCATGGCTGGGATTCCTCCATCCACCCAAGGCAGTGGCCCAATCTGTGCAACTGGCCAATTGAAGTGGCCTTTCCCTTGGGCCTACACCCTCTAGGCTCATGATGGCACTGGAAGCCCCACTGGCCCCTGTGCTATACTCTGAGTCTTTCTTCCCTTTTTTTTTTTCTGAAGGATAACACAGGTTCACAACCAAGTAGCTCTATTGGCCTGTTTCACACCTATAGAATCAGAGAAGTCTGGCAGCCTTTCTTTATTTAGTTTCATCTCTATCTCTGTCATCCAAGCTGGCGGTGATTCTGCTGAGATGGTTGACTGGATCCACAAGTCACATGCCAAATGTCTTTAGCAAATTGTTGTCCAGCCACACCCTTGGCCCTGTTTCCCAGAGCACGCTATACGGGATAGGTTGAGAATTTTCCAAATCAAGAGCCGGTGCCTTTTGCCTAACAAGTCTATGCTCAGTTTCTTTCCTCCCACATTTTATGAAAAACCAGACCACATCTTCCACACTTGACTTGAAAATCTCCTCAGCTGAACAGTCAACTCCATTGCTAACAAGTTATACTTGCCACAATACAGTAGTACATAATCCAGTCCAAGTTCTTTGCCACTTTATAACAAAGATCACCTTTCCTCCAGTGTCAAATAACTTTTTTCCTCATTTCTGTTTAAGGCCTCAGCAGAAGCACTTTTAACATCCATGTTTCTACCAGCCATCTCTTTAAGGCAAATCTAGCCTTTTTCTATCAAGTGTCTCAAAAATTTTCCATCTCTACCCAGTATCCAATTCCAAAACTATATCCATACTTTTAGGTATTTATTACAGCAGCACCCCACTTCCTGGTACCAAAATCTGTATTAGTTTCCCAGGACTGCCATAACAAATTACTATAAATTGCTTGGCTTAAAACAACAGAAATGTATTCTCTCACAGTTCTGGAGGCTAGAAATCTTAAATTAAGGTGTAGGCAGGGCCATGCTCCCTCTGAGCATCTAGGGAAGAATCTGTTCCATGACTCTCTCCTAGTTTGTTGTGTGCAATCCTTTAGTATTCCTTGGCTTTTAGATGAATCACCCAAATCTCTGTTTCCATCTTCACATGGTATTCTCCTTGTGTGTCTGTGTCTCTTCTCCTGTTCTTATAAGGACACCAGTCATATTGGATTAAGGGCTCACCCTACTCCAGTATGACTTCCTCTTAACTGATTGCATCTGCAATGACCCTATTTCTAAGTAAAATTACATTCTGAGGTACTGGGGGTTAAGACTTCAACATATCTTCTTGGGAGACGCAATTCAACCTGTTACAATGCACATCCTCTAGGAAGCTGAGCAGTAAGACCTTTGATTCTGAGTAGAAGGAGACTGAAAATCTCAAGAGTCAATGGTCTAAGGTATGTCTCTGTACAACTTAAACATTTACAATGTGCTGTCTCATTGTAATTTCATTTTATCTTCACAACTGTAGTGTGAGTGAGTGAGGCAGGAGCAACAGTGTTAAACTGAGTCTATCAATAACAAGACTGAGAGATGACATGACTTCCAGAGGGTCTAAAACTAGTAAATGACAGAGTTAAGGAATTCTGTCTTATTTCCTTGTTTCTTCATTTCTAGGGGAGTAAGATAGAGAATTTTGGAATATTCCCAGACTCTGATTTTCCATCCAAACAAGTTTCTGTGACAGTCTGTCAATTTGGGGAGCTGGAATCTTCAGTGATTGGAGTATCAGGCTCCTGGGCATCCCAGGGTCATAAAAGGTCAGGATCCAGGGAACCTCACCCAGAGTGGAAGGGAGTCAGAAGAAAGATTGGAATTTTACCTCTTAATGCTGCATCTCTAGCTCTTTGTCTGACTTTTCGGTGACGCTTAAAGACAAAAAGAGTGTGAAGTTGAGACACCATTTTTTTTTCACGTGTAAAATGAGACAAAACCCAATCTCTTTTCCCAGTCATTTTTCATATTACCCATTTTACACACTCTCCTACATTTCTTTTCCCACCTCTACCTTCTGCACCCCAACAGGTCCATCCCTGTTCATTTTTAACTCACTTTAAGGCTCTTCCAAACACCTTACCTGCCACACCATTCCCAGGAGAAGTCTGGTGGGAGTAGGGGTAGGGTTGGGGTGCTTACGTTGAGACAGGAAGATATGGAATAGATGAATGAAGGGTGAGAGAGTCTAGAAGTCAAGGAGTTTTAGCTCACAAATAATATGTAAAAAAAAAAAAAAAAAGTCACCCAAACTGGGACGGGTTCGGGATCCAGTGAGGAAGAGCTCTTATCTTCTAGGCCTCGACCTAAGTCAGGTTCTTGGCCTTTCAATTAGAATACACTCAGGAAGAGCCTTGTAAGAAATTATTTCCAGTCTCTGAAAAGAACAGACTAGACAAGAATAACAAAGTATAGTATTAAGACAAAAATAAAACCCCAAAAATGATTGTGGTGGGGAGGTGGGGTAAGGTGAGAAATCAAAGGAATAAAAATTTCTTGTCTAAGGTTTTACCAGGCCAATTGTGGTCACAATGTTTCCCTACCCAGCAGCAGCTCCTCTTATGTCTCAACCTTAATCCATGGTGGATCCTTTTGACCTGCCAAATAATTAGGACAATAACGAAGATGGACCCAAAGTTATATAAGGAATATTCAATTATATCCCACTGGACATACGTAGGACTCAACATGGTCTAAACCTCATCAGCATGAAGAGACCAACTGTCCCTACCCCTGGGGATAAAGGTCTTATCCTACTGCCTCCAGATGTTAAATCTTATCAACCCACCTCACAGATGATAGAACCAGACCACCAGACTGCATCACAAAGCCCTCCTGTTTCATAGGGCAGGTGTAATGTCTTTCTTTACCTGTCTTAGGGAAGCTGATGTGGTGATTCACTTTGTAGATGAGGGCATCTGGTTATCTGTGAAGTTAAAAAGCCTGGGGTGCTACAATCACAGGAAGTGTCTACACTGCCATTATCTCTCCAGTCTCCACACCCTACACTAGCCTGCTGGCTCATCTCTCTCCATTATAACAGCAGTTTGGTCACCCATCCCAA